>NC_132807.1:9078747-9678747 GCF_048594095.1 Paramormyrops kingsleyae | reverse complement strand
TGAGCCAATCCGCGGTGCCAATAGCTTTACTGATCCGGTGTGTTCTGCCTGTCCTGCCAAGTCCAATATTTACCTAACGTTTCATTGGCCGAGGCTCCTTGAAAACAGTTATAAAAAAAGGTGTAGTTTCTCAATAAGGGCACAATAAAGCATGTCTGTTGGACTGTGCCAAGTGCAAGCAAACTGGATAATTACAGGGGGCGGTGGAGGGAGCGATAGCAAACAATGTAATTATTGTTATTGGTGTGCTTTTACGGCATGTCATTCACACGCTGGTGTGGCTCCTCCTGCTACCTATGGGTTCCTGGTGACGTGGACCTCCTTTCGGAACCTTCGCCCTCCGGAACCATATAGGAGTAGCATTTGCTGATTGGTCGACAAAAGAGTCACATCGGACCCTGAACAGAACATCCGTTGCTGTGAGAAGCGGGCTCCCTCTTTGTAGGAAACGACGAGGCTCTGGCTGCCAAACCCCCCCCCCCCACCACCCGCATGCTGACCTGCATTCAGCTCCACTTCCCCCCGCTGCACTAATGTTCTGATCCTTAAATGAAATCATTAAACTGACCCAGGGGCAGCTTATACCAGATTCCAGGGAGTCCGCCTGAGGTTAATTTCTTAGGGGATAAAAACATTATCACCGTGGCACCAAGGACAGGACAGGCGAGGTGAAGGAGGAGCAGGACAGGAGGGGGTTAATGAGCTCTGCAGTCTTAGGGGGCGATGGCGGCAGCGAGATCAGAGAGCGCTTTGACGGCCAGCAGCGCTCCAGACCTGCGCTGTGTTACTCGGGCTGCTCCACTTTACATTCTACATGGTTGACTGGGACTGAAGTACATGGTGAAAACATAACCCAGAGCATTATAATGTGCCTCGAACATGAGGGTGGGGGGTGATGTGCTCATCCTGCAGATGGCAGTAGCATCCGCCACTAACAGCCAATCTGAATCTGGCCTCTGTGTTCCCTCAGTCTCCGACTGACTCACTTCCCTGGTGTCACAGTACCACAATGTTTGAAAGCAGTGAATAAACCTGAAACCACATCCCTGCTACATGCACAAAGACTAGCAGGCTTAGCGAAATTCACTTCTTACCTTACTAACGTATTGACGATGGACTGCAGTTGTTTTAATAACTGACAGCTTGGTTAGAAATAACAGATTTAATGATCTCACATACTGGCTGTTTTTGTGCAACCAAGAAACATGGATTTTGCTTGGCTGGAAAACATTTACTCTAAGGGCTTAAGTGGGCAAAGCAAATGACATAGACAGTCTTTTTGAAGAAGTTTCACTTCACAGCTGCTGCAGTTCACCTGTAGCCCCGGCTGCAGTTCCCCAGTTCCCAATTTCTCCCGGCTGCGGTTCCCAGTTTCCACTGGCTGTGGTTCCTCGTTTCCACTGGCTGTGGTTCCCCGTTTCCCCTGGCTGCAGTTCACCTGTTGCCCCCGCTGCAGTTCCTTAATTCTATTTCCCCCGGCTGTGGTTCCCCGTTTCCCCGGGCTGCGGTTCCCCGGTTTCCCCGGCCTCTTCCCCAGTTCCCCCGGCTGCAGTTCCTTTAGCAAAAGCAAAAGAAAAGGCAGAAATGAAAGACACTCCTGGTCGCTTTAGAACTTCAGTACAGACTGTAACGAAAGCTAAACTAAGATCTCTATGGCTCTCTCATTACATTATCTTTCATGAGTCATCAGTATATTTTTATATGCTAATTTGTGATAGGTCGTATGCCGGACCTCACGGGATCCCTTAACATTTCATAGCTAGTGATTGGCACCTGATAGGGGCCCCTGAATGTGGCGAGCGTGGCGTGAGGGTCTGTGCCACCAGTGCGTCATTAGGGCAGTAACCCTGTGCTGTTATCTCAATGTTGTTCTAATGCTGGTCAAACACCACTGTGAATGGCCTAACTCAACATTGGCAGCGTTTGGCTGGAGAGTCAATATTAGCAGAGCACACACAAGGGGGGGGGGGGGTTGCTATGTGTGTAGCCATGCGCTGAGTGCAATCATCTCCCAGTGAACCCAAGAGCAGCTGCTATAAACAAGTACTGGGAGAACAGCCGTGGGGAATGCAGGGTTCTGCCACGGGCGGTTCTGTGTTTGACGGGGATGTTCCTGCTTCTTACCGACTAACCCCCCCCCCCCCCCCCATGTCTCCCAGAGCAGCCACTGATGCTGGCCTCAGATTCCTACTGTTATCTCCACAGTATAGCTGCCACCGGGGCGGGGGGGGGGGGGGCAGACCCAGCTGTAACTCTCACTCAGAGTTGTGTTTTCTTCAGACGGTTGGTTCATTTGTGAGAGGGTGCCGTCGGCATGGGAAAGGAGTGTAAAGGTCGGACAGGCGCGGAGATTGAAAGGAGCACCCCCGACCCACACTGGAGCACCTGGCTAGTGGACCTGCCATTTTCAAGAGCTCTTTTCGGCCCCTACATTTAACCCGGATTACCGCCGCGCTGCGATGGGATTCTCCGCACCAGCCTACTCTTTTAGGAAAGGTTCATTTTTCCAGGAGGCCTCACCACAGCATCAAGGACGGGACTTGGTGTCCCTGACGGCAGAAATCAATAACACCACCCCCCCTCCCACATCTATGACTCCGTCATTATTGACACTGTATACGGGGAATCCGAGGTGGGGGGGGGGGAGGGGGGGGGCTGGGTAGTTGCCGAATGTTGTAAACATAGTTTCGCCGTACAGATGGAGAACAAAAGGGGAGCAAACAGTGGGGCCTCTCCAGCGAGCGCGTCTCTGTTTGTTTAATGTTCTTTCATGAAAGCCAGTCCAATCACAAGCCTCTCTGGCAAGCAGACAAACGCCAGCAGGGTGCACATGGTCGCCGTGACGATCATTACGTCATTATACATAACTGGGCTTCAGGAAGCTAAAGGCACTCTGCTGGAAAAAAAAATCAATGATTTCCAGGAAAGAACATGCATTTAATTCTAAGCTGAAAAGGAAGTTCATTTGTGAGAAATACGTTTTGTATGTGAGTGCTATCCTTAGACTTCAAACACGGTGAAGGTCAATATTATTCTTGTTTCAGTTCCCGTATGAGTCATATTAGCATACATTAATTAACCATGCTGGTTATGCTGACACTGGCTGGTTCTTCAGCGAAACAGCTAATAAGCTTCTGATGCTTGAATATGAAAATATATGTTTAATTGGCTGCAGTAATAATGTGGAGAACAGGCGAATATTCCTTTTTATAGACACTGGTAAATGTAAGCATTTATTATATAATTGCCACCATCAATTACGTGCCACTGTCATTAGTGTAAGTTCTGCCGCTCAGGCAGGACCCTGCGGCCCGACTCCCATTGGGCCTGGAGGGGGCGTTAGTCTTGCACCAGTCAGCTGTGTGAAATCCACCAGTAACTTCAGCCTTTCTTTAAGCCTGCAGAAGCTGGTCTGCATGCGTGACCCTCCCGCGTGGCCCCTACACCACAGGAAGCGCCAGGCACAGGGGGCCGGCAGGGGCCTTTCGCCCCTTTGATGTCCCGAGTGCCCTTTTCAGCCGCGCCCCCCATTCAAGCACCTGCCCCTCGAAAAGTCCGTGCACGTCACTGTAAGGCACAAGCCGCTGACGTGTCAGGTTATTATAGGCCAGCAGGTGTTTATTACTGTGTCATATTTACCATGTGACTGTGTCGGCATTAATCCTGCTGCATGGACCCAGACCTGCCGCAGAAAAGTAATTTCCTCCCTGGGGAGTAATATTATACCTACCTAACACTCTCCCCGAGACAGAGTGTGGCTCTGGGTTTATATCACAGGTCTGGGGACTGAACTAAACCCCCCCCCCCTCCTTCCCACGTGAAAAAAAAAATGCCAGCAAAGTCATTAGTTATTTAATGTCATGTTCTTCTGAAGGGGGGGGGGCAGTCTTTATGAGTCAGCCTGTCTCTGGGCTTTGGGTGCTGACTCACTGCTGGGAGCCCCTTCACATGCCCAAAATCCAGAACAGGGGACACAAACAGTCTTCACAAATATATTTAGGAGAAACTAGAGAAGAAAAAGGAGCAAGTCCTACTTTAAATCTCTCCTTACTGAAAGTTTGACATATCAGGCCGGTTGCGCCCGGTCTGCTGCTGAGAGGTGGGCATGGCTGCCGGTCCAGCCTGTGGCGGGAAGCCCCTCGTTATGTAGCCCACCTCATGGAGCGATGGTGATGGAGCCAAGCAAGCCCTCCAGCCAGAGAGCTAAGCAGGAGACAGAAAACAGTTGGGCTGATTAATTATGATTCATTTAAAACTGAATACTAAAAAGGTATTATTAAAGATGACATATCTGGCTAGCTAACTAATCCTTGCTGATTCCCTGAGTGACTAAATTATCACTGATGAGCTTTGAGCAGAGAGCTATGCAGGGAACGTTTTTAGTCTCTATTTTTCAGTAGCATGATAAAAATATCAGAAGACCTGAGGAGGGGAAACCGCAGGTGACAAGAGACAGAACAGGTCAAGTGCTGTTACACGCTGCACAGCATTCAGCTCTCGCCAGTCTGTCCACGTCCAATAAGCACTTACCCACTTATCCAGGAGGGGTCGCTGTGGTCCGGAGTGTGTTCCAGGAACCACAGGGCATGAAGCAGGGTTCATGCTGGACAAGACGGCAGCCCGATCCCAGGGTACTCACACACACACACACACACGTGCACACACTCTCACACCGACCCATTATCCAAAGCGGTTTTACTTTGGCCTGGGGGAGGAAACCGGAGGAGCGTGAGAAACCCCCAGAGGATGGGGGGAGAGCGCGATCTTGTCCAGCACCGGCCCCCATCTCAGTGCCCTGAAGCGGTCAGGAATCCACCCTGCAAGTTCACTGTAAATAAACTCCCCTGGACTCCAGCGGCAGACTTGCTAGCGAGAGTGTGCTTTGAGTGTGGTGCCAGTTCTCTACAGGTCTGAGACCTTCTCAGTTTAACTGCAGTTAAACTGAAATTAGGCTGTCCTGCAGATCTGGATATCTCCATCTTGGTTCTGCTCCAGG
Organism: Paramormyrops kingsleyae; assembly: GCF_048594095.1. Taxonomy (NCBI): domain Eukaryota; kingdom Metazoa; phylum Chordata; class Actinopteri; order Osteoglossiformes; family Mormyridae; genus Paramormyrops; species Paramormyrops kingsleyae. The sequence continues at coordinate 9,673,751 of NC_132807.1, read as the reverse complement.
ATCTGTACCTCTGTGATACAGAGCTAGAAATAAACTGAGACCAAATGTACTCAGTAGCCAAAAGAAATCAGGCCAGAGAGAGTCATCAGGAGATGCTGCATTCAGTCAATATCTGATTGGCCTTACTTAGATCAGACTCTGGCCAGTCCACGGTCAGGCCTGTCCTGCTCGGATCAGACTCTGGCCAGTCCCCGGTCAGGCCTGTCCTGCTCGGATCAGACTCTGGCCAGTTCATGGTCAGGCCTGTCCTGCTCGGATCAGGCTCTGGCCAGTCCTCGGTCAGGCCTGTCCTGCTCGGATCAGACTTGGTCCAGTCCACGGTCAGGCCTGTCCTGCTCAGATCAGACTCTGGCCAGTCCACAGTCAGGCCTGTCCTGCTTGGGTTAACCCATCGTAAAAAGCCGCAGCGTACTGCCCCTCTTCAGGGCTGCTGATGTGAGCTAATACAGTACTTAAGGAACAAAATAGTCTTTCCCCGTTGTTAATGAATTCTAATTAGAAGCGTTTCCTTGCCCCCGTGTTGGCTGGCAGCCCTTCTGATGTGGCTCATTGTTTCTTTTCTCACTTCAGCTCAGCACTAATGTTGCTGTGCCAGCTGTAAAGCAGAGACTTCATCCTGAACGCTGCCAGCTGAGAGCCCTTAATGGCCCAGTCACAGAACTGCACATCTCCATGTTCATTGTGTTATCTGCTCTCAGCAGTCAGTCTGCACCACTCTATCATCTGATGCTCGATCAGCGCCTCCGCCCTCACTGCACCCCCCCCCCGGGCCGTGGCATAAATTGTCTTACCTGCTGCGCCCCCCAACCTCCAGCTGGCCAAATCAGGTGACTTATGGTGCTTCCCTTGCCGCTGCTGCCCCCATAAGGCCATATGAAGCAATCAGATATCACTCTTAGCAAACCTGCTTCCACTTTCACCTTCGTGTGTTGGGTGCCTGTCCTGCATCTGGCAGCAGGGGTCGCCAGCTGGCCCCCTTTGGGGCAGGATTGTCACGCCAACATGACTGAAGCTCAGAACTTAAAAAACAGCTACCGGTTCCATCTGATCCAGTGTGGTACGACTGCAAACTCGGAGCCAGGCGCTGCAGTCGATCTGTGAGGCACAGCTGTGTGCAGTGTATTTCAGATCATCCCACTACCTGCGTGCGGAGTCTGGGGGCGGGAGGGGTGGGGCCGGGCATGATGCTGGGAATGAGCCCGCCTGAGGCGTGGTTTGACACACATGTCTGTGGTTTCAAAGCTGCAGTGTGTCACCCCCCTCCCCCTGCGTTTACAACAGCTCAGCCCAGCCACAGAGGAAGAGGGCAGGTCTATTTTGGTCTGTTGCTCCTGGCAGCCCTGGAGACCACACGTCTCTGAGGTGGCGAATTAAGTGCTAATGTGCTAGCTCAAGCCTTTCCACAAAGTAGCCCCCAGGAAATCAGCAGCGATGCTGGATTGCGGTCAAACCGGGCCGGCCCACTTCTGCACGATAAAGCCAATACCCGCATACTTGTGGTAGAAGTTTTCCGTGTCGTGTGCCGATGCTCCCATCCTGGACGCCATCATTCCCTGAATTGGGAAAATCAGCATGACTATTTCACTCATCATAGAGTAAAGGACACGATCCTATTTTACCCCTGATTTTCGCCTCGCCGACAGTTTATGGAGACCGACAAAAGCAAATCGGTGTATGATCGGGGCTGGCAAATCAGTTCAACTGTTCAAAGACGTGACCCGATGGAGTCACACATGCAGGCAAGAAATGTTGTGTTCAAAATATGTAGACCTTGTCAGCGACTGCAAATCCTGTAGATGTGAAAAGTGTCACAGCTACAGCCAATGAGATGTGTAAAAAGTTGTTACATTTGTTTAGAGACTGTTCTTAGTGTTCAGGGAGATGCGTGTGTGTATATATATATATATATATGCGATATCCTTGTGTAATTCTGACCTTGGAGACCAGGTGGATTCTTCATGGTGAAACATCTTGTAGTGTGTGTGACCCCACCCCCGGTTGTTGATCAGTCCTGTAGTGTGTGAACCGCAATGACTTAATGATCACAAGACGACAAGTTGTGTAGTGTGAACAGCACCGCAATCCGACGGCTCCACTGCGCCATGGCCAAGGCTTCAGCAGAGACTTGTCCTCGGTTATCAGGTTTAAAAACAGGTTGTGACTTGGGTACCCAAATGCTAGTGCCTGAACTTTTGAGTAGTTAAGATGTACCCAGGGACTCCTAACAAGGTTGTGCAGAATGCCACAGAGGTGTCTGCGCAACTCGTGATGGGGATTCACAGCGCCACCTAGAGGGCAGTGCAGCAGTGTCAGGTTTAAGATCTGGAGGATTCAAGTCATTACTGACAGAGATCATCCATTTTGCGGGTTGGGGCAAAACGAAAAGCAGAACTTCTGTCTTGGAGCTGCTGTCCGCAGTTTGGGGGTTTTGGGGGGTATTGTAATCCCCCCTGCCCCCCCCCCCCCCCCCCACTGGCTGTCCTTGTTCTCATTACTCCACAGTTCCCAGTTGTTCCAGTGCATGCAGCAGCATTTGGTCTGCATTAACGTTCGGCTCCATCTTCACCTGAAAGGACTTTGCTCCCTTTCATCTGTCACTATAATCCCGACCTATTGTGCAAACAGACAAAAGAGAATCACTGGCATCTCATTCACACACCTGGAATGTTTGCCCTTCTGTACGTCCCTTCCTGCACTCCAAGGCTTGGCTGGAGCCTGTAAAGAAAGCCCCTCCCTACAGTGACAGCGGCTGTAATTAGGGAGCGTCCGCCATGTCCTGCTGACTCATGTATCTTGCAATTTAAGCTTGACCCGTTTATACAGCTGAGTGTTTGGGCTGGAACTGGATTGGCATCACTGCAGGCTACAACGGCAGTGCAACCTGCAACGCCCTTTGCTCGTAGATCCTAATTTATGATTATGGTTATTATTATTACTGTTCTTAAGCTGTCTCTGTCCTCAGTGGCTGATTAAGCACCAGTTAGTCACCTGTCAGGCACTTGTGCGTTTGCCATGGTTTGACTGCCGGCTGTCACACCAGGCAGAGCGCACTGCCGCCGGGGGCGGGGTGGGGGGGCTGCGCAGGGGTATGGGCACAGATCTCTAATGAAAGGGAGGTTTTGTGCTTACCAGGCAGGGGACAGATTTACGATGGGGGCTGCTCGTCTGCCTCAGGAGTGACAAAGAATGTAAACAAACACCGGAGATCGAGGGCGCCGCTGGGAGTTGCTGCTCTTACCGCGGAAGCTTCTCCACCTGCCACTCCCCCTGTAACCCCCCCCTCCCCCCAGACACATTCTTCTGCTTGTTGTGGAAGACACACTTGTTGAGAGGGGCTGTCCCTCCTGTCAGGCTAAACCACTGAGTTCAGCTGGCGGTTGCCCTGCCCTTTCTCCAGGGTTTGGCACCATTAAAGTAGTGCCACCGTACACCACGGGCCATTTCCGTGTGCCGTGACGCGGCGATCAGTCGGCGCCGCACAGATCGCTGTCGATGGCGAGGCCGAGAGCTCCTCAGTGTGGGAAGGCTGCTCTCTCAACACCATGTCTTTGTGGAGAGACAGAAGGAAAGAGAAGTGCAAAATACTTCCTGTATTTCACCAGGACCGTCATCAGTCCTGCCCCAGGATTTCATGCGAAGTGTAGCTTCTATTTCCTTTGTTCCACACACATGCACATCTTACCTTGCACTCTAGATGTTCTCTGAAAATAAGCCATTTCTCTAATGAAGGTTCCTCGGGCTGACAGGTGTTTTTGAGCATGCCATGGGGGGGGGGGTGTTTATAACTATGCTTTGGGCTGGAGCTCCACAGCCAGGTATGTCGAGGTGCAGACACACCCATGATTTATAGATGGAAGCTTTCGGTGAGATCATTTACCCGACTCTCCAAGGTGTTGCTGGTGTTATTGAGCTTAAAAGCCCTGTGTTAATTACAGCGTTTCGTGTAGATGTCCTGGAGGTAAGCCTGCAGACTGATTGAGATGCAGTGACGAGTCTCTCTCCGGGCGTGGGTGAAAGGAACGTGGTGTTGAGAAAGGCTTTGTCAACATTCTCAACCGATCCAACCTCCGAATCTGGCACAAGGAGGCACTCTCGGTCTTATTCAGGGTGAATGTGCTGCGAATCATCCCTCACATTCCTACAGTGCTTTAAGTCTCCCAAAAAGTACACCAGCATGTCAGTCGAGGATATCCAACTGATCGGTGTTGATGTGCGGCAGTCGGAGTCCAGTGTCCAGTCTGGTACAGAATTTTAGAGTAGATTTTCCCCATCGATCGGAAGTGTGTTTTCTCTTTTTCATATATGATTTTTAGGTTTCCAAACTTGATGTGACATTTTGGTCGAGCTGCCCGCAGGCTTACGAAGCCCTACTTTTTATCCCATTCAGTTTCCCCAGCCTTTGCTGTGTGGTTGTTTTCCAGAAGCTCCCATGTGATGTCATGGTTATTAACATTAATGTAAACAATAATTAGAAATCAAAAAATGTCTTTGTTAACTGAAACAAATATATCAGTTTTCAAAACAACAAAAACTGAAATGTTTACTATAACAAAAATAAAAATGAAATAGAAAGAAAAAAACTTTTCATATTTTCATAGCGTGAAGCGGGGCCTTTTACAACCAGATACCTTCTATGTAGCTAAATCATAAATGCCCAGAAGATGGTGACGTCGTAAGTGAGCGTTGTAACCTGACCTTCCAAGGTCATGCTAACCGACTTGTTGACGTAAATGGCGAAATTGAAGTCCAGTTTGAGATCACCTAGAATATGACCTTGTTTACGATTAAGGCAGGTGTGTTGTCATAGGCAGTGATGGTTATCTAAAAAAGCTCACGTAACAAAAGCCAGCGAGACCAAAGTTAGCTGGTTACTTAACGAACTTTTACAGTGATCATGCCACTTATGCGGCTTCCTTTCATCCTGGATTACAGCTAAAATGACAAAACAAGAGGAAGCCCAATTACACGTTATTATTATTATTGTTTTTTACGAAATGCATAAGGAAAATTTCTCCAAAGCATATCTTTGTTTTCTTTCCCTTCAGAATCAGTTTACCCGCAGGTCTTTTAAAAGTATGAAAAAGCATTAAATCAAATCAGCAAAAACAAAGCCATTAAAAACTCTCAAACACGATTCCCGGATGACTTAAATATCTTTCTTATCAGCTTATCGTCAATTTAGCATCTGTTAGTTATTTGTAGGCATTCCGTAGGAGGAACCCTGTCGTTTTGACGGGAACAAAAATCTGCACAACATGACTGGTCTCATTCAGCTGATTTGGTGTGAGAGTCGAGATAAACGATCGTCTTTTATCCTATTCTTATCAACCACCTACCTTATCCAAGGCTTTCAACATAGTGCAGCAAAATAATACTAAATAAAAAGTAAACTGACACTAGTTATTTTCAGGTAACAAGCAAAGCCATTTATGAACTTTTAAATCCAACTGAAACTAAGCCGAAATTGAAAATGTGGATAAAAAAGGAAAAACTAAAACATAAAGCCAATGAAAATTTCTGCCGCAGTTGGAGGCCCCCCTACCCAGGCCCCCCTACCCAGGCCCCGCCGAGAAGCGCCACTGTCTAGTAGGCTTGGGTTGTCGCTTTTCCCAAGCGTTTCTGTCGTCCCTCAGCCAGTCCCCCCCTCTACGCCCCCTTTTGCCCTGTAGCACGCACTTGAGGTTCGACTGCACGCTGCCAAGGGTGGACACTCGGACTGATGACTCTCCTGTCAATGTCTTTAATTGTCGAAAACCCTTAAATGGCCAGGCTAGCACATTTAGCGGGCTAACGGTTATTGCACTGTCAATAAAAATCACTTCATATTTCACTCATCATAGGGGCCAATTTCCTGTCCTCCACTTTTCCCTCTTTCCCGACGCGTTTTGTTAATGCTCTTTTAAAAGTGCTTATCACCAGCTCAGCGGCCCGGCCACGGTGCTCTGTCATAAAGCATAATAGATTTTTATAGCTTGTGGTCTCCGGAACTGACATTTAAAGGAGCTGCCCTGCCCGCTAATTAGCACCCCCTGTCTGTGCTGTCTGCCCTTAGGTCGCTAATCGACTGGCTGCTTTGGAAGGACTCCGCCTTGGCAAGGTCACACAGGTCAAATAAAACATGAAGGATGGCTGGCTGTTTTTGTAGTGGGCGCCATGGGGTTTGGAATCTCGCCCCGTTGTGTGTGTGTCTGTGTGTCTGTCTGTGAGCTTTCATGATCTTCCTGTATCCTGTGTCTTTCTTGCAGATGCTCAGGTTTTCTCTCAGACTCCAGCCAGTTGTGTGAATGGGTGTATCTGAGCTGGCCAGAGCGCCGCCCTGCAGTCCACTGGCATCCTCACCACGGTGTGCCTGAGCTGGCCGGAGCGCCGCCCTGCAGTCCACTGGCATCCTCACCACGGTGTGCCTGAGCTGGCCAGAGCGCCGCCCTGCAGTCCACTGGCATCCTCAGCACTGCACTGCCTGGGTCAGTCTCCCGTGTCCTGGGTACGTGGCTGGGAAATGCATGTATCACTTTATGCAAAATGTTCAGGTAATGTCCCCGTAGTTGTTAATAAATTGTAATAAATTTTTATATTTAAAACCTTTTTATCCCGGACCTCTGGCCCTGGAAGCTGATTGAAACATGACATGTTAGGCTTTTAAGAATTCTTCAGAGGCATGGTTAATAATAATAATAATAATATTAATAATAACAATAATAATAATAGTAGTATTAGTAGTATTACTAGTAGTAACAAAATAACAAAATAAGCATAATATAGGAGAATAGAATTTCTGGGGGTGGTTATGTTTGTGTGTGTGTGTGTGTGTGTGTGTGTGTCCAGCGACAGAAACCATGCACATGCAAAGCCAAAGGAAGTGATGCAAGCAGGAAGCAGGATGTCAGCCCTGCAGGTCAGAGAGAGTGACCCGAAAAGACGGGGTGGGGTCGGAGCAGCATATGAACCTTTAATTACAGTTTTTCTCGATTGCTTAAACACATTTGCCCACTCTGACATCACATTTTCAAAACAGTTAACACACAGGATAAAACTGAAGTTCAATGGCCAAAATGACTCATTTTGTTAGCAAAATGCTCTAACACTCACAAAACATTAAAAACATGCAACATAAGCAAATATTTCCATCAAACACCACAACTTGTGGTCAAATTAATTTATTCTTTCAATCAATCATTACACGATGGACAACAAAATTCAAAATGCAGCGCTCAGTGCGAATCAGTGCACCATTGCTTGTCATTGTAGCCTATTACATAGCTGTCATTACCAGTGCCAACTGTTATCTTTCTACATAGGCTGTGTCAAATTTGACTTCTTGCAAAGAACTGGATCCAGAATCAGAAATGCTTTGATGCAAATTTTATTGATTCCGTGACATTCTTTTTTTTCAAACTGTGGCCAAAACCTGAAATACTGTAAATATTACAGAAAATACATGTAAACCAAAATAACATCTATCAGATGCTAAGAAAATAAAAATAAAATCTATTACAATAAAGTATAAATAAAAAGAAATATCCACTATTGATACTCAGTCTCTTCTGCCTTGACGATGGGGCCACCTGGCTTCATCCACATCACATTCAATATCCTCTCTTGCACCCAGTGAAAAACCTTGATATACACCTTGATTTATAGGTGTACAGACTGATTGCTGATTGAAGAGTTGTGCAAACAAGTTTCACACAGGTACATTGGATATTCATAATTATGCAAGTACTTTCTATCAGCTGTTAATAGATGTTTTCCTTTTGTTCAACACAGTGAATCCAATGGAGTTTGGGATCTTTCAATGAGATCTGTGGTGACTGTTTTGACAAAGGGTGTGAAAAATGTGCGAAACAAATGAAAAAGTGTTAAGGCATTTGAAAGAGAAGACTTCTCCTGTGCTAAGAATGTGATGATGAAGATCAAGTGAATCCCAGTTTCACTGAGCGTGTCTTAGCAAATGAGAAAAACTGTAAGTAGATCTGGCAGGCAGTGGCTACATGCTGATTGGTGGGAAGGAAGCCTGGGGCTGATTGGTGGGATGAAAGCCTGAGGCTGATTGGTTTAATTGCAGCAAGGCTTAGACCAAGGATAAATGGTAAGCCTCTGAAACGTAGCAGCTTTGGTGGCGGTGGCTTCCTGTCTCGCCCGATCTGCCCTTACCCAGGCTGCGGTGGACACATGCTAACCTCGGCGTGGCTGGGCGTTGTGGCCGAATTTAAAGCGGATTGGTGAGTTAATTTACAGTCGGTTGCAAAATAGCAGCCGAGAGCAAAAATGGGGGCGGGGAGGCCTTGGGAGGCAGCCGGAGGCCGTGGAGAAACGTGACATTACACACTCCTCCAGCGACGCTGTGCCGTCTGCCTGCTGGCCTGCCGTGTCGACACGCTGTGCGCCGTGAGAGCCCATGCCCTCCCGTTGGGGACCTGACCTCAGCTTCACAGCCTCGCCCCGTGCTCAGGACCCGTGAGCTCAGCAAGGGGTGGCAGACGGGGGCTTCTTGGTCACACATCTAGCAAAAGGGGGGGGGGGGGGGCAGGCAGAACCAGAAGCACTTGTTTGCACCCAGACTCTGTGTCCCCAGGGAGCTCGATCAGCTGACTCGCTGTGACTCAGAGGGAAATTAGCCATCACACACAGCAGTTGGCGTAAACCGCACTTATGCTGTGATCCGGACAACAGCGTTTGGCTTACAGTAGGCAGTCGGGTTGTGACAGAGTCGGAAGAACTTTCAGGAACCTTCCTTTGACGTGTCAGTTCCCAGTTTAGTGTTATGATGCTGCATTGGATCCTGCAGTCACTCCTGCTGTAGGTATCATGTTACTGCTCTCCCGCCCCTGCCCCCTTCCTTGTCCCAAAATGAACCCCCCTCCCCCCCGGCCTTGTCCCAACACGCTCGCTGCTGTCATCTCCCACGTTGTTGCCATATGTTTTGTGAAGTTTTGAGTTTACCTCCTACACCCAACCCCCAAATTCTCCACCCACTGTGTCTATCTACAAAGCGTTCCTAAAGGACGGGATGCCTGTCAGCCCGGGGAGATCCGAAAGGTGAAGGGTTCATAGGACCATCACTCCCCAGCAGTTCAGGAGGGACATCCAGCAGTGGGGACGACTCCCAGGGTGAATGGGGGCTGGGGAACATACTCTGCGTGGACAGGCTGCACAAGGACGTGCTGCGGCGCGTGGATGGGCTGCGTGTAGACGGGCTGTGTGTAGACGGGCTGCGTGTAGACGGGCTGTGTGTAGACGGGCTGCGTGTAGACGGGCTGTGTGTAAATGGGCTGTGTGTAGACGGCCTGCACATGGACGGGCTGCGTGTAGACGGGCTGCGTGTAGACGGGCTGTGTGTAGACGGGCTGCGTGTAGACGGGCTGTGTGTAGACGGCCTGTGTGTAGACGGCCTGCGTGTAGACGGGCTGTGTGTAGACGGCCTGTGTGTAGACGGGCTGTGTGTAGACGGGCTGTGTGTAGACGGCCTGCACATGGACGGGCTGTGTGTAGACGGGCTGCGTGTAGACGGCCTGTGTGTAGACGGCCTGCGTGTAGACGGGCTGCGTGTAGACGGGCTGTGTGTAGACGGCCTGTGTGTAGACGGGCTGTGTGTAGACGGGCTGTGTGTAGACGGGCTGCGTGTAGACGGCCTGCACATGGACGGGCTGTGTGTAGACGGGCTGCGTGTAGACGGCTTGTGTGTAGACGGCCTGCACATGGACGGGCTGCGTGTAGACGGGCTGTGTGTAGACGGGCTGCGTGTAGACGGCCTGCACATGGACGGGCTGCGTGTAGACGGGCTGCGTGTAGACGGCCTGCGTGTAGACGGGCTGCGTGTAGACGGCCTGCGTGTAGACGGCCTGCGTGTAGACGGGCTGCGTGTAGACGGGCTGTGTGTAGACGGGCTGCGTGTAGACGGCCTGCGTGTAGACGGGCTGTGTGTAGACGGGCTGTGTGTAGATGGGCTGCGTGTAGACGGGCTGCGTGTAGACGGCCTGCGTGTAGACGGCCTGCGTGTAGACGGGCTGCGTGTAGACGGGCTGTGTGTAGACTGTCCCACACCTGCTTTCCATTAAAAATGGTGACAGTGCTGGTGTTTCCAGTCCCTTCTGCTGTCTGCTTGGCTACATCCTGCTGTTTTTCAGTCACTACACACAAACACATGCATACACAGGCACACCCTGGGAGGTCTCCCCCTCCCCCCATATGGGGACACACTGGTCACAGCCTAGAGGGAGCAGGATGCTCATCTCCCCCCCCGCCTGGCCTGGATGTCACCCACAGCCTCGGAATAGAGCTGAGAGCTGCTGTCACAAGCTGCATGCCCAATGACTGCACACACACACACACACACACACAAACAAACACACACACACACAGTCCGCTGCTTATATGTAAAACATAAAGTATACAGACACAGTACAACAATAAAGATGGATGCCAAATTGGATCTCGACACACATCACAAGGACATGCTGAGTGTGGCTTCTGAGCCGCTTCCCTGATGGAGCGTCTCGGGCTGACAGCAGAGCCTCCAGGTGCCCCCCACCCCCATGCTAAATTTGAAATTGAAACACGAGCTGCTATCGGAGATCAGCTGGCACGGCAGGTCCGGCCCACGCGCTCGGGGGCCCCCAGACACCCACCTGCCCTCTCTTCGTGGGCTATCATGGCCCAATCGGAGGACGTGTGCCCGTCTACACGATACAGGATCCTTTCTTTAGATCTGGGACTTGTCTGAACTGGCAGGAGCGTGACATTCCTTCCTCATCCTCCTTTTGTCTTCCTGCTATCTCGCATTTTTTCGGCCTTTCTTCCGGCCCTGCTCAGATGAAGGTACCAGTACTGATGTCTCAGACAAAGCCTGGCTGTGGGTCACACTAAGGCGCCGTTTTGAATGGTCCTGCTCTGATCATGCTGCCCGTGTTTCTCCCTGTAAGGTTCAGGGCTTCTCTGAGAGCAGAGTCACGCACGTGCCGGACCATCCTGTTCTTCTGGAACGATGAGTTTTCCCCCTCTTCCTGGCAGTGAGGCCCGGAGGCCGCCTCGTGGGGCAAATTCTCACCGTTAGGGGGCGGGGGGCGGGAGGGGGTCATCCCAAAAACAGCTGCACGTCGCCCAGGTGGAAAATCACCTGCTGCCAGGAGGGAGGAATGCAGCTTTAGCCACAAGCCAGGAGACGGATCCCCAGCCGGGTTCTGGGGGCATGTACACCACTCAGGTTGATCATCCCCATCAGTAAGCAGCCTTTGCTCCACCTTTACTCTGCCTGTACTCCACCTTTGCTCCACCTTTACTCTGCCTTTGCTCTGACTGATCTGTTGCGACTCCCTGACACCAAGCCAGCGAGGGGCTGACATGCAGCTGTGTCAGGCCTGCGTTTTACCTGCCCTGTTCGAGCTGCTCAGCTTCGGGGTGGGCGGGGGGGCGTGATACATGGAACAGCTGTGGGTCCATGTCCCACTTGAATACTGAACCTCTTGTTGCTAACAGCAGACACACACACACACACACATTTCTCCCCAGGCCATCTCTGTTACGCCCACCGGCTTGCTGTTAATCCGCTCATGCCTGCATCATGTTTGCTGGAAGTCGGATAAACACAACAGACCCGGCTTTCGGGAGCCCCTGCGATGACACCAGATCGCTCCCGCACTTCCTCATCTCGCACCTCCAGACAGCTGCTCTTGTAGCGGCTCTGCAGTGAAGAACAAGTGCCGTCGGTTTTAAGGCGTCCTTCAAAAAAAAAAAAAAACGATGGTGGGTTTTTTTCCGCCTCTCTCTTCTGCCGCTGTCTGATTTGCGAGACGTCAGCATTAGCCTGCAGCGGCTCGCTGAGAGAGCATAACCTGATTTTCCTCTGGCTTCCAATTTGTGCGGAACATTTTGAAGGCAGTTAGTGTCTGTCGTTAATAAGCTGACTGGCCCAGCTGACAGTGACTGTCTGCAATAAAGAGCCTCTGTAAAGCAGGCAGATAGTAATTTCCCTGACAGCCCGGCGTTCATTACTGAAAGTCAGCTGCCAAAACTGCAGTAATCAGAGCAAGAGACAGGGGAGTGGGAACCCCCCCGCCACACACACACACACACACACACACACACTCCTCCTTAACCAGCCCAAACAAAAGCTAGCCCTTGTTAAAGCCGCCTCTGTGAGTCCATCTGCCTGCTCTCAGCCGACGTGTTAGTCCCGGAGGCAACACCCCGGCGCTGGCCTGCCTCAGAGTCACCTCGGGATCTCATGGACGGGGAAGTGGGTCGTCCAAACATGCCGGCATTAAAAAAAAAGCCACCTGGCAAGGGAAGAAGTATTAGCTTTGGATTAGGGACAAGGAGCAGGGAGCCGTGTGCCGTTGTATAACTGCATGTTCGGCGTTTATGGGCCGAGGTGTGAGGCCACGGAAAGGCCCGCAGACGGCATGGGAGGAGCCAAAAGGGCGGCCCGCCAAGGACAGGCCATGTGACTGGGGCATGAATCAAGGCCCGTGAATGTCCGCAGGAATTTTGTTATATTTCAGGGACTCTCGTTTTTTGCGGTTCCAAGGACCAAACCATCACCTGGCCTAAAATAACGAAGGCAAGTTAACCACTGAGGAGCCAGTCATTCCTGGGGGTCACGACCAGAGCTACCGCTCGGACAGCACCACGCGCTGTTACGGCCGCTAAAAGCGCAGACCTCCTTGGCGAGGTCGGTAGCGGCCACATTACGTTCCGTCCCTGTCGCCGGGCCGCCGTTCGGCCTTGGAAGGATTGCAGCTCTCACTAAAGCAGGAGGGGGGTGCATCACTGCGTGTGGCCACATGCATCCAGCCGTCCAGCCCTCCTCCGGATGGTTATCTTGGTCCGGCAGCAGAAGGCCGGCAGGGGACGCGCTGAATGGCATCACGGTCTCCTTCAGGTCATGCCCCAAACGTAACGGGGAATTTTGAGAGACCAGCTGGCAGCGGGAGGCAGCCCAAGTGACATGTGCAGAACAAGCAGACGTCGTACACGGAGAGCGCAGGCCAGATTCGAACCCCCATCCTCGCAGGTAAGAGGCCACAGCGGCACCTAACAAAACTAAAACAAATGAAAAACTAGGACATAGTGAACAGAGTGAGGTGAGAGGGAGAGAGCATAGAAAATGGTGTTTGAGTTCTCTCAATGGCTTCAGGGCTTTCTGACCGCTGCTTGAAGCCTCAGGAAAAACAAAGTGTTTCCAACTTTAGAGCCCAGACGCTGGGGTCCTGTTTGAATTGTAAATCGGCTGGCTCTTTGAGTCGTGCCTCTTCCAGAATTACGCATTCTGTTGGAAGGCCTGCCAGGGTGTGAGGAGCCGGATCCTCTGGGAGCTGTGGGCCTCACACCCCGCGCCCCCGTACCGGATGCTGGGCGGCCGCGAGTCGGATCACACACACACACACACACACACACACATGCTCATGCACTCAAGCACACACACACACAGGCGCATGCACAGAAGCACACGCATACAAACACGCAAGCATACACATGTGCACACACAGACACACACACATGCACATGAAGAGTTGCATACACCTGTACAAACAGCCACCCGCACACCTAGACTCACAAACACAAAGATGCACAAACATTCTTTACACCACCTTCTACAACTGTCCACATTTTTCACTGAACCATGTATTATTACTGTTTTCAACATAATATTGTCTTCCTTTCAGAATATATTTTTTTAGAATGTTTTTTCTTAATCCCACAGATACTAAGAAAATATGTCAAAAAACAACTTTTATTTTGATACAAAACTCTGATGTTATGCTGTATTTTCATGCACCTGGTGACTCAAGGTGAATGTGTGTTCTGTAATTACAGGACCGTCCATCAAGTCCTTCCTCTCTGTTGCTGTTCCAGGATGTATCATTTGGAAGCGAGTAGATTTTTTAAAATATCTGTGTGGGATTCCCGATGTGGAACAGAGCTCTCTAAAAAACACATAGGCACTTAAAGCATTTCCTGCAGTAGCATAAGGATATCTCTGTGGTGTGGCTTCCTCTGCGTTTGGCCTGAGTTGCAGTTTCCACCGGCTTTGGCTGGGGAGCAGGAGCCCGCGAGTAGCGTGGGGTAATAAGATAATCCAGCATGGATGGAGACGCGGGGAAGCGGGCCAGCAGACCGGCCACCGCTCTGTCTAGGAGAGGACAGCAAGGGCCTCCTTGCGTCTGTCCATTATTGCCGCCTGTGGGCTGGGCAGGTGCTGTGGCATTTGCCGTTAAGGGACTTTACTGCGTTTTTTCAGCCTCCGGGAATTTACACGCCTCAGAGGACACCCACGGACCAAACACCGCGTAATGATGGAATCGGTGGGTATCATCAGGTTTAACAGCAAGTAACAAGCTCTGGTGTGTAATCCATCTTGGCAAAGCGGAACAGACGGGAGAGATCTGCGTCCGGTGGCTGCCGGGGAGGGGGCTCCCGCGCAGCGCGGCATCCGAAACTAAACTAGCGTGAAAGTACCTTCCGTCACGGATTTCCAGGGCAGCACCGCTCAGCACTGGCCACCTCATTGGTGGATGTGCCTTTGGCTGCTGGCCACCTGATTGGTGGATGTGCTTTTGGCTGCTGGCCGCCTGATTGGTGGATGTGCTTTTGGCTGCTAGCCGCCTGATTGGTGGATGCGCCTTTTGCTGCTCACCTTTCAGTGGAGGGTATTTATGGCAGCGTCTGGAAGCCAAGAGACCACAGGGTCCCCGTGACCCATGAGCCGCTGTCACTAACCAGCCTGGAAATTCCGGTGTCACTGGGGAGGAAGTCTGTGTATGTGCGAATCATTCAGTGGGAATAAAAATAATGGTGGCTGTGGTGATGTGCATCTGCGGAAGACCACACACACTCACACACACATACTCACACACACACACATACAGACAAACACACACATGGACACACACACACACAGACAGACAGACACACGGACACACAGACAGACAGACACACACACACAAAGACAGACACACACAAACACACACAGTCGCAGAGTGTCAGCCCGGCATCAGGATCTTTCCCAGGGACCAGAGCGGTTCCATGCCCCTGTTAATGCTGTCATACCCTCAGGGAAGGTCAAGGCTGCTTTGAACGGGAGCCATGAACTGGCAACGATGGGGGCCGTGTTAACAAAACATCACAACGTCTTCCAAGTCCAGCGGGGGGGGGCGGAGTGCAGTACAGGGAGAATAGTTCACCAACCGCAGCACTTTGTCAGGAGGCTGTGATGATGTGGAGGTGGGGCGGTGCTCAGGAAGGCTGCAGGTTTGACATGACGTGTGGAGGAGAGGAGAGCCTGCTGCCTGGCGGCCATTTAACACGTCCCTCGCTGATGTTTCCCTTCCGCCTCCTCACGGTGCCTCGCTTTCCGCCACATCCGTCGGCAAGGGGCTGCGCGGGGACCAGCACTAATTGGCGACAGGCAGCGCGAGGATAGGGTGGGGGGGCGCGTGGTCCATCTGGCTTCACAGCAGCACAAACGGAGCCGCGGAATGCCGCAGCCGGTGGCTCGGATCAGGCCAGCGTGCCCATGACCCCAACACCCCCTCTGTACCACCTGACCTGCGCTCCTGTAATGGCACATCCGGGCTGCTGCTGTGGGTCGCTCCGGGACGCGATGGCGAGCCGCAAGGCTTAGACGGCCCCTGTGGCTTTCTCCGCCTTTCCACGGTCACATGGACGGGTCGGCAGCTCTGGGTCTGGAGGCGGGTGCTTGGCAACCATCGCGCATCAGCCCACGCGGTCAGGGAGTGGCCAATCTGTGCCGCGGCGCGGTAAGACGGCCGGGACGTGCGGCGGGCAGCGCTGAGAGGCTGCGCCCGGGACGCGCGGCGGGCAGGTCTGAGAGGCTGCGGCCGGGACGCGCGGCGGGCAGCTCTGAGAGGCGGCGCCCGGCACGCGCGGCGGGCAGCGCTGAGAGGCGGCGGCCGGGACGCGCGGCGGGCAGCTCTGAGAGGCGGCGGCCGGGACGCGCGGCGCTCATAGCTGATAGGGCCTCACTGCCTTTGCACAGCCTGATGCTTACCTCAGCAAAGCTTTCTGACTCCCACCCCACAGATCCGCTGCCTGCAGGGAACACGTGTGCGTGACGCATGGGTCCGCATTCACATCGCATGAAGTATCACCTCGCTCCTCATCATGTCAGCAACTGCAGGCCAGCTGACAAATGAGCATTGTTATTTTTACCCTCCCACACGTGCAGGAAGTCAAACAGAAGTCTTAAGGCGGGGGTTTTGGGGGGGTTATGGATTAATCGGGAGCTTCACATAGCTGGCATCGACGTGATGGCTAAGCTGCCGCGGACAGTTAGCTCATTAGCGGCAGACTCAGCTCTGTAGAGTCTTTTAAATAGAAAGAAGACTTAGTTTTGACCTCTGCTGTCATACAGCATAAGCAGTAGGGTGAGTTTTTTTTTATATTTCTTTAAATACCATCAGAGCCCGTGTCGTAATTCAGCAACCATAAATATGAATGTAAATGTGTGAGGAATGTTGGTGAGGATCGTGGTGGAATCAGAATCAGAATCGGAAGACTTTATTAATCCTGGAGGAAACTGCTGAAATCCCAGAGGAATGTACTGCCTGCTACAAAATATTGTCACCTTTACTGTCACATCATAAAAACACTGTATATTGTGCATTTAGATTGAAATCTTACCCTGAATCAACACAGCAGATTAAAATCCTTAAACTATTGCTTTTAAGCAGTTTCTGACCAGTATAGCCCCACATGCACCGGTATATCTTCTCCAGTCCTGGACTAAATGACATGCTGACTGACGACTGTGAGCTGAAAGCTAAGTTAAAGTCGGTCTGTAATGTTAATTAGACATCATTAATTAGCCAGCCAGCCACCCCCCGTCCCCCGCCTCCATGGGAATCAATCAGGTCGGAATGGTAAACAGTGCATCGTAACATGGGAATAACCTCCAGAATAACCTTCCCGTTTTCAGGATGAGCTTCTCTCTTCTGGCTTTACAGGACCTGGGGGGGGGGGCCGAGGAGGGACAGAGCCTCAAACGATACATTAAATCATGGATGAGGGACAGGTGGAGTGTGACGACTATAAACACTCCCCCCCCCCGTCGGTTTGTGGACCCTTTACTGCAGAATCGTGTCAGCCAATCACAACAAAGTCCCATCAGCCTCTGCCGGGCTGCCCTCCTCACCTAAGTGATATCTACGTGGCAAGCTTGGCGCCGAATGTGGCGAACCAGGGCTCGGCCCATATGCCAGCCCGTGCTGTGCTCCCTTCTCCTTGGCAGCCGGTGCCACTAATCCGATTGGACCGCTGTGCCAGGGCCACGCGAAACAAGCCGCGCTGGCCACCGAGCCCACCGTAATCGGGGGTGCATCCTTAGTGATGCCATGGTGGATAATTGGCTGGGCACTGGGTAAGGGGGGGATGCGGTACCCCTGAGCAAGAAGGTACCTCCATCTACAAATCTTTCCTAGAAATGCAAGGCAGGGTGCCCCAGGTTCATTAGTAGTGGACGGCCACCCCGCTTTAGCTCACACCCGGAATGGACGGCCGACCCGATTTAGGTCACAGCCAGGAATGGACAGCCGCCTGTCTTTAGCTCACAGCTGGAATGGACGGCCGCCCCGATTTAGGTCACAGCCAGAATGGACAACCACCTGTCTTTAGCTCACACCCGGAATGGACGGCCACCCACTTTAGCTCACACCCGGAATGGACGGCCACCTGTCTTTAGCTCACACCCGGAATGGACGGCCACCCGTCTTTAGCTCACACCTGGAATGGACGGCCGCCCCGCTTTAGCTGACATCCGGAATGGACGGCCACCCGCTTAAGCTCACAGCCGGAATGGATGGCCGCCCCGATTTAGGTCACAGCCGGAATAGACAGCCGCCTGTCTTTAGTTCACACCCGGAATGGACGGCCGCCCGTCTTTAGCTCACACCCAGAATGGATGGCCGCCTCTTTAGCTCACACCCGGAATGGACAGCCGCCCTGCTTTAGCTCACACCCGGAATGGACGGCCGCCCGCTTTAGCTCACAGGCGTAGTGGATGGCTGCCCCGCTTTAGCTCACACCCGGAATGGACGGCCGCCCGCTTTAGCTCACAGGCGTAGTGGATGGCTGCCTCACTCCAGTCTAGATTTGCATTCTAAAGGAGCAGCATGAAGTAGTGTTCCTCGCTAAAGAGGAACACAGAACCGTCACTGTGAATTTCAGAGCTCAAGTGCCCATTTGTGAGGCTCGTCATTCACTGCAGGAGCATGAAGGTTTCAGAATGACACTTGAACCTTAGGAAAATGATGTAAGAAACACAGGAAAACTCCAGTCCTCTCTAAAAATGCATGCAATGCAAGTAGTGATGCTGTTATGCGCTGCTGGAATCCTATTGTAACCAACCCAAAAAATATCCTTGCAGAAACATATTTTACAAAGTCTGCGCTATGGTATCCATGGAGCAGACACCATGTGCAAGGACTCAGCCTTCGGATGGTTTGATGGAGCTGCATCGCCACTTAGGATATCAGCAGAAGCTGTTCCTGTTATTATTACAGGGAACTAAAAGGAGACGACTGAATTAAATGTCACATTCCCTTCACTGTGTTAAACGTAAAGCTCATTTTCAAACCACGGCAAGCACTACCATTTGCTACAGGCAGCGCCTTCCACGAACAGTATGTCTCCATCAATCGCATCAAACAGTCGAGCCATTTGGAAATATCAAAGTGCTGTGGTGACAGAGGTGCATAGGAATGCTTGAAGAGGATGATTAAAAGGCCCATGCTGGAGCATCACGCCGCCACGAATCCCTCAGACCTCACGTCTCCCGTTTTTAGCACAGAAGGTGCCATTTTTTCAGGTACACCTAATGAGCTGAAGCAAATGTCTGGGCAAAGCAAATTAGCGCTTATGCTTCCTTGCTGTGCTCATGATTTTTATGCATGTCTTAGTTTTGAAAAAAAGACACAGAAGGGGACAGGCCTGGGACAGTTACGTGCAGCAATTGAGCAACTCGAGCTGAAGTTTCCCCGAAAGACTTCCTCTCCTTACAGGCGGAAACCTTCTTCCCACGCCTCTACATGGACGGGATCGTGTGTGTGTGTGTGTGTGCTGGTGACATACAGCTGCCTGGAGACCTTCCTCTCTCCCAAAACATGTCTTGAAGGTCATATCAAGCCTCTCTTCTCAAGGCCACAGATTCTAGCTCCTTCTGGGGACCCCCAGGCATCCCTAAGCCAGCTGGGAGATATCTCTCTTGCAAGCGTCTGCCCCTCCACCCAGTGGGAGATACGAACTCCCTTGGGAGCCAACCAGGTGGCATTTATAAGATGGTAGAACCACGTCTGCTGACTGCCCTCGAACCTGGAATAGGGTGACCAGGCACAGCCCTGGAGCCAGGACTGGGGGTCGTGTCTGTCACCATGAGCCGGGGGGCTCAGGACTCCCACATACTGTAAGCCAGCCAGACTGAGCCCGAAATGTCTGCCTGGAGCCATTTTGTGGACTGTCCACCCACAAGGTGAAGGACAGGTTAGGGGCAGTTCCGTTTGGGTGGTATGACAGGAAAGGACCCAATGACACAGTCCAAAAGTCAATGGTCTGGAATTCCTGTAGCAGCAACAGATCAGATCTAACAAAACTCACACAGCAAGGTAGAAAAGTCAGAAGGAAAATCTCATGTGGTTTCAGGAACACTTTTTGGGCCGAACCTTGTGTCTGCAGGGTAAGTCTTCTCAAAAGCCCAAGAACCAGAGCAAACTTGGCTTCCATCCATCTATCTTCTTATCCAGTAGAGGGTCATAGGCTCTTTAAATTTATAGCGTAAATTTAATGTAAACACTGAAACCAAATGGATGGATCATAAAAATGCGCCTGACTCCCAATCTGAGCCGGCTGACGGCATTGGAGTCGCTGGTTGGACGTTTGCTTATTTCACATTAAACGTCGCCTCTCTGTGTGGCCTGTGGGTTACGCGGTTTGGGAGACGCAGACGCACGCTGGCAGACACTCGCCACTCCGCTATGCTGCTATTCACTGAAAGGCTCAGATCCCAGCCTTATTTGTAGTGTCTTCTTGGCAGGATATCTGAAAGGTACATCCTGGAATTTCCCGTGTTGCTACTGAGCCCGCCCCCCCCCCCCCCAACCCCAACCCACCAGGCTGTGCCTCTGTTTTGTACACATCTCCTCCTGCAGGATCAGGTGTCGGCCACCAGAACACCCCTGAAAGTCAGAGCATGCGACACAAAGATGCGTGTGTGTAGCTGCGCAGACCTGCGCAGGGCTGGCCGATGGGGCATAAACACAGCTGGGCCACACTGCCTGCGCTCCAACACAGTCCTTGCTAGTCCTGCATGTAGGCAGGTGAAGGGTGACAGGATGCTGGGGGGGCCATATTTGCTCATGTCACTGTAACAGTGATGGGCGGGGGGTGGGGGGTTGGGGATTAAACTGCGATATTAATTTGCCTGAGCTGTAATTCCAGTTGTATATATGTGCCCCACCCCTATTGCCCCACTGTACCCCTTTAAAGTTCTCCCTCATTACTCTAGTTCCATTAATCCTGCCCGTTAATCCCTTACCCTCGCAGGTCCCCGTGTCATGTGACTCCAATGTGTCACGTGACTCTGTTCACCTAATTTCAACCTCCGTCTCCCATTTGCTGCTTCTTCAATTTGTTCCTCTCTGGCTCGTAGCTCTAATGTGCTGATTGTGTTGGCCGAGCTGCAGGGGGACTAGCTGGGGTCTCCCTTAGCCACATCTTATGTGATCAGAAATTTAAATCAGTTATTAAGAGCCATACAACTGACCCAAGGTCACCCTTTCATCCCTTTAAGATCAGTCTTCAGTCTCTGAGAATTCACACTTCCACGTCTACAGATGCATAAGTTCAGGATTTCCGGCAAACAGTGCTGCAGTCGTATGGTGTCTCTATAGTAACCGGCGGCTGTGAGCAGGGTGGTCCCAGGCCCAAAGGAGCAGGCAGTGGAAGCGCGGCGCGAGACCGCGCTCGCTCCCGTCGCCGCGGACGCAGTGCTGCCGTTAGCGCCGCGCTAATTACCGGCACGTCATTAGCGAGCATGTCGGCAGCAACAAAGAGGCCTAACCGGCACGTAGAGGTCCCTTCACTGTAATTGAAAAAGTGTGGCTTTTGTGAGCTTTGATAGGGACGCAGTGGCTGCACACCCGCGATTAGCACCTGCGTGAAGTGTGCCGAAGAGCGCGTCGCCCAGAGGCTCGTCGCATTTCAAAATGTTTGCTTACAGCACTCGTTGAAAAGACCTTATTAACTACCATAGCAACTAATGGCACTGGAAATGCCATAAGAGCAATTACTCAGGGCTGCATTCATGAAAGAGCCTCTGCCTTTCATGCTGACAGCCGCGCTTTGATATCCCTGTTTACGCGGCTTCGTAAAATTCAGTATTTAGAACTTCGGATTTTGTAACTTGCAACATGGGACATGTCAGAGCCTGTGACGTTGCTGCAGCATTCGGAATAAGTGGGGATCCACTTAATTGAGTCCAAACTCACCATCAAGACCAGGCTTGATAAATCAACTTGCTGCTGAGGGGGAGACTGTGGACCTGCAGAGAACGTTATGAAGACTAGCCATCTTGACATCATCCTCTCTTCTGTTGCTCACACTCGAGATCGATATCAGCACAGCGAGTGCCACGGCACGGAGACCTTTCCAGGGTGAGGTGCCTCGGAGGAATTATCCAGCCTCACAGCTGGATTTGGGGCCCTCACTGGAGCCCTGTTTGGCACTGGCAGGCAGCTCAAGATGAAAGAGTCCTAAGTGCTCACTGGGAGAGAGACCAATGTAAAACCCTCAGCGGCTAAACCCCTTATCTTTCATTGTCGAGCACATTAATGATCATGTGACCCAGACAGAGTGGGCTTTTTCACGATGGAAGAGCATCACCCAGGAATCAAAGGCGCAGCCCCCCAATTGAAATATAATATCTAAGGCAGCATCGGCTGAAGGAAAAGCCTTTATACTCCCTCCTGTGTGATCCTGCTCCCGCCTTGTGAGATGCTGCTATGACAACAGCGGGCCTTAAAAAAAAAAAAAACGCTGTGGAGCCGCTTAGGGATCAGAGCCCTGCAGCTGGAATCATGGTCCTGAGCAGGATAATGTGATAACCTGTGCATTAAAGCCGGCAGCAGTGCAGCTGAGAAGCGGATAGGGGGGATGTTAAGCAGACAGTGCAGCTTAGAGCACTGCGATAACGCAGTAAAAGCAGGAAATGGAAACATGACCCTGTTAGAACAGGGTTCAGGCAATACCATGCTGTCCTTGTCCATTAATATGTTTTGACCCCCATGCTCTCTGCCTTCCTTCCCACATGTCTGGATGGTGCCCAGGGTGGGCAAAGTCCTGGTTCATTCCCATGGAGGGGTGACACTGTGGATGCAGCATTCTGCACCCTGCACAGGCCGGTGTGGGGAACTGACACATTGATGGATATTAACTTGACCTTAATAACAGCTTACGTGTGGCTTTTAGCAAGCATCTCAGTTCTGGGGATAGCAGCTGCCTCACATGAGCAGGGTTCAAATCCCACTTCTGCTCTGGGGATAGCAGCTGCCTCACATGAGCAGGGTTCAAATCCCACCTTTCCTCTGGGGTTAGCAGATGCTTCATAACAGCAGGGATCAAATCCCACCTCTGCACTGGGGTTAGCAGATACCTCACATGAGCAGGGTTCAAATCCCACTTCTGCTCTGGGGGTAGCAGCTGCATCACACCTGCAGGGTTCCAGTCCCTCCCCTGCTCTGGGGCTGTGGGCCAATCAGGTCTCTGAATTGCTCATAGTGCTTGATCATATGTCAGTGTGCCCTGTAGACGAGCTGGCATCCTGTCCTGGGTGCACCCTAAGCATGTGCCCTGTGACAGACTGGCATCCCACATTCCCAGTCTGAGTTTTTCAGATGTTTCCAGATCCGTTTGTTTCCGCATCAGGAGTACATGCTCTGATTCTAAGAGGGATAGGTGATCGGTAATCACCCTCATAGGGAGATCAGCTTAAACCCGCGCGGCACACAATAATGCTGACCGCATCCACGTGTCTCACAGCAGGAATCATAGTACATCAACGTAATTGCAAACAAGAAACACAGTGGGTAAAGAGTGCAGAGTTGTGCCCAGCGCCAGGCTGTGTGGCAGACTTAGCCAGCAGCGTGCCACACTGCCCCAGCCCTGGGGGCCTGCTGTCACAGGAAGGACCAGAGCAGCAGAACAGGAAATTACAGATTGGAGATTATCGTCGTGCGACAGTGCCAAGCATTCAAGGTTAGGAGACAGCCTCCCGGGTGTCTGTTATCGGGGCCGGAGTCGCAGGATTTACGGCGTAATAACGCCAAGGTGAGTCCAGCATTCTTATCTGCAACCGTAAAGCATGTGAGCCAGAGAAAACAATCTCACGTAGTGAGGTGCAGTTAAAGGCTGAACGTTAACGGAAAATACAGGATAAAAAAAAGCCAAACAGAATAGAAATGCTGTATTTTCTCCCTCCATCTGTCCCCGAGCGGATGGGAAATATGAGGCCTGCAGTTGCTCCTGCCTGTACGTTGGACTGCACCCGGAATTTATGTAATGTTTATGTTATTTTTCTTTAAAATCAAAGGCTGGGTATTGTGTTGCTTTTTTTCTTTTATGCAAATATGCAAAAAGAGAAAGAACCTGGGGCAAAAAAGCAAGAAAACGCACCTTTTTTGCAGAGATGTTCCCAAACTGAGGTGATGTCACATGTGCGGCAGAGAAAGCTTCCACACTGGCTGGATACTTCCCCCCCCCGGAGGCGTCTCCGCTTCCTGTCTGCCCTTCAGACGGAATGCGGCCGCTGATCACTGCGGAAACCCAACCCGGGTAATATTAGCTGTTGTAAAGACACCAGTATCCCAGTAATGGTGGCGGCTCACTGGCTAATGCCAATATGGTGGCCTGGCCAGCCACCAGGTACTGGTCGTCATTCTCACCGTATCCAGACATCCTCTCAATTAAAATAACTTGCCTTGCTTTATACCCCAGTTGCAGGGGCAGGCTGCTTATTAGCCATGGCTAACGCTCCTCTGCAGGGCCCAGCTGGGCGGCTGTCATACCAGCCGACGCCGGAGAGACTCGCGCCTCTGCAGAGCCTCCGGAAGCAGGTCTGAGGCGAAGAGATGGGCACAGCGCTGCGGCAGGGCGACAGCGAAGCGAACTTTAACGGCATTCCAAGAAAATGAGAGCCTTGCCCCTCGCCGAGGTCACGGCGAGCCCAGCATAGCACAGCGGCAGAAAGCAGATATTGAGATACCTTCCTGCTACGAGGGTGTGTGTGTGTGTGTGTATGGTCCAGGTATACATTACATTATGGGGACCAGATGTCCCCATAATGTGATAAAAACCTGATATTTTGATGTTGTGGAGACCATTTTTTTGGTCCCCACAAGGGGAAATTCAATTTTATAAAAATCTGTGGCTGCAATCAAAAAACTAAAAATTTGTATTTTGTTTGGTTACTTATGGTTAAGGTTAGGGCTGGGTAGGGGTTAAAGTTGTTATTATTAAGATTAGGGTTTTGACCATAGAAATAAATGGAGAGTCCCCACAAAGATATGAGTACAGGTTTGTGTGTGTGGTGTGCGCGCGCGTGTGTGTGTGTGTGTCTGTGTGTGTGCGTGCGAGTGTGTGTCTGTGTGTGTCTGTGTGTATCTGTGTGTGTGTGTGTGCGAGTGTGTGTCTGTGCGTGTGTGTGTCTGTGTGTATCTGTGTGTGTGTGTCTGTGTGTATGTGTGCGTGTGTGTGTCTGTGTGTCTGTGTGTGTCTGTGTGTGTGTGTGTCTGTGCGTGTGTGTGTGTGTCTGTGTGTGTGTCTGTGTGTCTGTGCGTGTGTGTGTGTGTGTGTCTGTGTGTATGTGTGTGTGTGTGTATCTGTGTGTGTGTGCGAGTGTGTGTCTGTGCGTGTGTGTGTCTGTGTGTATCTGTGTGTGTGTGTGTGTGTCTATGTGTGTGTGTGTGTATCTGTGTGTGTGTGCGAGTGTGTGTCTGTGCGTGTGTGTGTCTGTGTGTATCTGTGTGTGTGTGTGTGTGTGTGTGTGTCTGTGCGTGTGTGTGTGTGTGTGTGTGCCCGCTCTGAAGTGTCAGGCAGTATCAGAGCACAGCAGGGGAGTGGGGGGCAGAGCAGCCCCCGCTGGTGGCTGCTCGGGGAGGAGCTGCCACACCAGTGTAATTAAGACCTCCAAGGAAGTGACAGCGGCAGTGGGAGGTGTGCTGGGGCCTGATGCTGCGCAGCTCAGCTGCTTCCTCTGCGCACTGTCAGCGGCACGGCTGCGGGGAGCCTGCCAGTCTTATTTATAGCATGCGGGCACACCAAGTGATAGATGTCACCTTCATGCCACCACCGCCGCCCCCAGCGCTGAGCGCTCCACTTCCTACCCACTAACAAGCTGCAAAGCGCTTTTCGGGGGGGTGGAGGGGCAGGGGGGCGGGGGGGACAACAAATGGCAGCAACGGGAGGGCAGGGGAAAAAAAGAAATGAAAAAGCCACCAGGATTCGTGGCTCACCTGCCGCAGCGTCACTCCCCGCTAATTAAAACAGAACGCAGGTGGGGGGGGGGGGGATTCAGAATGAGATAATTAGTGGGACAGCATTAATGCACTAATGGATCTGGGGTTGGGGGGGGCGGCAGACAACGGCTGGGGACTGGGACAGGTGGGAGTTGGGGGGGGGGGTGTTTCTGTGTGCTATGACACCCACCTTTCCAGCCCTCCTGTGGGGGCCTGAGACATGTCTACCCGCCCCTCTTGGTCCCCACCAACAGAGTCCCCCCGCCCCCCCAGTCCTGGTGCTGTCAGTGTGCATCACATCCTGAGACCGTCAATCAGCTGCCTGCGCTCTGGGGGGGGGGTCAGGCTGAAATACAGGACCGTCTGCCTGAGGTGTTCTGTGAGTAAGATGTGTGTAAGAGCCCCCCCGAGTGAAAGAGCAATAACGCCGTCATCCATGCCTCTGTCAGTCACCTTGTACTCTGTTTTTGACTAAAATCAACCATTAAAGTACCACCTTATCTTCCAAATTCCTTGGAGTTTTCCTTGGTATTACAGTAAGACACTGTAACAAAGCACCAAGCCACAATATTTGGGAATTACCGAAGTATAAAAGAAAACAAATTTTCCATTTCGGTGCTTCATGAGGCCAAGAAATGTTATTAAAATGGTCTGGCTGTATGTAATCAGCACTGTACGTCATGGTGATGGTCGACTCACACACTAACACCTGTTACACACATCACTGATTTTGCATATCTATGTTTGTGTGTGTATGTGTGTGTGAGAGAGAGAGAGAGAGAGAGAGAGACGGGCTTGACAGAGCCAGCTGCTTGATAACCCCACGTCAGGCCAAAGGTGGTGATATCGTTGTAACTCAGTCTGACATCAGACGCTTGAGTCATTCTGCTTTGTGGGGTGCATGGGGTGGGGGGGCAGTAATGGACATTCTCCAAACACACAGAAACACATACAGACAGACACACACACAGACACACACTCTGATACACACAGACACACATATAGACAGACACACACACAGACACACACTCTGATACACACAGACACACATATAGACAGACAGACAGACACACACAGACACACACACGGACACAAACTCTGATACACACAGACACACACAGGGCATGGAGGGGTGGGTGAGCGTCCTGGAGGTGTCAGGTCCATCCAGCGATAGAGCTGCAGGGACTCTGTCAGGAACCCTACAGAGAAGCTCTCCCCGGGGCTGAACTGTACAGCGGGCCTCAAAGCTCCTACAGCCGACTGCATTTTAGAATGACCTGTCAAGGAATGTTACTTTAAATATTAATCCAACACTTGGTTGGTAGTAAATTGACAAAAAACATTTTTTTACAGGAGCGCCAACAAGCATTGATCTTTACGTTTTTTTAAAGCCCTCTTGGAAGCAGATCTTAGGGTCCTTAGCAGAACCACAGCGCTGCAGCTGCTTCCCTGCTGGCTTAATGTCACCAGAAGCGGCTGAAGCGTGTGCCGCCTGCCAGGGCCGAGGCGAACGGGCCTGCGATGATGCATCCTGGCAGGCCAGCTGGGTATCTGGGCCCCCCCTCCGGGAGGCTGCCTGGCTCTGTCTCCCGGACAGCACAGTGGCTCATCTCAGACAGAGTCCCTGCCCCCCCTACTGCTACTCCGGGGCCAATTGGCTGGTGGGCGGAGCCAGTGCGGTTATTGATGGGACATGCCCTCTGTCATCATGGGAGGACGCATAAGAGGACCTGCACTTCCCCAAGCCCCCAAAATCAGAGCATTTTGTCTTGCAGGCGACAGGAAGTCAGGGATTTAGATGAGCCTGTCACAGTTCTCCAGACATAACAAGCCCCTGCATTTCAGACATTTCCCTAAATTTGTCTTTTGTACTTTTCATTACAAATGAAATAAATATTATTAATATCAGCATTATTTCATGTCCTGCGGAGGACTGCCAGGGGTACCTCAGCCTCCTGCTGCCTATGATAGACCCCAGGTCCTCTGTAACCCAGACTAGGAGAAGCAGTTGGAAGATGGATGGATTGATTTTATGGACTTTATTTCTTTCATTAGCGATGGGTCTCCTTGGAAGGTCTGGCTTACTTGGTATCTACAATTGGGCCTCCTCAGAAGGTGTCCTGTTTCCATAAAAAGTGCAAAACACTAATTATCAGGCAGTTGTGTCTGTTTATAAATATGGCAGCTCTCACACTAACCCCCACCACATGCTGACAAATTTAGTAGGGATTATATCAACACATTCAAGGCTCTAGTCATGTTTCGGAGTTCTTACGCGGGGGGACGAGGAACAGCCCACTCCTCTACTGTTACTCCTGCCCCTCCATTGCCATGGCGACAATCCCACTGGTCCAGCTCCAAGTCCGGACAGAGCTTCCCAGAAATCTGTTTGTGTCCATCAGGAGGATGTGCCTGGCAGGGCCCACAGTGAAAACGTGATCCCCGGCTTGGAAGTACGTGAAAACGTGATCCCCGGCCCCGATGGTCGTTAGAACACAGTCCCCTGCGGTGGTGGGCGCCTTGCCCCAGTGTATCGGTGAGCAGCCTCCCAGCGATGCCTGGAGGACCTGAGCTAACTGGCCTCATTAGCGGCGGGAGGCCAAAGGGCCCCCCCCAGAGGTGCTGAGATTTACACTGACTGGGCCACCCTGTTGCCCAAATCCAAGGTGAGTCCCTTTGGCTTTCTAAAATTTCAACCCTGCGGTATTAGAAGAGCAATAATCCCTTCATGGCCTGCTATTTCTGGTCAGTGAGGGAGGGTTGGGGGGGTGACCAACGGGCTCAGAGGTCGTTTGGTGTGCGGTGGAGAATCTGGAACCCTATCCTGGGCATGAAAGCAGAGCTCAGCATAATGGAGATCTCAGTCTGCTCTGGTTGCTGCCTCGTCTCACTGGTCTGTCACTGAGGCTGAGCTGGGAAGCTTCCATCAACACCCCTCCCTGACAGGCCCACCTCCCAGAAAGATAAGATAAGATCAATTTTATTCCAGGGTCTCTGGAAGAAGATCCAGTGAATGTTGTCTGATGGGTGACGTCAGATGAGCGTCGTTCACTTCTGCACCAGACGTCTCCATGGCAATGGAGACAGGGCAGTAATAGGAGAGGATCTATCTGTTCCTCGCCCCTGTGGAGGAAAAGTTTCAGTAGGGTTGGGGAGAGGTGCATCGTGGGATTGGAGAGGTGCATCGTGGGATTGGTGTCTTAGGCCTTAGGAAGAAGAATGTGTATGTGCGTGTCTTGTTCTGGTCCTGAACCCAGGAGCTGAAACGGCCTGGTTGTTTAGATAATCAGAACCTCCTCTGTTGAAAGAACGGCATGTACTATGTAGGCTGCTGAATGCTGCAGAGGAAGATAAGGGGACAGCAGTCAGAAATATCGAATGGACACAAACAGGCTTATGTTCTTATGTGTTTTCTGTATCTACCTATTTCGAGGATCATATGGCCTAATGAATGAGTTGTAATGACATAGATTAATGAACCAAATATATGATGAGACATGGTTAGCTTGATTCACTTGATTGCCTAGTATTACCAGGGGGGGCGTGTCAGGGATAATCAAGAGTGGGGTGCAAACTGGTGGCAAGTAGCCGATGAGCCTAATAGAGTGCAGGTCATCACGCACTCAGCAGGCGGACAAGAGCCCCTCCTGACCAATGGGGTAGAGGATTGTCATTTAAGGGGAGTGGCAGAAATGTACTGTATAAAACCTGAGCATTTTCTTTGTTGGGGGGTCACTTCTTTTGGAACAGGGATACCCTGTTTCTTTGCTGTCAGCTCCCAGCGCATCCTGCCTTAATAAAGATATTTTATCTTGCCCAAGTCGTCGGATAAATTTACTTCATGCCTGGTGCAGAAAAGAATTTAGATCAGGGAAAGTGAGTACAGGTTTTTTACTTCCACACCCCCCTTGCACAAGCACACTGAAAATGACTAGAGCCTTGAATGTCTTGATATATTCCCTCCTAAACTTGTCAGCATGTGGTGGGGGTTAGTGTGGCCCACTTCTGCACCGGAGACCGTAGGCTGACCCAACGGGGGCTTGAGTGGAAGGGCAACGTCAGCAGCCTCGTCAGTGCGAGCTGAGTCGGACGCCCAGGGGCACAGGAAGCTGACGCCCCTCAGGAGGTGTCGTGGCGTGTCTGCACCCTGGTCCATGGGGTTCCAGAAACTGGACAGAATTGATTTGTTCAAGGCACTTCTGAGATTCCTGTAACCAGACAGAAACAGGTTGGCGTTTAGGCCTACAGCCCTTCAGAAGATTTCATGGTTAAGTGTAATACCTTCAGTCCACTGTGGACTCCATAGCGCCAGGACCGCTGTGACCCTCGGCCCACTCAGCAAGCCGGCGATGAAGCAGGAGGGATGGTGGGTGAGGCGTACTTCACACTCAGCTCTTCGCTAAGATCCATCTCATGCATCGCCATGTCCGCAATGTCAGCAGGGTTCGGGCCGATGAGGGGGGCACAGGTTGTGCTGGAGCTTGATCTTCAGGGGGTGCAGCAGAGCGCCCCCCCATGCAAATCTCCTCCTTGGAGCCTTAGCCACATGTCTCATGGAGGGGAGGCAGCAGTCTGTGTACTCCCCAGCGAACAGGAACCAGGAAGCCCTGGAACGTGAAGATATAGGAAGCACAATAAGAAGGGCGGGGGTGGGACGGGTCCGGCTCATTTCAGCACAGGCTAAATGTCAGTGGTGACTGTTCCAGCTTAGAGTGACCCCCCCGCCCCCAAGGCCGGCTGTGTTCCTGCCCTGGCCCGTGGGCGGGGGTCTCACGAAGCACTCGAGATCAGCTGGCACGTCGAGGTCATGGCTCAGCGGACCAACCACCGTGGTGCAGGCATGCAAGCCGCAAGACAGCACGCTCGCCTGCGTCGCATCCTGTACCTTCTGCTTTGCAATTAAAACTCAATAATAGTTATCGTGCACCTATAGATTAAATCAGCCCCCGCCAACCATTTCAAGACTGATTCAGGTCTAATTTTTGTAGTTTTGTTCTTACAAGGGAAAGGGATCATTATTAAACCACAGTATTTCCACTTTAGAGGAATGAGGCAATCATTTTATGGGGGTTGAGTGTTCAGTGTGCTGATTCCCTCTCAGGGAAGATCCCGTTAGAGTACATCTGAGGCACTCTAGAGAACACTGCTCTCGCCCACATGTTTCCCCAAACACAGATGATAATAAGTCATGAGATTAAAAATAATTCCCTCACCTGAGAGATTTGCTGTTGTTTGTGTGTAATGAATTCCAGCCACCCCAACCTCCTGTGTTGCTTTCCGCCCACTACTGCTCAAGTATAGATAGATACGGTGGATCTAGTGCTTCAAGCCTCATCACCATAAAACTGAGTTCAGCTGCACCTCAAATCACAGCGCACCTTTCTATGGGAATACTACAGACTGCCTCAGATCCCACTGTACCTTTCTGTGGGAATATTATAGACTACCACAGATCCCAGCATGCCTTTATGTGGGAATACTACAGACCGCCTCAGATCCTAGCATGCCTCTCTGTGGGAATACTACAGACTGCCTCAGATCCCACTGTACCTTTCTGTGGGAATACTATAGACCACCATAGATCCAAGCATGCCTTTCTGGAGGAATACTACAGACTGCCTCAGTTCCCACTGTACCTTTCTGTGGGAATACTATGGATCGCCTCAGATCCCAGTGCACCTTTCTGTGGGAATACTACAGAGCACCACAGATCCCAGCATGCCTTTCTGTGGGAATATTACAGACTGCCTCAGATCCCACTGTAGGCCTACCTTTCTGTGGGAATACACAGCCTGCCTCAGATCCCAGCACGATTTTCTGTGGGAATACTACAGACCACCTCAGATCCCAGCGTGCTTTTGTGTGGGAATAGTACAGACCACTTGAGATCCCAGCGTGCCTTTCTGTGGGAATACTACAGACCACCTCAGACCCCAGCATGCCTTTCTGTTGGAATACTACAGACCACCTCAGACCCCAGCATGCCTTTCTGTGGGAATACTACAGATGGCATCAAATCCCAGTATGCCTTTCTGTGGGAATACTACAGACCACCTCAGATCCCAGTGTGCCTTTCTGTTGGGAATACTACAGACCACCTCAGATCCCAGTGTGCCTTTCTGTTGGGAATACTACAGGCCACCTCAGATCCCAGTGTGCCTTTCTGTTGGGATACTACGTATCACTCTCAGCCAGACCTGCCTGTTTTTCCCCCAGTTTCTTACCTTAGATTATTGAAGCTCATCCTAGGTGACTAAACAGCCGCAGTTTAAATGTGACTTGGCAGTGCCGTGCTCCAAACCTTCCAGAGCCCCACTGCAGGATTGTTCTGCTAAAATGACAGGACTCATCTTCGGTTTTTGGACTTACAGCCTTTCCCAAAGTCTCCAGGAATCCCTACATCTTCCTGCTAACTTCAACTGACTGCTTTCTACCTGCCAAATCAAGAGAATCCAGGGGTTTTTGCCGAGGGCTGCATTTGAATTTCAGATTTTGCTGTGATGGCGTAGAAGAAATGCAAGTCTTGATGGGTAATTAGATTTTGTTTTTAATTTTGCCGTTTGACTTGACTTTCTCTGTACTCTAAAAGAGACACCATTCATTTCACTCGCCCACCCCTTTTAAATCAGATTTATTGATTAAAATCTGTTGTTTCTGCATTTTTGTTTCCAAGACTTGGTTACCTGAGAGGGGAAAAGCTTATGTGAGTATGTAAAAAAATTGCTTTGAGGACGAGAAAGTCTTAGGCCTTTTCTGAGAATAATGGAGTCACTCAAAACTGCGCAGAAACAAAACGGTGCACAAACATCTCCCCGCTTTTGTACTATCATATCATTTAGCAACATTCACACTTTATCCATTTCCAATCTATCTATCTATGAATGATTCAGCATTAGGGATAGATACCCTATTACATGCGTGCATGCACAGGGTCAGGGTGAGCTTGGAGTCTATCCCACAGTGCGGCATGGGGCACAAGGCCGGGCACGCGTGATGCCAGCCCTTTGCAGGGCACACACCCACACATCGCACTCTGACATTCAGAGGAGGAAACGAGGGGAGAATGTGGACACTGTGGACGCACAGAGCCGAAGACCCTCAGCCCCTGCAATGTGAGCCTGCTGTGCTGCTGTGTCTGAGCAATATCACGCTAAGATGAATAAGAACCACAAAGTCATTACAGCGTGCGTAAGGCACACGTACGCGGACCGTGATGCTCCATGCGGGGAGGTTAATTAGTGCCACCTGTCTTCCAGAGCCAGCCAGTCACGACATGAAGGACCACAGACATCGTGGGGGAGGATCGGAGGACAAGACCATGGAACAAGCAGAACTGCGTGATTGATGGTACAACAGCAGCAGAGAAACATGCCATTTGAAATGCATTTTAGAGAGTTTTATAACCAAATTGGGTCCATTTCATTTCTTATCATGTTCAGGCAACTGAAGAAGTTGTAGCAAAAGGCAGGAAGCCACACTTCTGCTGAAAGACCAGCATGGAGCTGGACACTTGAGAGCCAAGGGCTGTGGGGGTCCAGCCCTCACAGCAGCTCAGGAATCATGATGGATCTCCCACATACCACAGTGTGGTCAGGCCACTGGCGAGGCCTCGCTGGAGGGACCCTGTCTCCATGACGGTGCTCTCCATCTTTTCCTGGCTTCCTCAGAGGTCTTTCATGTTCTCCTTGAGATGTCCTGTAACCTTGAAAGATCATACTTGAAGAAATGTGTGATGAATCAGGGTGCCGTAAATAACCCGCGTGGGGGTGATTAATCTCCGGGCCGGACTGGCCTCCACTCTCCTGGGGCCAGGAGATGTGGCAAAAGTGCAGAGGCAGCACACAGCCGGGTGACCTCTCTGCAGCCCCTTGGTGCCGCCCCCGGGCCCTATGTGTGGGCATGGGAGGGTTATACACCACTGCGAGGCTGCCGTCAATAAGGGGCCCCACTAAGGGGTACTAGGCTAATCAATACTACATGTCTATCCATTCATCACCCATAACTGCTTAGGCAGTGTCCTGGCTGGGATGCCAGACCTTCGTAGAGCATGCACTTGCACTGTGACACAGTACAGGTAGTTTAGAGGGTTTCGGGCTGTCTGACGAAACTGGTGGTTGGGGTGAATATAGGGAGAACAAGAGGAGGACACTGAACACACAGAGAACAGGAGGAAGAGGACACTGAACACAGTCCCAGAGGAGGACACTGAGTACAAAGACAACAAGTGGAGGGGGAAACTGAACACACAGTGAACAGGAGGAAGAAGACATTGAACAGACAGAGACCAGGAGGAGGACACTAAACAGACAGAGGGCAGGAAGAGGACACTGAACACATGGAGAGCAGGAAGAGGACACTGAACACATGGAGAGCAGGAGGAGGAGGACACAGAACACACATGGGGCAGGAAGAGGAAACTGAATACATGGAGAGCAGGAGGAGGAGGACACTGAACACATAGAGGGCAGGAAGAGGACACTGAATACATGGAGAGCAGGAGGAGGAGGACACTGAACACATAGAGGGCAGGAAGAGGACACAGAACACTTTGAGAGCAGGAGGAGGAGGACACTGAACACATAGAGGGCAGGAAGAGGACACTGAACACATGGAGAGCAGCAGGAGGAGGACACTGAACACATGGAGAGCAGGAGGAGGAGGACACTGAACACATAGAGGGCACCACTCTCTTAGCACTGCTGAGATCCCTTTCTGCCATTGTCCATGACCCTGGGTCACCCAGACAGTGAGACCCATGTAGGACCTCACCTGGGCATCGCATCGGGGAGGGACACTGGGGGTGGGGTTCCACACATACACACACACGCACACACACACACACACTCACCCCGCACGCACCATCATGGCCCCGCAACCGGGGATAATGCCTCGGCGAATCTGGTGGAGCCTGATGTTTATTTTCCCGGGGAAGCAGGACAGACCACCAATTGCTGCCCCACTTGGCGGATGCGCAGACGTGTGAAGCCCTGCTCTGCTTAATGGTGTCCTGCGCTTAAGGCCCAATACTCCATGCTGAATAGGAGGAGCCACATCTTCCCCCATGGCGGAAGGTACCATAAAGGATTATTTGCAGCATCTCCCCCCACGGCGGACTGTACCATGAAGGAGTATTTACTGCATCTCCCCCCATGGTGGATGGTACCATAAAGGATTATTTACGGCATCTCCTCCCGCGGCGGACTGTACCATGAAGGAGTATTTACTGCATCTCCCCCCCATGGTGGACAGTACCATAAAGGATTATTTACGGCATCTCCCCCCACGGCGGACTGTACCATGAAGAAGTATTTACTACATCTCCCCCCATGGCGGACGGTACCATAAAAGATCATTTACTGCAGGTCCACCCACGGCACCATGTAAGGAGTATTTACTGCATCTCCCCCCACAATGGGCTGTACCATAAAGGAGTATTTACTGCATCTCCCCCCACAGCAGACTGTAACATGAAGGAGTATTTACTGCCACATCCCATTCTGTTACATGTTTTTACTCTGTTTCACTTCTGAGCTGAATATCATGTCCTCATTTTGTACCTTCCTTGGCACTAGTAACTGAAGAAGGACACTTACACGATGACATCATATTTTATTATTGCAGTAGTATAATAAAATCTCATGGTGGGGCAGGGGGGATGTCACCATGGGTAACCAATCACACTGTAGTTCAACCCAGTGGGATATCAAAGTAGCCAATGGGAAGTGTGTGATTCCTGGCAGTGATTGGCTGACGGCACATAAACTCCTCCCACTGTGAATGCTGAAACCTCTACCCCAAGCAGCACTGGGAAGGTGTCAGCAATGGGCTACTGGAAACACTGCACAGTCTCCCATCCTCCAGTCTCCCATCCAGTGAGTCCCACAGTGCTGCAGAGAGACCCAGCAAACGTGACAAGACAGACAGTAGATGGTGCTAGCAGCTTACCAGCCTCAGAGAACAGCCCCAGACCCCCACCCCCTAAACCCGACGTCCCCAAGTCAGCCCCCTCCCCCACGGTGGGCCCTGCACGACCCAAACACTGTGCACTTGTTCCTCTGTGCCGAGAGATTTTGAGAGCGGCACCAGTGAACACAAAGGCCCTCAGAGGACATGCTGCCCCCCCCCACACACACACACACACAGTACCGGCACTGCGCACATCTTGGGCTGCAGCACATAAGCCAAATGGACCAGGAGTAGCGCAGCTGGGGGACACGGCTGGGGGTATTGGGCCATTAGGGGCCGACAGGATGAGCGAGGTCTGCAAGGTAGACCGCTCGGGTTCCCAAGGTCAGCCGGTGACCGGGGGGGTGGCTAGGCCCCAGCGGACATACAGGCCTCAGGCTGGTGGGGGCACGCTCCGCAGATTAGCTCCCCATGCCCCCCTGGGCTCCATCCCCCGGGGGTGCCAGCGTCAGAGGCGGCGAGGCGGCCGCCATCTGCTCACACTGCCGTGCTAACAGCCGCACTCATGACGGATGGCGGTTCGCACTGGTCATGCGGAAAGAGACAGCGGCAATCTGTAGCTAAAATTAAACAGATTGATGTGCACCAGGGCAGCAAGCCCCCCCACTCACCACAGCTCGACACCCTCCCCCCCACCACCCCACACACTCCTTATTCTCTCTCTTGGTTTTCACAAATGTCTTTAATAGTGAGACTTGGCTCCCTTTCTTATCTTTTTAAGTCTAAACCCTAAATCCATCAGTCTGCTTTCACAGCCAGCAGAGGTTCACAGCTAGCAGGCATACGGGGGGGGGGGGGGGGGTGTACCTTTCACCCGAGCACTGACACCCCCATCACGGCCAACTGTCACCAGGCCTCTCCGGAGGGGATCCTCTCGTCTGTGAAGGACCCCCCCCCAAGGAAGCTGATGGGCAAACGGGGGCAGGGGTGGTGCCCCCCAGGACGAAATCACGTTAAAAAAAAACCCACATGTGATGATGATTTCATATAATTGATATAGGCCATAGAATAAAAGCCAGACGGGTTTATCTCAGGCATCGCTGTGATTACTATCCCTAAGGGGGGGGGGGGCAAAAACAAATCACCTGGAACCGTCCAGCGACCCCCAAGCTGCTGCTGCCTCATTACACCCCTAACAGCCCCTCCCTGTGCCGCCCTACTCCGCCACGTACCCACATGGCATCTGCCCCCCCGCCACACCCCCTGCCCACTCCAATGCCTCAACAGATTGCACTGGGTGCCTCCCCAGCACTCGTCCTGGCTGAATGCACAACCCCCCCCCCCCCCCCCCCGGGTCTGTACACAGCAGTAATTGGTTTCCTGCAGGTCATCCTCCCCTAACGACTAACACTTTCTGTGGCCCCTCCCTTCTCCCAGCCCCGCCCCCTCCCCTCCACCCTCACTCCAGCCTGCCTGAGCAGCCTACCCTCCTCAGCCCAACACTGCAGTTGCCATGTGACTGCCAGCTCCCCTAATCAGAGGCAGATCTCTCATTAGTCACGCCTTAAGGCTCAGCGGGACACACGCTCAGGTGCCAGAAAGATCAGACTGCTTCTCTCCCTGTCATTCTTCTTCCTCCGATGAAGCGCTCTTGTTGTCTTTACACTGTCTGTCGAGAGCCTCGTTCTGGGTCCTTGAAGCGAGCGTCTGAATCATCTCCGGCGTCAGACCTAGCTCTCGGTGCTGACGTGCTCCACGTTCCGCACTCACCGCTTCCTGACACCGGCTCGCCAGTGATTTAAAAAGCCCGCCACTTGGGGCAGCCGTCTCTCGCTAACACGGCTGGGCTGATTTGCACCAGGCCTGCCACGCAAACACCACAGCCTGTAAACAACTGGATGATTCCCAGAATTAACACCGGCAGTGGTGACCGCCAACCCAAGGCTATTTTTTTCAGACAGGAAACAGCTGTATCACATTAATTACATGCAGTTTTCCAAATGCATTGCCATTAAAACAGCCACATTCAGCATCAGTGCATTAACGCAGCTGAAACGGAATGGCTAGAGGGACATAAATAACAATCAGCGCTGACTAACGTGTCTCTGTCCAGCTGGGGGCTCAATGGTTCTGAGGACAGCTTCTGTTTTGGCGCCTTATCAGTGAGGTGGATTTCACCAGAGATTTTGCTGGTGTCACAGGGTCCCGATCGCTGGTCAACTTGGACTGGATGTGGCCCACCACATGACTGGCAAGTCGTGACCAGCGAGGCGTGACCAGTGACTTCCAGTTGGAACGTTCCCTGACACCAGGATGGGCGATGGCTCTTATTTACAGAGGACTTGCCTGTCTTCCCTGGCATGAAAACACCACATCAGCAGTGACTTCCAAGCCTGAGGGCATTATTTATAGGCATGGCTGTAATGATGCTTAATGTGGTCTGTCTGGCCCCTTCCTTCACATCCCTCCCTCCTTTTCTGGCTTCCATACCTTCCCGCCCCTCTCTGCCCTCTCTTAGCCTGTGTCTCCCAGCCTCCTGGGGTCATTCCTCCACCCTGGTCCTGTTGTCGAGGCCCTGCATCCAACCTGGAGCTAATGTTTCTAATTCCATTGGAACTAGCCACAGGCACCGCCCCCTCCCCCCCCCCCCCAAGCTCATCTTTTAGCCCCCGGGTGGGTGTGCCTGCGGACACTCGATAAGGGCTGCGTCGGGCCCATTCCAAGCTGGTCGGGGCACGTGGCGACCGCCAAAATGGTTAGACATGTCTATGCCACTTAATCTGTGCAGAGATTGAATGTCAGCAATTAAAGGATGGAAAAAAACATGGAGAAGGAAGGAAAAAGCCATGTGGCCACAGCACTGGTGGCCTGGGGGAAGCAGCGGGAGCAGCAGCAGCACTGGTGGCCCAACTGGCCTGGGGGAACCTGCCGGAGTGCACTGGCGGCTGGGGCAGTGGCTGGAGCAGCAGTGCTGGAGGCTGCGGCCATTAATGTTTCACAGCACATCTGTGTCTCCCTGATTTCTGTTTCTTCCAAGGCTACGGTGAGAGAGAAAGGGGAGGGGGGCGTGGGGGGGGGGGGCGGCATTCAGACAAGCAATATTTCCTCATCTCTTGTGTTTTGCTGCTCCAGTGCTCATCAGACTCAATCACTTGTGCAATGTGTTTTTATGAATTAATAAAAGGCACTTTGGAGGCCCGGCGGGGGAGGGGGGAATGCAATCTCGAGAAGTTTAATGAGCACCACGGGGACCCTGCTGCCATGGCAGCGCCGGGGCTTGGTGCAGGCCGCGCTACATCACTGTCACCAGCGGGCGGGCGGCGGCCGGGCTGCTGGAGATGGCTATCATTACCCAGATAAATACCTCTGCCTCCTGAGTCAGTGCGTGGCCCCTCCCCCCACCCCGCCCCCACCCTCTCTCCCTTTATGTCTATCGCCTCCCCCTGTGTCCTCCTAACTCTCCTGCCGATGGCGTCAGGGAGCCACAGCCAGCTCCGATCTCTAAGAACCCCCCCTGGTTTTACACTTCCATCACTCCTTCAATAAAGCTACTCCACCCCCCCCCCCACACACACACACACACACATGCGCTCTGCTCCACGTCACACAGCTTTTCAAAATTCTGAAATCAATACATGCACGAGAAAATGTACATTAAAAAAAAGGAAATTCTCAAAATCAGAGCCTCTTATCATAATTAGTACATAATTAAGCCATTAATGAGAATCCCCAGAATTCCTAATCACTTGCTGAGCCTGTTATAATATTATTTTTTACTGAGTTTCTTAATTTCAGCCTGACATGTTAGTGGAAAAGTGAGTAAGGCTTGTAATGTACCATGTCGTATGAAGATATATTACGACAGGTGAAGGCAGAGAGCAATGTGCTGACACCCTAACCCTGGGCTGTTCCCTGCCTCGCACCCGTAGCCTCTGGGATAGACTCTGGACCCCCCCCCCCCGCAACCCTGAATATGATAGGCAGTTACAGAAAATGGATGGATGGATGGATGGATGGGTGCAGAGAGCCTCCACCCCAAATTTGGCCTATGGGGACTTCTGAACAAAAACAAGGCATGTCATGTGACAGTGTGACCGCATAAGGTGTCATGTGACATGGTGACTACACACACGAGTAGCTTAGTAGCAGTTGCTGCATATCAGTAATGTACAGTTTACATGTTTACCAGAAACTAACGTCTTTTTCTGAGAAGTCAGTCAACTTGAGCTCAGCTGTGAAATGACACAACACAGAGCAACACAGGTCTGTAATTTAACACATGTGGAACCTTTCATCCATGCCAATTCCACCGCTGATGTGACCCGGCTCCACCCCCCGTCCCCCCACCACAACAATCTACCTATCGGGAGGGGGGGGGCACAACGGGCCGCCCGAGCGACAGCATGGCAGGAGCGCCGAGAGCAAAGCCACCTGAACGCTCATCAGCGGCCCACAAGCCGGACCCCTTTCCATAGTCAGAAGGGCTCATTTTACTCCCATTTAGTATCTAATGGAAAGGAGAAAAAAAAAAAAAACATTTTTCATGGGGGCTTTATCTAAATAAATTCCTGAGTCAACGCTGACTGAAACAGAGGAAATGACCAGATCAGAATACAAAACAAAACCATACTCTTACGGGAAGAACGACAGAATTGTCCTCAATAAAGTTGTGATTTCAGTAGAGAACTTACCCACAGAAAGGAAAGCGCGCTCAAAGTCCGAAACTTTCAGTCTTTGTGGGAAAGTATTTTAATACAATAACGTTCAACCAAATATGCTTAAGTCATTGAAAACATTTGACCGTTTTTTTTTTTGTTTTTGTTTTTCAAATGAGAATGATTAATACAGAGAGAATTACTTCCAAGCAAACAATTGATTGGCCGGCATAAAGGGGGGCGTGTCCTCTCAGTGCTCTACCTAAAAGCGGATCCCAGAAAGGGCAGGTACCTGTAGATGAAGGCCGGCATCAATCTGTTCCTGTAAGTCCATACGAGTGGATAAGCCATCAACAATATAGACAGCAGCAGTCCTGGGTGTCCGCCCTCTTTCATGGGGGGCAGGGGAGGTTAGCTGAAGGTTATACGGCTGGGAGGGGACGAGGCTCATTCAGCCTTTTCTCCTCTTTCAGATGGCCACCCGGTCAGACAGATTACAATCTGCAGGTTTGATAACAGGCCCCCGCGGCAGACAAAGCCACGGGGAAGCCGGCGGGGGCGACGGCGCACGTGAAGACTAACGGCACCCTGAATTATTCATGGGCTCCAGCGCGGGCCCCCTCCCTGCACCACACGCGCATTCCCATTAAGGCACACGTGACCCACCAGAAGCCCTGCAACAAAATATGACTGATATTTTCAGTGGAAGGCTGCAGTGGGGGGGGGGGGGGGGGCATTATCATAAGCTTCCTGGGAGTTTATTTCTACTGGAATATGCTGAGAGCTGACCTACCCTGCTGCTGTAATAATGTGGTGGGGATTTAAATGCGATGCCACTGACGACAAGAGCTTCTCATGCTCATTCTAATGACGGCTGTTGTGTGACCGCAGTCGCTCTTGACTGCCGCGGCACTCATCCCCCTGTAATCAGACACTTAACACCATGCCTCTCCCTCCCTCCCCCTCTCTCTCCCCCTCCCTCTCTCCCTCTCTCTCCGCTGACACTGAATCGCTCTCCGGCCAAGCGGGGATTCGTCAGGGCGCTTACTCTGTCACTGGAAGGACGCCGTCAGAAATAGCTGCGATAGGTCCACCCCCCCCGCCCCCCCCGGGCCGTACGAGCCAATTGGAGGAGGGCTGCTTGATATCGGATGACAGAAAGCTGTCATTCAGCTGCTCGGGGTACAGGGGGGTGTGTTTGTGGGGGGGGGGGGGGTGCTTTTTCCAGACACCTGTCTACAGAACCTCAGCATCTGTGACTTTTGCCAACGGTGCTGTATTTAATTTAACCGTCCCAGGGTGTAGGCCCCCGCTCTAGGGTCTGTGCTTCATGGGATAAGCTGCTGAGAGACTGATGGGCAGACATTTGAACTGCGCCGCTACTGATCTGCGTCCACAGCAAAGCAGCTTTTAATACATGCAGGAAAAAATAAAAGGACCACACACATTCAAGCGACCGCACACACGCACACTTGTGCCAAAAAACCTGCCACCTGATCTGCTGCATGATTACTTGTCATGTCTCAGTGTCAACACTGGAGATACGCTTGTCCGCACACCTCTGCCGACACACAGGGGGTCGTCTGACATCACTCGGCTCTTTCGATGCGTGGTCAGGCGAACGATTCACAGACGGGAATGGTCCTATGGCCGATTCACCAGACCTGGGGCCGGACTGATGCGATGAGCTGAAGACCCCTAAAACGGACAATATCACTGAACCCGAAAGCAAAGATCCTATATCCGTTTTATTTTAACTGATCAGGAAATGTTTCACATTAGACTCTCAGGGGGCTCAGGGATTCTCTATTGGACATTTTTATTTATGGTTTGTCTGCTTTCACATCCCCATTTAATTGCCTCACTGATCAGGTGATGTCGTATTTCCCAGCATTCCTCCTGTAACAGGCCCTGGTTCCCCGCGGTAACGGCACTGTCACATGCCCCGCCCCCTGGGACATCTCCTCTCCCCGCTGTCCTTTGCCTCTCTGTCTCCTTGCCCTTCTAAAGCATAAATCACGTTTGAGTTCAAAGGTCGGGCTTAGAAAAAAAATAATAAAACAAATAAGTTAGGGGGGCCTGGGGGGGCCTGGGGGGGCTGTGGGCCCGTCACGCCATGCAGGGGATGAGTGGTTATTAGAGTTTATGAAACCTTAGTAGATATTTCTAAATCAATGGCATGTCATTACAGCGTGGGATGATTCCCAGGGAGCTTGGCTATAGATTAGCAGCAGTGCTCACTGCTTATTGAGCGGTCCTGTAATTTGCTGCTAAACGTATATGATTCATGGGGGAGACTTTCTGATAATGGCTTTCTGCTATTAATACTGTGTTTGGCTCCTGTCAGCAGGGACACAGCAAAGAAGGTGTGGCAAATAGGGTGTCTCAGGGACACGTCCCCCCCCCACCCCAAGAAGATACCACGTCAGGAAGAAGGGCCCCAGGATTGTTTGGAAGAAGGCCCCCTGGATGATGCCTGTTTGTTTGGAAGAAGGGCCCCAGGATGACGTCTGTTTGTTTGGAAGAAGGGCCCCGGGATGATGCCTGTTTGTTTGGAAAAAGGGCCCCGGGATGGTGTGTGTTTATTTGGAAGAAGGGCCCCGGGATGATGTCTGTTTGTTTGGAAGAAGGGCCCCGGGATGATGTCTGTTTGTTTGGAAGAAGGGCCCCGGAATGATGTCTGTTTGTTTGGAAGAAGGGCCCCGGGATGATGTCTGTTTGTTTGGATGAAGGGCCCCGGGATGATGTCTGTTTGTTTGGAAGAAGGGCCCCGGAATGATGTCTGTTTGTTTGGAAGAAGGGCCCCGGGATGATGTCTGTTTGTTTGGAAGAAGGGCCCCGGAATGATGTCTGTTTGTTTGGAAGAAGGGCCCCGGGATGATGTCTGTTTGTTTGGAAGAAGGGCCCCGGGATGATGTCTGTTTGTTTGGAAGAAGGGCCCCGGGATGATGTCTGTTTGTTTGGAAGAAGGGCCCCGGAATGATGTCTGTTTGTTTGGA
The DNA here is from genome assembly GCF_048594095.1 of Paramormyrops kingsleyae. Taxonomy (NCBI): domain Eukaryota; kingdom Metazoa; phylum Chordata; class Actinopteri; order Osteoglossiformes; family Mormyridae; genus Paramormyrops; species Paramormyrops kingsleyae. The sequence continues at coordinate 9,630,671 of NC_132807.1, read as the reverse complement.
AGAAGGGCCCCGGGATGATGTCTGTTTGTTTGGAAGAAGGGCCCCGGAATGATGTCTGTTTGTTTGGAAGAAGGGCCCCGGGATGATGCCTGTTTGTTTGGAAGAAGGGCCCCGGGATGATGTCTGTTTGTTTGGAAGAAGGGCCCCGGGATGATGTCTGTTTGTTTGGAAGAAGGGCCCCGGAATGATGTCTGTTTGTTTGGAAGAAGGGCCCCGGGATGATGTCTGTTTGTTTGGAAGAAGGGCCCCGGAATGATGTCTGTTTGTTTGGAAGAAAGGCCCCGGGATGGTGTCTGTTTATTTGGAAGAAGGGCCCCGGGATGGTGTCTGTTTATTTGGAAGAAGGGCCCCCGGGATGATGCCTGTTTTGTGCATGTGCTTTGGAAGAAGGAACAGAAACTGCTGACCCAGACTAAAGTAACGTAAAGAAATAAAAGCGAACAACCTAGATTGACAATAACTATTACATCACCGGGGGCTGGCAGTGGCGTAAGCAAGCAGCTGTTGCATCAAATATCTGATTACGTAACCGTATCTGATGCTCTGCGTCTCTGCGGCGGAGGCTCCCCCCGCCCGCCGGAAAACAAACCTCACCACACAGTTAATCTCCCGCACGGCTGCCGCGCTCAGCTTTGTAATATACATGATGAACTGCACGTCGCGACTACGATGCATTATTAAACAGCAGTTGTAAAGAGGCAATTTAGGAGACTCTACTATTTCCATAACAGAAGTCTGGAAATCCGAGCCGATCTAATCCTGCCAGTTTATACCACTGCTGCTTCACCATCTGGGCTATGCATTAGAACAGCACCCAATTATTAAAAAGAATCCCTCTTTAATATTTATAATCTCCTTTGTAAAACAAACTCTGTAATTTAAAGTATTGACTTATTTACCAAAATAGTGTTTAACCCTTGGAGCCTGAGGGGGGCGTGTGGGGCTTGTGAGAGGCCATGGCCCCTACTTGTGAAAATGTGACCGAGCAGGCGAGTCAGCCAGCGCCGTGGCTGCACACGGCTGCACCCCGCTTGGTGGACGACACACAATTGTCCTCGACCCAGGCAGATATTTTGAGATCAGACTGTAGTTACCAGCCTGCAGGGGACACACACACACACACAGGTAAACACACACACAGACACACATGCGCCCGCACGCACATGTAGGGTAAACATATCCTTATGGGGACCGCTCATTCATTTCAATGGGAAAAATGCTAACGCTAACTATGACAACCTTATCGCCTCCCCAGCCCTAACCATAACCATAAGTAACCTAACAAAATACGAGTTTTTGCATTTTTAGTTTTTTCATAGCAGTCACCGATTTTTATAAAATAGAGTTAACGGATATTTATCGCGTTATGGGGACATTATGAGGTAAACCCGCTCGCGCGCACACACACACACACACACACACACACACATACAGCCTTCGTCATTTGAGTGTGTCGCTGTTTTCAGTGTAAACAACAGGACGGCGTGAGAGACAGAGAGGTGAGACATTTATATAACGGCAGGGAGGCGACAGATAAAGAAATGGAACCTTGGTAAAGAGGCAGATTTACGGAGGGCTCCTGAGCATGTTCATACGAAGGGCGTCCTTTAGCCTGAGCGATGTGGACAGGCCCCACCCCCTCACCCACTCAGCACCCCAGCACAAGTTAGCATTTGCATAATTGAGGTTTACATAAACGCGCTTGTCGGCGGCGTGATGGATGCCTTCCTGGAAAAGCCCTTTGTGCATTGTGTGTTTTACAGCAATCCGGCCGGAGCGCGGCCGCCTTGCACACCTCCGTATCCGAGCGCGGGGGAGGGGGGGCTTTCAGCATCGCGTTCCCAGAGTCTCTCACCCAGGGGCTTTATTTCTGCACCGTGTCACTACTGTAAGCGGCACCTCACCGTAGCTCCTCTGAATGTCATGCTTCACTATGCACTTGCAAACTTTTAATAGGATTTAGCTGTAGGCCGATAAATCAAGCTTATAGAGTGACAAAACCATGGGAATTTTTTTTTGTTCCTGGGGGGTAGGCGGGGTTGGAGTTGGGGGAGGGCTTACTGATACAAAACCCAGCCGAGCGTCCAGTAGGGCCTCGAGGTCATACGTCTCACGCTGTGGGCGGAGCTTCAGCGTGTCTCACGCTGTGGGCGGAGCTTGAGTGCATCTCATGCTACTTTTCACCTGAGTCTCATCTCCTCGGAGGGACGGGCAGGCGGGAGGCCGTGTCACCCAGCACACAGATTCCGGAAGTGGAATCAGGCTATTGGAAGCTCCCAGTGCTAAGGGAGAGCCATGAAATCTGCAGTGCAGCTCCACCCCCCCACTCCTGCCTGCCACTTTAATGTCAGAGCCCCCGCTGAGCTTTTGTATGCCGGCCCCTGGAGCTGCCACTCGGACCCCCGGCTCTCACGGGAGCCCCTCTCCCCCAGCCCGGCCCGGGGCCATGACTCTGGGTTTGGAGAACCTTTCTCTAAGCAGACAGCCCCCCGCTGAGCCTTTGCATCTCTCTCTGTCATGCCGCATAACGGCTGTGCAGGAATGCTCTGGGATCCCCCCCCCCCCACCCTGCATGCCTGGGAAAAAGGCGGTGTGTCCTCTGGTAGACGCACTGTGTGCGAGCGTGTGCGCGCATGAGAAAGGCCCCGAATTCCGAGCGGTGCTCTGGTAACCCAGGGTTCTTGGGACACGGCCTAATTTGTAATTGGATAATGAATGGGTGTCACCCCCAGTGTCTCGTCAGAAAAGCACATGATGGCGGGGGGGCCTGTGCAGCGATTGGCCAGCCTCCAGCCGGAGGCGGGACCTCATTGTTGACTTACGTTACTAAAGCCGGGGAGCTTTCATCAATACAAACGGGAGCTAATGAGCAGCGGGATGGGAGGGGGGGGGGTGGGCTCCTGGGGCTCATTTGCATGAGGGCGTTTGTGCATTTGGGCCGAGCGGTTGGGAAAGGGCTCAGCAGGAGTTACAAACTGCCACCATTTGTGCAAATGACCTGGCCGACGCACCTGCTCCACATTTGCATGGCTTTAGGGAAGCGGCCCGAACGGCCGCAGAGGGAGCTTTTCTTAAAGGGCACCTCCAGCGGGGGCGCTGCCGGCCCCTCCGACCTGTGACGTCCATCAGCCGGCTCGTAGCCGCTGGGTCGTCCTCGGTGCTTGGCTGACACCGCCAACCTGAAACCGGAAGCATCTGGACCGGGCCGCAGGGCCAGCACAGACCCGACACGGGGGGGTTGCACCTCCTGCCAGCAGCTGGGTTTTCCGTGGGCAAACGGCACATTTGTCTGTGTGCACAGCCAGAGTTTGCACAATCTGCTCGGAGTCACCGGTCAGATGTCACTGGAGACGATACAAACAGCACCAGAGAGATGCCATCATGCTGCTCGTTCGGCCAATCAAGGCAAGAAGCTGCTGTTCCAGACCTCTGCACCCATGTGCACCTCAGCGTTTTCATGTAGAAAGTAGGAATGCGTGATATTGAAAAATCTTCAGATACTGTGATGTGAATATTTTGCAATAAATATTGCAATTAATCAAGGAGTTGATAACTTGCTATTATCAACCAAGAGAATCTGTTAAATAAGTTGATGGTGTAGCCACAGGTGTAGTGGTTATGACAGACACACAGAGCTCATGCGAAAGCAGTGGTGGTAAACTTCAATTTTCAGGATAAACTTGAAGTGACGATCATTAAAATTGTAGAGTTTTGTTTCCTTTGACAGGGTAGCAATGTTGTAACGAAACTTAATGATGATCTCCATTCGGCAAATTTTATCGGCAACATAAATACCACGAAATACCGCAACTGTATTGCAAAATAACGTTGCTTTTAAAAGTGTTATATACCGCGGTATAATGTCCAGATGGAAAAAAAGACACTGCCCATGCTTAATCACAACCTACGTGACTACTGCAGTCCTTGCGATGTGACAATTGAATGTGTATAATGTGTGATGTGGATATTAACACAGCACATCCCTAGCCCTTACAAGCGAGGAAAGTTTGGATACAAGAGCACAAAGGGCCTTAAGTGATATGACTATTCTGTCAGCCACAGGATTCAAACCCACAGGAACAGAGCTGTACCCCCCAGAACCTCACAGCAGCCCCCATAATCTCAGGCACTCTGGCTCCAAGACGCAGAGTTTATGTGGAAGGTAGCTGCTGCCCATTCTTCTTAATCTTCTCCCTCATCATCCCAGCTATTACTTGTCCAACATTATTTTGAAACTACGATCTGCTGAAGTTCATTCATGCCCAATATTCACGTCTAAAACTGCAGCTTTACAACCAACATCTCTCTTCAAGGCAGCAGTGAAGGGCAGGATGCAGAGGAACCACTGGTCCAGCCTTCAGACCACATCAGGGCACATTCGCCTGTGGCAGCACTGTGGTCACACACGTTCGCTCCCGTGGAGATGTCAGCGTGACTGAACTTACAAAGCAGACAGACGCCCGGGTGTAGCATCCCCTGCTGGGCGTGGGGGGGGGGGGGGGGTGTGTCCCTGAATGCCGTCCATCTTATCTGCCTCCTATTAGCTCAGCATCATGATTAATTGAGCTCTCAGCGTTGGGGCTGAACTAATTATCACACTGAGGGTCCATCTCATTAAGGGAGAAAAGCAGCTCCATCTCTGGGGAACCTGCACTGCATCCCCCGTCACCACAAACACCACAAACGCTTCCGAAAGATGCACATGTGCTAAACACCCTTCTGCATGCAGCTAAGCTTACAGCTAGCCAGTGAAAGAGAACACTAATCAGCATGACCCCAGTGAGCTAGCCATGACCCCAGTGAGCTAGCCATGACCTCAGTGAGCCAGCCATGACCCCAGTGAGCTAGCCATGACCCCAGTGAGCTAGCCATGACCCCAGTGAGCTAGCTCACACCATTTTGTTTTTTAAAAATCTGCTACGGTGCTGATCGATTCCTTTTATTACCAGCACCTATATGCCTCATGTCATTAACTGTCATAAAAGAATGAAATGGGGGCACAGGTTAGTTATGCAGCCAGTCTGCATGTTTCCTACGCTGCACACAAGGTGAGTGCAGTCCGAGGGTGCAGGCCGTTTCCCGCCACGCCATGCCTCGCAGCTTTTAATGCGCCTGTATTATCAGGCCGCTGACCTCCTGCAGCGATACTCTAGCCGTCATGTCCACCGGCAAGCTTGGCACTTTCGGGCCGTAAAGCATGTTGATGAGCTAAGAAGGCGCCTCGTCTATAATTCATCACACGCATTTTCACTATCGCAGTGCAAAAATGGGCAGATAACCTCTTAATTATTTACACCGGTAACAGATAAGATTGTACTTTTCCCCTGTTCTTTCAGTCAGATGCTCTTTTCATTAAAGTGTGAAAGTCACGCAGATGACGCCTTTGGCTGGTTCATCTTCATCAGCTGGGTACACATGGCCTCATGCACACAGAACGGCGTGTCAGCGGCCGAGTGCGCTGTTGCTGTGCGTGCCAAATGCAGCCGAGTGGCCGGATCTCTCCTCATGGGCCGCATCGGTTTTGTTGTTATTCCTCAGACTCCCACCAGTGCCATATAAAATGAGGGATGCATCAGGTCGCTTGGGGGGCGTGGCCATTGACCCTACCCACTTCACTGCCATTGCTCTCTCATGGCTTATGAGGCATTTAAAAACAACCTGCTTGGCCAATCAGCAGACAGCATCCAGTTTCTGGCTGGCTAAGCAAACAGACTTATGTGGAGGCCAGAGTGGGAGGTGGGGGGGGGGGGGGGGGGCTGGTTACTTGGCTGGTCTGAATCAAATAACTCAAGGCAGACACCTGTCAAGCTGAGCGGTAATGGGGGGTAATCTTTTATATGAACACTCCCAGCTAATTGCTGGCAACGTGCCATCAACCCGCTTTTTTTCCCCGCCCCCCCCCCCCAAAACAATCTGAACAAAACATTTATGCATGAATGATTTAATACCAGGTATCAAGCCCATCATTGTAATTTTACCTCTAATTAAGCTTCATTAGAACAATCTAATGGCTGTAGAGTCACAGCACAAATGTGGACCGCCACACGGTGCCCCCCCAGCCCCCCATCCGCGCTGACCCGGCTTTGCTCACATTTCGCTCATGGCCTCAAACCCCCCCACCCCCATCCCGATTCTCACGAAGCACCAATTAAGCGCAAAAACGCTCTGTAATTAGGCGACTGTGGCAGCTAGGTATTGTTTTTATTATTTATTTTCCCGCCAGGCCTGGAGGGGCGGGGGTGGGGGGGGGGACTCACCGTCTTGACGGAATACGGACAATTTGACAAAGCAGCCCCTCCCAGCAGACTTATTGCATCCTGAATATTCATGAGCTTTTGGATTTTTAATCAAAGCTGCTGACTGCCCCCACTCCCCCGCATGACTAATTCATGCTGTTTAGCTCACAGTTGTTTGGCTGCATCTGGCCGGGGGGAGGGGGGGGGGCACGCTGGCTGCAGGGGTTGGCCAAATGGAGGCTCCACATGGCACCTCCAGATGTTGTGGTTTTGTATGTGCATAGCTCATCAAAACCAGGCAGTACCGCCGCGCCTGGGTCAGTGCCATCCGGGAGAGCCGGCCATCTGCTCGCCGCTGGCCCCACTGCATTCTGGGCCGGCTGTTTATGTGCAAGGTGGGAGACACTAATGTCCAGGGCTGCACAAATGACAGCTACAGCCCTGCAAGGCTGTGGGGGCACTGCTCTTGTTCTCATGGTGCAGTTTCCCTCCTTCTGACATGCGCCAGAGGGCCTATCATTCTAGCCCCCTCCCTGTGATTCCAGCTCCCTCCCTGTGATTCCAGCTCCCTCCCTGTGATTCCAGCTCCCTCCCTGTGATTCCAGCTCCCTCCCTGTGATTCCAGCTCCTGTCCCTGTGATTCCAGCTTCTTCCCCTGTGATTCCAGCTCCCTCCCTGTGATTCCAGCCCCCTCCCTATCATTCTAGCCCCCTCCCTGTGATTCCAGCTCCCTCCCTGTGATTCCAGCTCCTCTCCCTGTGATTCCAGCTCCTCTCCCTGTGATTCCAGCTCCTTCCCCTGTGATTCCAGCTCCCTCCCTGTGATTCCAGCTCTTCTCCCTGTGATTCCATCTTTCCAGTGCCCCCTCATCACATGGCAGTGCAGATCAAAGTACTGATTATCCAAAGTATGGATTACCACTCTCTAACCCCCACCTCACCACCCCTCCACATTGCACGGCCATGTCCACATGGAGAACGATAACAAGCTCTGAAAGAATCCATGGCAGTGGCATTCCTCACAACTGAAAAACAGGCATCATGAAGAAAAATCATGTGGCGCTCCTTGCCCGTCTGGCTACGCTAGGTTCAGCTCCGGAAGCAGCCCCTCCAGAAGCAGCCCCTCCGGAAGCAGCCCCTCCGGAAGCAGCCCCTCCAGAAGCAGCCCCACACCTGCCTCACTCCACCTGTTCCTGCCCCCACCGCCTCACTTATTCATCCCGGCCGTGATCCTGGAACTGCACACACTCCAATGTATTTATTCTGATTCGTCGTGTCGTCCGTTTCTCCCGCCGCGGCTCCTCAGTACTGCCAGGGAGCTGCGCCTGTTCCGTTCGTACGGCCCCCCGACAGCAAAGAGCCCCAGGGACTAATCCTCAGTTTGGCGGCTGGAAACAACTTGAGATTCTCTCCCCAAACTGGGGGGAGGCAGGCACACTCCCCCCTTTTGTGTCCTAGTTAAACAAATGGCTTCCCTGCAATAATCCATGATGGCGAGGCGGCCGCTGCCACAGTGACGCAGTAAGTGGAGGGGTGATGGATTGCGGTTCGGGGGGGAGGGGGGGTGGCCCCATTCTCACGCTTCCCATGCAAGATTCAGCCCATTAAGCAGCATCACTTCCCAACGCTACTCTTAATGCACATCCCCCCCCCCCCCCCCCCCCCGCAAAAAAAAAAAAGACTGAAGCAGGCCCCCCTTGATTCAGCGACCGGAAACTTACGCCTTTATTCTTACTCCCCCCCCCCCCAACCTCCACCCCCACCCATGCTTCATGCAGACGGCGTATCTGCCGTCACTGTCAGATATGCTAATGCACAGGACCTTCCTCTCCAAGTGTAATGTGCCTGTCAGCGCACCCTTGACTGCAGGGCCCTGACGGCCAGAGTGAGGTTTATCATGAAAAATTCCTCTCCCCCTGGTCCCCCCCCCCCCCCCCCCCCCCCCGCAATACCGTGCTGGGGAGGGGGGTCCGGGCAGTGGCTGTTATCTCCTGAAGTGCTGAAAGCTTAGTCAGAGGGATAAAGAGGCCCCCAGTTCTGAGGCCTGTCAGACGGGACCGGACCGCGCCAGGACGAGGCGACGTGACGGGGCCTTCCATCGTACGGCCAAGTGAGGAATCTGTCAGCACTGACAGCGGGAAGCTGCATCCACACGCACACACAGCGCAAGGAAATTGATGTCAAAACAAGACAGAGATGGGGATGAGACTCATAAGGCACCACCGATGCCACCTCTGCTTCCCTGTCACTTGACACGCGACAGCAGGGATCAAAATCGACGGCAGACGAAGAGCAGCCGCGTCTGACCCAGCGAGCTCCCGCAAGGTCTCCCCGCTCCCGGCCACTCGCTCTGAAAGGACAATTTACTTCTTTTGTAAGCAAGCTGCATACCAGTTCACATATGAATCATTTATACTCTTCCAAGATCTAACCGCTCCGAAATCCCATCTGCACACGGCACGGCGTCTGAAGCTCTGTTATAAAGAAACAAGATAAATTATTCACCATCGTACTATAAAAGGATTCCAATATGTCTGCCAGGGAGGGGAAAAAAATGTAAATCTTTGGATCTATCGCTTGCCGCCTCGTAACATACATCCCCACCTTGCTGCTGTCTCCCGCATACAAACGCACACACACACCCGCACATGCAGGGGAGCAGAGCAGGGGTCACGCTTCAGTATCGCAGGGCCGTGTGACACCAATACCTCCAGTATAATAACCAGAGCTAAAATAAAAACAGATCAACAACAAGAGTCACTCCAGCGTGAGGCCTGGAGCATTTCCGGCACGTTCCTCTGCTTGGCAGGTTCCAGGTTTTTACCGGTCGTCAAGCCATGCGTCAAAACATGCGACAAAACATAACGCGGGAAAACAGCTATCACTGTGTCTATCTACATCACAGGCATGTTTCTATGCAACATTTCAGGGGATTATAAAAACTTGCCTGTAAAACATTCATGTGGGGGCCAAAGGAGGAGTGTCAGACAGCAATGGGGCAACCGTCCTGCAGGCGGGAGGAGCCATGTGATGCGTGTAGGGGGATTACCACATCGTGCCGGGCTGGGGAGCCGGCCAGCATGGGGGATAATCAGACAGGGCTCATTTATTATATAAGGGGCCGGGGGACAGAGAGGATGTGGTCTGGGCTGACCGAGCGTCTGCCTGCCCGCCTGCCCGCCTGCCCGCCTGCCCGCCTGCCAGCGAGCCGCAGGCCCATGCGTTATTTATACGTCTTGTACAGAGCACTCAGCAGAGTCTCCTCCTGTTTCCGCAATCGAGCTCTGGGGAGTCCCTCAGCAGACGGTTCCTCACTGATGATGAGAGTGAGGAGCGCTGGGGAGAGTGTGGCGTGTAGGGGGGGGGGCCAACAAGCATCAGCACTATCAAGAGCACTAATTTACCCCCCCCCCCCCCCCCCAGGTACAGACAGGAAAGCAACCTCAGCCAATCTATTGTGGGCAGACACTCAGCAAGCCCCAGCTGGCCACATCACAGCGAGAATGGGAGGGGCTTGTGGGTCAAAGGGTCATGTGGGGACAGCCCCCTCATGCAATTTTATATTACAGGATTTTATATATATATATATATATATATAGTATGCATATATACACACACAAACTATATATAAACATGCAAACACATCATGTGTTATCTGTCAGGCCAAACAATGTATTGATATAACACCTTATAGACCACATAAAACTTTTATATTATATATGTATGTATATGCGTATATTTTTTTCCCCCCTTTATATTATATATACATTTTCTGGACATTAATTAGCCATTACAAGAGCAGTATTTCAGTGTCAATTGCCAGGAGCCTATAATGTAGATATATGTACATATATTAAGTGGTAGGCACCAGCGCAGAATGACAGATGTTTGCTGAAACTGGCTGGCCGCTGGACATGGGACGTGGGGTATGGGGCGTGGGGTGTGGGACGTGTGATATGCGGCGTGGAACGTGGGGCGTGGAACGTGGGGTGTGGGACATGGGACGTGGAGTGTGGGGCGTGGAACGTGGGGTGTGGAACGTGGGGCGTGGGACGTGGGGTGTGGAGCGTGGGATGTGGGGTATGGGGCGTGGGACGTGTGGTATGCGGCGTGGAACGTGGGGCGTGGAACGTGGGGCGTGGAACGTGGGGCGTGGGACATGGAACGTGGGGTATGGGGCATGGGACGTGGGGTGTGGGGCGTGGAACATGGGGTGTGGGACGTGGAACGTGGGGCGTGGGACGTGGGGTAGCCGTTGAGTACCTGAAGCGGCAGATGGGTCGTTGCTGCCACCAGAATTAATCCCGACTGCTCCACGTTGTCAGAGTCTCTATTTGAACAATGCTGCCGTCTCCTTGTTTGCTAATTTGGGAACAAACATTTGCTTGCGCTGCAAACAAGCTCTCACAGGAAGTGTTATTAATAGGATAATTAAGCAGACTGTAATGAGCTGGATTACTGCTAATTATGACAAGATTTGTTTTGGCATTTGTCTGAGAGGAGTCAGTGAAGTATTAAAGTCTACCTTGCAGTTCATTACGCCAATGCGCTCGCACCTGAGTAAACAGGATGAGCCCAGGGTCACAGGGGGCGGGGGGGGGAGGGGAGGCGTGTGAGCACGGATAACGACACGAGTGCAGCCCCTGGGACGCCGCCAGCCCGCCGCTCAGATCGCCTGAATACCTTGGGCTCAGAGACTCATTAACAGAGATCAGCGACTGCCCTGCCCTCGCTTTCTGCCTAATTTAAACATAGATAGACACAACTAACATACAGACTGTTCATAAAATAACAACATAGACAGCATGTATTCCTAAACACATACTGCATACATCGGCCTGCTCAATCCCGCATTAAGAAGGTCGGGTCAAAGCAAATGAATGCAAAACTCTGCTAACTGGGACTAAATGTCTAAATTAAAGTCCAGCTATTAAAACATCACAGCTGGAGGTTCTGGCTTCAGAGATGGAAGAAAAGAAATAAACCATCAAATGGACATGAAAGTGAGGCTGGGGTGCACATGTTAACGTGTTTCATTTAGTCCCATTTCAAGAGGTCAAAGGCTATTTGAATTGTGGGAGATGGCATCCAAAGGAATTAGCGTCAAACTAAAGGCACACTCGAGAGGCATATTGGAAACATTTCGATTAAGAGGATCAAGCAGATTACTGAGCCGATGCACTAGACAGTTAAGCAGTTGTTTCTTGATAAAAGAATTCATGTGGATGACACAGCGCCGCCCTGTAATACAGAGTGAGAACTACAGTTCAGTAGCCTCCCCCAGGGCATCTGCGGCGGGGATCAGAGAGTGCCTAAAGCACCGTAACTGACAGGGGCATCAAAACAAAACGTGCATTAAGCAATGTACTCCTACACATGAGGGTTTAGTTCCGATTTACTGTTTGGAAGGGTAGCGTTCTGCAGAATGTTTAAATCTTAATGGGAACACTCTCAGTGGCAGGGGAAGAAAGCAGGGCTCTGGGTAAAGGGACGGGTTAATGCGCTTTGCATCCGAGGCTTGCAGCATGCGCATGCCACTGCGGCCGCACTCCTGCAGCTCTTGATAAGGCACCTAAGTCCCAGATTTACTGCTCCAGCATGCCACTTCCTCCGCGCCACCGTCTCACAAAACACAAACCCTGCAGCAGGGGGGGGAGGCGCTATGCGGGGGGGATAGAGAGGGGGTGCCAGGGCCAGGTGCATTTCCAGGAAGGATATTGTGGTGCCTTGTGGTGGGGGGGATGCCCCACACACCCTGACTTATAATGTGACTTTTCATTTACTAAAAGGAAAAAAAGCCAAAGACAAGATTATAAGGAAAGCTCATTTCCTGTTAACTTGGACTCTGGTTTCCTAAATAAAATTGCTTTTATTCTTTACAACATGTGTTTGTGAAGATTAAGGCGCTGTAATCTGGTGAGGCTTGAAGAGCGCCTGAACGCGGCTGCAGCTGACGGGCAGAACGGGCGCGCTGCTTGGGAGTGCGTTTTAATCCCGTTTATTGAATTATAAAGAACCTTACAGGATGAAGGATACTGACTCAAGGATTTAAATGCTTCATGTTTTTTTTTTTTTTTGCAATTTATTTGATAGCACTGGATCATGACAAAGTATTACAGCCTCTTATGGCAATGTTTAGAATCCAAGGTTTTTCCTTATGCAGCCGTAGATGCATTCAACTTGGAAAAAAAATCAGCTTACAGCAGATTTGGATGTGCATATTAGCAGCAAGGGTGGGGTGCTGCATGTGGAAGAGGAGGCAGAGCAGATGCATATCAAGGGACGTGCTTTTTAATGCGATCTTAGCACGCATTTAAGGTCTTTCATCATTAAATTCTTCGGCTTAATGGTCTCAGTTTGCAGAGCCTCTGCCAGCGGGGATGTTAAAGTCAGCACAGTACATGGCCTGTCTTCCAGGCAGATGACACTGACTAATGACTGCCAGCTCTACTGACTGTTAGAATCTGAGATAATTCTTATAGCACTAGCAGTAGTGTGTAGTGCTGCCATCACACAGCCAGGCTGCATAGCAACCGCCATAATCGCAGAGGAGTAACGATGGGAGAGATTCAGATTCAAACTACAAAATTAAATAGCCACATTATTTCTTATTGCACGCAAACATAAATATAATTATCCCTGCATTACAATAATGGAAAAAGAGACGATCGGATGATCGTTTACATTGTACTTCGAGAGATATTTGGAAGACAAAACCTCACGATTTTTTGCAGATTACAATGAAGATGAGTTAATGGTGTGGGAGGGACGCCCATAAGAATTCAGGCTGCTCTGGGGAGGGGGGGGATCGAACCGCCTCGGTGCCAGACTCAAACTGCACGGCAGCGTGAGGGGGGTGCGGCCACTAATCTGGGAGAGACAAAGCGTGAGAATTACACCCCGAAACAGACTCTGTCATGCAGATTAGCAGGCAGGATGCAGATTCTGTCATTTTGGCCTACATTAAGATGAGAGACAAAGAAACACACGTAAGTGCCAGGTCTAGAGACTTGAAACGAGCGCTAATCACAAGCGCGGTTACGGCCCCATCACTGATCTGTCTACAGCACTGTCCATCCAGTAAATGGAGAAAAAAGCACAATACATCTATCAGATATAACAGGAAAAAATATTTCATGGTTTACTTATCAAATTAAATATCAAATAAAAATAGCTTGCCATTTTCTGTATGTATGAGATAGCAAAAGCTGGCTCTGAGGCTAACATGCTAACATAAGTGCTGGTGATTAGATATGTAGCTTTGCAGTAAACATAAGCAGATGTGAAGAGAGAGATATAGCCAACAAGAGTATAAATAAGACATTTGCAACAAGAACAATTAGAAGTGTGCAGAGAAGAAGACATTTTAATACAGGATTCGTTCTCAACTATAAGTCAGCTTTTAACTTTAATTTCACATAATGGACTGATTCGCTTGTCCAGCACATTAACAGACAACCTCATGGCTAAAATCTGCTCCTGGTCTTCTTGCATTTTTTGCTTTACATTTATCCTTCATTTATTTGCTGCAAATGAATACATATCTAATAAAATTCATTATGATTTCTGCTCATGGAAACATCTGGAAAATTTCTTTCCATTTAACCATGTATAGCCCAACAAAACCATTACAGTGGCCCACAGACTGCTGAACACCAGTCATATGCCCCAAACTCCAGAATGACTACGACTGCAGAGAAACAGTCAGAGTCAGTACAGCTTCACTCTCCTGCATGGTAACCGCCTTGCCGTCAAGGTGACCATGAGGACTACAACAGTGAAGTCAAAACAAGTTACTTACTTGTACTCAATCTAAGACAAAAGGAAAAAAAAAACACACCAGTTATTTTTCTGATGTCCTGAACAAACATGGAAACATCCATGGCCCAGATATTCTTCAAAGAACGTGCATCTGCTGGGGACCCTTTGGAGATGTTTGGTGGAGCTGAGTGCTTGGCACTGCAGTCTGCCGAATGTAAACAGCAGCGCGGCTCGCCGGCGAGCGAAGGCTGGAGAATAACAGCGCTAATTAGCGCCTAGCGCTACGCTCGCCAACAAGCCCTCTCATTAGGCGTCCCGTTGAAGGCGAGCACTCGCCCAACGCGTGATAAGCTGCCCCCCCTCATTAAAATGTCCTCATTTGCCATTTCACAGTCCTACCTTAATATTAAAACCAAGTCCCATTGCTCTATATCTCTGCTTTAATTATCTGTGTTTAGCCTTATTACACGACACCAACTGGTGCATAAATTGAATCTTGAGTTACACAGAAGAAGTGGTTCAGATAAAAAAACACAGAGAAAGATCTGGGCTCTATAGCTGCAGCCTTTTGTGTTATATTTAACGAGAACCAAAATATCAATGACTAATCACTTCATCTTCCTGCGTATATTTTTTGTGTACCGATCCTTCCTCCGGCATCATGAGACACCGCGAAGGTGCGGGAGGCAGGACTGGGCAAATCCAGCCGATCGAGACAGAAGAAAGGGAATCCTGGGAGCTGTAGCCAGCGAGGGGGAAGGCGGAAGATTGTCTGAAGCAGCGTTTGATGTTGGAGGGGCTGATTAACAGCAGAAAGCGGCTGCATCACCTCCAGCTGGCAAATGCAGACTTGAGCGGCCTTGTCCTCTGGTATGTTTCTCTGCTTCACACAGGATCAAAACTCCTTATGGCATGACTCAAAAGAGCTGCCCCCCCCCCCACCCCACAAATACACATTCTGATCACAGATGCAAGGACTTACTTTCAACCAAAACTGTTAGTGTGGAAGGGGGTCGATCATTTCTCTGGTCTAACTACATCACGGTAGCCTGACAGCATTTAGCTGGCACTAGGAGATGGCACATCGCTGCCTGTGGGCGCCGCTCAGTCTGCACTGGGGGTGAAGTGGGCACAGCGCCGCCTGTGCGTGCCGCTCAGTCTGCACTGGGGGTGAAGTGGGCACAGCGCCGCCTGTGCGTGCCGCTCAGTCTGCACTGGGGGTGAAGTGGGCACAGCGCCGCCTGTGGGCGTCGCTCAGTCTGCACTGGGGGTGAAGTGGGCACAGCGCCGCCTGTGCGTGCCGCTCAGTCTGCACTGGGGGTGAAGTGGGCACAGCGCCGCCTGTGGGCGTCGCTCAGTCTGCACTGGGGGTGAAGTGGGCACAGCGCCGCCTGTGCGTGCCGCTCAGTCTGCACTGGGGGTGAAGTGGGCACAGCGCCGCCTGTGGGCGCCGCTCAGTCTGCACTGGGGGTGAAGTGGGCACAGCGCCGCCTGTGGGCGTCGCTCAGTCTGCACTGGGGGTGAAGTGGGCACAGCGCCGCCTGTGCGCGCCGCTCAGTCTGCACTGGGGGTGAAGTGGGCACAGCGCCGCCTGTGGGCGTCGCTCAGTCTGCACTGGGGGTGAAGTGGGCACAGCGCCGCCTGTGGGCGTCGCTCAGTCTGCACTGGGGGTGAAGTGGGCACAGCGCCGCCTGTGGGCGCCGCTCAGTCTGCACTGGGGGTGAAGTGGGCACAGCGCCGCCTGTGGGCGTCGCTCAGTCTGCACTGGGGGTGAAGTGGGCACAGCGCCGCCTGTGGGCGTCGCTCAGTCTGCACTGGGGGTGAAGTGGGCACAGCGCCGCCTGTGGGCGCCGCTCAGTCTGCACTGGGGGTGAAGTGGGCACAGCGCCGCCTGTGGGCGCCGCTCAGTCTGCACTGGGGGTGAAGTGGGCACAGCGCCGCCTGTGCGCGCCGCTCAGTCTGCACTGGGGGTGAAGTGGGCACAGCGCCGCCTGTGGGCGTCGCTCAGTCTGCACTGGGGGTGAAGTGGGCACAGCGCCGCCTGTGGGCGCCGCTCAGTCTGCACAGGGGGTGAAGTGGGCACAGCGCCGCCTGTGGGCGCCGCTCAGTCTGCACTGGGGGTGAAGTGACAGCCTTCCCTACGCTATTTCCTTTTCTTTCAGGACGCCTTGTTTCATGCTGTTCGGATGCCTCTCCCCGCAGACTTGATGAAAGGGCCCGCTCTGTCTCGCACTTTGGCAGCCCCGTGTCTGTAATTGCCCCCCAGATGGTGCCCCCACAAAGCCCCCCCTTATGGTGGCAGACAGGTGTTCTCAGCCATGTGCAAAGGGGATCAAGGGCCCTGGCAACCAGGGAACTCCCACTGCAGGGTGGCCAGCCACGGGGCGGCCCGAACCGCGGCCCAGGTGTCAGAGGGACACCCCCGGGTCAGTGGAGGCTTGCAGTGAGTGGGGGCTGCATGGCCGCCCTCAGGATGCTGGTGCTGCACTGTCACACCAGAACAGGAACACAAGCCGAGTTTGAGTTTTCCTGCAGAGCCACACGGCTTAGGAAACAAAGCAATACAGACATATGGACAAGCAACCAGATCACCCACAATGCACTGCAGCCCCCTCACATGCCAGCCTCCCATGCAAAGGCTTCTGCAGAATCCACACCCGCTGCGACGTTTTTGCCGCATTCGGGTGACATGAGGTTTTCTTGTTGGCTGTCCAGGTCCCTGTGTGAAGGAGGTGCGGTCCAGGTGGGGGGTGGCGGGTGGGGGCAGGGGGGTGGGGGCAGGGGGACTACCGTAACTGATAGTTCCTGAGGTGGAAGGCGTATAATTCCTCAGTGCTGTCATGTCCAGATGGGAAATCTTCCCAAGAGGAAAAGAGAAGAGAAATCTGTAACATAAATATGTATTTCTCCATATGGACACATAATTAATATAAGGAAAGACAAGAATCAAAGCAGAGGAAGAGCAGAGCCGTTAATTAACCTCAGGCGCTAGAGGCGTCCATTTGGGGTTTACACCTGGCTCCTGCCCGCCTGTTGCCATGTCCCCCCCCCCCCACTTTTTCCCTTACACTTTCCCTCACCTCCTGCTCTCCTCCCCCCGCACTCCTCCGCACGCCGAGATCTGTCTCAGGGCCTCTCCGCCGTCTGACCGGTGCATAGAGAGCAGAAGTGCCACAGGCCCTCTGCTATATCTCTCACGTTAAAAAGTCTAAAAGCACTGCTGTAAACAGGAGTTTGCCATGGTGATGAGGGGGGAGCGGCGTGTGGGTGAGGCGGAAATCAGAACACACAATGGTTTTATGTTTATATTTCATATTGTAACAGTTATAGTTCACAGTAAAATAATTCAAATGGTTTTCATACCAAGCTAAAGTCCAGAGAAGAAGACACGGTGCTTCTAGGGGAGTCGTCACCAGTCAGTGGGAGGTGCAAGACCATGTTACAGGGAGATCCTGGCCAGCTCCCTCCCAGCCTGGACGAACATCAAGCAGCAGCCGCCTCCATTCCATTGGTGCCCAACGTCATGCTGGGAAGATCGATCAGAGCTGAAAGAGCCGTCCTCTGGACACGGCCTCGGGAACAGCGAGCGGGGGACAGCCGACTGACGGTGCATACACACCCCCCATGCGAGGAAGTGGTCTGAGCGTGCTGGGGGGCAGGATGGTAGACGGGCCATGAGTGGGCACCCCAAGCCAGGACCCCCCCACGGGTGCCAGGTATGCTGCCTCCCCAGGCCGGATGTGAGAGACGGAGCCTGCTGGGGAGGACAGGGTGCTAATGAGAGAGCAGGAACCAGCCCCCGCTCAGCAAAAAGTATGGCTGTCACCAACCCACCCCCCTCCGCTGATGGACCCAAGACCCACCCCCGGACACACAGGGCCATGGGCCGCCGCTGATGGACCCAAGACCCACCCCCGGACCAATAGGGACATGGGTCTCCGCTGATGGACCCAAGATCCACCCCCGGAACAATAGTGCCATTCGCCATCACTGAAGGCCCAGGCAATGGGCTTCCTGTTAGCCCGAGGCTCCAGTCAGACTGGGTAATAAACAGAGCCACTTCCTGACATCTTTGGACATCTAGGGATCGCCGTTTACCTCATGACATACCGCAGCATGTTTGTGTCAGTGTGCCAATATGACTGGCCAGGTGTGCCATATGTCTGTGTGTGTATAAACTGAATAAAATAAGCTTATGTATAAAGAGTAAAATTATGAATGAACTTAAAATGGCATAGACAAAGCAACTTTTTATCCATTTAACTGTCTAATAGCCTGCAGGCACACTTGTCATGTAATGAAATACAGCCGAGAATAAGCCCGCCCTACTATTGACCCTTGTCCGTGTATATAGCCTGTGTTTGACCATTTGCACACAGCCCTGTAGTGAGAATACAAGATCATGGACACATTTTTGAAAACGAAAATTTCAGAAAATGTACTTGATCCTGAACCAAGAGTTTAAGAGCAAGGTGACGCGTGTTATTGGTAAGAGCCACTTAGCAGCGTATGTTACACAATGGCGTGTCCAGGGATAATTAACATATGAAAAGTGTGCTATGGCGAAAAAAAGGTTGGGAAACACTGACATACTGGTATAAATCAGGGATTTGACGAAATCTGGGAAAAGCCAAGATCGGTTTGAATCCGACGTGCAACGTGGAGACACCAGCTTGTGTAAATCACGTCTTTGGACCATGGAAGGAATATGGTGCACCTGGAAGAAACTATCTGTGAACGGGGGGGGGGGGACACAAAACATGACACACAAAGAATCAATCCCACAGTTCCCTGCACCACCCCCCCATATGTCTGTCAATATGTGTCAAAATGTAGTGCATGTTTTATATTTGTCGCAGGAGATTGCATAAAGGCAATCTCCTTGCTGTTAAATGTTTTGAATCGTATTCTTGAGTCATAGGTCTAAACTTGGAGAACCGCAGAGACAATGTGAGAGAAGTCCAGGGGAAAAAGTGTATTTTAAAGTACCAAACAGACAGTGACTTCCGGTCCCATGGCACATGTCTGGATTAGGCTGGATGAGCTCACCTCCTAGACGGAGCCCAGTGGGACAGATCCAACACGTAGCCACCCCCCCCCCCCCAACAGCCACTGGCAAGGGCCAGCATCACAGTGGCCCCACAGCACCATCTTCAGGGGCAGGGGGGGTTGGTCTCGCCCACAGCACTTTGGCAGCCCTGCAAGGCCGACAACGATGGCTCAGATTTCCAAGCACAAAAACTTGGGATTAGCGCAGAAGCAGGCTGCACATACACGCCTGTGCCCCTCCCCTCCACCCCCAAGCTACTCACTCACCGAAAGGCTCTGCTGCTTCCTGAGAAGAGGTCTTAGAGCATTTCTGGGTGAGGGTGGGACAGGATTTAGAGGTGTAAGAGTTTAGGTTAAGACAACATCCTCGGATCAGTCACCCTGGCGGTAGACAAAGAGCCGAGAGGGGCTGGAGCTGGCAGGGGGGGCTATCTGCCTGCCTGACTGCCTCTGGCGTTTCCACCTCATTCGCTTGCAGCTCTGGCTTCCAGGCAGCTGCTCAATTATCAAATTGAATCCATTAGCAATCGATTAAAGCAACAGCAGGCGACTCCTGCGGTCCCGCTGATGGATGGACTGTGGGGGGAAGCGGAGGGTGACGGTCGCGGGGAATTAGCATTCGATGCTTCTTTGTTCGCAGAGAAACACTCGCTGAGTTCAGGATTATATCCAGCGGTTCGACTAAAAGGCATCCAGCCTGTGGCCCAGTTAGAGGGCCCAGAGGGATATGACATCATACCTCTCGCTAAACGATTCACACAGACAGGGGGGGCGAGTAGCAACCCTCGGATACCCCGCCCCTGGACAGGAGCTGCCGTGTTCCTGCCTCAGGCCCGAGGAATCATGCCAACGGTCATCAAAATGCGGCTTCGGGCCTTCCAGCCACTGTGGGGGGGGCAGCCGCCGTCCAGAGGAAGAGGATCCAGGCCAGGGGCTCATCTCACGCCAGCAGACGCTTATATCTGACACATCAAAAGCCAGACCTGTAGTCTGTTCCATAAAAAAACATTTTTTTCTACTGCAAAACTATTTTAGCATAATCGTCTGGAACGGCGAAGGTCCGGTTCTGAAATGAAGCGGAGGAACTCATCGATCCCAACCGACACTAATCCTGCTACCTGAAGAGGGCCGAAGATCATGAAAGATGGAGACGAGGAGTGAGGATGGAGGAGGAGACTGCATTACGCTGAGGCTCCAGTCACCTCGCTGGGCAGCGATCAGATCCATTCTCTCTCCGATCAGCAGGACAGGGGTGCCGTAACGTTAATGACTTTTTCCAGAGGATTCTCTGGCCCACCATCACGCGGTTAGCATCGAGAGTAAGAACAGCCTCACAGCAGAAGGGGCCTCGTAAATGACACTTCCAATGATGTTGTAAACAACTAATCAATACCTATGGATTTCTAAGTCGATGCTCCTGCGAGGGCGTGTGTGTGGTGAGGCGTGGCTTCTGAGCCAGATAAATGGACAGATGCTAAAAAGAACGGGACTTCGTTAACGAGGGAAACGGGCTGAATTTAAACGAACAGGCAGAGCAATATTGACTTCTCCAGCAATATTATTTTTTGATGGAGAGGACTCCCAGGAATTCAATTTGCTATGTCGATGGTGACGAATGGCACAGGGAGACAATGTCCTGGTGCCGTTTCTGATCCAGACAAGCCTGCTCCAAAGTCGTCACACAGATGAGGTCGACACAACCCAAAACACTCATGCATGCATTTCAAATAACAAAGACCCATCATCAGCCACACAGTAACATACTGAGATGTCAGCCAGCACAGCCCAAACATTTATATGACATCAGAATAAAGAAAACAAGCCAAACTTTTACAAAGCCTATATTCATAATTCTATACAGCACAAGGAGCCACACTATGATAAGACAAGATTTAAATCAAGTGTCCCAGTTGTATTTGGAAACGGCATTTGGATTCCTTTAGCAGAACGGAAATCCTTCTTTGAGCTTGAGGAAGCCCAGTGCTGCATTCAGACGGACGTGTGTACCTCTTACCTGCTTACAGGAATGCGTATCTGAGCCCAGAGGCCAGAACACAGGCTGCCGCTCACATTATCACATCAGAAGTTCACACAGCACTAAGATACCATCAGAGGGCTGACAAAACAGCACGCAGTCTTGAAATAAGTGGAATTTACAAGACCATGAACAAACAACTATTTGCCCCTCCCATCTTTCGAATATTTTTATATTGAATGTTATCAGATTGTCAACAAAGACTGAGAGACACAAGGAAGCTGATTTATAAGGAAGCTGATGCCACTAATGTCAGTCTCCATGTCCTCCCCCCGCACTCCTCCCCCCTCACTCACATTCTTAAAGCTGATTTATATTTCTGAGTAGAATCTATGCTCTCAGGTATGGGGAGGCCGCATGCCATAAGCAGTCACCTGATGCAGACCCCCCCAGACAGGTAACTATAGGAGTCACACTGCATTCTATAAATCCGCCTTTTGTGGGGGTGGTTTCCATCGTGCCACTTTGCCATGTGTCCTGTTCCTGCCCATATTTCTGATGTGGGAGTCATGAACCCCCCCCCAGCTGGCAGCCATGGCAGGGAGGGGGCGGCTGGCATCATGATGCACGGCCAGGCTGGGAGGGAGCTGCCCGTGGAGTGGATATGGAAATTAAACCCTTTAAAGTGGTTTAATACCGTTTAACACCATTGCCTACTTCCGCTAAAATATAGAAACACACAGAAGATTCCCAGTTCCCTTAGAATGTAACAGACAGCATTCTTTGTTATACAACACGATCTTCGCTTTTGGCTGGATGGACCTTCCTCTGTAGAGTCACTTTGCTCCTAGACTTTCTCCATTTGGACAATATGTTAATAAAGTTGGCTTAGTGGACAATAAAGCCACAGGAATGGATTTTTAACGCTTCCCAGACAGATCCACACCTACAACTTTCCAGAAGGTCTTCAGGAATTTCCTTTGATGGCAGCATGAAGTGCCTGCAGTAGCTGGTAAGTTCACTTTGACAATAAGAGGCAAAGTCAGCTGTACTCATATCGTCCAGCCTCAGCTTCATAGTTTAACAAAGTATTCAGGTAACTGACTCCAATTATCCTATTTTAGTTGGGTTACCTGTGGGAAATAATTTTAGCGTATCTGCTTTTTCTGGGCACCGGGGGCCTGGAACGTCTGCCAAGGAGCAAAAGGTCCATCATCTGGTGGGAATCTTCACCTGCACCTGGAGGAGAGGCGGAAAATTGACGATGACTCCTGTCATGTGTTCACCATACGGACGCATGATATTTTTACTACCTATTACTGGTTTAAAAATACCACACCAGTCACAGTGATTTTAATCTGACCACAGCCAGCAGAAATTATTTTATTGATTAAATTGTATGTAGCAAACTGCATGTTTACAAGCAAGTTTAGCAGAAAAAGCTTTTTTATTGATTCGCAATATCTTTCCCAGATGGGATTGAAAGACAGGATAAAATGCCCCGAACTGGAAACCTGGGATCAGCTGAGGAAAAGCCTCAGTATCAGTGTGATAAGCCTGCAAAATGGCACATCAGCATCATTACTGGCACCGTGAGCTAAACGTGTGAAAACATTTACACCAAGTATAATTAAGCAATGCTTTCCTTTCAGTAGCGAGGGAGAGTTCTTTTTTATCACTGGCTGGAATGACAGACTGATTAGTGCCGTACACCATAATACCGGCAGAGTGCGGCATTACCGGCAAGCGCGGCGATGATTTACGGCGGGCGGCCCCAGCTACCTTTGGGCTCATCGCATCACCGTGCAGACGGCACGCTTCCCTCCAGCTGCACAAGCCGGGAGATTTCACACGCGGCCGTGGAAACCGCCTGCTTACGACGCAGTTACTGCAAGCCGCAGATGGAGGTGGGGGGTGGGGGGTGGGGGGGGTACCGTCGCTGTTTCTCTCTTGCAGTAACAGTCAGTCTGCACTCACACTAGCCGATGCGTTCCATACCCCAGCGTGACTGACCCTTAAAGTCCAGTTCGTTTGACTAGCGTGACACTGCATACCTGAACAGTGCCAAGGCACAGTACACTAGACTGTGGGTTGCAGCACAGTGCAGTTGGACGTACTGTACTCACATTTGGTCCAATTGCCATGTACCGTGCCTGAGTATAATTGCCCCCCCCCCCCAAATGGTCTGCGCTCATATTGCACTTAACAATCCTGGCCCAACATGCTTTGATGTGCGACATTTGTGTGTTGAAGAAAACATAGATAAAAAAGCGCTATCGCACAGAAGAATGGAATTCATGATTAATTTCCTTATTGTGTGGCTTATTTGGAGTCATCTTGGACCCGATGACACACACAGATTTACCAATTACCACCACAGCAATTTTTATTTATTCCTGCTGCAGCAATAAGACGATAGACCCACACTTCCCTCAACTGCACAGGATACCAGGACTGATAAGGTACCGTGGTGCTGTTTGGTTTTACATTTCTTATGGTCACTATGACAGACAGGCTAACCATCAAATCAGAACCACTGCCGAAACTTTATTATACACTATGTCAGAATTACACGTCATGCTGTATAGAATAGTAGGTTTACATTAACTGCACCTTCATAATGCTTTTATATTGCATTCATAAAACGTTCAGTGCACCTTCATAATGTATTCATTAAGTATCACGTATGTATACCTTAACATCCTAACAGCCCTTAACAGCTGTAATATACATAACATACAACATAATCATGTAATTCATTCTTTTTCCAAATCGCTTATCCTTCTGGCTTGCGGGGGGTCTGGAGTCTATCCTGGAAGCTATGGGCATGAGGTGGGGAATAACCCAGGACGGGGGGGGGCAGCCCATCACAGGGCACACGCACACACCATTCACTCACACAACCTTCAATCACACATGGGCAATTTAGTAACTCCAATTAGCCTCAGCATGTCTTTGGACTGTGGGGGGAAACCGGAGTACCCGGAGGAAACCCCACGACGACACGGGAAGAACATGCAAACTCCACACACATGTAACCCAGACAGAGACTCAAACCCAGGTCCCAGAGGCGTGAAGCAACAGTGCTAACCACTGCACCACCATGCTGCCCCCATAATTGTGTAATTTTTGTTATTAATGTATATTACAGCTGTTAAGGGATGTTACGATGTTAAGGTGTACTTGCATGAAATTTATGAATGTTTTATGAATGCTTAATGAATACATTATGAAGGTGCACTTAATGTAAAGCGTTACCAAATAGTAAAATGTCAGCTAGCTAAATATGACCTCCCTGGCTTCAAGTCAGTGATTTATGTAAGGGGCCTTATAACACAGCAAACAGGGCCACCTTAACATTACAAGACTAGCAGCTGAACCTTAAGGAAGAGAGCAGAAGAAACTGCTGTAACCGGCACGGAATAGACGACAAACAGGGCCAGCGTGCTCGTGGCAGAGCTCCCGCAAGACAGCAACCTTCCCACCTCAGCCTCGTTCTGTTTTGGGGGGGATCAGACTACAGGTCATCAAACATTCACCCAGCGGCACGTCGCTCGTCCACTTCATCATGAGGGAATCAAATAAGTTTCCACTCAAGCACACAAACTGCTTACAGGACTGATGACAGTGGTGGCAGTAGTCTTCAGAGAGATTTGGTCCCCACAATGTAATATAAACCTAATCCACACACAGACTGTACTCATATCCTTGTGGGGACTGTCCATTCATTTCTATAGCAAAACCAAAGTACAAAATACACACACACACACACCCTGCTCAGAACTGCTCACCCATTCCCAAAATACAGATCCGCAGTGGGAGAAGGAGGAGGATTAAGTAAACAGAGGGAGCGAATGAGATCTGGGACAGCTCTGCAGGTTGCCCCCCCGGCCCCCCCGGCACCCCCACACCCCCACCTAATCAGACTGGACCCACTATTGGCTGCCTGAATGCCTGGCTTTTGTTGCTCCCTGAATAGGGGCTAAATATGCCTTGAAATCAGAGCTCTTTGGCTTTCTGAACGTATATTCTAAAGCCGGTGGCTTTTCACATGGAAATGAGAGCGGCCTTTATTTATTTATTTGTTTATCATCTATTTGTTTGTTTGTCCATTTATTTATTTGTTTGTTTATTTCCCTCCCATTGCCGTAGTCAGACTGTGATGTGACACTGGGGGTCAGCTTTCGCTTCGCCTCTCCCGCGTCTCTTCTCCTTAATCACCATCTTGTCCGGCAAGGCCTCCCCACTCCCGCTCTGTTCATCGGCGCTTTAGAAAAGCACAGATGGTCTCTCCTGACCTGCGATTTATTACTGCGCCAGAAGCTTAGCCAGAGCGATGAACCTCTGCAATCCGCTGAAGGATTCTGTTTGTTTCTGTTGATGAGGCCTGTTAATTTTCACAGCCGTCTCATTAGGCCTAAAACACCAATTAATTTCCTTTGTTCTTGGAAAACGGCTGATTCCTAAACATGACTGAACCGACAATGAGTACTGCCTGCGCCCCCCACCCCACCCCCCCACAGCACCCTACACGGATTAAAGTGCCAAGCAGGTAGCACTCATACAAAGGGGGTTGAGAGGGGAACAGCTGGGGGAGAGGGAGGGAGAGATAGAGAAAGAGAGAGAGAGAAAGAGAGAGAGGGAGGGAGGGAGAGGGAGGGCCTCAGGGATTCCTGACAAAAGCGCCTATTAATTTTGCTATACCCCTTAATACAAGCACGGCAAACGGCTCATTAGCTACTTGCAAACTTGTGAGCGGCACAAAATGGGCCGGCCGGATTTGTAGGACTCTTCTGGGCCAAAAGGTGCTACAATGGACGTGGCTGTTAGTCAGCGCAGAAGGAGCGCTCTGCTAACGATGCTAAGGATGCTAACGGGGACGCCAAACGCAACGGCAGCAACGACATGGAGGGGAATCAGGACGAGCAGCCAAGAACAAAAAAATACAGGGGTGGGGGGAGACGGTGAAAGCAAAGAAGATGACGGCTTTCCATTCAGGCAACACGCACAAAACAGCCATTTTGCGTCAGCACTCCATTATACGAGAGCGGCTGGTCATTATGAGCAAGCCTGTGCAGCGGCCTCATAATATCCAGCCATTGGTCGCTCGCTAGGAAAAGCCGCACAATTTGCTGCGGTCTTGAAGAATCCTTGACTGCCTCTTGACGATTTGCTGGAGGATTTGCCGGAGCGGGGGCTTTTGTCTGCTGCAGACACCAGGGCAATTACCGAAGCCGCCGTGATGTTTCCTCCTGCTTTAATCTGCAGCCCGGGGGGAGGGGGGGGGGTGCGTGAGATTGCCTGGCTCTCCGAGGCTTTCGTCGTTAATGCAGGAACGCTGGTTTTTTGGTTGGTTTGTTTGTTTGTTTGAAGTCGACAAGGGCAACGACGACGGCCAGCAGCAGCTGCGCGCGTCTTAGCCCAGACGAAGTGAGGGGATAGGGAGGATGGCATGGACGGGCACAGCATCGGATGGGCATGAGGGTAAGGGGGGGGCAGTGCCAGATGGGCATGTGGGTAAGGGGGAGGATGGTGTCAGACGGGGGGGGGGGGGGGGGGGGGGTTGGTGAGAGATGGCATCAGATGGGCCTGAGGGCAAGGGGGGGGGGGTGGCTTCAGACTGACAGGAGGGTACGGCGGGGGGGATGGTGTTGGACTGGCATGAGGGTAATGTGGTAGGGGGTGGTGTCGACGGGCACTGGGGTAAGGAGGGTTTGGCATCAGATGGAGGAGGGGCAGCGTCAGATGGGGATGAGGCTAAGGGGTGGGGGGGGGGGCATATGTAATCCCAGAACACACCCCCTTTCAGCTGGGCCCACCGACCCATATGGGGACCTCTTGATAAAGCGTCACCTTTGGTCCCCGTTTGGGTTGGCACAATTAATACAAAGAAATTTGTAGAGCAGGGGGCCAGGGGACGGGGTACCCTCGATAGATTTTGCCGAGCAGGGGACCCCCCATAGTAGGGAGTCCCAGAATCTGCCAGGATCCCCATGCCCCTCTGATTCCCCTCTGCGTGTGCAGAGTTTGCATCCTTTTTGAATGTCTTGCCTGTTTATTTCTTAAGCAGGTCTTTTGTCACATTATCTCCTTACTCAGGTCCGTTTCAAACTGCCAGGTCACATGGATCCAGTCATTAAGCCAGATAAACTGTTTAAGACTGATTAAGACAAACAAGCTTAAGCATTGTCATGAAGCTGGAGGAGGACTTTCAGAGAGATGTAGATGGGCGCTTTCATGAGCGTGTCATCGGTGATTTGAGAACAGCGGGCAGGTGCTGGCTCATTTCACTGTGGTCCAGGCATACACCCCAGCAGTTTGAACGAGCCCACTACTTAGGGATGCGAACCAACAATCTCCCTCGCATGCAGAGCCAGTTCCTTAAGCACTCCTTCACACTGCTGCCTGGGATTACAATGCTGTGACGGATTAGAACATGGCTCAGCACGCCCCTATAATGCACTGGCTCCACACATATCTCAAAGCTACTTCTTTGGGGAGCGTCTGGGAGTGTCTGAGAGCATCCAGGAGCGTCCAGGTGCATCCAAGACTATCTGGGAGAGTCTTGGAGAATGCAGGAGCGTCCAAGAGTGTCCAGGAGCGTTCGGGAGCATCCAGGAGTGTCCGGGATCGTCAGAGAGCATCCGGCAGCATCTGAGAGCATCTGGGTGCGTCCGGGAGCGTCTGAGAGCATCCAGGAGCGTCCAAGAACATCCAGTAGTATCTGGGAGGATCTTGGAGCATCCGGGAGCCCTGTACATGCAGGGGCCCAGCAGCTCAGGCCTCTAGCAACTACTCCTATCGCCTGGGCAGACACAAACGAAGGGGACTGGCACCCGTCACCTTGCCATCTCAGACATACAGGTGGACAAGGTCGCAGTCCAGGCTCTGCTAAATCACAGCAAAGATAGAAGTACACAGCCAATACAGACAGGACTCTCATGAGGCCTAAGATAGTCGATGTGTAGATATTTACCACAGACAAGAGCAGCCCTACTGAAGGAGACTCCCGCACAGCCTTGGACAGAATGTCCTTATACCGTGTGACCACAGCAAACCAACATGGTTTTGTAGGTCACCATTAATGACACCCATTCCTACACAGAGTAAGTAGCACACGGCGTGCTCACGGTGCTGAGCGCAGGGGTGTCACACTGCACCAAAGCGCACGCTTTTTGCATGATGCCACAGGAGGATGCCGGCAGCATGACACTACTGTGTGCTAATTAAACCTAATAACAATGCAAAATACGCCTTGCGCCTCAACCAACATGGAGTTGTTTTAGCAATTTCATTAGGAGACTAGTTCATGGTTGGGAAATATTTATAATACATATAGATTAAGACACTGGTGTGAAAACAACATATCCACCAACATTGCTAATTAGCATGCCGACACGCACATAAATATGCTAATATTCACAAAACGCACACAAGCGATCAACAAAACGTCCCCATTTCCCCTTGACCTATCTATTGCCAGTCTCTATACATATTCATGCTGCCTGTAACTTATTTCATCTTATGCTTTTCCTTACATGTTTCTATACAGCTAGGTGTGTGATCTGCTTTTATTTCACTTGCTAATTAGTACAGCACCTAATCAGCACCTAACAGGCTATCCCTAACAGGCTATCCCTAGCAGGCTATCCCTAACAGGCTATCCCTAACAGGCTATCCCTAGCTGGCTGTCCCTAGCTGGCTATCCCTAGCAGGCTATCCCTAGCTGGCTGTCCTTAGCTGGCTATCCCTAGCAGGCTATCCCTAGCTGGCTGTCCTTAGCTGGCTATCCCTAACAGGCTATCCCTAACAGGCTATCCCTAGCTGGCTATCCCTAGCTGGCTATCCCTAGCAGGCTATCCCTAGCTGGCTGTCCTTAGCTGGCTATCCCTAGCAGGCTATCCCTAGCTGGCTGTCCCTAGCTGGCTATCCCTAGCTGGCTGTCCCTAGCAGGCTATCCCTAGCTGGCTATCCCTAGCTGGCTATCCCTAACAGGCTATCCCTAGCTGGCTATCCCTTTCTTCCTTTAAAGTCAAAGTGAACTTTATTGCCATCTCACGATATACCAGCAAATAAGACAAGACATTGTGCTCAGACGTTGTGCAATATACAGGTAGTAGGCAATATACCAGTACAATTAATAGCCATAAAATACACAGACACTCATTAAATGCAGTTTAACTGGTCTGACACTTGTAAGCCTCAGTATAAGCCTCAGCTTGGGAGGAGAGATCTCTGTCTGCCTGACTGAGGTGCCCAGACCAACATGTTCATCTAACACGGCCTGAGTGCAGAAATAGCTTTGTGCAATACATGTTGAATGTACAGTACTTAATAATAATGGATAAAAATTTAGACCTGCGTATACAGTACAATAGCGTCATAGATCTGTAGCCTAAAAGAATGTCCAAAAGAACACAAGGCTGAAATGAGGATTCCGGGCCTACTCTGATGACAGGGTGTGGATTTCGGAGATCTGGAGACATCTTGAAATAGAGCCACTGCTCCTTGGGATAGAGAGGTCTCAGCGGAGGTGCTTGGGGAATCTCATAAGGCTCCTTGGGCAGCTCCTCCCACTTAGCGGGGGTGCAAGGGAAGAACCAGGCAACACTGCAGGAATTATGTCACCCAGCCGGCTTGGGACGGCCTGAGAAGCAGCCGTAAGGAGCCGGACTCCGTGGCTGGGGGAGCTTCCCCACCAGCGTGAGCATCGACTGCAACACAAAAAGTCTCCCTACAGATCTGGCGCTTTGGCGAATGCAGAGACTCCATAACGCCGTGCTCACATGCGGAAATGTCAGCTAATTATAAAGCCGCCACTGGCTTCCCCATTAACTTTGGGGATTTTCCTCTCCCTTCTTGGTTCCTCCCCTCCTATCGGGCCTCGTGGCGCTTGCTCACTAAAGCATTAGGGTTAATCTGATGCTATTTGTCCTTTGCTTAAGGCCCTAGTGTATCATTTATTAGCCTTTGTGCCGCTAATCTGCGTGCCAGCCACGCATGTTTACCTGGCACCCGCCCCTACTCTGCGATCTGTTTATGCACCACCCAGAACCACACTGCAGCTCATTTACATTTCGGTTAGCTGGCATGAGGCAAGCGCCCGTCCTCCGAGGTCCCGGCCCACAGCCCTGGCTTTGCATGGGTTAACTGAACATCACGATAAGCAAAATGCCCGTCCGTTATTGGGGGGGAAAAAAAAAAAAGAAGAAAAAAAAAACGGAAGCAGAAGTAATGAATATTCATTCTGCTTGGAAGGAGATGAAAGACCAACTAGTTAAAAAAGCTTCAATCCTGTACAAAACCTTCAGGCCAACGTAGCATAACTTTCATCTTTTCGCAGGAAACTGGCCCTTGCCCTGGCACCTTCTGGACTCAAAAGAAGGTATCAGAGAAGGCCGGAGACAATTCAGGAAAGAGAGAAACATCTGGGATTTGGAGCAAGGGAGACATGGGTGGGGTCCCTCTCCAGCATGCGGGGTGTGGCTGGGGAGGGGCGCCTCATACCCAATCAGAGCACAGCTCCCTCCGACACCACCGTCATAGTGGGTGTGCGCCAGTGCGTCTTGCGGCTTCACCTAACCGTTGAGCTACGCTCGTTTGCATGCATGTCAGCATGATAAATCTATCTATGGTGTATTTCTGCACTAAGCAGCGCCTACCGGAGATTTGCAATCATAGATAGAGCAGGTTCCTCCTGGAAACCATCCAATATAAATGCGATCACAGACACCAGGGAGATCCCCTCCCATAGCCTGAGCTCACCTGGCCAAACAGCCTCAGGTTGGTGGCTTACAAGGGTCATATGGGACAGACATACAGGACTCAGACACAGGCGGCATATAGGGACAATTCCTGAAATTTTAAAAACATGATCCTAATCGTAAATATTATAGCATAAAAATATTATTGAAAGCTCAAGAACTGAGCTTAAGGTAATAGTCCACAGAGGTGTAAAAATATAGAGCATCAAACATATAAACATCCACGCTTACCCTTTGTCCTGCCTAACCAACACTCACCCCAAACAAAAGCAGCTACAGTGATTGTTCATGGAGTCTCAGAGCACAGTCACCTTCATTGTCACCTCTCGCACTCCACCTCCCTGGGGCAGAGCTGTAACACCTACCCCAGCAGGGAATACTGCCCCCCACCCTCAAGGGAAAGACTCCATATATCCATCCTCAGCAACAACAAATGCCCAGTAGGCCCATGGCTAGTGGGCGGGGGTTGCCCCCAGGACTAGTGGGCGGGGTCAAACCCAGGACTAGTGGGCGGGGTCTCCCCCAGGACTAGTGGGCGGGGTCTCCCCCAGGACTAGTGGGCGGGGTCTCCCCCAGGAGCTGCACAACCTCGTTTACATCACATTTCCTTTTTTTCCAAACACACCTCATTTGACTCCTCATTGGAATTGCTTATAATAGGCAAATAGTGGGGTTGTGCAAGCCACCCCCAGGGCACTCAAATGAAGGATAATGCCTGTATATGCACAGGGTTTTTTGTTTGTGGTGCTTATAATTAAATTTAAAAACAAATGTGCCCTCACCACAAGTATAATAAATACATATATTTGTATGAAAAAACACAGAGAAACCAGGGAGACTAGGCACACTGCACACACAGCAGGCAGGAGGGTAACTGCACACACAGCAGGCAGGAGGGTAACTGCACACACAGCAGGCAGGAGGGTAACTGCACACACAGCAGGCAGGAGGGTAACTGCACACACAGCAGGCAGGAGGGTAACTGCACACACAGCAGGCAGGAGGGTAACTGCACACACAGCAGGCAGGAGGGTAACTGCACTCACAGCAGGCAGGAGGGTAACTGCACACACAGCAGGCAGGAGGGTAACTGCACTCACAGCAGGCAGGAGGGTAACTGCACACACAGCAGGCAGGAGGGTAACTGCACTCACAGCAGGCAGGAGGGTAACTGCCGTGTCATAGCTGGCTGCAAATCCATGTCTAACTTAAGCTCGTTTTTGAAAAGCATTCAAAATCTTTGGACCAATTAGCACAGAATACAGCAGAGATATCAGCTGACAAGGAGACAGCGAACAGGTAGCCTGCATTAAAAAATGGATCACTTAATCCAGAACAACACTTCCAAAATATGTTAACATGCAAAGGTGATTAGGATACATAATGGCACAATCAGTTATGTAAGAAATTCTAAAGAGTAACACTTCAGAAAACGCAGTCAGCTGAGTGCCCCCCGCCCCCCCGGATAACGGCTCTGGTGCATTCCTGACATGCAGCGGCCCCTCTACGGCACGGCAGCCCAGCGAGCGGAAACGTGCGGATGACTACCGCTCTTTCACATCATATTTGCGGGAGCAATTGAACACCCCCTACCTTATTTTATGCAAAGATAAGGTGGCCGATGAGGACAAAGGACATTGCAGCGGGAGAGGATGTCAAAGCCAGGGCGGGGTGGGCTGGGAACAGGGGGGCAGATGGCAGTTTCCAGAATCAGGCTGTTATAACGATGGGTCACGTGGGAGCATCTGCGGCAGTGGCGGGGGGACCTGCAGGACCCGAGCTGGTGGAACCGCCCCCCCCCCCCAACTTTCCTCTGTGTTGTAGGGGGTGCAGCTGACTGTGGCCCCCCGTCTTCGCCGTGCCATCTGTTCCTAAGCGCCGAGGGCCCCATGAGGGAACATGTTGCGCGCTTAAGTGGAGCATTCTGTTTTGTTTTTACTGAGGGGGGGGGGGTGATCTCTTGTCATGTCAGGGTCTGAGAACAAAAGCCAAGCAAACACACTAAGCCATGTGAGTGAGCCGGAGACTTGTCGCTTCCCCCCCCCCACGCCACGGGGCATTGAGAAAGGGGGCGGAGCCACCATGTTGCCTATCAATTCATACAGGCTTATGGGGGGGCAGCTAAATCCCATATGGCTCCTTATTTAAATACTGTCATTATCATCATTACAATAATCATCAATGTTCTTATTGTTATTCACTTGAAAGATTTCTTAATTTATAGCCCCTTGCAGGGGATTAGCGTGTATCTAAGGGAATACACATGTGGGGCAGCTGGGGATTAGCGTGTAACTAAGGGAACACACACGTGTGGCAGCTGGAGATTAGCGTGTAACTAAGGGAACACACACGTGTGGCAACTAGGGATTAGCGTGTAACTAAGGGAACACACACGTGTGGCAACTGGGGATTAGCGTGTAACTAAGGGAACACATGTGTGGCAGCTGGGGATTAGCGTGTAACTAAGGGAACACACACGTGTGGCAGCTGGGGATTAGCGTGTAACTAAGGGAACACACACGTGTGGCAACTGGGGATTAGCGTGTAACTAAGGGAACACACATGTGTGGCAGCTGGAGATTAGCGTGTAACTAAGGGAACACACACGTGTGGCAACTAGGGATTAGCGTGTAACTAAGGGAACACACACGTGTGGCAACTGGGGATTAGCGTGTAACTAAGGGAACACACACGTGTGGCAACTAGGGATTAGCGTGTAACTAAGGGAACACACACGTGTGGCAACTGGGGATTAGCGTGTAACTAAGGGAACACACACGTGTGGCAGCTGGGGATTAGCGTGTAACTAAGGGAACACACACGTGTGGCAGCTGGGGATTAGCGTGTAACTAAGGGAACACACGTGTGGCAGCTGGGGATTAGCGTGTAACTAAGGGAACACACACGTGTGGCAGCTGGGGATTAGCGTGTAACTAAGGGAACACACACGTGTGGCAGCTGGGGATTAGCGTGTAACTAAGGGAACACACACGTGTGGCAACTAGGGATTAGCGTGTAACTAAGGGAACACACACGTGTGGCAGCTGGGGATTAGCGTGTAACTAAGGGAACATACGTGTGGCACCTGGGGATTAGCGTGTAACTAAGGGAACACACACATGTGGCAGCTGGGGATTAGCGTGTAACTAAGGGAACACACACATGTGGCAGCTGGGGATTAGCATGTAACTAAGGGAACACACGTGTGGCAGCTGGGGATTAGCGTGTATCTAAGGGAATACACATGTGGGGCAGCTGGGGATTAGCATGTACCTAAGGGAATACACATGTGGGGCAGCTGGGGATTAACGTGTAATGAAGGGAACAGACATGTGGGGCAACTGGGGATTAACGTGTAATGAAGGGAACAGACATGTGGGGCAACTGGGGATTAGCATGTACCTAAGGGAACAGACATGTGGCACAACTGGGGATTAGTGTATATGTAAGGCAACACACATGTGGGGCAACTGGGGATTAACGTGTAATGAAGGGAACATACATGTGAGGCAACTGGGGATTAACGTGTAACTAAGTGAACACACATATGGGGCAGCTGGGTATTATTATTACTGGACTGTTAACATTAAAAAGGTCAGAATGGGGCCTTTCAGCATCTCCACTCAGCCAGAATTACATGCTTCATCATAAACTACCTCTATCTGGGATGGAGGCAAATCCAAGAAACATCATTTTGTTAGTTTGGTTCTCAGGACAATTATTCAAACCTAACAGTTTTTTTTCCGTTCTGAACTTGCATGACATTCTTGTAAAAGTTCAAAATTTGCATGTTTTTTTTTATATTTTAATGTGGTTAGTTTCAGAACGAAAAGCAAAAAGTGAGATACACTTTTTTTTTTTTTTTTTTTTAAAGAGTAACAGCTGGCTGCCCCGTGATGTCTCTCCATGGATGATTCTCAGTGAGCTTGGCTCGAGAGTCAGCTTTCGCTGGCTGCCCAGTGCCGTCTGTGGGTAAGGCTCTAGAACACAGGTGTCAGACTCCACTCCTGGAGGGCCGGAGCCCTGCTCATTTTTGGGTTTCCCCTCGTTTAACACACCTGATTCAACTTCTTGCGCTAATTACCACATAGCTGTTGAGCTGAATCATTTGTGGTGAAACAGGGAAAGAACTAAGCTACACAGGGCTCCGCCCCCCCTGGACTGCAGTTTGACACCCCTACTCTAGAACCTTCCGCGAAACACTGTCAGCTGATGCATGACCCAGAGTTAGCAGAATGGTTTGCAGCTGGGGAAGCCCCGGACCTACACGGACCCAGGAGTCACGTAGATTGTCTGTCAGATGCCCTGCAGGATCAGACATCGGCAGTGCTGGGTAGCGGCTGCTTGTCAGTGTGTGGAACTTCCTGGCGGTTCCTGTGAGCCCTCGGCGCGGGCACCCTGTCGTGGACACACCCAAAACACACCATCAAACCGCGCAGTTCCTGAATATGTGGGGAAAACAGCAGCAGCCTTCT
Organism: Paramormyrops kingsleyae; assembly: GCF_048594095.1. Classification (NCBI taxonomy): domain Eukaryota; kingdom Metazoa; phylum Chordata; class Actinopteri; order Osteoglossiformes; family Mormyridae; genus Paramormyrops; species Paramormyrops kingsleyae. Next base: position 9,595,412 of record NC_132807.1, on the reverse strand, counting down.
AGCTGAACCTTTTTTTGAGTCATACACACCAAAGTAATAAATTATTAAGTAAATATGAGCGGAGGCCAGATGGGGGGGGCCTCACGGCAACCACCGGAAATCCGGGCTGCCTTGCCTCGATTCACACAGAAACGGTGCGGGGGACGGGCTTGTCAGATATAACACAGGCATCGTTTACACACTCCTACGGCTCGGAGCCGCCTGACATGACCGGTTTCCCGCTCCGAAAGATCGCGGCATGGCTAAAAACAGGTCTCCGTGACCCGGTGACACTGTTCCAACTGGGGGAGGGGGAGAGGGTAATGGATCACCAAACCACGGCGCGGGTCGGCGATCTGGTCGTCACGGCCATGCCAAGCACTTGTACTTCACAGAACCGGCTTGTTGCCCGCAGTGGGGGTGTCTCTGGGGCTCTTTGGCCCATGAATCTGCATCACGCTAAACCCACCCATGACCTGCTAAAAGAGGGTGAGAGAGAGAGTGAGAGAGACGCGGGAGAGACGCGGGAGACCACAGCCGCAAGTCACGGCGATGCATCCTCACGGAGGAAATGAGTCAGCCAACAGCGGTCAGGCAGCACACTGTGCCCTGGGGCAAGCCGCTTACTGTAACGGGGCCCTCGCTTACACAACACGCCGGAGGGGATTTTTATAAAACTTTTCTATACATGTGAAAATGACCAAAAAAAGACATGTTGTTCAGAGCGAAAATGACAGGATGTTTCATTGTTATTCACATCCCACAAGAGCACATTAATATGACCCCTGAGTGTGTGTGTTTCTCACTAATCTGTCAGGCCACATCACACACTCATTCTACGGCGAGGCGTGAGGAATGACGTATCCTCACAGCCCCCAAAAGAACACCGAACGGCCACTGTGAAAACCACACTCTACAACGGACAAGCCGGAATGTTATGAAACATTCAGTTGAGGTCAAAGGTCAAAAGTTTCTAGTTTCTAGAGTTTGCTGTACTTAGAGACTTGCACTGCAAAGGTTCAAAATGGCCTCCATATTTCAGTGGACACTATGAGATCACAGGCATTACACTAACCTTGCTGTGACCCCCAGGCTACCGGCATTAACGTCAAGATAGCGCATCCAAACCCTCCGGTTACCACATCTACATCAGATGGAATCTGATCAAATGCAGCCAAGGTCGCCCAGCGAAGGCCTCTGACGGTCTGGGAACGTCAGCGATACGCAGAACTTCACCACGTGACATTTCGATCGGCATCTGGAGCCAAGAGAACAAGAAGGAAGCAGCCTAAGGTTAGCAGGGACCCAGGAGCAGAGAACCACCGAGGAGAACAAACACGGAACCCGCCGTCTGTCTATCTGTCCCCCGGGAAGCGGCTCTGCCCCTTTCACTACCCCAAATGTCCATAGCAACCCCGTCCCCGGCCAGTGCTGCCCCGAGCGCGGCCCCCCTCCCCCTGCTGCGGCTCCTCTGCTGGGCAGAGCGCGCTCCGGTGGTCTTTGTGAAACGTAATTCTGATGGAATGCACGGCGGATTACAGCCACACAGCCCCAGGCCCCCGCAGCCAAACAGTAAAGACATTATTACCCAGATCAAACACTGTAATCACAAAGCACTGGGGGTTTTCACATCCCTCGCAGCTAAAACCCAGGACTGCCAATACTCTAACGATTAAAGGATTATTCGGGGGGGTGGGGGGCACCGTTCCCCCCTCCCTTTAGCACGGACCTGTAGCCAAGCCCACGTCATCAGTGAAGCACCTCGGGGCAAAGAGCAGGGCAGCATCAGAGGTGCCCGTGTGCCTTCACGGCCCCCCCAGCCCCCCATCTTATCCAGCTGCCCCTCCCCATCGCAGCGATTCTCAGTGAGGAAACAGGATTCTGGTGCAGAGTTATCAACCAAGAACACCAAGAACACAAGAAATCAGAGAAGGCGATTAAGAAAAAAAAACATGCCGTTCTACAAATCCCCCCCCCCCATCCAAAGTGTGCTTTGTGTGAAGCGGTCACTCCTGGCCGCGGCGATAAAAGAGGCCTCCTCCGGAAGAGGTCAGCAGGGTGTATGGAGCCCAGCCGGGAACAATAAGCACTCAGCCTCTCCAGCGCGGAGCTCTCAGGAGTGGGGGCCCTTTAATCTCCAGGTATTCTTCAGCTGCCTTATTAAGTGAGGAGGAAAGCCCCCGCTTTGGGGAGCGGGACTCTGCGGCCCCCGTCCGGCCGCACATGCACTCAGGGACGCACAAAGGAGCTGAAAGGTGAGGACTGTTACAGAAGCCCAGCTCGAGGGGCAGCCTGGGGGGCGAGGCATGGCGCCCCCCCCACCCCCACCCCCACCCACTGAAAGCTCCTGCAGCCCGGCCTTTATCTCCAGCACCAGGGTATCTGAAGAGCCAGGAGGGGGGGGGGGCGGGAGGACAGGAGCCTAGTATATGAAAGCCTAGCATTTCAGGCTGAGAGCTGGGGGGGTGGGGGGGGGGGACAGGCACTCAGAGGCCAGCAGGACCAAGCTGCGGAGAAACGGACATCATGCCCAGAGACGCCACATTCAGGGATTTTTATTTTAAATAATGAAATATAACATTTAATATTATTTTGGGGCTGATTCGAGCTATTCGGAGCCAACACGTGTGATTTCACAGGGAAAAAAAAAAAAAAAAAGGATGACTGTTTGCAAGCAATTTATGGGCTGTCTGCATGACGTGCAGTTTGGAAATGCGCGCAGCGCGGTCGCAGCCAGGTCAAAAATCAGCACCAGGTTTCAGAATGAAACGCAGATACAGACAGAGGTAGAATTCCATATGTTGCAGATAAATAGTAAATAAATCAGGCCATGGGAGGCATGCGGTTCTGGGTCTGGGTACAGTGACACGGCAAGGGGGGGGGAGGGGTCTCAAAACTGCAAGGCGGGTTCTGACCGCAGTTCAATTCACTCTCGAGGACCATCCATCACGCCAAACTGAGGCTTCCATGCCGTGCAGACGACACAAACAAATCGGACCCAAGTTGAGCTGCCGCCTTTCAGGGTGCCATCTGGGACGGCAGAGGACCCCACCCCTGTTGCCGTTGTCAGAGGCCGGCCCCCCCGATGCTCGCGGCACATGTCCGGCCCACCGGTGACTGGAGCCGCCCCCAGCGTCCATCACACCCCCAGCACGGTGCGGACAGCATGCCCCAGTCCTCCCGCAGAATGTGAAAATGAACACGAAGGACACCCGGGGGCCAGCAGGGAAACACACAGGGAACCGGGAAATAGATAAATTTTCCTCCTTTGGGGGCGGGGGGGGGGGGCCACACTGTGTAGAACCTCTTCATTCTGAAGAAAGCCTTGAAGGTCCGGGGGTAGTAAGTGCCACCCCCAAGTTCCTTATTCAATGCGGAGAACCCACGAAGCTGAAGCAGCCCAGTTTCAGAAATATCCAGCTTCAGGGCAGAAAGGAAGAAGTCAGAACGGGGCCACGTCCTCCACGCTGAGCTGGCGCTAGGACCACCGGTCCGCCTTGGCCGTTCCAGGCTCCGATGGCTGCACAAGCCAACAGCGTATGGTGAGGGTGTGAGAGGAACCCGGCACACGGCAGGACCCAGGGTGCACATCCGACCTAGAGCCAGGACAGCTCATTCGAGAGAGGGTGGAGATGCCTGGTTGCCATGGACACAGGCGCTGGGGAAACGTGACCGCCACCCCCACACGGTGCAAAATCAGCAACGACTGAGAATCCACCGCGACTTTCGGGAATCGCATCCCACTCGTTTCTTCAGTCTTCATTCAGACCCACCGCCGAGTCAGATTGAAAGCCTACAAAACAGAAAAGCTGCAAAAACAGAAGGCTGCCCCCCACCCCACTCCACAACATCCACCTTTAGTCTAAGCAGCAACTGGCACAAGCCTTCCCATTCAGCCAGGTGACCTTTGTACATTACTGGTTCAGACTGACATTAAAAGCGACACCAAATGCCAACCGTGCCCGAATGCCAACCGTGCCCGAATGCTGCCCTCCCAAGTCAGCGCTAACTTTAAAAGGAAAAGTTTATTTACATTTTTGTAGTTACTGTCACACAGTTATTACAGAGTGGTGCCTTTCATTCCAAAAAATATGCCTAAAATGTTACATACCAATTATTTAACCAGTATAATACAAGGTTAAAACCTCTATGTAAATGTTCAACACTATAAAGATTTGGCTCTTAAATCCATCTTAAACCTCTCAGACGTAATCAGGTTTGGGAATTAATACATCTCTCTTTACACCCAGGTGTGTGTATATATAGATTTTTTTTTTTTTTTTTTTTTTACAAAAACATTTTATTGAATCATTAACCGCTGTACATATTTTCAGTGCTGACTGTCTGCTACATACTTTGGTGTGAGTTTGAGAAGCCAGTTACAAAGAGGGAGCGAGTGCCACAGCCCAGGGGCCCCACGCCAGGGGCCCCGCATCAAACTGCTCCCCCCCTTTCCTCATTATGCCATACTGCAGCGTTATCCCTGTTGAAGACCCCCCCCAACACATAACCCACAGGAATACAGGCACTGTGAGGGGAAGGAAAGAAAAAGATAAAACGAAAACAAAAGCCTCATCCATCTGGTTCAGACCAGGGCAGGGACCCGCACGCACGGCACCGATTGGACAACACGATTCTCAATTCCAGCAGGACCAATGGGGACGGGTGCCATGACAACACACGGGACACTTAGTAACCAAAACGCTGAGTAAAAAAAAAAAACCTCCCATTTCCACCTGCACAGCTAAAGCGGATTCATTTACAGGTAGGTTTCTGCCTCGATCTCCCATCATGCACCAGGGCAGTGCCTGAGGGAGGGGCCCCAAGCTCCCTGCACGCCATCGGACAGCATCCAACACCAACAGGGAAAATCCTCTTCAAACTCACTCCAGAGCAAAAAAAATACATTTCTGGGAAAACTATACTTTGTTAACAGTGGAGGTCAGCCTGGAATAAAGCACTTTGGGGGGGAAAAAATCCAAAGCACCCCTTAAAAGAAAAGAAAAAAAAATAATATTAACGAACTACTTTTTCATCTCCCATATCAGGCATAAAGAAAACGACAAGAACAGAATCATCACCAGGTACCAGGGACAAGAAAATATATAAGTGTGTGTATATATATATATATATATATAAAATGTTTTATTACTCCAATATTTACACTTTTCACAAGACTTCCAGGGAGCACGATAAAAAAAAAAAGGAAAAAAGGAAAAAAGGAAAAAAATGAGCCGCTTCCAGCAGCATTACAGAAAGTTCTTCTCGTTTAAAAAAATAAAAATAAAACAATCCGAGGAAGGAAATATGGGTTGGGGGGGAGGTTTACAGCCAGATATTTACTTCTCTAGTGCTGTATGGAGCACGCTCACTTGGTTGGGGGGGGGGGGGGGGTTGGGGGCTTCCAACACAGGACGTCAAACGGGTGAGAACGCAAGAGAACACCTCCGAACCCAGTCCAACTTGTGTCCAAGACCTTGATTCTAGTGGTGGGGGCCGGCAGGTGTGTATGCGTGTGTGTGCACGTGTGTGAAGATCTCGCCACCAGGACCCATGGTGCTCCAGTGTGCCGCCTGCAGGACTCAATAGATGACTTCATAGACTGTCGCCTTCTTGTCACCAGAGCCTGTGACGATGTACTTGTCATCTGCCGAGATGTCACAACTCAAGACGGACGAGGACTCCTTTGACTGCGGGGGGGGGGGGGGGGGGGAGATATGATCGGGTTACTTTCCATATTATCCAGTACCGATTACTCTCCGTGGCCCAGTGTCACCTTATGGCGGCCCGTGTGTGCCCCGATTGGATGGACGGATCTGGCATACCTGAAATATGCTTGCTCCGTAGGGGGTCCTCCAGGCATTCAGCAGATTGTCCTTTCCAGTACTCACAAACCATTTACCTGCAGAGAGACACAGACCCAGGTTAACAGGATGCACAACGGTATCGTGACGAGGTCCACAAGCGGAAACCAAGAGGGAAACCGTTAGGAATACAGCCCCCTCACCACAGTAGGCGAATTTCAACGAGAGCACGCAGCTCTCATGCAGGTGCAGCTGGTATTTGTCGGGTTTGGTGTGGTGCAGAACCTCCACGTTGCTGCTCTCCATGCCAACGGCCAGCCACTCTCCCGTCGGACAGTAGCCCAAGGAGAAGATCTGCATTGGGGGGGGGGGGGTCAGAAGTCACGACCTCACAAAAGTCTGCTGGGATTTGGCAGCCCACAGGTCTCAATCGGATGTGTGTGGGGGCGGGGGGGGGGGGGGGTTACCTGGGAGGTGAAGTCGTGCTGCTGCAGCTGCCGGCCCTCCCGCAGGTCCCAGGACCGCACCGTATTGTCCAGCCCCCCAGTCCACAGCTTGGTTCCATCGTGAGAGATGTCGATGCAGCTGGCCCCGTCTGTGTGGCCCTGGAACTGCCTGCAACCACACAAACAAGAATGGCCTTAAGAACCCGGCGGCGCTGCACATGTCCGGACTCCGGGCCAGTCGCGGGAAGCCCCGCCTACCTGACGAGGGTCTGGTTGTGCAGGTCCCACACAGCGATGTTGCCGTCACTGCAGCAGGAGAAGCAGACTTTGGCGTCAGGGCTGATGGCCAAAGCATAGCAGGCGGGCGCCGAGGAGGTGAGCTCCGCCTTGATGCGTGGCGTCTGTGAGGCCAGGTCCCAGATGGTCAGCGTGCTGGCCTCCCCGCCCACGATCAGCGTGCGCCCGTCCGGAAGCAGCTTACAGGACCGGATGTAATTGTCCCGGTTCTGTTCCAGAAGAACAACGGTAAACAAACTTTAGGTTTTCGTGAAAACACAGAGTCAGGGAAGCATCTCCGGAAACCCAGATGGGGTCGCGTTTTGATCGTGTCCTCAGAAGGGGACCATCCGGAGAGCAGCTCACCAGGCAATCGAGCTGGGACACAGGGCTCTTGCTCCCGGACTGGCTGATGTCCCAGATCTTGACGCAGCCCTTGCCGCCGGTGTAGACGTGCCGCGTGGGATTGCTGATGGTGACTGCGCACACCACCTCGCCATGACTCAGCGTGTTTATCTGTCTCGCATGCCGCGGGATGCCGGGCCCAATTAGGGCATCGGGCGGGAAGGGTACCGGCTGCATCTGCCCGTCCGCACTCACGTGGAATGAGTATGCCCTGGGCCGGATGGAGAGAGCGATGTCACCAAACATTTCTGTTGGAGAACTAGGTGATCTTGCTGCACGGGACCAGGTAGCTCAATTAGCACAATTAGGCAAAAGCCTTAATAAGAAGCTGAAGTGCACAGCATTGCTGAGCAGGGACTAGCCAGGGCGTCATTTGGACTAGCCGGCGTGCCATTCGAGAAACCACACCCTTCGGATTCTACACCGCACCATTTGGATTCTGGGGGACACTCACGGTTTTCCTCCGGAGATGGACGTGAGGCTGGCGGGCAGGCCCGGGGGTCTCATGTGTGGGTGAGGATCAAACCCAACCTGTAGGTGCAAGGTCGGGGAGGTGAGGCTCCGGAGCTCACAGAGTATCCACCAGACTCGAATGGGCAAAGCTCACCGGAAAATCCAGAAAGCATACGGAGGGGGTGGCACTCACCATGGGAGAGCGGCCGTAAGCGGCAGCTGCTGCAGCGCTCATCTGGGGCGAGATGTGCAGGCCAGCATAGACCCCGGGGCTGGTGAGGGCACCATTCATCTCGTGGTGACCCATCATGGCAAACGGTGTGCCATAGGACCCAGCGATGGACAGCGGGGTCCTCAGAGCCGGAGCTGGTGGGAAGAGTGATAAGGGAAACGATTGGCTGCTCTGAGGGCGGTGGGAGCAGGGGGGGAACATGGGGGTGGCCGGGAACACAAGTGCCCTACCTATCGTTTCCATGCCAGGGGGCTTGCCCAGAATCGGCCGGAGTCCAGGGTTGCCGCTTGTGCCCGGGGTAGGGGCATCATTACGTGGGGTAGGCGTGTTGGACTTCAGGACAGGTGTGGAAGACTTGTCATTCTGTTTTGGGGTGGGGGGGTGGGGTTATATTAAAATTCAGAGTGCTATGGAAATACTCCTTATTCAGGCCATCCTACGCAGTCCTCACATGCATTGGCTGCACCTCCCAGATGAGCCAAGCAGACATGAAACATACGTGAAGTAGCAGGACATTCATGATGCTCTACATGTGGTGATCATAGACATATGTACAGCAGGAGTAGGAGAATGAGGAGGCCTTCATGCCTGAACCATACGTGCAAGTAGCAGTAGCAGGGAGGTACGTCATGGCGGGCAGCTCCCTGAGAAAGGAGGGGCTTACATGGACGTGCTCCTTGGTCTTGGATGAGGGCGTGCTGCCGGACGAGGCCACTGAAGCAGGGCTGTTGGGGGCGTCCTTCTTGAGGACCCGCGATTTGTCCAGGCCATTCTCTGGAGGGGAGTGGGCGGGGCTGACCCGCGGGGTGGCGGGGTCCTATACGACAGCCAGCAGGACGTAAGCGGGCGAGAAAACACGCGGACACAAGGAGATGCAGAAATGCATGGCAAGCCCACCCACCCACCTCGTTAGACACGTCCACCACCAGGTCATCGCTCTTGTCTCCATCGCTGTCCTGCAGGAAGAGCGGAGAGAAGTGTCACCACGAGGGGGGGGGGGGGGCTAAATCAGCAGTGAGCAGGGTGGCAGACGGAAAGACTGCGTGGGTCACTCACATATCTGCTCATGCTGTCCTTCTCCTCGACTTTGCGCTTCTTCGAGTCCACGTTGTACTCGGAGGAGCCCCGGTGCTTCTCGCTGGCGGTACGTAGGCTGTCCGACGGCGATACCGAGTTGTTCTACAACCGCAGAAGAGGGGAGGAAATGAGGTCACGTGACAGAGGCACGTGGACTAGCTTTCAAGAAACCACTGGTTCACTGAGGCCCATGTGACCAGCCGCTTTAACAAATCACGTGCCTGAGAGGGGGGGACAAGGTGGACATCTTAAGATGCTAAAAAGCAGTCAAGGAAGTTATGCTGTAGCATCAAACTGCAATGTGGGGACGCAGATAATGCAGGTAAAGTGGGTGTGGCACCGTGCGCACCCACCTGACCGCCATCTTTAAAAAGGGCTTGAACACTGCTAGGGGGTAGATAAAGCCCCACACATGGCTTATTGGGGGGGGGGGGGGGGATATTAGCAGGCCTACTTTAGAAAGACTGTGTCCCAGAAGTCACCAGCACACTATCAGATGTCCCAGGACAACAGGAAGGTCTGGCTGGGGGGGGGGGCACAGCTAATCACCAGAGGGGTTCTATTTCTGCAGACATGACTGTGGCCATTCACAGGAGCCACTCGCTGGAAACAAGATCCCCGCCACGGGCAGCCCCATCATTTATCAGGAAGATTCAAGCAGCTGTAATAATTCGCTTATAAAGCAGGACACCAGGGGTGGAGGGGGGGGCCGGGTAAGGAGGAGGAAACAATTCTGCATTTGTAGTCATAAATATTTACGTGCTAATGGAATGAGAGAAGGGGAGGGAGAACATCTGAAAATAGCGATGCTGGGGGATAAAGCCTTTGAGCTCCCCCCCCTCCCCCCTTAAAGTCCCTTTTAATTGTGACAAAGTTACAGAGACGCTAATCCCCATGCTGAGATTTAGGCTGCAGCCAAGCACGAAACCCAAACTGCGCGCTGTCACATGTAAACGTGTGTGGCGGGAGCCGTGTGAAGCCGTGAGAGGGGCAGGCAGAGAGGGCGAGGGGCGGGCAGAGAGGGCGGTGAGAGGGCGAGGGGCGGGCGGGCGGAGAGAGGGCGAGGGGCGGGCGGGCGGAGAGAGGGCGAGGGGCGGGCGGGCGGAGAGAGGGCGAGGGGCGGGCGGGCGGAGAGAGGGCGAGGGGCGGGCGGGCGGAGAGAGGGCGAGGGGCGGGCAGAGAGAGGGCGAGGGGCGGGCAGAGAGAGGGCGAGGGGCGGGCAGAGAGAGGGCGAGGGGCGGGCAAATACGGGTGGGTGTTCAGGGAGTATGCCATGGAGAGAGGGAGGGCGGGCGGCGATAGAGTTGGAAGGCAGGCAGGAAGAGCGGGCTGGGAGAGAGGGAGGGCGGGCAAAGTGTTCAGGGAGTACGGCGGGAAGAGAGAGAGGGTAGACTCACCGTGCTGGACTCGCGGTCTTTTATGAGAGCAATGGCGGCAGGCGAGTGACAAGTTGATTGACCAAGAAGAGGGAGAGAGACAACAAATTAACACACACATATACACACACACACACACACACACACACACAGAAAATCCATAAAGTAGACCATTAACCAGCGGATCCCCGAGCCCTTGTGGCTGGCGTACGGTCAGCTCCTCACCTCTGTGCTCCAGATCATGGTGGTTCTTCTCGTCCTTGACGGGGACGTGTCCCTGGCTGCCCAAAGCTCCCAATGCCAACAGGCCAGAGCCGGAGCCCGTCACGGGGGGGATGCCAGGTGGCTGGAGCCCGGTGGGGTGTGGGGGCAGCTGCACAGGGGGGCCGTGGCCCGCATGGGATAGGTGCGCCTGGGCCTGGAGCTGCTGCTGCTGTGGATGGACAGGCCAGCAGGGGGGGAGGGCGGTCGTTGTCAACCAGGAAGAAGGGGCATGCCCAAACACAGGGCCGGCAGAGGCTCCGCCTACACATGGCCGGCGGAGGCTCCGCCTACACATGGCCGGCGGAGGCTCCGCCTACACATGGCCGGCGGAGGCTCCGCCTACACATGGCCGGCGGAGGCTCCGCCTACACATGGCCGGCGGAGGCTCCGCCTACACATGGCCGGCGGAGGCTCCGCCTACACAGTAGGGAGGCAGCTGTGGGCCACACCTGCAAAACAGTCCTCAGCCATGGGACTGGCTACCCTGAAATGCCCCCGAGGCAGCAACACACCAGTCCAACACACCACTTGTATATGCATGGATATGGATAGAGGTACTGGACAGCATCGTCAGTGAGCAGCACCCTTCACAAGGCAAAGGGAGAATAATAAAATCTATGAAGTGTTCCGCCGTAAGGCAATCAGCTTAGGGTCTGAAGGTCAGTCCTTCACAGGGGCCTCTGCCAGAAGGGTGTCACCAAGCCAACAGCAGGGCAGCCAGTCACATGAGAGACAGGGCTGATATGCACGAGTCCCGGCAAGTCCCAGCGAGTCCCGGCGAGTCCTGGCGCCACCCCCCCAGAGCAATTTAAATGTTAGCCATGCTTAACATTGTCAGTGTTCCATTCAGAAAGTCCAGCCCAAAGTCACCTGCACTCGGGGACCCGTGTTCTGCCACACACTCGTGTCAATATTTAAGGGGCTCTAGGAAGCAAACTGCAGTTAAAAGGCACTCAGCACCGAGGTGACTGCTTTACAACAAGGTTAAAATACACTTAGCGGAGCCATCAATTAATTATAATCAAGCCACGGCGATGACTCATGACCGCTACAGAAATCCTCACTAACAGGCCTCTGGTTTGACCTCGGTGGTTACGAGTGAGGTCGACCCGAACATGTGCGTTTCAGTCATCTGCGGGGGGGGGGGGGGGCGCGCCCGCATACAATAAATAATCCTTCAACATCACCATCAGCAAAAAACCTAATCGTGAGCTCTGAAGAAATGTTTCCAGAGTTTGTTCATGGGGGGCGAGGTCAACAGCAAGCACACGTGCCATTACCCTGGACATCGTGTGCTCGTTAAGCAGACCTGCACCGGAAAGACACATTAACATGAATTAAAAACGTCAGGATTACTAATGCTGGTGCTGTCAGGAAAAGGCCTGTTTGTGCAGAGACAGGGGTTGGGGGGGGGGGGGGGGGGAATCATCAAAACACAACAACCAATTAATCCAAGGAGGAAGATCCTAGCTCACTCTGGCTAATGAGGGTAACACGCCGAGATGATCATCAAGATGCCTCATTAGAAGGTCAGGAGCTGGGGGGGGGCGGGGGGGGCGGGAAGCAGAAGGACACCTAATTCTAATTTAATATTCCAGTATAAAGACCTGCATCCTGACACACTTACATTGTACAAATGACTATAAAGCTGCAGCGAAATCAGCAGACGACCAAAGAGATGCAGGTCAGTCTCGGGGGGGGATGGGCGGGAGTGGTGTGGAATAAAACAAAACAAAAACACCACCGGGACGCTCTGCCTGGGGGACCACAGGACAGCACAACACGCAGCGTCAGTCATAAGGCCGTTTTGTCAATGGCAGGATTTCGCTCTCACACCGTGAACGGCACTTTCAGACACCCCCCCCCCCCCCCAAACCCCCTCAACACAAGGAATTTACACATTTTGCACAGAGAAGCAATCAACCAACGCCCCCCAGCACCTCATCATTGCCAAGAGAGACAGCCCCCTCTCCCAAAGACAAGCAGCCGCGACCTTCCAGCACGCAGATGTGACTGGGGCTCCGTCTGCAGCGGCATTGAAAGGCTCAAGCAGAAGGCCTAGGGGCACTTTGGTGGCTGGTGAGGGGCCGCAGCCGGCGGGCACAGAGGGTGACGCTGAGGGCATCGGTGCTGCACCATCCTGGGGAGTCGGACAGCGCGGAACCGCAGTGACACGGCAGCCAGATGAGGAAACAGGGACCAGAATTTGATACTCAAATGTGCAGATTAAAAGTTATGCAAAATGAGCTAACAGTTTCGGGGGGTGCAGTGTTTTACATGCACATGGTTCACATGTCCCCAGGGATGGGGGGGGGGGGGGGGGCTTATTTAAGAGGCCACAGATCTGTTAGGAGTCACCCCTATCGGTCATACGCATGTTCCAGTAAGAAGGGGGGAAGAAACAGGTGTAAAATATACACACAGACACACTGCATTCTGTCCCCCCCCCCACCTGTAAAGAACTGCCAAATGCTGCTGGCTTCTGATTAACAATGAATCTGTAACGAATCCCTTTCCACCCACAGCCTCACACAAGGAGGGTGGGGGCCAGAATCGAGCCCCTGTCATCTCCATCCAGCGAATAATGTCTGTTTTTGTGTGTGTGTGTGCGCGTGCGTGTGTACTGAGGCCCAGCCACCCCACCCCCTGTAACGGCCGTCTGCTTAACAGGCCTCACCAACAGCTGCATTCAGCTGCATTCGAGGAAGCAATTACCTTGAAAAAGGGGGTCACAGTCCTGGCTCATTTGCCTTAATTGAATTCCAATATCTGCCTGCAGCTGCCCTGACCTGCTGCACAGGCCCCTAATGGCTGCATTCGGGGGCTAATCAAGGCAGGCCGGCAGACCCCCGCCACACGGCACCAGAACTGGGGGCTACGTGAGCACCGGGGGGGGGGGGTGTTACAAAGGAGAAGGAAGAAGGAAGCCTGGCTCCTGTCTGCCGGAGCAGAGCTGCTAACAAGCATCTTTCCACAGGATGTGCGGTTCCACACGTGTCAGGAATGCGACGCTGGACAGACTGACCAGCAGGGGGCGATCACACCGCTCCGCCCGATTAAAGCGGAACCTGTGATGAGTGGTCAATTAAAACGTGTAAAATAAATAAATAAATTAATAAATGGCAGCGTCGAAAGTCCATAAAATCCCCCGGACACTCTCACACTCACGTGCCTCGGGGCGGAATGAAGACACATGCATGAATGGGAACAGCACCGACTCGCCCAAAGGGCAACGACACAGGCCATTACACAGCATCAGCAGAACACGCCGCTACACACACGGAAGCAGCTCGACAAAAAACACACACAAGCAGCAGCAGCGGGGGTGAGCCTGCGGACACAAGGGGGCGACGGCGAGCTGCCTCACAGCCCCTAGCCTCTCGGTCTGACCCCCCCCGCCCCCCCGGCCCCCAGAGTAAGATGGCCAAATCAAACGTGCAAGTGATCATTAGACCCTGGAGCAGCTGACCCTGACACAGGAGCAGCCGCTGGACCCCCCCTCCTCTAACTGCCTCTGTTGCCCCCTGTGTGCAGCTTCACCCCCGGCAACGGTCAAATGAAGGAATAAAGAGCGGTATACACACGGTGAGGGGCAGATTGGGAAGTCCACGTACCCCGATGATGGCATTCAGCTCGGTCATTGTCACCTGTTTGGCACGTTCAACAGCCTGTGCGACCTGCTGTTGGTGCTGGGGAGGGACACACAGGGCTGGGTCAGAGGGGGGCCAAACACTCCGAGACAACATTATACCAACATCACTAAACATATTATTATATCATTTACGTGTTGGCGCGTAGGTAGTTATGTGCAGCATTACATAATTAAATTACAATGGAAATATTCAATTAATTGTAATTAAATTAGTTACTGATGTTGGTGATTATAATGGAGTTAAAACCCAAATATATTATTTTCTTCATTTTGTTGCTCTGAATCTTTTCCCCATGCAGTAACGCTTCCTCTTGGCATATTGCCAAACAATACAGGTCAGCGGACTGATGAGACTTCAGCTTTTCCCAGTTTAAAATATTTGTCAGAAAAAAAAATCAAAAAAAGTAACCAAATGTAAAGTTACATTACTCCGATGAAGTAATCAAAACAGTTACAATACTCATTTTTAACAGGGTAACTAGTAATTCGCAGACTAAACTATATACATGAACTTTTGGACTCACCTCTTGTGACAGAAACGGCATGATCTGAGCGAGGATTGCATTGAGTCGCTTTGCAATCTCAGTCTGCAAAAGAAGAGAGGTTTCACTGTGAGATTTCCCGCTGGCTGGTCTCCACAGGGAGGGGTGGTTCAGCATCATCAGCCCCTGAGTGACATGTGAGGACGCGGTGAAGGTGAGCGAGGGCGGGGCGGATGGGCACACACACACTCACACACACTCACACACACTCACACACACTCACACACACTCACACACACTCAGCCACCGTGCCCTGGCCTGGCACCCGGATGCCCCACACAGCGGTCCTGGCGGCTCTGGACCGGCCAAACATTCCGTTGGGCCCGTTTGCCTGCTGGGTCCATCTGGAGAGCAGGCGGTTCTGGGGGGCTAGGGGGGCGGCTTGGCTAAAAGTAGGATGAATCCCCGTTCCGGTAGCCGGTGCCACGTCCATTAGCAAAGGGAGGATCGCTGGGCACCACTTCAGAGCGCCGCCCTGGTGCATGTGCGCGGGGAGACAGCCGGCTGTATCACTGCCACACGCCTGGGCCGGGAGGGGCTGCACCAGCAGCTGGTCATTTATAATTTCATAGCGAGGCCTCCGAGCCGAGCAGGGCGACACCGCAGGCACAAGTAGGCCACTCGATGGGGCCCAGAGGCGGCTCACATCTGCTCCCAAACAGGGCCACGTGAAGGACAGATACCCCCCCCCCCACACACACACACGCTCAGCATGGCAGCGACTTACAAATCAAATAGGTCAGTTGAAGCCGACTGCCAAGCCGCTCCCAAACACGATGCCTTCATGTGACCCCAGATGGCTGCAGACAGAGCCCTCCACCCAAAGCGCGTCACGTTTTAAAAACACTGCAAAAATGTGTCAAAGTACTTAAAACGACGCTGACCAAAGCCATCCTACAGAGACGAAGTGCGAGGTGGGGCTGGGGGTTCATTAGCTCAGTCCCACCCTCATTCAGGCGATTAGCATGACCCCAGTGTGATCCAATCCCGGCACCCAGGGGTGAGGCGTGTCCCAAACGTGCCACATTCAGCTCCCTGACCGGGGCAGCCACACTCTCCGACTCAGAGCTTTTCCGTTCCCACCTCCTACCCCTCCCTGTCTGTCAAACACCCCAGCCCCCCACCATTTCTTCAGCCCCTTGCCAGGTTGCCACAGCAACCGCAGCCGCCCTATCGCACTCTGATCATTATGTAAATTGTACCTCTGCTTGACCGTAGCAGGCTGTAAAATCATATTAAGTGCACAGAGGCAGGTCATTAAATTGAATTTTCAGGCTGTCGATCAGATCTGCAAATTAATGGCGGATAAAACGGGCAGAAGAGGGAGGGCCGAGGGGGGAGGGGGCTGGGCAGTCAGAGAGAGAGGGAGGGAGACGAGGCCTGCCTTCCTGCTTACAGGTGGCTCTAAGGCAGACAAATGAAACCCTCTGTCACATGAGGAAGTCCCTAAACCCAGGGACAGCCACACAACAGTAGGCCAGGTTATTTTTGCGTTTTGAACACCCTAACAAGTCATTCAATGATTTGGAATCACTCGGTAAAGCCAGGTGATGGGAACACTGATGCAGGACTGCCTGCCTGCCCCCTCCCCACCCCACAACACCCAGGTCAGGTGACTCCCCATCCGGCCTATGGCAGATACACCGCTCCATCCAAAACGGAAGCGAGCACATAGGAGCCCAGGAAGGCTGCATTTCCTTCCCCACTCTATCAGACGCGTTTATATTCATCTGTGACTTGGGGGGACTGGGGGGGGGCATACCACCCCTTCGAAAAGGAAACCCCAACGAGGTCACCGACACACCTCCTTCGCAATCTGACACTTCATTCGCTATGGGAACATCCAGAATGAGATCAAAACACAAACATCTGCCCCTTGCCCCCCCTCCAAACAGATGCATGTTTAAAGACACGCCAGATTCCACGCACAGCCCGGAGCAGGAACGTTGCTGGGTTGCTTTCAGCGCGGGGTACAAACAGGACGCCATCACCAAGGCAACGACAGCAGAGCCCTGAAGTGGTGAGCAGGGTGACAATCAGAGGCACTCGGAGCGTCTAGCACCCGCTGAAGGGCTCTCAGGCCAGCCAGTCAGAGGCACGTTAAAGCCATTTGTCTGCGCCTATCAGCACCGGCAGTGTTGAGTGAGATGCTAAGGAGTTTTAAATGGGGGGGGGGGGGGGGTTGATTGTAGCAATGCATTTCACTTTTCCTGGCCACAAATAATCCCAGGGCAGGAAATGAAATAGGTAAAGCACACCTTTAACGACAAGCCACTTGTCAGCATGAGAGGCCTTGTGTGTGTGGGGGGGGGCACTTGTGCAGCCACCCCGGGTTCATATCATCATTACTTAATAAAACGTTAAGCTGACATGTTTAGAAGCACTACTGGGCACAGTAAAGGGGGGTCCAGTAAAGGGGGGTCCAGTAAAGGGGGGTCCAGTAAAGGGGGGTCCAGTAAAGGGGGGTCCAGGAGAGCAGGACAGCCAGTTTATCCCAGAGTATAGGCGCCCCCCCCCCCCCGCCCAGCTAATTGGGACCCGACTGACAGTCGACATTACCGTTTGCCTCTGTATCGATCTGGGGTCAGGGGGAGGGCACGCGGGGTTAAATGTTGCTCTGCGCTCACATTTGTTCATCGTCTTGAACAAACCCGAGCACGGCAGTATTAGGAGGGGTGGGAAATAGCACCCCATACGAAAAAGGGAAAAGAAAACCATGACTTCACCAGCCGTGAAGCTCTCGCAGGAGAGGACATCTCCAGGTAGGACCAGAACACGCAAACATATCGCGGTGTAGCTTCTCCTGAGCAGAGTTTTAATAATTCAGACATCTGGTTTAAAATCCACCCAGGACAGCGTGCTTTCAGCATAAAGAGGCACGTGCATCCCTGCCAGGGAGCGCTGAACCCCAGCCACGCCCCCTAACTGAACGCTTCAGGAGCTGTTCTAAGGCTGCCCGTAACTAGGGACTATCTCCATAGCCCACCCCCCCAGAGAGCGCTGCGCGCACCTCAAACACTGCACAAGTTTGTTTTGGCTCAGGGACAAGTCAACCATCATCACCTTGGCAAATAATTCCCAGAATCCTGTATAAATTATTCATCTGAACAAGCTCTCTCCACCGCTTCACACCTACCCCTGCGGAAGCTGAATGAGGGCTTCTCTTTCACAAAGCACCCCTCGATTACAAGAGCTTCTGCGACTTCCAGTCAGGAAGCCCACGAGTCTCATGTGCACACGTGTGCGAAGCTACGCACACACAATGGCCCACAGGTGACCTCGCACAAGACCTCAGCCCCACCTGGCGTGCACTTGGGAGGCTGCGCAGGAGCACCGTAACGAGCTACAATAATTAAAACTGCTTATCTACAGCGGGCTAAGACAATTACTTCCCAATTCCTGAGCAGTAATACTGCTGTCAAAACAAAGCACTGTGGCCGACATTATCGGGTAATCTCAGGGCTGGGGGCCCCCACTGCCGCAAGCCAGCATGGCGATAAGGTCTCTGCCGTTACTGGGCCATTGCGGCAGGCAGGTGTACCCCCCAGCTCTGAATAAATCACCCAACCTGGCAAATACATTTGCACGCATGAAGAAGCCCAGCCTATTCTGTCACCCCCGCCCCCCCCCCCCCCCACTCCAAGACGTTAACACAGTGCTGATGTCATCAGCGCTTTGCTGTAAAGATGGCTGCCACATGAATTATTCAAAGCCTTGAGCCAGACCCACCGGGCCATCGATAAGAGCAGAACTAATCCAAGCAAGTCGATTAACCAGTTTATGCTGGGCCGGGCTGTCTCCCAGGACTACAAATAACACACCCCCCCCCCCCCCCCATGTTCTCACAGGAGACAGGAGCCGTAGTTGTTCCACTTTCACATAAAAAAAAACCACACACACTTGATAAATACAACAGAGCCATTCACACTTCGCTTTTATTTAGCTCCTGGAGCAGAATGGCGGTCATCAGGTCTCCCTAGATCTCACCATTAAGTCATTTTTTTCTTCCTGCACATAAATTAAACAAAAGGACTAAACTGTGAAACAAGGACTTCACATCCTGTGCAGAGTAACCAGAAACAAGGTCAAGCAAACCTTCTGAGAAGACCTATGGAAGCCGCCGTCACGCCAGGCGCCGGCTCTCCTTTAATTGTTAGTTAGGCATTAGGGAGGCTGCAATAATCAGGTTTAATCTTCAGAGTCCATTCGCTTTAGTTATTAAGTCACACATCTCCCCTCCTGCCAAAGTCTTGACTTTAATCTTATCAAAGCAGCCCCAGAAGGCCCTCTGTCCTGCTGACCTGTCAGTGTTCTCTAAGCAGTCTGGCCAGAGCTCCCGACGGCCCGGGCCAGGCCGCGCAGCCGCCACGCTGAGAGCCACACCCCCCAGGCGCGGACGGCAGCTCAGAGCCCTCGCCCACATCCACACCCCGAGTCCCTGCGGGCAACATGCTGCCCCAGAGGCCACAACAGTTTACAAAACCCACAAACAACCCACAAGTCGGTTACATACCTGTTTGTGCATTTCAATGTTCAGCCCATAGGACATCTCATAATACTGGAAAACAAAAAGGAGAAACGGAAAATTAAATGCTAAACCTCATGACGGCACCCAACATGCAAAAGTTCAGACCAAATTCAGGACAACCAAGACATTAAATTCAAGACAAATCATCTGGAAGAAAAAGTGACTGAAATACAAATGGGGGCATATAAAATGTAACGGGGGACCCCTCCCCCTGCCAAGCATCACCCTAAAATAAGGTTTCAGAAAAGGGCAGAGCAGTCAGACACTCTCGGTGGGTATGCGGTTTCCGTCTGAGAGACGGGGGGGGTTAAGAAGGAGGAAAAAAAAAAGCCACTTAGAGCAGGAGAGGAAGGTACCAACTGGACAGAAAGTGTCACTGATTAATTCTCAAGTTCCTTCCTTGCTTAAAAGCCGCAACCAGCTCCCCCCCCACCCCACCCCCACAGCCCGGTGAAAGGTGACTGTTCTCATCTGAATGAAAACAGGGCAGGGTGGGGGAAGGAGACACCCCCAAAAGTGCTGATTTGAGACGTCCATTCAGCAGCCCCGAGCCTCAGTCGGCTTTTCAAACAAGGGGCCCGTAAATCTTAGATCAGAGTCAAGACGTCGTGGCAGCTGTATACCCAGCACCACAAGTAAATGCTTGGTCTCAGTCACTCCTCTGTGTTTACCTAAGCTAGTCCCCCCCCCCAGATCACTACGACCTTTCCGGCGGGAAAGAAAAAAAAAATTAAACTATTTAACAGAAGTACCACGGCGCTGGATAAAGTCAACCGTTGTACAGTATGTATAAACAAGATAAGGAGTACCTCCACTGCTCAACCTGTACCATTATATCGTGTACAAATGGAAATGATTTGTTTATCTTTTCTATTTAAACCTTGCACAAGCACCCGGCTCAGTGTTTAATGATCCTAGCATTCCGATTCCTTAAGGTGAAAACAGCATTAATACACAATTCGGTTTCTGTTTTTTTTATTAGCAAATGTGACTGGGTCAACTATAAAGGGATATACTTTGTTTTACCCTGCTGTGCGCTTGCCTGCAGTCATTCTGGCCACCCTGCCCCCCCTTAAATATATCACCCACCCCAAGGAAGACGGTCGCAGCTCAACAAAACAAGGCAGCTCCGTGAAACTGCGTTCCAAGTCAAGTCAGGTCTTTCATAAGGGGGGGGGGAGGGGAATAAGATGGACAGCTCTCAAAATTAGCCGTGCACATGTCCCAGCCCCCCCCCCTACACAGCCCAGGTGCACAGGGCCACCCCAGAGAGACAGCACAGTCCCGTCTTACCATGACGTAGTGACGCTGCATTTCCGTCTTCTCATTGGCCAGCTTATCATACTCCACCTTAAGACTGAAATTGAAAGCAAGGTGTCAATTATAAGTCAGTCTCCTCGCTTGTGTGTTCATTAATAATAAAAAAAAAAAGGTCACCGAGTCATGTCAAACATTTTGAATTCCCTCTAACTTAATACCCAGAGCCATCAGACTATTAGCACGCAGCTGGGTGCCTCTGCCCAAACCACATCATCACATACACAGCAGCTTAAATTACATTAGGCACAGGATTTGCCATTGTGCATCCATGCTGCACACATCACCACATCCTGGGGTTAAGTAAGAACCCTCAACCCCCCCATGCATTTTTAAATTATTACCTGTGATACTGGGCTTGCAAAAACTGAAATTCATCTTTAATCCTGTCGCAGGACTCCGCCACAGTAAATTTAAACCCTGGTTGACCAGGTTGATGGGGCGCCTAGGGGAGAAAAGGAAAAAAAGAAAAAGTAATAAACATCATGAATTAAGAAAAAGGCATCAAACTGGTATTAAGGGAAAATGGGGTAGTAAATGAAAATAAATTGAGCATGGAGTCTGTCGATTAGATAGAATATGAAATAAAAATGAAGCTAAATGACATTGATACGTTAAAGCAAAAAATACAGCACATGGGACCAAAACAAGAGCGCGATTTCGAGAGGTATGGAAGCCCTTCGCCCGGCAGCAGGCGTCGGGGTCCGGATTACAGCCGCATTATTTCCATCAGAACCACGCCGCCGGTGTTTGGGAAAGTAGCACGGGGGACAGCACTCCCCGGCCGCCGGTATAACACCCGGAACGGGTCCCACAGCCCAGCCCCTCCCCCCCCTTTTTATGGCAATAATAAACCACCATCACATAAACAGTGCAACCGACGACAGACGACTGCGCTTAACCTGTGCCCCTCCCGCCGGCCCGAAACGGCCATGGAACAAAACAAAAAGTGATAGAAAAAACAAAGGCTTAAAAGTGGATATGATTTAACACGGCTTTGATTTTTCGGTATTTGAAACACCCCCATCTTACTAATCACCAGTGTCAGCGGACGGGAATGAAAGTCAGCCCCCGAGTGGCGGGGTGGCGCTGGTTTCTTTAAATCCACTTACCGGATGCCGGCCCTGCGGATACATCTTGAAGGTATCCCCCACTTTCTGGCCCCCCTTTCCTCTTTTTAATTGGAAATCCAGGAAACACACACTTCGGTAATCCAAGAGGAAGAGCGACGGCCCGCCACCCCTCCCTGCACAAGGCGCTCGGACACGGCGGCCAGTCCTGGTCACCAAGACACGGTGCTCAGCTCCTTATCCTCTTCAGTCGCAAACAAAAGGGACAGAAAGAGGAAAAACGAAATATTAAGTGCTAGGCAGGCAGTTAATGAAAGACACACGCAGCCCACTCGAGCACTACAAAAACTGAGCCGCCGAAGCAGTCGCACAATATTCTCCATGGGGAAAAAAGGAGGAAAATCGAGTACTTCGGTCGATTTTCTCAATGGAGAAAAAATCAGGTTATTTATATACAATTTGCAGAAAACATCTTAGAAAGCATGATCGGGAAAATTGCAAGCTGGTCGACTGGTTTTGTCAAGCAGTAGCTAAGCAGCGACCTATACAAGACACGCATTTACATTGCAATTAAACTGCCCTCGATCCGCACCAACGAAACGTGAAAACTAATAACTAGAAAGCGTCACCAGATAGCAGTCTGCCTGCTGATCTTTCCCCCGTTAGTCTCTGACCCGTTCTCTGTGTTAAAAAGGCAGCCACACTGGGATTCCTGTAGCACTGAGATCGCGCAGCCAGCAGACTGATTAGCGCTGTAACCAGCTCGCCATCACGCGTACAGACAAGCGGATCTGATGGCTCCGGCTACCTTTTGTCTCGTCCGCCACGGACGCGAAGGGCAGCAGTATTTCGTCCAGACGCGTCCGGAGCTCTTCCGTTCGCGATCTAGCGCGGCGACTCCGACGTCGCACGACGAAATTACAGTCCTGGCCGGGAGAAGAGCCGTACGCACATCTCCCGAGTGAGCTCGCCGGGAAGTCGAGCGATCACGGTCGACTGACTCCGTGGAGAAGGACGGGATCGGAACGCCAGTCCGACTGCAGGTTGGACAGCAAATGCCCCGGGACTTTGTTTTTAACCGCAGAAAAACTCCTGAACATGCCAGTCCCGACCGAGCAAACAGACTGACGACTCCTGCGATAGGTCCGAAACCATCCCTCCGAGTCCGAAGAATGTTTAAAATTGCGGAAAAGTTTGAGCTTCGCGATGAAGCAACTCGGCGCGCGTCTTTTCCAGCCTCTACACCAAGCTCGCCTGAACCACACACAGACAGAACACTGACATGAGGGTTCAACTGCCGCGAGAGCGCCGCGCACCAGCCAATAGGCTTCTCACAAGGAATTTACTTACATGGCCCAATCAGAGAGTGGCAATCCCACGTGGGGTCCGTGGTTCTTTGACATACTGATTGGTCGGAATGTCTCCCATAATATTCGCCATTTTGGACTCGGACAGGTACTGAAAAAATAGCTTATACACGAGCGATAATAATGATTCACGCACCAATGTAAATCGCATAAAGAATTCACAAAAGAAACAAACGATGATTTTGATTTTTATTACTGATATTTTCTCCTCTGAATCTGTTTCATTACATCGATGTTTAAAATCATGACATGAAATGCGACATGAAATCTATAGAAATTAATTAACTCTTTAACCAAAATAGCCATACACGCGTTATGTTATTAATTTTTCTATGAATAATAACACAGAACGACGCCCAACGCTATAACAAATTGCTCAGTAAGTCGGAATAATAAAGCGTTAGTGGATCATTCTGTCCCGTGACCACAATTGTGGGCTATCTAGACAGTTAGGTACCTTCACTACCGCAGAAAGTGTCTTGTGTATCCTGTGTGCTTGTTAGTTCAATAATTCAAGGGTTTAAAATTCATGACATCAACATAATATGGTTCAGAAAGTTAAACCAACTGGCCATACATTTTAAATTAAATATTTCTTTTAATGTAGGTGAACAGCATTTTGCACTTTAAGTCGTGCATTGATGATCAAACTTATCTCCTCGACCAATTACATTTAAATTACTTTTTGTTTTTAGACATCGCGTATTATCTGCACACCCTACAATTTCAGGCACAACATGTCTGCGCTCGAGAAAGACGGCCTATCACGTGTTGCTTTGCACTACTCTGACCCACGTGGGATTATGTGAGCCGTCTAGAGCTCCGTCCAATGAGCACGCAGCGGTGATACTCGCTCGACGGCTATTGGTTGGAGCGAAGCAAGCTTGTCAGTCAGGGCCCCGTGTTGTCAATCAATACCACGCGGGGTCGAGCGCTGACAAATGCCTGTGCCTCTCAGCCTCCCGCCTGCGAATAGTGCTTGGAATGGCTGCTTAATTAGCTTCGAATGGCTTTTCCCTCCATCTCAAACAATCTGTCACTTCCATGTGGTAAAAAGGGTCTTGCATAAAACAAAGGGAAAAAAAAACAAGTAGGGGCTAAATATCAGTTTGATTTTTGCTCAACGAATACATTTTTATTACCGCAAAACAAAGCTTTTTTCCCCACTCACACAGGCTCATTGCAACCAAGCGGATTCCGTCGTCATTTGTTTTTCTTAGTAGATTTAAAGGGAATTTTTAACACGTGTAAGGTAATACGCGTATTTCTCAGCGCTCGTGTTTTTGGTTAGCGCCATCCCTTCCTGCGGTTCCTCATCCCTAAAAGGGGAGGCGTTCTGTTTTTTTACAACAGGAAAAACCCTGATAATAGAAAATAACACAAAAATGCAAAAAGAGCGATAAATTTATGAAAGCCCAAAATTCCGCGATTTAACCCAAAACAACTATATGTGTCTGGTTTATTGATAAGTCCGGCGTAGTTCCTTAATCTAGAATGCTGTATTCTTGCTACCATTTAAATGAAGACCTTTTTATTTCTGGCGTAATATGTACGTCTGTCCTGTACGGAAAAAGTACCGATTTAGTTTTCTTCATCTCACAAATTGTTATGGGAGACGAGTATGTTATTTAGCCGTTTTACTAAGGGGGGGACGGGAAAATGTCATTGAAATACTGAAACTTCACGCCCAATTAGAGCAAGTTTTGTTTTCCCTATATTCTTGGTTGGTTTCTTGTAAAAAAAAAAAAAGTATAATTACTCCTTCGTTTTGTCGCAAACTATGACATTAAGATCGCAGGGTTATAAAAGAAGCCGGCTACGGGACCTTGGCGGAGCCGGACGTTTGATGGCGTGTCGGAGGGGAGCGACGCCGCGGGGTCAGACCCGGAAGAAGGTCTCGCTCTCATTGGCGGACTAATTGCGAGCTTTGCGACGCCCCACGTGGGGCGGGAGTGGCAGCCGCGAATCCCCGGGCTGGAGCTGAGATGCCGGGCGAGCGGGGTCACTTCGCCCCTCTACCCTTCTCGGTGCACGTATAGTCGGGGAGTCATACGAACACGCACACATATATATTTACACATACGACATTAAATAATGTTTAAAAAGCCAATGTCAGCAGTATAATCTAGTTTAGATCTTAAGAATGATAAATTAAGTACAGCTCATATACGTGACATTTTGCTGCTCATACATTAAATAGTTCTCACAAACAGGTTCAGGGGGCTTTAGGATGTCTCTGCTGCTCGGTTTTTATAGCGCGGGTGTCAGAAGTGTAGAAATTAAGCAAGTTTAGTGGCACATTGAGACACCTGATTCCTGCGGTTGCTGTCACATTATCCTTGTGGGATATGGCGTATCTCTGTGCTACTGTAGATGGACCGTAGGCTGTGTGAGAAGCGTAAATGCACACACACATAACTGGCAGGCTAATCTTTTGCAGGCAACAAAAGATTGGGGCCTAACCCCTAGTAGAGGGGCCTCCCACTCAGAGATCCCCGCACTGTTTATTTACTGTGAAATCCCAGGCACTGCAAAACCTCTACCCCTAGGCATTACAAACTGGGCTGTTTGCAGAGGCGGAATTAATTCTTCACAGAGTGTGGGTCGTCCTCTCTGAGAAGGCCCCGTCTCCCCTGGCTCACAGCGGAATTCCCACAGGTCTCGGGCGGAAATAAATAAATAAAGCCGTTCCTTCTCCTGCGTTTCAAAGTGGCAGCTTCCAATCACAGATCCGATTCCGTCTGTCCTGTCCCGCCCCCCTGCTCACGCTCTGTTTTTACCCCCCCCCCCCCCCCCCAGCTGCCCTGCTGCTGTCTCCAGCCCCACACTTGATTCTTCTTGACCCGAGAGGCCAGAAATCTTAATAGCCCTCTTAACGACGGAGCAGTAAAAATGAGACGCTACTAAATTATAGCACAGCCTCCGTCTGACGGCCGTGTTTGTGCCGGCTGCTTGATAAAGGCCCTGCCTAATGATTCGATTATTCGCAAAGCATCTGACAGCCCTGTTGTCAGCAGGGAATGTCGACGTGGTGACATAATAAGCGGCGATCTTAAAAGGGAATAAAAATGCTTCTTATAAATAAATTAATCACTAATTATATTGCCTCATTTTTCCCCTCTGCAGCAAGTTTCCTGTTAGTGGCGTGAAGGACGGGGTTGCGGTCCATGTATCGGCGCTGCCTCTAGGTTACTGACATGCTTTCTTATGTGGGCTTGCGTATGAATAGAGACACATTCCAGCTCACAATGGGCCCAGTGTGCACCAAGGGGATGTATGGGCCGGGGGGTATCAGGGTGACTCGTCAGCCTGTAATCAATGCAAACAGGATGAAAGGCACTATCAAAAGGGACAAATGCAGACATGAACAGTGTCGCCAAACAAAAGACGGAGACTTTGGCAGAAGCCCCAGCCTGAGTTGAATGTTGTGGACTGGAGGGGGTGCCGGGTAGGGGGGGTGGGGCTGGGAGCGGGGGAGGAGCCAATTACCACTCAGAAATTCTAATTCTCTGACATCAACAGCCACTTGGCAATATCTTAAAAACTCAAGGAGCCACATTTGCACAGAGGCGGTGGGGCAGCCAGTCGATCCAGCTTGTGGATTGTTTGTTGCTGTGATGGGGGGGGGGGGGATGGTAATCATGCAGAATCTGGAGTTGCCAGGTTTCATGACCAACGAAGAAAAAAAAAATCAAAACTTCTACGAGAAGTCCGCTGAGAATCCTATCTGGCTGGATGGATTTACTCTAATCCCATAATAAAGGAAGCAAAACTCTCCAAAGACACCTGTGAGGTGTAAGCCTTTAGAAAACACAGCTGCCTATCAGGTCGATTCGTTAAGGCTCCCAAAGTAAACAGCAGGCAGGCTTGAGCACCAGGCCGCAGAAGACCTTCCGCAACTGAGGGTTCTTTCCCTTGTTGTTATAGGAATCAATAGCTGTGTCTGTGTGGGATTTGCCCCCCCTAGTGCTCCCCGGGACTCCGTACACCAATCTGCCAGGGCGTGCAGTGGCTGCTTTTACTCTCGGTGATGATGCTTTTGGGCCGGACGCATCTCCCCGCATTGCTGCCTTTCCAGTTTCTAATGATCGATGTAACAATGCAACGCCGACCAGGTCCCTGCGATTGGCTGCTGCTCTCTCTTTGGGTTCATCTGTCAAGCGGCTCGCGGATGAAGAATTACAAAGATTCTTCTCTCTAAAATGATACTAATTGCCACTTTTTTCCGTGGGCCAAGTTAGACGAGACCACTACAGGAAGTGCTCACAGCACTCTTTCGGCGCTTCGCCTTGGCGTTCCCAGAAAGGTAGTCCAGGGGTGTTGTTAGTGAATGATATATTCAGCTTCTGTGTGGGGGGGGGGGGGGTGACAGGCTGAGACCCCTTCAGAGCACGGACAGTATTTTTAGCAATGGCATAGAGGCAGCTGCTTTTATAAGGAGGTTGACAAAGTGTCCCCCTCCCCCCATCCGATGCTCCGGCGGGGGCGTGTGAGACCGGCTTGCCGATAGACCAACACCGTTTTGGGTTCCCGGGGACGACAGCTCCAAGAACCGCGTTATCAGCTGGTGATGGAGGGGGACGCATCCGACACTCGCCGCACACTCGGTGACGTGGTGACTTCGCTGTGATCACCATCGCGCTGTTTACAAAGTGGCTGGGGCACTCGGGCCTGTCCGCTGGCTTCACGGTGCACTTCAAAAAGATCCCCCCCCCCACCCTGCGAGATGAGACACCCGTTGCTGGCTGGGGCTTTTCGCACACTGTTTTATCATTACCCCCCCCCCCATTCAGTGTAGGGTTCTCTTTGCCAGTGCATCCTAGCTGAATTCTTCCTGTTTTCCTTCCGTGTCATAAACACTACAAAGCACCTCGCTGAAATGAGCCCCGGAGGACAGTCACCCACAGAGCTGCACAATGAGCCACAGTTAACATTTAACCACCTCCACACCTGTGAAACAGGCCCCATTGTGAGGCCGGGGGGGCCACCCTGGCCCCCTCTCACTGGCTGCTGCAAGACATGCCCCCCCCCCCCCAATCACGGCCCCTGGCAGGTGTCAATCCCGGCAGGGCGGCGCGGGGAGCTTTTGCGGCTGAGCAGTGAAGCGTGTAACTCTGCCCTCGAGCATAAACTGGGTTTCCAGTACAGCACAAACAGGTTGGTGTATGAATCAGGCCCCTTTTGAAGGGCGTGATAAACAAAGTAAGAAACAATGACTCCGCGAGGTACCGCGCTGAACCCAGCCCTACATAAACACAGCCCTCATGTTACCCTGCGTCTGGTCTTGGCCATTCAGTCAGTTGCTGGCTCTCTCACACTCACGCACCTGAAACTCCCTAAAGCTCCCCCCCCCTTCCTCTTGGCTAAATAGCTTTGGGGTGACATCAGTGCCAGTTTAGATGGGACCGTATCACAGGATCATCCTGCCCTACCTCACCATCGTTGACATTTCTTCTACAGCAATTTTTTTAAAATTATTTTCTTAATCTCCTCTCCAGTTTTAACACCTTAAACCTTCCTCTCTACCAGTAAGAAGTGCACAGAGCTCATTACTGCCCCTGGCTTCGTTTCCTAGGGAACAAAGGCTCTCGAGTCACCCTGATACCCTCTGGCCAGGAGCAGGATCTAAAAGCCTTTGGCAAGACAAAGGAGTTATGCTACAGCTACTATTGGTCGTGGGTGGGGGTTGCCGGGCTGCAGCCCCAGCAGACTGACTCGGTCCCGGGCATCACGGGGGACCAGCAGGGGAGCCCTGGAAGGAGTGGCTGGGGCATTAGCTGGGGAGACCCACTGCACTTACCTCTCTAAAAACAAGCATGTCACTTCTCATGTGGAGGGTGAACCCTTCCAGCGAGGGGAAATCCCAAACTCCCTTGAGCCTGCAGACAAAGCTCCCATTGGCCGGCGCCCCCCATAAGTCTGGAGACAAAGCTCCCATTGGCTAGTGCCACCTGTGATCCTGCAGACAGAGCTCCCATTGGCTGGCATCTCTATGGCAAAGATCTGCACCAAGGTCAGCTGAGCAGGGGTCCTGAAGTGCCAGCCATACATGACCCCCCCCCACACACTGGTCCATGGTGCTGAAATCTGCCAAGGTACTTTTATCACTAATAGCATAACCCCCCCCCCCCCCCATACTGCAACACAGCTGTCATTTCTCAGACATGTTGGACTGATTGAGTGCTGCTTTCCCCCTATCAGGTTCTTCCCGCTGTCCACTTAACACAGTTCTGGAAATCTGCCCAAAATGTGTCCTGTGCGGTGACTGCCCGTCCCTGGGGGCTGCAGTGAGGCGGGGCCACGAGTCCAACATGACCAGCCAATTGCGGCTTCTGTGCTGGCGGTAAAAAGGCCAAACTGCAGCCTAGCCACAAAGCTGCACGCAGCCAAGCCGCAAAGCCACATGCAGCAGAGCCACAAAGCTGCACGCAGCCAAGCCGCAAAGCCACATGCAGCAGAGCCACAAAGCTGCACGCAGCCAAGCCGCAAAGCCACATGCAGCAGAGCCACAAAGCCGCACGCAGCCGAGCCGCAAAGCCGCACGCAGCCGAGCCGCAAAGCCGCACGCAGCCGAGCCGCAAAGCCGCACGCAGCCGAGCCGCAAAGCCACATGCAGCAGAGCCACAAAGCTGCACGCAGCAGAGCCGCAAAGCCACATGCAGCAGAGCCACAAAGCCACATGTAGCCGAGCCGCAAAGCCGCATGCAGCAGAGCCTCAAAGCTGCACGCAGCCGAGCCGCAAAGCCGCATGCAGCCGAGCCGCAAAGCCGCATGCAGCAGAGCCTCAAAGCTGCACGCAGCCGAGCCGCAAAGCCGCACGCAGCCGAGCCGCAAAGCCACATGCAGCAGAGCCACAAAGCTGCACGCAGCCGAGCCGCAAAGCCACATGCAGCAGAGCCGCAAAGCTGCACGCAGCCGAGCCGCAAAGCCGCATGCAGCAGAGCCGCAAAGCTGCACGCAGCCGAGCCGCAAAGCCGCATGCAGCAGAGCCGCAAAGCTGCACGCAGCCGAGCTGCAAAGCCACATGCAGCAGAGCCACAAAGCTGCACGCAGCCGAGCTGCGAAGCTGCACGCAGGCTTCGCGGCATCTTAATTGGTTATAGGTCACAGACTGTAGCAGGCAGGAAGCAGCGGCTGCCACCGGATCATGCTGCCCGGCGTTTCTGCATGAGTTACCTTTCTGTTGCGACTGGGGTGGGACACAGAAGCCATTAGGCAGTGTCAGGAAGGCCTCACTGGGGTGACTGCCCCCACTCATCCCTTACGGCTCAATTGCAAAATTAAGCTGCAATAAGATGTGGCATGGAGATGCAAAGAGGACAGTGGGACTCAGCAGGCAGAGACAGAAAGATCTAGAATATAACACTTATCAACATCCTGCCACCAGGGGAGCACTTGTTGAAGTGTTCAGTCAAGATCTAGCCCAGGTGGAACAAGGCTGGCGTTTGAGAAACGCCCCCTAGTGTCCATGTCCTGCTCCGGTTGGCAGTCATGGTCTCAGACAGACCATGTGGTGTCTCTCAGTAATAAATCCGCTCCCTCCCATCTAAAGGGAAGAAGTCCGTCACTGGCATCAGCCTCAGCTCCTCAGGGGTGATTGGTGGCCCCTCACTGTCACATCACTGCGTCTCCTGCCCTGTTTGCCAGCAAGCGGGAAAAATGGCGACACCTGTCGTGTGTGACTTGAAAGACAGTCAGCGACATGGGAGTCCTGTGACGCCGTCTTTGCGGTGTCCCCGTCACTGCCCTCCCCCCGCCCCCTCCCCCCACCCTCGCGAGCCGTGATTCAGGTTCACACTGCTGGAGCTGGTCCTTACGTCACTGCTGACCCAGAACCCACAGGGCGTGAAATTCCCATAGCGTGTCATGAGAACGAAGCGACTTGGACAAGAGAAGCAATCTGGCAGCGGACGAGAGCTCTGCTGGAGAGGTGAGAGAGAGAGAGAGAGAGAGAGATAGAAGGAGAGGGCACTAGAGAGAGGGAGTGAGAGAGGGAGTGAGAGAGAGAGTCAACCAGACAGGTTACCAACTTAAGGCAAAATAATCAGTCAAGCTGGACTGTGGTTAGTGGTGACAGTTACACGATTCCTCCTCTCCCCTGTGAGGTGGCTGAGAGCTGCATTTTAGGATAGATGCTCTTCACACAGTATGGACCCCTTGGATGTATTCATCTGGGTCCATGGATGGCCTGCAGATCAGCTCCGGCCACAAAGAAGGCAGTTTTCCTTCATGTCTGGAGAAATATCAATAGCTTACAGAACATGAATGTTTGTATACAAGGAAGTAATACCTGTAGTATCATATGGAGAAGAGGTTTCATATGCATACTTAGAAAGAAAGTGTCTAATGGGCCCCCACTGGGCCGTTTCAGAGGTGGGGGGCCGATGGCTCAGCTACCCAACGTCGACCTCCCCTGTGGTGACAGCAACACATTCAGTTGACCATGAATTCATCTACATACACACACACACACACACACACACACACACACACACATACATACACAAACAGACACACACAGACATACACACACACAGACACACACATACACACACACACACAGACATACACACACACACACACACAGACATACACACACACACACACACAGACATACACAAACACAGACACACACATACACACATACACACAGACATACACACACACACACAGACATACACAAACACAGACACACACATACACACACAGACATACACACACACACACATACATACACAAACAGACACACACAGACATACACAAACACAGACACACAAAGACACACACACTTTTTTGTTTCACTCAATTTTCAATTTATGGGTGTGAGTCTGTCAATAGTATTTTTTTTGCGAACTGCAGCCTGATTCTTCTCTATTTCTCATTAACAAAGGACTTCAGTCCTGCTTCTAGCAGCCTGATACAAACTGTCCTAGCAGTGCACTTCACACCTGCACTTAATGTGTCCCATTCCTTCTGAAAGTCACTTGATTTCGTCCTGCGATTCATGAGAAACTATCGGATAAGTTAACGGTCATCTCTGGCGTTAGAAAGTCACTTCTGCCCTCTACCTGGCTGGTTTCTGGTCGTTCCCGGTGTCTCCTGCTTCTCTTTGTTCTTGTGTGCTGCTGTCTTAGAAATTTTGAACCTGGAAGCAACCTGCTGCTCAGGTTCAAATGGTGATCAGAGAAGAAGCTGTTCTGAGTCCAGGTGCTACCATGCAGACATAAGCAGACAACTGGAGTCACGGATTCAGGAGAGAGAGGGTGCCTTTCATTAGCATGGGCTTTGTGATCCTTCTGCCTCTGGTGGGGGGGCGGGGGGCTCAAGTGGCCTCTATGCTGCCACTCCAGTGAGGGCCCCCGAGCAAAGCATGGTCAACAGGCCGGGATTGCGGGAGGGACACTCCTGTAGCGGGATGGTGAAGTGCCTCTGTGGCTCGCAGTGAGCCCCCACCCCCCCCTGGTGCGGCCCCATGCGAAATGTGGGGGGTCCATCGTGCACCCAGCTCACGCCTGGCGGGAGTACGGGAACAGGTGAGATGGGGAGAAGCCGACGAACGAGTCACTGTGCAATTATTACATTTGTTAGACGGACGCAAACTGTTACTTGGCGACTGTTAAAGCTAATAAACACAGCAGTGCGTGTTTGTGTGATTTGGTGCGATTCCTCCAAATTAAGTTGTGAGAGAAATATCCCATTTTAATGAATTTTAATTTGTCAAGCCGTGCAGAAAGATGCGGGATTTCAGGAGCATCCAACCAAGATTCAATTAATTCCACGGAGACTCTGCTCACGTGGAATAAAGTTCAATACTAATCTGGTCCCAAGATCAGATTCGATTTCAGGAATGAAGCCTCACGCCTTCTGCGAAGTGGCCGTTCCCTGGGACACGTCTGGGGGTGTCTGGGCAGCTGGGGGGGACTCATGTGGAATGGTAGGATGAAAGCATCGATCCCAAGCCCTCGTCCACTGATATCGGAGTGGCCCCGCCCCCCGGCAACAGGACCCGTTAAGTTGGTGCTAAATGGCTGATTGCCTTCTCTCACGCTTAACCCGCCCACCCCCCTCCCCCCCGACATGTCCCAAAAGGTAGCTGGTTAATGAGCTCCAGACTGACACTGTGCCACCGGCCAGTTTGTGGACCAGTATCTCCCTACAGTGCTGAGCAGCCCCTCTGGTGCCTGCTGCCCCCCCCCCCCCCAGTGGCACTAGAGCCCCGCTGGTGCCCTCAGTGGTGGATTTTAACATGCCTCAAGGATTTTCACAGTGCATTTTGTACTTTACAATTATAATAGAACATGCATAGTCAATTTATGTCAGAAACACACCTTAAATTCTATAGATAAACTCAATTATCATTTATAAATGTGCCCTTAAGGAGCATGTTTTGCTGTTACATTGAAGGACCATGCTAACAGACAGGTCAATAGGTCAATAGGTCAATAGGTCAATAATCACTGGCAACATTTTAACATATTAAGCTGTGTGGTGGGTCATTTTTAAAAACTTTAGTGAGATCCCAGACTTTGGGATATACCCAGCGAACAGCAATATAGGGACTGAGAAGGAAGGACAGCAGGATGCCAGCAAAGAGATCGTTTCATCTACAGCCTAATATATCATTTCATATCAGACTCACTGCGGGGAGGACAAACAGAACCGCGAGACACATAGATGCAGGGGGGGGGGGGGGGGCTTTAGGGCTGTGCAGAAATCCATCCATTTTCTGAACCGCTTACCCATGACGAGGTCGTGGCCAGCCAGGAGCCAATCCCAGCATGCCCAGGGCACGAGGCGGGGCACACCCTGGATGGGATGCCAGTGAGATGGGAGGCACATTTAGCCAATCGGGGGAGGGCAAAGAAAATGAGGGGAAACAGGCAGGAAAACAAACCAAAAACAGCAGATGGTCTAACAGGTGAAGGGAACGGACAGGCTGCTCACATGACTGAAACACTCTGAGTCGTTCTCACGCTTTTGCAGTATTGGTATGTTTACGTTTGTATGTTTATCTTGCATGCCATCAGACAAAAAGCAAAAAAAAAACCTTGAAACCTTAGTGCTGTTTTTAGTGAGGCTGCTGTCCCGCTAAGCGTCTGGTTTTCGCTCCGTTTGGGCGGACAGAGCACCCTGACCCTTCAGCGGCAGAGATCCTGAAATGCTCCCGCCTCTTCTTATACACTTTCGAGATGCCAAAGAACACGGCTGGATTTTTACAGCGGGAGGAGCGGGGAAGGCAGACGAGTCCTGACAGCGCGCTCCATTTCCACCTGACACTAAACAAAGGCTATTCGCCCCCCCAGGCAGCTACAATTCATTTTCATGTTTTAATTTTATGACCTCCACCAAAGATGATTCCTCCCCTTTGTTCTAGCCACATGTTAATATAGCAAAGCTCTCCCCCCCCGGGCAGAATTAACTTCACACAAACAGTTTTCACGCCCCACCGAATGACACGGGCTCCGCTGTGGGACGGCATGAGGCCACCCCGGATTGTCGTGTCGGCTGCCACTCAAACGGGTGGGAACAAGAAACAGAACGGAATGACAGGCGGCGGGAGCGGGAGCGGGATCGGGATCGGGAGCGGGATCAGGAGCGGGATCCGGACATGGCCGTGGATCGGGCAGAAGGTGTGGCGGCCCCTCTCACTCAACTAGGCCCCCCTTCCTGCAATGTGGAGCTCATCCAGGGACACCTCGAGGACCTCCAAGACTGCGGACAAGTGCCTGCTGACAGCTGGCCGCTCTGGATCCCATCTGTCCCTGGTGCACTGCCCTCCTGCACCCTAATTGGCGGATTATTGGTTCCCGAGTGAGATTCGGCCTCTCTGACCTTCTTTTTCATCATCTGGAAAGCACATCTGATTCCCTGAGTATGAAGCAAATGCTTCCTGAACATCGAGGATAGGGGCACCTCTATGTACAAACAAGAACATCGAGACAGAGCGAATCGGCACATCTGCGGCGAATCAGCACTTTTGCGTGGTCCTTGTATGGCAGACGCAAGCACCTTGTTTTTCTTTCCAACGAAGGTCTAACTTTCTTTGGACGCGTCTCTAATTATCAGCTCATACCTTCCAAACGTCTTCCAAACAAGCCTCCAGCTTCCAAACGCATTACCATAATCAGCACCCATGGCAAGCTTAAAACAAATTGTATATTTAGTGTGTGTTAATGGGATTCAGTTTTTATTAAATTTAGAAAGCACAGTTTAAATGTCGTATTCACACCGGCGGTATGGAACCCCCCCGCCTGCAGCTCCCAGACACTTCAGCTTCTCCTCACCCCCAGATCCATGGCTCGGCAGCGCGTGATGAAAGGTGACACCAGTCTTTGGCTGCTGTTGTCCTGCCAGCAGAAATAAAGGACACAAAGATGAGAGTGTCCGCCATCTGTGCACTATCTGTTCACACCATCTCCCAGCTCGGCAGTCTAAAGCCTGGGGGTGGGGGCTTTCACCGCATAGGCCTGACATGTTCTGGAGACGCTTCCACTTTAAAAATGCTACTACCTATGAGAATCGCTACGCGAAGATGCAGGATGACTCAAGGCCCATCGCTTGCATGTTTCCTGTGGAGATGTCATGAGAAGAGGCAGGATAAGCAGCGGGGTCCTGAGGATAATTGGACAGATCTGTGATTGCATTTACGTTGCAGAAGAGGAAATGATGTCATGAGACTTTGCCCTGCACAGTTACATAAATCATTACTGTGAGAAGCTGGGCCACGTTTACCGGGGGAGTGTTGACTGGGGACTGTCACACATCATGGCCGTAGAACATGAAGCAGGGTCTCTTATAAGCGGAGAAGGTTCCCATTAAGTGATCGACCAGCGGGCCATTAATTCCACGTTGGACAGATGGTAAAATGAACTCTGACTTGTTTGAGATCTTTTTTTTTTTTTTTTTTGAAAGATTTTTCCTCAGAAATGGATTCAGGTTTCTGGCAGGAAACGAGTGTCGTGCCAGATTACAAGGACATGTCTGTTTAAGGGAGGCTGTATCCTACCAAAGCCACACCACAAGGCATACAGTACGTGATTCATCCCCTCAGCGTGTTGGGGTGCGAGCGACATTAATTGAGTATTAAACTCATCTTGTGGCGGAAGAGTTAAAACAAAATGAACACGTCCTTTGGGTGACCACGGCGTGGAGACGAGAATGC
The DNA here is from genome assembly GCF_048594095.1 of Paramormyrops kingsleyae. Taxonomy (NCBI): domain Eukaryota; kingdom Metazoa; phylum Chordata; class Actinopteri; order Osteoglossiformes; family Mormyridae; genus Paramormyrops; species Paramormyrops kingsleyae. The sequence goes on along the minus strand of NC_132807.1, from coordinate 9,559,462 downwards.
CACTGCACGGCAGAAGCAGGCAGTCAGTTACAATGATAAGGTTATATGTCGTTCCCAGAGCAGGGATTTTAATGAGAACGGCTGCGGAGGCTCCCAACAAACCCGGCTGGCGGGGGGCCGAGATGCAGGCCGGCTGCTTCCTCAAGATACCGCCGCTGAGCGGAAAGCCGCTTTTTTATTAAACGTTTAATGTGTACGTTTTATTTATATTCCGCGGCCTGGGTGCAGCTGTGTAACGGCGCAGGTTCACGTTTATCCTAAATGAACGGGGAATCTCCCAGTCTCTTACACTGGCCACAGCTCAGCTGACGGGCCGCGTTCAGGTAGCTCTGCCTGGACTGTGTCTGCCAGCACCTGTTTATCTACAAACTCTCTTTCTTAAAAACATGCTTCATTGTAACCATATTAAAGTCTGACTCTTTAGAGCGACAGTCACCTCCCTGGGGGCATATGACACAGTCTGTGTCACTGCAGCACTATGAAGTGACGTTTTTTGTTTTTGTGATACAACTGCAATCCCAGCCGGCGTGATTAAGCAGTGTAACGAGCCTGGCCACTGCTGTGCGAGCGACGTCCTGCCCAGACACTGCCCTCTACTGGCCGTGGCTGCAGGTGGCTCCTGGGAACAGGTGTGTTTAAGTGATCCCTGGAAAAACACTCCAGCTCCCACTATCATTGCAATGTATCTGAGCCCCGGGCCTTGGCCGGCCCCCCTCGTTCTTGGGAGTGGGAATGGGGGTGGGCAGCCCAGTCTTGCTCCGCACCATCCTAGCTGAATTAGCCCTCAGGCATGTTAGTGTAAGGGTAAGGAATTTCATTCTGTTAAACCGTTTAAAGCAAGAATGAGAAAGGGGTGGTTTTGTACAGTAAATCTACCAGCAAGCCCCCCCCCCCCAGCCCACATGTTTGGTATTCCCATGGTTTATGTGGTACCCAGTGAACACAACCTGCCGGCACAAGCACAAGCACACACACACACACACACACACACACATACACGCCATGTCTATCACTGACAGCTTGTTCCCCCCAAGACATCCAGCAGGAATCCCAGCCACTCAGCCCCCCCGCCCGCCCCCCCAGGACAGCATGTCAGGCAGAAATCTGAAAACACATTTTCATCTCCACTGAGCAATCAGCTAGCAGGGCACTCTGCCCCCTGTCCCGGCATGCCCCCCCCCACCGCCCCCACCCCTGTCTTACTCTGCCAGGTTCGTCACAGAGACAAATCCAGCATCTTTCCTGTCTTCCTCTGTTCTCTGGCTGGATTAGGGGTCTGAATCTTGCGCTTGTCTTGAGTATATATTTGTGTATTTATCCCATAACGTTAGTGTTCAGCACAACAGGTCCAGAGTGAAAGTCTTCCATTCCCCTGCAAATAAGCCGCAGCACCAAACGACATGGCTGCTGTGATACAGTGAGCGGCCTTAGCCGGGACCGTAAGAAGCGAGAGGTGGGAGGAGGAAGACTCAGCACTGGAGACGGACGACGCGGGGCAACACGCCCCCACAGAGAGCCACCTCCCCCCCCCCACCCACCGCTCCAGGGTCACATGGCATCACATGGCACTGACCCCCCAGCATGTTCCGCTCTCCTTCACAGCGGCGTGGGAGACTCTGTGAAGAGGCAGGATGTGGTGGAGGAACCCGAGAGGTACGGTCCCGGCACAGAACGTGCGTCACGGCCAAGCCAATGTGAGATACATCTCTAATCGGCGTTCTGCATCTCCAAGTGACCACAAGTGTGAGCCTGTGTGTGTGTCTATGTGTGTGTGTGTGTGTGTGTGTGTGTGTGTGTGTGTGTGTTTGTGTAAAGCCGCAGTTTGTGTCAGATGGAACACAGACATTGCTCTCGTGCTAAAACAAAGTGGCACAATATATATATGAGATCTGGGAGATAAGAGTGGCTGTTGTTTTCTCAGGACGTGGTTTTACTCAAATGATCTTCAGAGCTAATCTTTTTAATCCTACCATATAGGCCTAATTGTGATGGAGAAATTGGGTTTCAAACGTGCACGCAACAGCAGATAACAGCCCCTGGCAGAAAAGAGCCTCAGCTTCAGCAGATCGGGAACAAGTACCTGCTACGTGCAGACATTAAGAAGAAACAAAGGATGCTTTTCCACCGACCAAAAAGGTACTTTTGGTACTTTCAGTTTTCCACTGACTTACGGTTGAGTACCAGTACTTTAGTACTTTGGGACTTGAAACGCATTTGTTGTCGACTGGTTATTCAAATAGCCTGCAGCTAAAATACCATCCAAACGCCGCCTTGAAAACTCAGGAAAAAAATGATAAACCAAGCTAAAAAAAACATACGCCGATCTGGTCGGAAGAATAGATACGACAAAAAGATCAGGATGGCATGGAAAGAAATTTTAAAAGTATTTGTTTAACATACTAGGATGTGTTTAAATATGCTAGGATCCTAGCAATGTCATTCTGTTGTGATAAGTATTGGGGTATTTATAAAACAAAAAAAGGAGTTAGGGTTATGCATAACATGCGATGTTGCTATTATCGCACATGGTCCATCCCTATGATATACTACAGCCATTTTTCAAATTCAGTACAAAATACCCCGCCTTGCGTTATTCTGTCATTTGGCACCGGTGCCAATGGAAAACCGACACCTTGGAGAACCATGCTTTCTCGGCACACCAAAAGTACAGTACCTGGTGCGGTGGACAAGCACCTAAATGGCGTGGCGGGGTGATCGTGTATATAAGCCACTTGTGTCAGGAGTGTAAAATGAGAAAATCTCACAGGCCGCTTCTGCCATAAGGGTACTGTGTGTAGAGAAACTCATAGTGGGGATTGAGGGGGAGAGAGAGAGCGAGAGAAAGAAAGAGAAAGGGAGGGAGAAAGAGCAAGAGAGAGAGAATTGTAATGAGGAATGTTTGTGCAAGATCCTGACAACAACTAATGTGTCTGAGTGTGGAGGAGCAGCAGCCGTGAGTAATTAGAAGCCTGTTCATTAGTGCAGCTCAGGAGGCGAAGAGGGAGACCAGAGCAGGTGACGGAGATGGCTCACGAGACCCTCCAGCTGCGGCTGCATTTTCACAGGGCACCAGGTGCAGCAGACGGCCACACGGGATCTGCAGGTGGGGGACGACAGCAAAGGTCAGCCGCATCGGGCCAGAAAAAGCGCCCCCTGCAGCCCACTTTCCGTTTTCCCTGCCAGACCTGCCCTCTTTGCCACATGCACCTATCAGAGCGCGATTGACATTTTCCTTACGGTTCCCATCCAAGCCAGAAAAGTGGTCAGACTCCACCAGGGGGGACGGGGGGCACCGTCTGGGAACAGATGTGACACAGAGGCAAAAAAGATCTAGAAAGTTCACCGGCTGCAGGGCGGATGCCATGGGTGAGAGCCTCGGGGCACTTTCATAACAGAAGTGTTTTTGCGGTGAGGCCAAATGTGGGCCCCGGTTCTCAGGAGGGGGCGGCCATGGAGACGGGGGCCAGGCAGGCACTGAGTCAGCAAATGCAGGGCTGCGCTCCGTCTGCGCCGCTGTGAAACCACAGCTCGCTGTAATCTACCTTGCGACCAAAACCACCGTGAGTGGCTGCTGCTTGTGCTGCTTCAGGCTGCTGGCACGCGTGGGATCTCGCCGGCGGCTCTGCTCATGTGCGCGGGATCCCGGCCCGGCCACGCGTGGGGTCTCGCCGGCGGCTCTGCTCATGTGCATGGGATCCCGGCCCGGCCACGCGTGGGGTCTCGCCGGCGGCTCTGCTCATGTGCGCGGGATCCCGGCACGGCCACGCGTGGGATCTCGCCGGCGGCTCTGCTCATGTGCATGGGATCCCGGCCCGGCCACGCGTGGGATCTCGCCGGCGGCTCTGCTCATGTGCATGGGATCCCGGCCCGGCCGCCACAGGCCGCGCCCCCGGCTAGCAGCAGAAGCAGGCGCTCATCATGTCTGAGAGTAACTGTAACCCTGCAGTCGTGTGTTTTTTTCCTCTGACCTCTGCAAAGAAACCGGAGAAGCCGCTTAATGTGGGGGTGCCACAGCCAGGCTGGGGGCACAGGGCTGTATTTTTGGAAGTGGTGGTGGAAGAGTTCTGTGTGGTTTTGGGGGAGGGAGGGGACTCTGCAGTGTGGTCGGCGCTCTGCCCAATGCATGGCCGCGCTGCTTATGTTGGATCGCAGTACTGCACGGAAGCCGTTAAACTGCCCTCCGACATGGATTAGCGAGCCGGAGGCAGCCCAGTCCACCCCGCCCTGCCCTGCCCCCCCTGACTCAGCATGTGATGACACCCCTTTCCTGCCTGTGCTGCCCCCAGTGGCAGAGCAAAGTGGCCCAAATGCCTGGAAATCGCACTACGGTGGCCCTGAAAAGCAGACACCATGTTCATCTAGAACATCTTGCTTCACATGTAGAAGTAGAAGGCAAAAAAAAATTAAATTAAATGCCTGAATTCCTAAATGACAAGTTTGTGCAAGAGCAGAGGCTTCTCATCTTGTATTCCAGTGTAATTTGTAAGATTAAAGGTTACATTTGGGTAATTATATCACGGGAACTTGGATCCAGCCGGTAAGATAGGGCAGCCTGGGCCAGCGGGCCAGAAAGCTCCAAGCTGACCTCTGAGGGCTGAATGCCCCCCCCCGTGAACCGGTCAAGTCTCAGAAGTGGCACACTCCACGCTCATCGGACTAGTGGCGGTGGCCCTTGTCCCACCAAGACGACTGGAGCTGTACCCCCCCCGGCCCCCCCTGTGTGAGAGATCTCAGGCTCTGTGATTACAGGTCGCTCTGGGGAGTGCGGCGTCCGTGGGGACAGCCTCACCCTGGGACCCATTTCGCTTTTCTATTATTACACGACTTCATGATGAGTAGAGAAGAGCCAAAGACACATATTTCATAGCCCTGACACATGGACCCCTTTGCTGCACGTCCGGCCCACTGAGCCCCTTACCTCAGGCCAGGAGCCGGGGCCCGGAGCTGGCTGCAGACGGGGGAGGTGTGGGAGAAGGGAGCCGGCGGCCTGGAAGGGCTTGCCTTTCCTGCCAAAGCCGCTTGCTGATGTCCAGGCCTCAGCTCCGGGCAGGTGGAGCTGATGCCCAACAGCTCGCGGCAGCTAACTGTGTGGCTCAGGGTGGTACCAGCTCCCCCCGGGTGCTGGGGGTGGGGGTGGTGATTCATGAGCTAATCTGAGCCCATCTCCCTGGCTTCCAGCCCTCTGTCCCCCCAGGATGTGCTAATAGGATGATGGAGCTCGGCTATGTGGACAGCCACAGCGAGCCACGGTATAGCAGAGCCCCTCTCACCTCCAAGGGCCCCGGCCATCCATCTCAATAATCGAGACGCCCTGGAAAAGAGCCGTAAACCTGATTCCTGGGGAGCCAGACCTGCCACGGCCCGCTCTCTGCTCAGCCTTTCATAACACACGGCTACAGGACAACAGCGGCAGGTCGCAGGGCAGGACGCAGGACAGGACGCAGGGCAGGACGCAGGACAGGACGCAGGGCAGGACGCAGGACAGGACTCAGGACAAGACGCAGGGCAGGACGCAGGACAAGAAGCAGGGCAGGACGCAGGACAGGACGCAGTGTAGGACGCAGGACAGGACGCAGGGCAGGACGCAGGACAGGACGCAGGGCAGGACGCAGGACAGGACGCAGGGCAGGACGCAGTGCAGGACGCAGGGTAGGACGCAGTGCAGAATGCAGTGCAGGACGCAGGACAGGACGCAGGACAGAACGCAGTGCAGGACGCAGGACAGGACGCAGGGCAGGACACAGGACGCAGGACAGGACGCAGTGTAGGACGCAGTGCAGGATGCAGGGCAGCATGCGCCCATAATGCCACATAATGCATAATGTTGTCACTAATAACAACGCGCATTCCACACTACCAGGAGCAGGAAATAGGCAGCAAATAACGGAACCAGGCGCTTTCACTGTAAACTCTCAGCTCAGAATAACATTTACCCCGGTAAAGTGTGACCTGGTCTGTGAAACCGGCCTGATTGAGCACCGTATATCATGGTCAAAAATAAGACCAGGCCCTCAAGAAATCTGGCAGCCATGTCTATAAAGTAGGAGCAGCACTGAGTAGGAACAACACTGAGTAGGAGCAGCAATGAGTAGGAACTGCAGAGTAGGAGTAGCATTGAGTAGAAGCAGCACTGAGTAGGAACAGCATTGAATAGGAGCAGCAATGAGTAGAAGCAGCACTGAGTAGGAGCAGCACTGAATAGGAGCAGCAATGAGTAGAAGCAGCACTGAGCAGGAGCAGCACTGAATAGGAGCAGCACTGAATAGGAGCAGCAATGAGTAGAAGCAGCACTGAGTAGGAGCAGCACTGAGTAGGAGCAGCACTGAATAGGAGCAGCACTGAATAGGAGCAGCACTGAATAGGAGCAGCACTGAATAGAAGTTCATCACTATTCTTTTATACAAAATACTAACACAAATAGTATAATGGTATATACGGAAGCGGGCACCTTAGATGGGTTAAAAGCATGGGGCTGCTCTTCACTTCGCTCTCCGTTTCCAAGGGGGAGCCAAACACGCACTGACCCATTTTCCTCAGTATCTGCCCAGCAAACCGAAAAGCAATTTGTCCCACGAAAGTAAAACTAATAGGTGGCAAGATGGATGGGCGGGAGCAGGGGAGCAGGGTGGGGGCGGGTGGGGTGCGGCGCCGTGAGCCACTAAATCACCAGATTATTGGTTTTATGAGCGAAGCCCATGTGAAAATAATTGCTAATGTTCCAAGAGTAACCACTGGAAATGAAGGCAATGGGGCAATTTACAAATTCTGATTGGAATACATGGAAAACTTCCAGGCCGTCTCTTCTGTTATTTTACAGTCCCCAATAAAAGCAGTCGGAGCGGCACCACGCCGCGGTCGGCTATTACAATCAATACCGGCGCACTGTGGCCGTGGCTAGCGCTACGCGCGTGTGTCTGTGTGAGTGGGTGTCCTCGTTCCCCCTGCCCCCCTGCTCTGCCCCGCCACCGTTAATCACAGACCGAGGGACCCCCCCGAGCCCCCCCCACTCCAGCACAGTTCCGGGAGGGGGCAATCTGCGGATCACCGCATGCGACGTATAAGATCCGGAAATGAGCTAATTGCTAGGAAAACAAATCAGGGGCCTGATTTAAGACATCGCTTTAAAATCTGCTCGTAAAGTCTGCAAATGCGGCAATGGGCCGTCATAAATGCGCACTTGGTTGCATTACTGCATCTTGCTTCTGGGGTACTTGCCATGAAACACATTTCCAGTATTGCATTAAATAACATATTATTTGATACTGTCCTTCAGAAAGGGATGGGGGTGGATGGGGTGGTGGCCCAAAATGTTTTTATCAGCAGCAGGTTACAGAATTCATGGAGGAACATGGGAGATCCATGTGCTGCCTCATGATTTTGGGGGAATAAATCTTCCATGAATCCACAGAGGTTCATGTTTTCTGCTCTTAGGAGGTGAAGGGCATTAATTCAGCAATGGACAGATGTATTGGATGGCGGGTAAAAATCATCCCTAAGCTGTGGACGTGAGACTGTAGTAAGTGCAGGGTGATCACCAGGGAAATCCATGCAGGGCACACATGGGACACAGGGGACGCAGGGGACACAGGGGACGCAGGGGACACAGGGGACACAGGGGATGCAGGACTAACTGGACTTTCACCATCTCTTAGACATGAACTGTCTTGATAAGTAGGCTGCTAGTAAGAGACTACTTGCAATTGTGTGAGTCAGTGTGAGTGTGAAAAGTCTCCGAAAGCACCATGCCAGTGGCCCTGTAGCTCACCTGCCTGTCCCTCACCATGCCAGGGGCCCTGTAGCTCACCTGCCTGTCCCTCACCATGCCAGGGGCCCTGTAGCTCACCTGCCTGTCCCTCACCATGCCAGGGGCCCTGTAGCTCACCTGCCAGTCCCTCACCATGCCAGGGGCCCTGTAGCTCACCTGTCTGTCCCTCACCATGCCAGGGGCCCTGTAGCTCACCTGCCTGTCCCTCACCATGCCAGGGGCCCTGTAGCTCACCTTCCTGTCTCTTGCCTGTCCCGTGGTCGACTGCCCCCCCCCCCCACGCCTAACGACAGGGTTATCGTTTCTGCCCTTTATTTTCTCTAATCCACACCATGGTCCTGAGATGGATGCAGGGCTTCAAACCAGCCACTCCCACCTCTGCCACCTTCTCCCAAAAGAAAGATAAAAAACCTTGCATTCAAATCCCAACACAACATTATTCCAGCAATGCTACCAGTATGAGTAGATGGACTTTGTGGGTTGTTCTATTAGGGACACTGTTATGGCAGTCAAGGCCTGCATGAACCCACTTTAGCCTACATTAGCACCCTTCAGTCTGCATTGGCCCACTTCGGTCTGCTTTGGCTCACTTCTGTCCACTTAGCCTCAGTTCCCCTAAGTCTATACGGTGCAGCTGGTTTCTAAAGCTTTGATATTCAGACAAATTCTCTTCCAGCCGTCTGTCAACCACCACTGAAAGCAGGAGCTTCTAAGGCCAGCATAAAATATATTCATTCTAAACACCTGGCCTCTTCCTTACAACATTCAAGCTCAATGCCGTGTGTATATATATATATATATATATATATATATATATATATATATATATATATATATATATATATATATATAAACTCTATTACAGTTTATATAACAAAATTGTGGTCCAAATCTGACAGAAGACCTACAGCAGAGGAACACAGAGGGTCATTCAGTATAAGCCGGAACGTAAATCAGTTTGATGTTGCGTTAAACACAGAGCAAATTCCTCATGGAGCATCTGGAACACGTTCCTTTCGGATTTTTGTCTCTCTCGAGCATTCCTACCTGTGCTTGCTACACCTCCCTTGTTAGAAGCTAAAATCCTTAAAAGCTAAAAAGTGAGCAACTCCCAGGACAAGGGTTTGAAGTTTTCTGTTTGTACCAACTTTGATGTGCCTGAGTCACACTGGCAGCTACACCGGATGTGACCCGCAGGACGCGGGGGAAGGCAACGGTCGACATGCAGACGATAACCTTCCATACTTTTGGTGTTAAGAATAGAAGCATGCAGGGTGGCAACAGAGAGAGGCAGCAGTAGCGTCCCCAGGAAAAGGCAGACGCTGAAACACGCAGAGGAAACAAGAAAACAGGGCAGAACTGCGGCCCAGCAGTCACTGCGTCGGCGACAACAAAGTCATTAAAGTGTGTCACTGTGTAAATGTCTGAGAACAGATTCCAACCCAAGACGCTTCTGTCATAGTAACTGTGCCAGAAGAAAAAAACAGACAAAGCTCACAAAGCCATTCGCCGCTCTGTGGAAACATTTGCTAAAACCACGCAGTTGCAGAAACAGCAATACACACTAACAGACGCGCACGAGCACGCACAAGCTTTTCACACCATAACGGTGTGAACAACACCCATCACCCTAGCAGGGATGTCGGTGTACACTCTGCTCACTCTTCTTGTGACACTTTAGCAGTGCCCCCCCCCTCCCCCCCGGGTGCCATGTTACTTTAAATGAGTTTGAGATCCACTGAAGCTGTCGTCGGCAGCTTAGGGGCAGCCGGATACCTGGCTGCTCGCGACGCGGACCAGTTTCCCAGAAGGCCACTGGCTTGGGGGAGGCAACCCGACTGCAGCAGCATCCCTCACTACGGTACTTCACCAGATTTTCTATAGCAGATCATCCAGCTGTGTAAATGCTCAGGCCACACGACCACATTCTCCTGCAGTGAGCATTACCCCCCCCCCAAAGCACCATCACCAAAACCCCCCACCCCCCTTATAGAGGGGAGAAAGGCCACTTATCCTCAGCGTTGATTAACTGTGGACACGTGACACTCAATTTCCATGTGCTTAGGACTCCATAACATTGGAGGGGGGGGGGGGTGAGACCTTTCTGGGGCTCATCTGCCTGCCGGCCCACCACGTCCCCACCAGACCGCATGATGGAGTCAGACCCCTTGCGGGCATCTGGCGCGGCTGCCCATGCGGCATAACCGTCGGCGTTCGTGCAGCACATCAGACTTCCTGTTATCTATTAGCCTGCCACTGTGATGGCACAGGCGTGCAGATAAAGGAGACGTGGAATAAGCGATGCATCCTCTGACTGAGCGCGTGCGGTCAGACGGCGCCCAAACCGCCGCCGTGTTCTTGGCACTACACAGTTGTCTGTTTCTGATTTGCTTTCACCCGGCAGAAGCCGAGCTCTCAACTGCAATCTTCTGTCATACAAACAAACAAAATGAAGGCTTTGTTCAGGCCTGCATGCAGCCATCTCCGCCCCCCGCTGCTGTTCAAACTAAAACACAAAATAGGAGCATGAAATAATAATGACTCCAAAGTCATTATGTAGCATAAAGAAAAAGGCCAGAGATAACCCTTTGTAATGATCAACCCCCCCCCCCCCCCCAGTTTCCATGACAACACCAGAGAAGCAAAAGTTTGCAGGAACAGGGGAGCATGGGATTGGCTGGGGTTCTATTTCTGTGGCCAGGAGATACCAGGGCAGGTGGGAGAAAGGGAGCAACCCCTCGTACCAGTGACCGTCAGACACATGCAGGCAAGTCCAGGTCATTCTGCGTTGGTTCCAGTGTCAAAAAAACAAAAAACTCCAATTGCAAAAGCGACCACTGCACTGCTGTTTCCGCCCAGCGTTGCTATATAATTCTGAAATCTTTGCTTCCTCATTTATGGGCTTGCAACACGCCTCACAGCTCTTTGCCTATTGGTGTCTAAACAGGGGGCTTTTGGTGAGAGAGAGAGAGAGAGAGGGAGAGAGAAAGAGAGAGAGCAGCTGAGAGCAGTCAGAAGCTGCCGCCTGCGGTTTTTGGCTTGTGGGCTTTCTCAAGATACACCGTCTCACTTTCCCAGTCAGCACATACCATGGCTGCTCAAGCCACAACTGTCGCTGTGAGATAACACGGGTAAATAGCAGGAAAAACTGGGGGGGGGGCAGGCCTTAAATATAGTCATGTGGCCGCGTGTAACCGAGTGACAAAGCGACTCTATCTGCCTGTGTTTTTCCTGTTTCCTTTTTTAGATAACTTGGCCCGGTGCTGTACATGCTCTGTCAATCCGTGCTGGTGGGGGGGGGGGCTGAGCCGGCTCAGAACTGACGGAAACTGCCACTCGCGTGACATCTACTGCGGCCGTGTGCGTGAAATGCATGCAGCACCTCTGAATGTAGTCAATAAACCGCAGCAACAAGCCTCTACAGTCTGCTACAGTGTGCAGTCTCTATAGTTACACACACAGAACTATTTTGGGCATAAGGAGGAAGAACCAAATTATCTCCTAAATAGTTCTAGTATCATTTAGGTTCTCCTAGACCTAACATGACCTAGACTGAAAACCACAGTGTAAGACTTACATTTTGTACATGAAGGATTTTGATTATCTGACATGCTTTGGGTAAAGATCTGGTCCAGTATAGGTTCGCCTGCAGAAACCATGTGACAGGCTTCAACCCAAGTCTGCCAGCACAGTTCTGGCCAGTCTGTCACAGGAAGCTCTTTTGACTCGGGGGGGGGGGGGGGGGGTCCCAGGTCAGATATAATGGACCTGGTCCTGAACCAGGGAGATGGAAAAAAATCTGTTCTGAAACACATGCCAGTTGATGATAATGTGTGTTGAGACAGAACAACAACGGCGACAGGCAGAGGCAGAGGCAGAGGCGGAGGGGGTGGGGAGGGACGGGGCCCCTATCCTCCATCCCGGCACGCAGGAGCCGCTCTCGCTCGCCGCCAGGTTCCGCATCTGAGCTCAGCCGGTGAGATAATCGGTGTAATTCCCTGACATCCCCACGCTTATCACAGCACTTCATAAACTCCTAATCCACCTGATTCCCTCAGAGGCCTGCAGCCTCTGATCGCCTGCTGCCTGATAGAGTGGGATACTCATCAGAGTGCTGAGCCCTACACTGGCCCCCACAACAGCTGCACCCACCCACACGCCCGACCCCAGACTAACCTCAGCTATTTGGGAATAAGTGAGAAATCAGGAAACAAAAAAAGTTTAGTAAGTCATAGGAACATTTCCATGAATCTAATTGGGGGTCAGGGTGAGCCTCCAACCAATCCAGGACAAGGATGGGAGCCCATTTCTGAGCACAGACAGTCACATAGGGGTAAGTACCGGACAGCAGATCACATGACCGCGTGTTTCGGGGAGGATCAAACCTACAGCCCGGGAGCCTGGTGTGAAGCTGCAGGCCTTCCAGGAACAGTCGGGGCGTGTCTCTTCCAGGAAGAGAGAGGCTAGCGGGGAGGATCTCACGGGGGGTTACGGGGGGCCTCTTGTCGTATCATGTGGTGAAAAGGAGAGTTAAGTGAACTAAATGAGAGGAAGGGGAGGAGAGCCGGGGCCCACGATCAATAATCACTGCAGCCGTGTTACAGCAAGGAGAGATAAAAAAAAAATGCCATTAAGCTGGAGAAGTCTCTCTTGCAGCAGACGTCTCATCACATAATCAATATGTTCACAAAAGTGAAGGGGGGGCAGCAGGGGTGGGGGGGGTTGGGGATGCGGGGGCAGGAGGGCAGCCAGCGGCATCTTGTCATCCCGTAGATCATGCAGCTGTTTGTTTTCGCCTATTAATGCGCACTGAGAGGCGCATTTGTGTGGTAATTAGCTGTGCACATGCCCTATAAGGGAGTGATGCGTCCCTCTCCTCCGCGGGGGCGGGGGCAGGGGGGGCAGCATGGAGGCAGTGAAGCGCTCATCCTGAAACGACAAGCCACACAGCAGTCCACTCCGCATTAACAACCCTGGCCTTTGGCCTTTGCCCCCACCCATGGAAGGAGGTCAGGGGTCAGGGGTCAAAGGTCAGCGCCATTGCTCCTCGGTAGCCCTCCTGAGAGCGGCAGAAGACAGGCTATCGATCGGGGGACAGTATTATCAGACTGGAAGCTGTTTGTCATGCTGTCAAGCTCAGTGCGTGACCCCCCCTCCCCCCTCCTAATGGGCTGCATCCCAGCTCCCCTGGATGCGTCCTTGTCACCCTCCCGTGGCCGCTGCATCGATCCCCCAGCCCACGTGTCCTTGTCCGTCTCTCGCCAGCCCTCCCCCGGAGAGGCGTGGCCTCAGTCAGCCGCATCGGGCATAGAGAGAGATGAGTGACTTCCTCTCACCCCATCAGCGATGAAATATGCCCCCCCCCCCATGAATATTTCCTCGACCCTCCAGCGTCACAGGCAGCCAGGCGTCCCGCTGGAGCGTCTCATCAAGGTTCTGCTTTCCAAGGAGGCAGCCGAGTAGAGTGTGACAAATCTCCATTTACATCAGCGCCGGGCGCACAGGCTCCATGTAGAATCAGGGCCCCCAGCCCTCCCTGCTCCCCACTGCTAATTCCATTTCTCGCAAATTAATAAGTGTTTTCTTTCCCCCCCATCCCTCTTCTTCCTTGACGAAATACATTATCGAGAAAAATAGGCTGCCTGGCTGGTAATGAGGCATTGTTAGGCCATTCCCAAGCCAATTCTATCATTGTTTATGAAATAAATGCGTGATTATTGCCTCCGAAACTGCCGGCTGCTGGCTCCGGGGGACGCGCTCGCTCGCCTTTCCGTCATTACGCGCTTCTCATGCCCCGGCTCGATCCATCGCTCTTTCTCTCCTTATCATCTTTGTTATTATCATTACCTGTTTGACAGAAAAAAACTCCCACTGGATAATTAATTGGTTAATCACAAAAATGATTTATCATGATTTATAGTACTCCACCGTAGGGGGGAGGGTTGAGTTGTTACTTGTTTGCTCAGGAAGGTTACTGAACAGGTGGCCGTGACATCTCCCACATTACACATGGCGGCAGGCTGCATCCCTTCCCAGAATCCTCTGCACTGCAGTCACATGGCGGCAGGCTGCATCCCTTCCCAGCATCCTCTGCACTGCAGTCACATGACGGCAGGCTACATCCCTTCCCAGCATCCTCTGCACTGCACATGGCGTGACCCAGAACTCACCAGGTTTACACAGGCAATTTTAGCTAAATGCATGCGCTTCCAGCACACCTAACCGCACTGAAATCCACCACTAAAATATGTCCTTATATATGTTTTCCTTTGTGGTATAAAAAAGCATATTATATTAAATCAGCGCAATGCACTGTTCCATCTAAATGTACATGTTTGGAAAGCACTCTGTGTCTCTATGTCTGCTGTGACATAGTGTTTTAATAATATGCTGTGTATTCCTCATTATAATTTTGGTCACCATAATGCATTATAAACATCTTACTGAGTGTTATGAATACATTTCTAATGACTTAAACACACACATACTTCATGCTAAGTCAGTGAAATAGCACTTACTCTAGTGATCAGGCTGAAATTTGGGGGGCGGGGGGTACAGAGGGGGTTTAATGACACCCAGCTATTGATGGCCGAAGCAAGAGGGTCCTGTCCTCACTGCCCGTCAGATACCGTCCGGATTAGCAGCCCCCCCATCAGATGAAAAACACGGGAGATCAATAGCCTGCCCAGTCGTTCTGTGGCCCCCCGCCGCACCGTGTCCCTCCCCCTTTTTCCCATTATTTATATATTTAGCAGTTGACTGTGTTGTTAGCCTGTGAAACCACAGCCATAAAACACGCATTATGGACCTGTCACAGTGGGATGTGTTAATGTCTGCCGCTAATGAATATGAATACGCTCTTCATAAATTCTTCCATTACTTTCCTTTAAACCTCACACCACCCAAAAAAGGTGACTCCCCAGGACAGAGCACCCACCTCTCACACCCACCACGCTTTCCATACCACAGTTCCTAATCACTCGACATGGAATTTGACCCGTGTTTAATGTTTTTCTCCACATGTCGTGTTCCATCAGACACAGCACACATTTTCCAGGGTCGTCTTCACCTGTTCTGATGACGATAATCTGCATTCACTAAATGTCACAGAGGACAATCATTAGTTTGGTATGAATGTACTGTGATGTCCAGATTTTTTAAATACCAAGGTCAAAAGTATTACCCCTTCCTAGTTTGCCCCATAATGGATCGTTCTTATTGGAGTTGCAGAATAAATCCTGAGGATTTGCCCTCGGTGTCATCGATGGCAGGTACAGGGATGCTCACAGATGATTGACAATATCAGGTAGTTAAAAGTCTAATCCACAGGGGAGTATAGGCGCCTTGCACAGCTTTGGGTTGCCAGTCATTCAGAGGGGGGTTCTGCGCCTCCCCCAGACCGCTGTCATCCCCTGCATCTGCGTGGAAAAGCAGATGGTTAGGGTTGTGTGGGAGTCTCTTCCCTGACAGGGCAGGCAACCACTAAACTACAGAGAAAAGAGCGACCTGCCTTTTCCTGCAAATAGCATAAACAGATCTGAGTTATGCTATGATTAAAAAGTGCATTTTGTAGCTGAAATCACTGGAGGAACAAAGTTGCTGTATGTCTGATGAAGCTGAAAGGTCACTGGTGGCTGCGCTCGTCCGCAGCAGACCGCCGGTACGCAAAAACAGGAAAGGAAAATACCGCAGAGGCAGAGGCTGTTACGGCGTCTGCGCAGCCCAGGCCAGCCGCCCGCGGCGGCTGCAGTTTTGCTTTGACTCAGGTGAGACTAAGGCAGCACCGAGCGGAGAAAACAGGAAGCGCGAATCCGAGGGCTGAGGGTGGCAGTATCGGCGAAAGCCGGGTCACAGAGCGAGAGCAGGCGAGCCGATAGCGATCGCGATCGGTGTCTGTTTCCATGGGAAAGCTGTAGGTGAGGGTGTGAGAGCCAGCACTGTCACCAGAGCGGGGGCCGCTGTCTGAGGGCACGCGGAAATGCTCTCGTTTACCCTAAAACACTGTTATTAGTGTTGTTATTACCATTTCCATCCATCCATCCATCCATCCATCCATGCATGCATGCACCTTACCACCATTTATCCAGGACAGGGGGGCAAGGGGCCACCTGGGATGGGATGCTGGGCCGTCGCAGGGCACAAATACCACAGGCAGTTTCTAGACACTAATTAACCTGCATGCATTAAACTGCATGTCTTTCGGGGAAGCAGATTACTGCAGGAACTGGTGGGAACATTATTCCCACTGTTACTGTCAGTGATAGCGAGTGGACTGTGTGTGTTTTCAAAGACACACAGTGTAAAACTGGAAGGCGAAACAGCTTCTGTCTGTTTTTTTCTGAATTACTAAGGTGGAATTTGATGCTTACCTGCATCACGTGCACACAGACACACACACGCACGCGCACATACGCGCACACACACACACACGCGCACACACAGACACACACACGCGTGCACACACAGACACACGCACGCACGCACGCACAGACACACACACGCGTGCACACACAGACACACACGCACACACACACACACACACACACAGTGTGACAGGCATGTCCTGTTTCCGGATGCCTTTCCCCTCAGGCTCTACATCATGCCACGTCTGTGTTTAGGGTTAGGGTGGGAGAGGCTTCTGCAGGCTAGTCACCGGGCAGCCGGAACTCCCACAAGCCTCTCCCAGCCTGAAGGGCAGTGGCGCCCCCTGGGGCCATGGGGGACAGACAGCATGGTGGGGCTGCCATCCAGGGATTGGCTGGCAACTGGCTCCTGACTGGTGGGGGGGCGTATGCAGAAACAACCTCAGGACCCAGCATGGATCCGCACCTGGCAGAGATATCTGTCCACATGTGCTTTAATAATTCAATAAGAATTTTATGCACAAATATCAGAGTTTGTCAAGTCATTTGCAGACGATCCCCTGGGCCTACCCAATTATTAAAGATGGAAATTATATATTCATAATGCGGGATATTGCAGCTTGTTTATTTATAAGCACCTCTATCTTTCAGGCTGTTTATTCTGATCAGCCTGTAGACCTACCTTTCTTTGCTGGGGGCGAAAGAGACGAAAAAAATACTTGGACGGATAAATTGAACAAGGAGTCTTTTCCTGGTTTTGGGGGCTTGAACACCACCTGCCAGTTTTCACTCGTGTTCCCGGCCCAGTCGGCACATAGCGCCTCTCTCTTCAGTGCATCTGCGGGTGGGGGGGGGGGGCGTTTTCACGACGCCCACCCAGGGAATAGAAATGAGGGGGCGGAGCTCTGGGCCACATGGTGCCACTGCTGGACGAGAAGAAGGGAACCTCTTCCACTATGGCCTTGCTTGTCAAACTGGGACCAGTAACGTGTAAGCCGTAGTAGCCGGAATGCAGAGACCAAGCCCACCACGCTATAGAAGTTGTCTGCGCTTGTTCATTCCCACGAGGGAGAATATCAGGCTGGTAACAAGGGATTTCGCCCTCGATCACATCCCAGATGGAAAACGGGGATGTAAAACCTGTAAAATGCCACACAAAAAACACCTAGAATCCAGGAAGCGACCATCTTCACTGACACGGCCCCCGCAACGCGAGCAGCCAGCCAGTGAAGGTCGGACAGGGTGATCCACAGAGCTCGACGGCTGGGGGGGCTCCACCGCTCTCGCTCATTAAGGGGGGTGTTTTGGATGAGCAGCCAGGTACTGATAGCCGGTGGCTTTTCACTGAGCTCGTCTCACATTCAGCCAGGCAGGACAAGGGCAGTGCATCTGGCCAGGAGCCGGCAGGAAAACGCACAGAAGCTCTTTGTCAGCACGCGGGGGCACGCAGCCGGGCCCTGGCACCTCCTGCGCCACCCGTGACCACAGCTATCTGGGCTAAACTCCGCCCGTCACTCAGCGAGCGTGCCCTCAAGGTCAGCACTCTTCCTCCTGCTGTCTCTCCTCCCAGAGGCAGCCTTGGGATTAATTAGCCGATCCGGTGGCCTAACTCTGCAATTTAAAGGAAATTAATAAAGTGCAGACCCTCTCCGACAGCATAACGTGTCGTTAGCACACCGGGACCTCCATTAGACACGCCCTGGTCTCGCCAATATGTTCCTCTTGCTGACTTCCTCACTACACTCACCACCTGGCTCCTGGTGTGGCTCCATGGCCAAGCCAAGCTTCAGGTGGACGGCCTTGACATTGCAGAGAGCGCCACCTTCACCTTCAACTGTGGAACTGCAGAGTATCCCAAAACGACAATTACTCCTCTGTTACAGAATACTACAGATTTCTAGAAGGGGAGAGCAAAAGGGACACATTTATTAAATTATAAGTGACATAAATGCAAACTGACAACATGGGAGGTCCAGAGGTCCAGAGCTCTGCAACAGCTAAATTGTCCCCAGGACAGTTGCATGGTGGAAACGCTGAGGGAAACTGAGGAGATAGCATCTCCTAGGCTGGTGCAACTTGGCCTGAGAGCTCCTGGCACTTCAGGTAGGTGGAGGAGTGGACCTTAGCTCAGTAAGACATGGCATGCAGCTATAACACAGGACCCTCTGGAAGTAGCCAGAGAGGATGTCACTTTGATTGTATCAGAAGACTGAACACACAGCCTTTCTCTTGCAATGCCACAAATCTGTCTTTGCAGAGGCTGTTATCCAGTACGGGGTTGTGGTGACCCTGGAGCCAGTCCCAGGAAGTGTGAAAGCACGACGTAGGGGACATCCCGGATTTCAGGGCAGGAAAGTTAGATATTTCAATCCAGATTTTAAACGTTGCCCTTTCTGTGGACAAGTGTTTTAAGAGCACAGATAAATCAGTTTGTTCTGCATTTATAGGGCTGCCACGGCAACAGAGTCAGCAGATAAAGGCTGTGAAGAAACAGTGCATCTCGCTGGCCTTCATAGCGATGCCCCCTGTTAATCTGTTCTGAGAAAATTCAAGGTGAAAGACTAGGTCCCGGTGAAGAGCGACCTGAGACTGTTAGCCACTTAGCCTGTCATCATTACCCTCATCAGCACACGTGGGTCCTCCTGGTCAATAAAAGCCCGGCCTCATCTGTTCACAGGTGTTATCAGGACGCTTGACACACATATGTGTGTATCTAAACCGCGGCCTTTTTCGAGAGAAGGTTGTCCTAACATTTATCGTATTGGCCACACAATGGATTTGAGTACGGACCAGCAGCTGTTGCTGGGTAATTAGTGTGCTTGTCATGTCATCGACGCAAGCCAAGGTTTTTTTTGGACAGACGATGAGTAGTAGCTGTCTACAGCCTTCCCCGCTGGGCTACAGCAATGCTTTGCTTAGGAAAATGGAGGCGGTTCACCACGGAAGGCTCCATCGCCCAGCACTGAGAGCGTGACATCCAGGATAATCGCCCTGCTCTCTGTGGATCCAGGTCCCACCACTTCCACACCGCAAGCTGCTGGAAGCTCCTCTCTATGCCACTCATTCTCCGAGCTGAGATAATTCTGCTTCAGAAATAAGCAGCAGAAATAAATTGGCTGTATTGCCAGATACATCTATAATTAGGACACAGTGCCCAGTGAGACTAAACTCTGGGTTTGGCTCATCTTCAGTGTTTAAGATAAAATTTACCCAGTCGTTTAAGCTTTGGTTAGGGGGGGAATGACAGAAGGCCAGGAGCTTAACCAAACAGTACTGGCTTTCGTTGAAGACAGTTTCGCTGTTTTAGGTAACTAGCGCCGGAGGACTTTGGCTGTTTCGGCAGGTTTATCGCTCTCGCTCTGCTATCGAATGGCCAGATGTTTTTGATTTGAGGGAAAAAAATAATCAACATATGACATTGCATTACAGGAGTGCCAAGGCGACTCTGGGGTAAACAAGCAGAGTGAGGTTGAATTTTATGGTAAACGTTACCGTAACACTGTGTTGAGTCGCCGCGGCGTTTTAATGAGGCCTGCTTTCATTTTAATGGTGCTCCTACCTCCCGGTATAAATCAGAGAGAACTGAAGGTGCTCTGCAAATTGGTCACGTTTAAGTGCCACGAATCTGCCGCCAGAGGCCAGCGCCAAGTAACGGACCGCTGGTGCCCGGCGTGGCATGCTAGGGAAAGGGGCGGCGTGTTTCTGCCCTTCTGCAGTCAGGAGAAATGCACAACTCTGCCATTTAGCATTCTGGATTAGCACCTTTCCCAGACAGTTGACACACACAAGGGGATCCCTGTGTGCACACGTGCTGGATTCAGTTTCCAGGGAAACACACAGTGAGGACCCCCCCCCCCCGAGAGAAACAGCAGCTAAGAAATCAGGGTCCAGGGATCTGAGGTTCAGCACCAGTAGGCTTTACATCCCTGATTAATTAGTGAGCGGACAGGAAGCCTCCAGTGATCTTGCTTTCACTGATAAAATGTTCAAGGGCTAAGTGTGCAGCAAAACGTGCTAAACGGTGGAATATATCAGACTTCCCAAAAACACACAGCTCTTCAAAAAGTCCAGCCTCTTTTAGAGCAAAAGTACATGAACTTCCAATATATATTTATATCTAAGGAAATATTTTACATAACCTGTAACCCCATGACGTGCCCAGGATCGGTGGTTAGAGGATAGATGGATATTTGGCTCATGGGAGTTTTTCTTACAAAAATTTTTTTTTGGGCAGAAGGAAATGATTGGTTATCTCTCTGAACCAATCAAATTGTAGAGGAGGTGGGTCCAAGAAACTAGAGGAGGCATGATCCACCAATGAGATGTCTTGGCTCCGTCGCCTCTAGTTGCTTGGACACACCTCCACTATAATTTGATTGGTTATCTCTCTGAACCAATCGTTTTCCTTCTGCCCTCAGAGTATTTTTGTGTCAAATTCCCATGAACAGGTAGCTCACATTGTATTTAATTGACACACTTGCTGATTTACCCAGGAAATGGACTGTTTCTGAAATTAAGACAAACCAATAATGCTGTGGCCTGCTAACAGTCAGGCTACTTTGAATAGATACTCGTACATCAGAAATCGCTCAGGCTAGACGCAATACTATAGCGCAAGTGTGTGTGTGTTGATAATCACAGCAATCTCCAAGCCTATAAACCATTAGTTTGCAGTTACCTCACAGTCACCATTTAAAGACGAAGCTCCTCATGTCCAACATCGCAGAGAGAGAGAGGCGTTGTAGGCCCAGGCAGTGTGTAGGGAGAAGTACCTGCTGGTAGTTGCAGTCACAAATTCCCTAAAATGAGAGATGCGTGGTGACTGACTGCGCAGTCATAGGGATAATGTATGCACTGACGAGACGTGTGCAGATGCACATGCGCAGACACACATGACTGTGAGCAGAGATGGAATTAACATTGCAGATTGGAAATGCTCCCTGTATTTGTGTTGCATACTCTGACATGCCTCTCTACGCCTTTACAACCAACACGCAGCACGTGGACGGGGTGAGCCGTGAAGCCTGTCTGCTGGGTGCTTCTTTAATTGGTCTCTCTACTGTTTTTTGTACAATTCCTTGAAGATTTGTTGACATTAATATTTTATGAGCAACATTTTGCAGACTCCGGCCAACTCTGGAAAGTAATGAGATGAGACATAAATCCAAAGATTCCTCACGGGGTAGAACCAAGGGGAGGGCACGTTGGGGGGGACTGCAGGGGGGGCTTGCGGGGATGTCACAGACCGGTGTCCCCGGCCACTTTAATCAGCGTGCTGTTCGGAGGGAATGCTCTTTCATCTGGTATTATCGCACAAGATCAATGAGATTCCTCCATGGGACTCAGCACTGATACAAAGGAGGGCCACTATCAAATATTCATAAACAGTGCACTACAAGGACCCCCCCCCCCCCCGACACTGGTTCCCTCACCCTGTGCAGTATCCAGAGAGCTGAGTTTCAGATGGAAGACAAAGAATCCCTGCATGAAGTGCAGGGTGGCTCTCTAACTGGTGCTGGACAGTGCAGGGTGGCTCTCTGACTGGTGCTGGACAGTGCAGGGTGGCTCTCTGACTGGTGCTGGACAGTGCAGGGTGGCTCTCTGACTGGTGCTGGACAGTGCAGGGTGGCTCTCTGACAGGTGCTGGACAGTGAAAGGGGGTTCCCTTACTGGTGTTGGACAGTGCAGGGTGGCTCTCTGACTGGTGCTGGACAGTGATCTCCAACTGATTTTTAACAATGAATGGTGATTCTCTTACTGGTGTTGGATGGTGATGGACCATCAGGGCTCCTCACCTGTCAAACATCAGCTGTACCAATGGAGATGTTCAGTAGATCATCAATTCAGGACTCACTCCATTCCAACAGTAGTCTGAACAAAACAGCAGCCATTTCTAGATTCGAAAAATAAGTGCATGCTGTTCCTCCAGTTCCAGAATGGATCATAACATGAGGTAAATTTTGCAGTCCTGTCAGTCTCAATGAATGTTAAGGGGCAATTCAAATGTTACGGACGTGAAATTTAGACCCATACTGGCAAACAAAATGCGTCAGAGCAGGGACAAGCTTTGTATCAATGACTCGACTTGCATGTCTTGTCATGTAACCTCTAGCGTTAAATACAAATAAAGACAAATCCGCAACATTTATATATAAATTTACATGATAAAAATGAGCATTTTGTCAGCATTGTGGATGTGACCTTCGCCCCCAGTTGTCACTTCTGATGAAGCATTAATGTTTTGCTGCTCATTCTAAACACACAGACTTGCAAACGCCACACAGATGGCCCCCATGTAACACAGAATGATGACGTTCATCTCAAACTCACCTCCTGCCCCCCCCACACACCCTCCGCCGGCTCTCAGAGAAGGGCTCTGCTCTCGAGGGGTTAGAACACAGCCGCCCTGCCTCAATATTGCATGAAGCGAATCTTTTTTATTGTCGCTCGGCAGGAAAAATAAATAAAACATATTCCCTGAACTGTAAGGACAACAGGCAGAACGGCCAAAGCAGGAAATATTCTCCCCACAGAGAGTTTTGTCATAATTTTATCCCCATGATTTAGGGCGATGAAATAACCATGTCCTGTGAGCGTCTTCCTTTTTTCCTTAATCAGAACATTGTTGCAATAAAAAAGGTGAAAGCATCTAGGGAAAATCTTACATTACAGGCAGGACACGACATCCGACTTAAAGTGATTATTTGGATCTTTCCGGCAAGCTTCTTGTCCATTTCACTCCTCAGACCTAAGCTTATTTGTCAGTTAAAATAAACTTAGTAGACATTTGGTCAAATTTCCCAGGAAGTCTGTAGAACTTGGAAACAGGTTCTGTTCTCACCGGGGATACTGTCTGATGAAGCGAGCTGAAGGCTGTATGTTGGCCGTCTATGAGCAGATCTGGGCCACGTACTACTGATCTGATTACTTCTACATGATGGGCATGTTGGAATGTCCAGATGTTATAAGTGCGGTCAGATCCACTGCCAGGGTCTCCCATCACAGCTGGATTGTGGGTGGATGGTGAGTCCCATGTATTTGATGTTTGAAGATGCTTTAAAAAAAGCATTTTGAAAAATGCCCACCATAAAACACTTACAGGCTAAATATAGTTTCCCATGGAGTGTCGTTATGCCTGCATGTGTGTTATTTTAAACATGCTAATGAAGTAATACTCAAGCAATTAATGTTTAAACCTGGTGAAATTGTTTCATGTCAGTGACCTGTCACCCCTGGGGAAGTCCTCAGCTCATCCCCCAAAAAAAGAATAAGATAGAGGACTTATCTCATTCAATCCATTTTTTCCTGCCTAAACAGAGAAAATGGTAACACTTAAGCATGATTAGTTCTTGGCGATATAATTCACTTTAATCTTTTTTAATGTTTGATGGTATTTGCTTGAAAGCAGAAGCAACAAGTACATAATTATCACAGTAATTAAGCTGCCAAAACATGAGCACATTGGAAGAGCACCTTTGAAACAGTGAGTGCACGATTCATTAGCATCTGCTGTAAGCTTATTAATCATCTAACAGGCAATTAGCAAGCTGTTACCGTTCGTGGCTGGTATGTAAATATATTCCTGGGTTAATTTCTTCCTCTGATAATAAAAAACATTATGAAAATTAGCTCTGTGACTATGTAAATGATCTGTGCTGTTAATTGCATCGCGGTGTTACAAATTCACCAAGAACCCAGTAAGGACACAGCTAAATATTTCTTAGGCTGTTAAAGAAATTAAACTGGTAGACATCACTTATCCAGTGGTAATTTATAGGCTGCAGTAATGACTTCCAGCCAGCCCCCCTCCCCCCCCCCCCCCCACTTCGTTGGGCTGATAATGAAGTCTCAGCCTGACAGGACGCAGGCGTTTCTTTCTGTAGGGGGATGCAGGCCAGGCCTAAGAGGTCTCTACAGCGTCCCCCCCCCCCCCCACTCAGGAACGACCACCACCCCTCCCCCCCATCCCAGGGTCATGTGACCACGCGGGCTCTGTAACGCGATATTGGCCATTACGCGGGGTTTACCACCAAAGCAAATGCCAGCTTCTGAGAATCCAATAATGACATCAGAGCCACATTCATCCCGCTGCTCATGACGGCTCGCCAGTCGCTGCCCACCGCTAATCTGCAGGGCACAGGCGCGGGGAAGGGATTACGGGCCGCATACATGATGAGGTCCGTGGCAAAACGCTGCATCTGTGGGATGGGGCGGCAGTGAGGAGCGAGGGGGGGTAAAGTAATTGAAACCAGAAGGCATGCTGAATTGATTGACATTGAGCTCCGAGTCAGCTTGTCCTCCCCCGGATATTTCAGGTCTCCTCCAGGACTGATATATTATAAACAGCCACAGCGGGTAAGGCGGGCATCTGCCCCCCTGCCGCCGCCCCCCCGTGTAATAAATGCCCCAGTCTGGCCTCAATTATCTGTGTGACCGGGGAGGGGGGAAGCACACAGAGCCCAGACTGCAGAAGTGTGGGACCAGGGTTATTTCCATGAGAGGCTCCCTCCACCTCAGCTGACAGAGCGTGACTACTGATCAGAGGAGTAGGGGTGCGAGCGATTTACACCTGGGGAGGACCCCCTGCCACACATATTCTCATATGGCGCCAGAAACATGGCCTCAGAGACTCAGCATCAGCAACGTGGCCTCAGCGACATGGCCTCAGAAGCACAGCCTCAGCGACACGGCCTCAGAGATTCAGCATCAGCTACGTGGCCTCAGCAACACGGCCTCAGAAACACGAATTCAGTGACACAGCCTCAGAGACTCAGCTTCAGCGACACGGCCTCAGCGACATGGCCTCAGAAACACAGCCTCAGCGACACGGCCTCAGAAACACAGCCTCAGCGACACGGCCTCAGAGACATGGCCTCAGCGACTTGACTTCAGAAACACGGCCTCAGAAACACGAATTCAGTGACACAGCCTCAGAGACTCAGCTTCAGCGACACGGCCTCAGTGACATGGCCTCAGAAACACAGCCTCAGCGACACGGCCTCAGAGACAAGGCCTCAGCGACTTGGCTTCAGAAAAACGGCCTCAGCGACACGGCCTCAGTGACACGGCCTCAGAGACACGGCCTCAGAGACACGGCCTCAGCGACACGGCCTCAGAGACACGGCCTCAGTGACACGGCCTCAGCGACACGGCTTCAGTGACACGGCCTCAGAGACTCAGCTTCAGAAACACGGCCTCAGCGACATGGCCTCAGAAACATGGCCTCAGAAACACGGCCTCAGCGACATGGCCTCAGAAACACGGCCTCAGAGACATGGCCTCAGCAACATGGCTTCAGAAACACAGCTTCAGTGACATGGCTTCAGAAACACAGCTTCAGTGACACAGCCTCAGAGACTCAGCTTCAGCGACATGGCCTCAGAAACACGGCCTCAGCAATACGGCATCAGAGACGCAGCCTCAGCGATGTCATCTCGGCGATGCAGCTATGTGGCCTTTGGCAACGTAACCAGCCATCACAGAGAACAGGTGGTAACACGAGGCTGATCATATCATCCATAAGGTAATTCACAGGCTGCCACATCGAGGCAGCAGCAGGGATTCCCAGGTCAGACCGCAGTGCCTCACGTCTGACTCGGGCCTCTGCACCGCGACACCTGATCGCAGGCCACTCCCCTGTAACGTAAACCAGGACGTTCACTCTCCACTTGTCCCTCCAGGGAAAGCAGGCTGCTGACCACATCTCCTCTCCTTTTAGATTATTCCCCCCCCCCCACCCCCTGTGTTAGTCTCAGTCTTGTGTTCGTGGTTCGGTGGCCATAATTAGTCCCCTCCTCACAGAGCCTGCCTCCGCTGGCCAATCAATTAACGTGTGAGTAATAGCCAGCCTATTAGAGGCAGCCGACGGCCCCGGAGCGGTGTCATCCGCTGCAGGAATGATTGCTTAATATAGCGCCAGGCTCAGAGGAGCGTTTACCGCAGCACAATCCACTAAAATCAATAGCCAGCGTCAGCCTATATTGTTTCAAACAAGGAAACTAAGGGGACGATAAAAGCGCTCGATAGAAGTGTCTGAGCCCCTGAGACGCTGACTCAGCCATTAATAATTGTGCCTGGGGGGGGGGGGCATCATGTGCCAGGCAGAGGGCACGCAAAGGTGGAGCCTGTGGGCAACAAGAAATGAAAAGTGTGGATTTGTTGTTGGGTTGAATCCCTGGGGGGGCTCTGCTGGTTTAGCTTAGGTGCTTAACCTTAATCAATGCAGGAGAATATCAGCCTCTGATAATGGATAAAGCTTTCGTAATAAACTCTTGGCTAAGAAGCAAAGCGGTCATATCCCAAATTGTATTAACCAGAAAAAATCTCCCTCTGTCAGCAATGAATTCAGCACTACTGTCCTGGATGGTAATGATCTTGCTGCCAGAGGAAGGTGACACACTTGAATCGATCATCAGATCATTATTTACAGCACAAATAAAGATTCGGTTTAGTGACAGAGAGAGAGCAGAGTGGGGATTAGTGCAGATCAGTGAATGGCCAGTTGCATTCTGGGTCACTGGGGCGTCAGGAGGTGAAGCACAGGCCATTGCTGGTGGCGTGGGAGCCGTCTGCTCAGGCGCTGAGTCATGCTCAAAAAACAGAGAACCAGATGTGCTTCCTGAAGGGTTATTTCCTTGTGGACTTTGAAGGTGGGATTGCAGGGAACCAAAGCTGGGAACCGGTAAGGTTCCCGGAGCATGAGGGAGGTGGGGTCCCCTCCCATACAGCCTGCCCGTGCACGACTTTCTACTGCGACTCCAGGTCAGGATATGGGCCCGACCTCCAATACGGGCCCAGCCTCCAATGTGGGCCTAGTCTCTGATATGGGCCTGGCCTCTGATATGGGCCTGGCCTCCGATACGGGCCCGGTCTCTGATGTGGGCCCGGCCTCTAATATGAGACCAGCCTCCAATACAGGCCCGGTCTCTGATGTGGGCCCGACCTCTAATATGAGACCAGCCTCCGATACGGGCCTGGTTCCCCAGCCAGGCGGAGCCCTTGTGTGCCTCCCCCCATCCCCAGAGGATGCGAGCAGGAAAAAAGCAGAGCCAGGTTCATTTAATGCAGCAGGACCCGGCTACATTCCCTGCATTCCGAGCGATATTCGTCGGGAGCTGACAGCAGCCTCTTCAAAGGCGGACGACATTCCTGCTGAGCTGGGGATCAGCGGCTGATCCAGCCCCTGCACCGAGGCCCGCCTGAGATCAGAGAGCACAGCTGGCTGTGCGGGGGTGTGCCTCGCCCCCCCTCCTCTCTGCCTCCCCCTCGCTCTAAAGCACGGCTTCATTTCATAACCTCTGTTATTAAGAATGATTCTTATTATTTAGAACCATTTTCCTTTTAAAAATAAACCTCACAAAGACACTGGCCCCTTATGAATGTTATCTAGAAAAACACAGTTCAATATCTGACCTCCAAGAATAAATAAAAGCGCATCTTGTGACATTCTTGTCAGATTTAAACAAAATTATATTTCACTCAAGCGCAAGGTTATATGCACGGGGTCAAACAATGTCTGGAAAAACATAGATCCAAAACTATCAAACATTATTTGACATTATTTGAAGGCGTCATACTCAGGGACCTGAGCAAGAACATTTAATCCACAGATGGAGATTAAAATGATGCAATATGAATCCAGGGGTCTCAAAAAACTACTTATTGAATACTTAGGGGACATGAATCACATTAACATTGCAAAAAAAAAAGGCAGCCACAGAGATTCACACAACACGCAGCATATCCCAACCCCCCAGCATAGCTGATAATTGCAGTGTCGCTGTCGTAACGGTTTTGATGAACGTGATCTCTGGTTGCATGCTGACTCATCTCACAAGTGGCAAAACCCATTTTGAAGATCGGCGATATGAAGTCCAGTGCGGACATCCTTTGCCAGTGACAGAGTAATAAAAGCCTCACTGCAATGGAGGTGGCCGTGTTAATGTCTCAGCTGAAAACACCGGCGAGCGCATAGGTGGGTCAGTGAAGCAGCCCTCAACCGATAAATTAAAATCGGCCCGTTATACCTCAGGCAAATCGACGACTGCTGGGTTCCGCTAATTAGCACCGACCGGAGGCGTGTTAAAGAGGAGAGTGACAGGCGACGGCAAGGGCCCAGGCATGCGACGGGAAATCTCACACATCCAGAGCCCCCACCCCCAACCCCAGCATCCACGGGGAGGGAGAGATGTCCCACTTTAATCGCTCGACTAAATAAGAGATATATCACCCACACGTAACGCCAGATGCTTCCTGCAAATGTTAACGCAAATATTAATTAAGGGTGAGATTAGCAGAAGCTGTTTGTGTCGGAACAATAGCAACGTGACATAAATTGAATTAATGATCCGACGATAACAGAAGCTATAAAGCAGCAGAGAATCGGAAGCTGCCGATTTCGCCCCCCACATAGACGAGCATGTATGCAGGGACAGCAGTCACCTGCCCCTCGATACGCGATCAAGACGCCGTCTGCTGCTGACCTCTGAGGTTCCACAGGCTACAACCAGGGGAATCTGGAGAGTTCAGGGAGAGACCTTAGCCAGGCGGGGGCGCCCCGCTTCCCTCCCTGGGCTCTACATCAGTATTCAGCCAGCACACCAGGATCCAAATACCCCTTGTAGGGTCAGAAAAATCAAAGCCATGCACATCTAAAGAATATCAGAGAAGGACCTGCAGATTAGCGCCTTTGGGCCTTGCGCTGCTAATTTAAAAAGAGCGGGGAAAACAGCGCTTGCCTGCTCTCTGAGGACGGCAGCGTGCAACGATTAGCTCCAGGTGATCAATCGCTCCCGTCGCAGGTGGGCTCCGGGGGGTAGGAATCCTGCTCGTCTGAATTTTAAATAACAACAAATGCGCTTTGCAGAGACCCACATGAATTATGGAGCTATTCTGAAGAACAGCAGCGCAAGCAGCGTGTTTGGCTATCAGTGTGCTAGGCTATGTATGTGTTATTCTGCTACTTTGCTAGGCTATGGACAGGCTAGTCTGTTACCTCACTTAGCTATGGACAGGCTAGTCTGTTGTCTCATTAGGCTATGGACAGGCTTGTCTGTTGTCTAGTTTGGCTATGGACAGGCTAGTCTGTTACCTTGGTAGGCTATGGACAGGCTAGTCTGTTACCTTGTTAGGCTATGGACAGGCTGGCTATACAGACACTGCTGACATTTGGTGTCCCATCATCAACAGCTACCCAGGGCAACTTGACCTGGACTGGTGCTGGTATTTATTTCAGTGGCCTGAGCTAGAGTGGAGATCTCATTTGCTTTTCTGGAGGTGTTGGTGCACTACCAAAGTACACTGTAGTTGGCAAGAAAGGCAAATCTTCTGGTGAAAGGTAGGCCCAGGCTCTGAGCTTGAATCATTGAGGGGGGGCCTTCCCTGCCACATCTGCCCTGCTGGCTGTCCTTTCTGAGGTGGAGCCTACTGGAGATCATGTGCACTGGTCAGACTCTGCCTGCAACCTTGATCCTGCGGAGATGGTCGGCTTGAATCATATATACACTCTACAGAAGGCATAGTAACATGACTGCTGGGGAAAATGGCTGCCTACTTCCAAACACTCCATTTCCCACAAGGCAACAGTATAAACAGACTCTTCTTCTTGGTCCCATTAACTTGCAATTGGTCATGTGACAGAATATAAGAAGCAGACGTCTGTTCGGCTATTAGGCATAGACACTGTAGATATTTGCTTTACTCCTGTTAATACCAGTATCTTGTTTATACCTTATCCACAGTTGATTGATGGTTTTTATTCCTTGCAAGCTTCTTGCCATATTGTCAGATTTTTATCACAACGTCGTGTGCTTCCTATAATGATGTATTTTCAAAGCCAACAAAATAATAGTCTGTCTCATGAACTGATTAATGCATCACATTGTGTCCAGAGTGTTTCCTGCTTTGTGCCATGGGTTCCCTGGGAAATACTCCAAGCAGGACCCTTGGCTGGATAAAGGATTATGGAAGATGAATAAATGGATGATTCCTCTATTAACTTACCTTTATTATATATAAATGACAGCAGACTTTTTAATGAGGCACAACATCCCAACATAGCAACAGCTAAATGAACTAATATAGTATCAAAGTACAAATACGTAAATATGCAGGTCTCATGTGCTCATATGCAGACACTGACATGTTGTATGTGGAGTAAATATATTCCAGCACTTAATGAAGGGAAAAGAGCCAAACAGAATGAGGCACCTCAGTCTCATTTTACTCCCCGGGAGGAAGGCTGCAGTACAGCTGCACAGTCACTGGAACAGTAAAAATGTACAGCATTAGCATTAGCATTAGCTGGGCCCTAAACCTGAGAAAGGCTAACAGTGAAGGTGATTTAGAGATGCCACCTACTGAGCCCACGTGTCGCCGCCGGTGCGATCTGGGTGGCTTTAGCTCCGGGCCTGGCGGCTGCCTATTACCCCGTCCGTCTGCAGGGCAGAGGAGAGCACGTCGTGCCACGATAATCACGAGGAGGAGCCACTGGAATGTGTGCAAAGCCACGCGCAGCCTTATTTATGGCTAACAGTGATTTTGTAGGGAAAAGCCAGCCATAATTTGCTAATAAATAATTGACTATTGCCATGTTAAAATCCCCTGAGACCCTCCAGTTTATTCAGGAGCCGCGGCGTCCATTGGAAATTAGCCTTTCAGAAACGTCTCGTCTCATGGCCACTAAACAGCGTGCGCTCCGATTCTTCTCCCTCCTTTCATTTCTATCCCCCCAGTAATAACCTTCAACTAACCTTTAAACCTCCCCCCCCCCCCCCCTGAATAATGGAAACCCTATTTTCATATCAATGGAAGAGTCAAGCCAGGCAATTATCTTTTATCTGTATACTTTGCTGTCAGAGCAAAGCATAATAAAGTTTCCCCAAGTGGGGCTCAACGAGGGAGGGAGGAAGCGAGGAGAGAGAGCGGGGCGAATGTGAACAAGCGAGGGAGGGAGGAAGCGAGGGAGGGAGCAGGGGAGGGAGGGAGACGGAGAGCAGGGAAGCCAGCGATGCTATCTGAAGACATTAATGCGATGATGAATTATTCAGTAATGACTACAAGATCTGTCATAAAAAACAGTGCTTACATCTGCACTGTGTTCTGAGGGGCTGCGCAGCGCGGAGCACGGGTGCCAGAAAGACACTAAAGATAAACATGACAAATTGGCGGATCATCTGTTCAATTAGGACAGCGGAGCAGGTGCACTAGTGCGGCGGCAATGTCACATGATGACACAGTTATGGGCCAGACCAACGGCATGACGGGAAATACCTCATTTGCGTGACAGTGATTTAAGGCAGCGCAGCACAAGGATATCCACAAAAAAACATTTGAAATTCCCCCTGGTGCTCATTAAAATTCGTCCGCGTATCTCACCCCCCCCCCCCACCCCCATTGGCTGCCCGACTCCACGGCTCCCATATATATGATCGTTTTTATTAATTCATAAACACACAGCAGCACTGATTGAGCCAGAGGATCAGTGGTGCAGCAAAACACGGGTGATGGGAAAATATCACACATCTCGGCAGCAATATCGAGAGAGTGGGGGGGGGGGCGTAGGGGCTGGAGGGGGAGACAAGCAGAGAATAAGTGGTGATGGGGGAATGGGAAATGTGCGTACGTGTGAAAGATGGGTCTGAAAGAGAGAGCGAGGAGCAGAAGGAGTGGGAGAGAGAGCAAGACGGGGTGGGGGGGGGGGCGACGTTTTGAAATATTAATCCATGGCCCAGGCCGCGGGCTGGCAGATAAAGAATAAGATAAAAGACAGCTGTGTATGCAAAGGCCGGAATTCCCCCACCTTCTTAGGAGGCTGGCCGCATCCCCGTCCTCCCCAGGGAGACTGAGAGCAGCCCTGGGGTCACCACACCCAGGCGCATCCGCGGCCCCCTGGCATTCTTGATGGGAGCCCGAGCCTCATGGACCTGGAATCGGACCTTGGTGGGCGCTGCCACGCCCCACCCCTCCCCAAGAGCCTGCATTTTTGATTCAATCCACTGGGGGCAATATTGCAATTTTGAAAACGGCCAGTCCTGTTTGAGGAAGACCGTGCGGGAAGCTCCCTGAGGGGCAGCCTGAACCCCGGAGGCTGAAATATGCCACACTGCAGAACAGGTTCCACAGGAGAACCTGTGATGGAACCTGGGATATCTGCATTTGTTTCTTGGATGTGTTGCACAGCAAGGTTATATGAGGGTGTAGTGGGTACCAAATGTACTGACATGGAACACGCTACAGGTGTAGGACTGACTCTGTCATGTGACTCGTGTGAGGGAATGTCAGAGGGCTGGGGTGCGTAGTGAGTCAGACATGATCACTCGTGTCACACACGAGGGGTGAAATTTAGTCCTTCAGGGCAAATGTAATTTGGCCGAGGCAGGGAGCTCGTCCCCAAATAGGCGTGTCCGCGGTGACAAAATGACAGGATGGCGGACCATCTGTGAATGAGTGGCCTCATAATCATCAGCAAGCAAGTGGAACCCAGCATATGCCGGCTGGCCCCACTTACGTCCGGCCAGAGCTCCTGATAACGGGGACGGCTGAGAGGCGCCCGGCCTCTCGGAGATGCCATCGGCGCATGATGATTGGCTGGGCCAGCAGGGGCGCCGGCATGCATGAGGGCTAGTGGGGGGCGGAGTGTGTTCCGCATAGCCATCAGCAACCTGCGTCGCCCAAGATTGCCTCACTGACAGCAAGCAGCAAGCCTGCTGAGTGAAAGTGCCGCTTGGGGAGGAAGCCCAATGATCTGCTGTAAAGGACACCACAGTCAGAAGAAGATCTTACCCATATTTCCCCTGCAAACAACTCGCCTTCAAAAACATATAGATCCTAACAATTGTAATAAGAAATATAAATATCATCAAGATTTATACCGGTTAATTAACTTAGATGAATATCCTCCCCGCATTAAAATACAAAAATAACATTGAAAGGGCATCTCATTTTCTCTTCTTCTCCAGCAGCATCCTGCTGGGAGTATTAAAATAACCCTCAGTCAGGCTTTTATCTCTTAATAATAATGACGTTTCTTTTCCTAATTATGCAAATAGCGTCTGATTAACATAACTTGTGTTCTGTGTCGCTCCTAACAGCAGAGTTCCCCTCAAAGGTTCCCCAGCGCTGTTAATGAAGACATGTGACGACAGCCCACACACCGCCGGCGCTCAGGTGTGGGGGGGGGAGGGGGGGCGCTGCTCCACGACAACGACAGTGGCGCGCGGCAACCGCCCCCCCAGGGGGCTCCCGCTGTTCACTTGCAATGCCTGCAGCAAACATTAAACATGGCAGTTTAGGGCACATCACATGTTATCTAAGATCCATAACCCAGGGAAAAACAGTGAAAAATGAAAATAATCGTAAAGGAAAACCACAGGCAAAAGCCCTGGGCATTCTGTCTACAGCAAGATACACGGGTACCATGAGTACACACACATAACTCACACATACAGGCAGGGCAGACACACATAACACACACATACACGCAGGGCAGACACACACAAAGCACACATACACGCAGGGCAGACACACGCAATACATACATACATGTAACATACGTTCATGCAGGGCACACATACACACAGCACAGACATATACATAATGCACAGATACACATAAGCAGATACCTATATACATGCATACTGCACAGACATATCCAGAGTACACAAACATGTAGCGCACATACACATAACACACATATACATGTTACGCACACATACATGTAACACACACATACATGCAGTGCATATGTACGCATAACGCACATGTGTGCTCACATCCCATGTATATTTTATTTATATTTTATCCTGTTCCCTGTGAAATATACACTACTGAATCAGTTACATTGTATGGTACACTGAGTGCTTACTTTTGCAGGGGTAATATTTTTATATTTGCACATAGAATAAATTTGCTCTCCAGTTAAAACAAGATCAGGTCAAACCCAACAGGTCCCGTGATGGTAACGTGCCAGTAACCTGCGAAATGACGAGCACTCCCTGGCGTGCCAGCGGCAGGGGGTCCAGTGTCAGACAGGTGGCTCCTGTGGCTCGGGTGAGGTTCTGTGCCGCTGCTGGTGAGGTTCTCTGCCACTGCAGGTGAGGTTCTGTGCCCCTGCGGGTGAGGTTCTGTGCCCACTTAGAGTTTGGGGGGGTGGGGGGTGGAGTGCACTCTGGGAGCTGCTGGAACAGGCTTCAAACATGCAGTAAATAAATAAGCAGAACTGCAAGGGGGGAGTGGAGTAAATAAATAAACCATCAAAACCAGAGCAGGAAAATAAGTGGAGGCAAAATTCACACACATTCCACAGCATGCGCACGCATATACACACACACACACACACACACACACACACACAGAGTAATATAATCATCTATTTTTGGGGACCGCTCATTCATTTCTATGGGCAAAATCCTAATCCCAACAATGACAACCGTAACCCCTACCCAGTCCTAACCTTAACCATAAGTAACCAAACAAAATCAAGTATATTGGCATTTTTTTAGTTTTTTGATTGCAGTAAATTTTTTTTTATAAAAGTAAAAATTTTAAATAATCGCTTTTATCACATTGTTGGGATCGTTTGGTCCCCCCAGTGTAATCTATGCATGCCCCCCCCCCCACAAATAGAGAGAAAGGGGAAAAAAAAACAGGAGAGGCTGAGCAGATGGGCCCTCTATAAGGTATACAGGCCTCATACTCTGCTCATTGAAAGCTCCAGATTCGGCAGCTTCCTGGGGGCCCAGTGGGGGCCCAACCCGCGGCAGCCAGAGCCACATGAGACCTGCAGACAGCGTGACCTTAGAGTGAGACGCACCGTCAGCATGAATCCAGCCTGACAGAAGTGTGACAGAGCCGTAAACAAAGCGGCCGTGGCGACGTCGTCCTGAGCCATAGAAAATGAATAAATGCTCACGCATTTCAAAGGAGACTCTAAAATGTCCCAGTTAGTGTACTGGTGAGTGCCTCCGCCAGTCGTGCAGGAGGCTGGTGTTCAGTCCCCTGACGGGGAAAGCATTGTTCCGCGTGGGGGCCTGTGGGGGGAAGGGTCTGGGTTCAAACCCGGCAGTGTGATCTCAGCATTGTGCCCTGTTCAGCGCCCTTAATGCCCCGTTCCGCCAGGGACTGGCTGACATAAAAAAAATACATGTAGCTTTGGATGAAAGTATCTGCTACATAAACAAAATGCAAATGTCTGAAAGCTGCCATCTTCCTGTAAGGGGAGGGGGGCAGAACTGCCAAGCTGGCAGGGGGTCCCTCTTTGTGGGGGGGTGGAGCACTATCTGACAGTCACATGCCGGTGTCAAACGACAGGGTGAGGATGTAAGCTAAATGGGGAGGGGGGACATTTTCAGCTGCACAGCCCACAGGTGCCCCTGCTGACTCCATTAAAGGTGCAGCCCCAAGCCGTGTGAAATCCCTCTTCCAGCCATCATTAGCTGCAGGCAGAGTGGGAGGGGGGGGGGGGGCGGTGAGCACACCGACGTGTTCATCATTTAAGCGGTAATGCTGTCTGTCGCCGGGACGGCGAATGAATTATTCAGCAAGAAGCTTCCTCATCAAACAGAGAAATACGCGGAGATTATGCCTCCTCAAAGCAAACATGACAATGGCAACAACA
This sequence comes from Paramormyrops kingsleyae, assembly GCF_048594095.1. Classification (NCBI taxonomy): domain Eukaryota; kingdom Metazoa; phylum Chordata; class Actinopteri; order Osteoglossiformes; family Mormyridae; genus Paramormyrops; species Paramormyrops kingsleyae. The sequence goes on along the minus strand of NC_132807.1, from coordinate 9,523,719 downwards.
CAATCAATTAAGCATTTAAGAAGACAAAATAAATGCCAGATAAAGACAGATGTGCCCCCCTTAATCTGCATATGCTCCAAAAGTTTAACGCCGAATGACTTGTGCTGCTATTGTTGCTGGAAGGTGTTGGTGTCCTTCGTAAATATCTGGATTAAGATGGTTACAAGGACTTGGCTTGGAAGTGAGGGCACTGGAGCAGCACCTGAGATCCAATCTGCAATAAAATGGGCAAATCCCAAGAAGACGACCAGCCAGCACTCAGCCAATCGGCATCCAGTTCAGACTCGTACCCACGTTTTAAGATGGAGGAACGGTGGAGACCACAACCGCCTCTTTCTCACGCACCCCCCTCCCCAAACGGAGACCCACGCACGCACACATGCACTATGAGAAGGCAGTTATCAGACTTCCCAAGCGCCATGGCCGGTCCCGCGATTATGAGAGGCCTTAGTCTCAGCAATTAAAGAATAATGCTGTGCATTGTGCAGAGAAGCCCGGGAGAATCCGCAGACAGCAACACTCCCGCGATGCCGCTACCCGCAGCACTGCAGCCTCTCCGGGGATCCGCCGCATATCTTATCAAGCCCATTTATTTCTGCTGGCGTTTCATTGGGGTTTGCCGAACACCGAGGACGCTTCGGGAATGTGAAATGAGGTTTGCGCTTAATGACTGCTTCGTTAGGGATGTAATAAAAATTATGAATGCTCCTGAGGATTCCCCGCCCCCCCCCCCCCTTCACCGGCCCAAAACACATTCCGGCGGCTGCTCTTTAGCTCACCGCAGAGGCCGCCGATTCAAGGGCAATTAACAGCCTCGAGTGATAATAAGTCTGTAGCGAATTACGATAAAAAAACATAAATCCTTCATCCTCGATAATTTGGCGGCCTTAATCGGCCCGTGTTTTTATCTCCAGCCAGCTCCTGGTGCAGCTACACGCATCGACGTCCTCCGCAGGATGCAGGCGGGAAAATGAGGAGTGTGGGATGATTCAAATAAACGCCCCACTGGTCAGTCGGGGAACCTGCCCACCCCCGAAACGCCCGGCAGCTTCTGGAGATTAAAAAAAAGTATTGGACAGATTAAGCTGAGTGGTGAGACTCTTATTAACTCTCTCTCTCTCAATTTCTCTCCCTCTCTCCCTTTGTTTCTCTCTCTCTCTCTCTCTCTCTCTCTCTCCATGCTAATCGAAGAGGCTAACACCCACGGCCTGCTCTGGAGGCCGCAGATCCATCAGCCTGCAGAAGGAGGCCGGCCTGCCTTCCCGGGGACGGCAGCAGGCAGAGAAGGCCCGCTATTAAGAAACACTGATTTAGATTCTCAAGCACTCATGTAATTTTCAAAAGGCGGGGGGGAAAAAATCATTACTAATAAATGAACGCGTGATAAAAAGAAAAGAAATCTGGGGAAAAAAAAATATTCCCCTCAAATCTTCCTGTGTTACGTGAATCTTTTATGCAAATGGAATTTAAAATGAGGTGAAGCTCTCCGCAGACAGCACCGCTGTTTTTCACAGTCCTCTATTAAAATTTATGCTGCCGTTGATTTATAAATTTTATTAATAGCCTTGTGCTCTGGGAACGAGGCAGTAGTGATGAAACACAGGCTCTGTCGAGCCCCCTCCCCTTTCCCTCCCAAGCCCAGCACCCCCGCCCTCTGCTACAGGCCTGGTCTAGCAAGGTTCCTTCATATGCTCCTCACCCCCCCCCCCTATGATTTTATAATTGGGCTCAGCTCATTGCTATTCAAAACCCTGTAGAACCAATTAGCGGGCGACCCCATGACCTCCCGTTTCTATGCTACAGCGCTAACTAAAGACTGTAAGTGAGACAGCCAGCAGCTAAAGGTCTGCATTTCCTTTGGTTCCTGATTAATAATCCTGTCAGGCCGATCACAGATGTTAAAAAAGAGATGCTGGTTAAGGCCTCGCTTTTTTCCGCTTCTCTGTCTTTTCCATGCTTTCTATTAATCTTTAATGATATCCAGGTCACTCACTCCCTTTTGTCTTGTCAGATAAATGTAGAGTTAACAGGATAATGAGATTTTCGGCAGGCTGCGAAGAGGCCGGTGTGCGACCCTGCTGGAGAGCAGCGCCGGCGGATGGCAGGGTGGGTCGGGGGGGGCGGGTCGGGGGTGGCGCCCATAATGGATGGAGCGGACGCCACACCAAAGACCTCGCTGCTGGATCTAAACGCCCCTGTCAGCTCAGGCGGCCGGCGCCGGCCTCACGGCTTCATCACGGAGATTTCCGGTAAACCAGAAAGGGACCAGGCAGCATATTCGGCCCAGGGTTGACTGCGGGGGGGGGGGGTGGGCAGGAGGGTCGTTAATTTTAATGCTAAATTCAGTCACAGAGAAGGAGAAGCAGGCGAGCAGGAGTTGAGATGTTTTGTTAAAGTGACAGCTGACCTTCAACTAAAAGCTGCTGACCCCCCAGGGACGGGGGGGGGGGACGACTGCTGATAATGCGTCTGAAGGGTGGTTTGGACCGGATCTGCGGCGTAGGCCCCTATCCACACGGCGGCCTGATCCTGTTGGTGGCCAGTCTGCCGATAACCGCGGACACCATCGGCCAACAGGTTAGCCCCCCCCCAGCCAGGTTGCTCACCCCCCCACCACACCTTTTGACATTTTGAGGACGTGGCCAATCACTGGGAAGAAAATGCCTGGACCGCCAGGTCACACACAAGCAGACGGGGCAGGACCGGACCGGACCACTGCGTCGAGTCCAAGAACAAACCCTGATGTCATGTTCCGTGTTCTGTGTTCCGCGACGCACCCGAGATGATGAAGGCCAGTAAGCGTAGAGCAGCCGCTTCCAGAATTTGCTTTTTGCTTTTACCCAAAATACCATAACTAGCTCTTTGAAACAGGCACGTTCTGCTAAATTCCTGCTACGACACGTGCAAGTAGTTACCACAGATCCTGTAGGACCTCAAATGCAGCAAGGATGTTGAACAGAGAAATACGGCATTATAACAGAGAACTACAAACCACAAGTCACACAGATTCTTCACAAAAACGTTTGTAAAAACCATCACATGTAAGTTATAGATCGAAGGAGCAGTTAGCAGTACTTATGAGGCCAAAGGGAATCCGAAACCCACAGTGGGCGGGATTAATTGCTGCTGCCAATCGTCTGCCAGCTGGTATATTACACTTCCCATTGGCTATGCTGCTTTGATTCCCATTGGGTTAAATCAGGCGGTGATTTACAGAGCCGCCCACTCTGGGTCTCAAAGCCACGTCTCTCCCAGCACTAATTAGTAGCACTGTTATATATGACGTCTGATGGGTCTATAATGTAGAATCCAATCAGCAATATACCGAAGCTTTTCCTGGACCTTTTCGACACCCTGTGTTTTGGTGGCTGCTGAAAAATGACGTTTTCTGTTAAAGATGTACAGGAATCGGCTGTGACGATTCTGGCATTTCACGTGAGAGCTGGGTGATCGCATCAGCTGGCCGTAATTAGATCGCACGCCGAGTGCCCGTGTGTCAAAGCCCCGCCCACTGTAAAGGAAAATCTCACCTCTGATTTGTTTCCTGTTGTCGGTCCCAGTGTGACACTGAAAAACAAGCAGTAGCAAAAAAAAAAAAAAATTTTTTTAAAATGTCTTCCCCTTCTTACAAGCCACAAACCAGAGAGTTCAGGGGCTATTATTTTTGGTTAGCGGTGGGAAAAAAAAGCATTCAGCCCCACAACACTTCATGTTACAGAAAATGTATATGTGAAAGGTATTTAAGTAACGCACAGCTCCCTTACTGTCAGTCCCAGAATTAAAAGAATTCAATACCCCTGAATTACAGTCCCCGGTTACATTAGACACAATGAGAGTAGATGATACTTATCTAGTCATCTGTCAGCCTCAACACTATAAACCAACTGCTGGCTGTTGCACTCTTAAAACTGATAACAGCAGATATACATGTTTATTAGTGAAGATTTGGTTTGACTCTTAAAAAACCACAGCGCCAGTTTGAGCATCTCTAACTGCAGCATTTTTCTGAGACGTCGATATGTCGGAATCTTTCTTAATTAAATGTTGTTTGGTGGAGATAAGATCAGAGAGCAGAGTTTGACCACATACTCGGAGCAGGCAGACCTGCTTCTCGTCGGTTCCCCTTTTCATGCGGTGGGGCCTTGTGCAGGGTCAGCGCTCTCCTCACCCGCGTGTGACATGAGAAGCGAAACCAGCGGCGGCTCGCCATCTTCCCTACTCAGCACTGCCAGCTGTCCGCTCGGGCCGACTCGGCGCGGTGCGGTGCAGTGCGTGTGCTTCTAAACGCTGCCAATGGTAACAAGCTGCGACCTGGGGGGGCATGACTCGCCAAAACATGTGATGCTGATCACTTTCAACAGGCGGGTATGGGGAGGAATCTCACGGTTCAGCCACATTCTGTACAGGCCCCAGTGATTTTCACCTGGAAAGGTACACAAACTCACACACGCTTACACACGCATGCACACGCACACACATGCATGCATGCACATACTCACACACACGCACGCATGCAAACACGCTGAAAGGTGTTGCAAAACCAGCCCCTAGAGACAAATTTAGGTGGCCTGTCTCACAGCGAGCACTTCACTATCTCAGCACATGGGTTTTATGGGATGTACCATCACGGTCCGCTCACAGCTGCACTTCATGGGGGGGCAGACGAGAGGGCTGTGACAGACAGGGCCGACGATGCCGGGCGATCGGCCTGCGCTGCACAGTCACTACTGATGAGAATAATAATGATAAATAATGAATAATAAACAGCAGAAAGAGAGGAAGAAGAACTGCAGGAGATATTTCTGGCAGATAGCAGCTAGGGGAAGAAGCGCTTTATGAGCAGCGTGAGTAAAATTAAGGAAAGCACTGAAATTTGATGAAGGCCAAATTAAGTACTTTGTAGATCTTCACCTGAAAGTCGGAGGAATGAGATCCACCATCCCAGTTTTCCTCCAACAAGGAAATCCATTTCAAACTGGGCTTTAGCGGCTGAAAGCCTTTATTTGACCACACAGGTTTTATGGCGTCTGGCTGGCAGCAGCATAGTTTAGCTACCCTTAATTTCTGAACGCATTTTTAATATTCTCCCCCGAACAGAGGGCAGGTCTTTGGCAGCTTGCAGGCTGCCACCGCTGTGTGTTAAACAAGGCCTGACCCCCCCCCCCCCCCCCCCCCCCCCCCGCCCATGTCACTGCACAGCTTTGCAGTCAGCCATAAATCCTTTACGACAAACTCCATAAACCTCTTTGGACTTAAATATTTATGGATGCCTGTGGTCCCCCTGAGTGCTGTTCTCTGTCAGCTGCTCAATGCACCACTAACTTATCTGGAGCAAGTCCAGGCGTCTTATCTGCAGCTCATGGCTGAAACCCTCGTTGCGAGGGGGCCTGTTGGTCTGGCCTCGGAGAAAAACACCATCTTACGGAAGGCAAAGAAAAGGATAAACACAACCATGAGAGCAGAGCCCGGTCCCACCATATAATCCCCTCCGTCACGGCCTCCCCCGACCGAGCGCTCTGTGTACTCAATCGACCAGCCACACAAGGTGTTCTTCATTAAGAGGCTGCCTGTGTCGCCCTGGAATGTGCGAAGGGGGGGGGGCATCGATTCCACAGGCACCGTGTGTGTGGGGTCATTAAGGCGCACGAGGTCGTTGAGTCCCGCTCTCAGCCCGAGTCTCCTGGCATCTCCTGGCATTGCCCGCTGCCAGCAGCAGAAGCGGCCGGGGATAGCGCTGAAAACGGCAGCGGCTCCAAGCGGGAGCGTGGACCGGCCTCGCAGAGGGAGAGCGGGGAGGGGAGCTGTTCGGAGCGCCGCCCGAGTACAGGGATCGCCAGGGGGGGCCAGTTGAATCCCTCGCCACCTCCGAGCGGCATAATTACTCACATTTAGCATTTTTTGATATTTGTAATTCCCATTTTCTGTGATTCATGTGTAAAGGCCCTCAGGGGAAACCATCCTTCATGGAAGTCTGCCAAGACCCAGCTAGCAAACCTAGAGGGGAAAAAACAGAGTTTTAAATAGTTCTCACCGCTAAAATTTGTCAAAGTGTTACAACCAGTCAGCTGAGACCCACAGAATGGGAAAGAGGTTTGTATTTTCTCTAGGGTGGCCTTTCGTAGTTTTTAACGTGTTCCTTTGGTTTGGGTCAGGCTGCGGATTCTCAAATCCATCACAGGGGCATGCAGGCTGAACAAACAAGAGTTTAGAGGACAAACAGGAGTGCGCCAGAAACAGCAAGCTCAAAAACATGACTGGGGGCAGACAAGGCACGCTGCACGACCACACTGCGACGGCGGAGGGCGCAGGGGTGTGAAATAAACAATGAATGGCATGAAACAGGAGGAGCAAAGGTAGAAGAGACCGAGAGTCGCCTCACATTCACTCCCTCTGTCACTCCCACTCCAAGGATGCAGCACCTTGGCGTTTTACTGTCCTGTTCCTGCCAAAAAATATCGAGACATCAGACGAAATCCCACCATTTTTCAGCAGGGGTTCATTTCAAATCCTGCAAACCCTACTTACTAAAAGTGAATAAACACTGCATGGCTTGTTTTTTCTTTATTCTGGCAAATGTAGGGTTTTGTAGAAACCATTCAACTGTTTCTTACCATCACAAACATGGGTGAGATACACCCTTGTAAGCCACCCATATGAAAATCCATATTCCAGACGGCAACATTATGCATTTATAGTGAACACTGATAAAGCAGGGATGTTTCATCAAACCAGTGTTTTAATCCTCACCTGTTAGAATCCCAGCTGAATCCGCTGCAAGTCCTCATTTTAAACTGAATGGGCAAAATTTTAAAAATAAATTTATAAAATTTGCTATAAAAATGCCATTTAACAAATTCCCCTGGGGATAAACAAAGTTTTATCTGATCTTATCTTTAAAAAGAGCTCACTGCAGTGTGTCCAGCTACCTGTTCAAAGATGGATCCTTCTTTTAACAAAATGTTCCTAATTGAAAGAGTCTCCCTTCCTCCCAGCCATAATGTTTAAGGTCCACATTACATCATGGTCCACGTACCCCAGCCCAGCCCAGCCCAGCCCAGCCCAGCCCAGCCCAGCACAGGGATTATTCTGCTTCTAAGGCCATTAACCTTGCTGGCATTTGTAATGTTGCCCCTCAGTTCCTATATTAGTGGAATGAAACCCTGTCTGGCAAAGTGGGGGGGGGGGGGGGGCTAGATTAATGGTCTTTGTAAAACAGCCAGAATAACAACGGTTTCTGCATGCATTGTGAAAATAATAACTTGGTGGAAATCTGCCCATTTCACCAACTCTGGCGTATTTGGTTCGGTGAACATCAGCAAGCCCCAGTAATTTATGGTGTATTTCCAGCTAAGGGATAGAGAATCCATCCCGAGCTGTTTGGTCCTCGTCCAAAGGAAGTCTTAATTCCCCTCCGCGCCCCCCCCCCCCCCTCCTCCCCTGTGGTCCAGCTGCATGAAAGTCTCACTAGTCCTATCAGCTGCTAGATGTTCAGGTTCCCCTCACATGCTCCCGAGTGGCGTGGATGGATCCTGCCGTGAGCCGGGTCATTTCGGGGGGGGGGGGGGAGAAGCTTTGCCTCTCAAACGTCACGCCTCACCAGGGCCCCGTGGCCCCTCCTACCCAGAAATAATAAACTGACACACAAGCAGCTACAGGAGGAAGGATAAAGCGACAGGGGATGAGTTGTTCCTGCGAAATGCCTTTCATTTCGCCTTCCTGTTCCGACACAAAGGTATCAGATTCTCAAACATCTCGGGGGGGATATTAGCATTCACAACATCTTCGCTAACAGGCTGCGTATAAATCATTAATGGCCTTTACCCATTTACTGTTACACTGAGAACAAAAACAATCCCGCTGCAAGAGGCCCCTTCATCCGGCAATGGCAGCCGCGTAGAGCGGCACGTCGCGTGGCAAACGGCGCGCGCGCATATGAAAAACATTTTCTAATTACTTTTTCAATTTAAATTTTCATGTTTTCATCAAAAGACTTAAGGCTAATCTCACAGAGAAGACTCTCCATTCCCCTGCATCACTGTTTATACTGTGATTGTGGGATGGTTTATATTATAAAAACACTTAAAAACAGCCTCCCCCAAATTTCACATTGTCTACAGAATAACGATAATTATTCAAAGTGTAATCCTCATTGTAATCAGACCACATTTTCCGCAATTAAAATGAGCTGATTTAATTACATTATTTGCCGTATACTTAAGCATTCAACTTCCTTCTCTGATCAGTTTACCCCCCCCCCCCTCCCTGTGATGCAATTTAACTTGTGAATGCATTATGAATATATTACCTGTTATGTTCTTTTAAAATAATAATGACATGTTTATAAGTAGGGAAAACAGGCACTTCATCTGGATGTGGTTTCGAGGGGCATTTCGTTTGTGCCCCCCACCCCACAGGGCCCTGTCTGTCTTTATTGCCCGTCCTTGCCGGGGCCGTGCCACTGAGTCTCTGTCCTGGTCCAGCTGCTGCCTGCTTAATGAGGGGCACCAGTAGACTCTACATTAACCTGACTGGGGCCCGAGTGCCGGGTCTCACCTTGCAGGAGCGTCTCCGACAGTCATGTGAGCGATGTTTACCTCCATCACCAGTGACATCTGGTTACTCCAACTGGGGCTTAAGGGAGAATTTTTTATTTTATTTTTTTTAATTCACCATGGCAGATGTTGTGGGGAGGATGACTGGGTAAATATTCGTTAAGGCATTAGAGAGCAATTTCTCTGCCTGTTCTCTGCGTGGTCCACAGGGAGGGGGCTACAGCCAGTGCCGGCCAATCAGCACACCACACCTGTACATGGAAATCGCTCAAATATTTGCTCATATTCACGGTTTTTCTGCTGCACCTGCTTGAGTCTGGGTAAACAGTAATATACATCCCTGACTGCACCACTGTTTTGGAAATCTAATCTTACTGAGAGGGTGCAAAAGCACAGGATTCCTGAGCCGATCCATTACCAAACACCGCGTTGTTTTTCCCAGTAGGAAAGATACGGCGAGCTCCGTAGTCAAGGTCATCGGGACCTCTGACACATCGTTTATGTTGCCTGTACATCCATCCGTCCATTTGTCATCGGCTGCCAGTCCTGGGGAGTAAAGGGTGGGGTGCATCAGAGACGGAGAAACTGAGGGGAATCACTTGTAAGAAACCAATCAGGTTTTCATGCCTTTTTAAACAAACAGATGGACAATAAACAGACAGATCATAAGAGTGTTTCAGTACAAGTAAGCTCATTACTGCATTTATGAGGTTCTGGGTGAAAACCTGCGACAGCAGCAATGGTACAACATGTGTGTGGCCCAGTAACACAGCCCAGAGCGACCCCCGCCTGCAGGCCCCGCCCTCCCCCCGGCGAAAACACCACCTCCCCGGAGGATATTTATATGGTGGGAGAGACGGTACAAATTAGCCAAGGTTTCCAGGGAAGCAAAACCTCAAGCTGTGGGCGGTGCTCCGCTCTGGCCAGCCAGGCCGCCATCCTGCCCCAAACCACTTCCTCTACGCTGGCGGGCAGGAAGCGAGCGGCAGCCCCGCTGACAGGCAGGGCCAGAGGGAACAGGGGCTGCCTTTGTGGTGAAGGAGAGCGGGAGTCGCTCTCAGCCTGCAGACGTCACTCCACTCTGTCTCCCACATTTCAGCCACTATATAAAAAGAGATGCCGCAACACATTAAAATAGCCTGATATTGGACGACTCATCTTGTTGGGCAACAATACAGGTGGACTGCGTCTTGCTTTCTGTCTAACGGCACAGCAATTACCAAAAATAAATTAAATAAACTAAAAATAACTCCATTGGACCTTGTTCTGTGACTTCCTCTCCCATCTAAACAGGACTTTGGTGACAGAAAAATGTTTAAAAACTCAGTCCAAGGGTAATGCCCCCCCCCCCCCCCTCGCTGTTGAAGCCATTGTTAAAGCAGGATTCACATTCTACAATCTCTAATGACTATAAACGACTCCTGACAAAAGCCACAAAGAAGCGCTGTCAGGACGAAAGCTGCAGGAGGCAGCCGGCTTGCAAGGCCGCTCTCCGGCCGCCAGGAGCATTTCCCACGTCTTTCACCACAACGATCAAAACACCGGCTGCGCTGTGGGACGGTTTTACAAGCCCCAGTGCTTCTTTGTGGCCGCATGCCGCTGCGCGGTGGAAGCAAGCGCTATCTAAGCCTGCCCCCTGCTGGACAGCAGGGGAACTGCAAACACCATTTGACTTCCTCCAAGTGCAAGAAAGCATTTGGTCCCCGTATCTCGTTAGGGAGTTGATTTGAAAGGGTTCACCGTAGCTGATGGATAATTCTGTGGTATAATCAAAGTAGATTAGACACTGGTTGCCTTGGGCAATAATTCAATACGAATGGCTATACCGATTATAGCCTATCAGTGGCACACCTAAAGCACTTAAACTGCAGAACCTAATGAGACATTACATGGTGAATACTTAATCGAATGTGCTGGTATGGTAATTACAGCACAATGGCAGCGGAGCACAGAGGTGACGGATATTACGAGCTGAATTTTTATTAATTTACTGCAGTGACAAAGTGCCTGTCGACCATGCCGTTTATTGCACGCTGATTTTACATTTCTGTCAAAATCTTTTCTTGGGAGAAGTTGTGAAAATCTAACCGCATATCCACTCTGGGGTGGCCAGGGGGGGGGGGGGGTCACAAAGCAGGGGACACCCTGGACAGGATGCTGGTCCATCACAGGACACTGACACAGCGCACAGATACCAGAGCAGCCTGAAGAAAGTCACATGACATGTGGAGAACAGGCAAACTACACACACACACACAGGTTTGTAATTATGTCTTTGTGGGGACTCCGTTCATTTATATAGGGAAAACATGACGACCTTAACACCTACCCAGCCCTGACCTTAACCATAAATAACCAAACTAAATACATTTTTAGTTTTTTGACTGCATTCACAGATCATTAGAAAACTGAGGTCATCCTTGTGGGGAATGAAAAAAATGTACAAACACATACGCACACAGCGATAAGTACTGGAGAGGGGGACACTGCCACACACCGCACCACCATGAAGATACCAAAAAAGGGACACTCTGTTGCCTTAATTTTAATTGTTAATGTTAATTGTTAGGTACACGGATGGTATTCCCTGCGACACTCGTCAATGAAAAATACTGTCGGCATTTCCGCCATAAAAAATGTGGCAGAAGAGGACTTATCGGTTAAGAACCAGGAGGTTTCTGCCCAGCGGAGGGAGTTCGGGGCCTGATGCTATCCAGCGGTACAGAATACGGGGCCCCAGAATGCTAGGCTGCACCTTCAGAGAGGCCCTCGCCCTCCAGCAGAAAGCAGCACACATGGAGCAGAGGTGCAGGACGTGACCTAAGGACCACGCGGTGTTCCCAACGCTCCACCGTTGCTAAAAGTTAAGCGTAATGGTGTTTTTCCCCCATGTGGAATGATTCACCGCCATTGAGACGCGTGACAGCAACCTCAACACGTAACCTCACCCCCCAGCACCAGAAGTCAAGACGTCACTTCATGTCACATCTGCAGTAGTGGACCCGCCCTGAACAGACGGCACCCTGTCAGCACATTTAAGACGGTCTTACAGAGCACCATCAAAAAAAAAAAAAAAAGATTCATATTGCTTATGAATAAAATTGGGGGGGTGGGGGTCAAGAAATTTCCTAAACCCAGGGGACATGATGCAGCAGATTCCTTTGTGTGAAACTCTTAGAACAAAAGTCAGGGCAATTATTAGAGCTTTTGTGCGGCGGGGATTGGAGTGCAGGGCTATCAGCAATGACATGCAGGGCTGGTTAATATTTGTTGTGCAGATGATTTATAAATATTTCTCTTTGATTTTGCCTGGAGACAAGGTTGAAAGGTATAAGCTTGCCCTTACAGAAACGAGGACTTAAAAGGCAGATCCTCCCTCTGCTGCAGGAGCCCTTGATTTGTCCGTTAGAAAAAATATATAATGATAATAAATCAAATCAGGGGAATAATGACACTCCCCATAGGCTGGGCTGTCGCACATAAGGTGGAATTAGGAAATTGCTAATCAGGGAATTTGCATTTTAATTCAAAGACAGATTTATAGCACAAAGGTGCAATCAAAGGCAGACAGGACTGGGGATCACAGCCATGCAAAACTCAGGAAAAGATGAGATGAAAGAGGGCAGATTAAATCAGTTTTTAAAGCCATATTAAAAGGTATTACCTCCACACTGAGACTAATGAGGAAGGAAAAGTAGGTAATTTAATTAAAATTCAAGAGAAGCTGCTTGAGAGCCTTTTACCCCTGTGCTGGCACATCAAAAGACAGAAACCTGTTTTTTTTAAAGGTAATTCCATTTATTTTAGGTAACTCTCAAAAGGTACAATTAAAAATCTATTTCATGTAGCCCTTTCCCGAATGAGCATTTAGAGGCATTACGGCCGTGATGACATCAGCGCGTTCCACAGCAGAGCTGAAGGCAGACAGGCTGATCGCGGCCAAACCAGGTCCAGTAGGGGGCGCTCCGCGTTACGCCCTCCTCACAAGGTGAGGCTGACCTCAGCAGCTCGGCCTCCGGTTGGGAATTCGCATGACGGAGCCCACGGCTGGAGACACGGCGACTCTGTGTTTTTGACGTGATGCAGCAGCTGTCAGAGGTTAAGGGCTGGTAATCTGATGGGTGCCGGTTCTGCTCCCTGAAGGGGCTCTTCTCTAGTGCCCTTGACCGAGGTACTTAACCTGAATTATTCCAGTGAAATTCCAATCTGATTTGGATAAAAGAGAGTCTAAGCACAATACGGGCAAATTTAAAGCCCACACATCTCCAACCCTGATATGAATACTTTGACGTTTAAAAAAACACTAATCCTGAAGACTAATACAATATTATATATATATATATGTATAATATTATTCCAAAATGAGATTCAATGAGATTCTGCAGCTTATTCCCTATAAAGAAAGCAGGCGCCACTCACATCAACATATCACTCTTAAGCTTGATTTCCTCTGAAAATACTGCAGCTCTAAAGTTCAAGATCCTTTAAGATGATACAGTCATAAAAAACACAGCTCATTCAGAAGGGAAGAGGCACAAACCCACAACTGCAATACATACACCTTCCCACAATGCCTTTTGTAAGCAAAGAAACTAGGTTTGATTAACAAGGATTTCCTTCTTTGCCTTTTCATACCATAATTTTGTTTATTTAAGGTTAGAGGTTACAGTGTCTCAGTAAAATATTAACTTATGAGCAGTCTTCCATTTTAGTCTATTTGCTTAGTTGGTTTACATACTACAACTGTGTATAACCAATTACCCTCAAGAGGACGTTATCGCATTTTCAAAGGTAACATACCATCTACTCATCCAGGCAGAACTTCCCTGTGATTCACTTTATCCCCAGAACAAGAGTGACTTCAGCCCTTAGCCACTGCCTGCTAAGGAGGAAGGTAAATTCATTCAGTGATTTGTTGACAGTGTTTCCAAATGCCGCTCCAGGATTACCCACAATGCAACCCATCTCAACGAGGCAGACGGGTGGGAGGAAGCAGCTTTGGCTGAAACCCCCCAGCGTGAAAAATGTTACCATATGACATGGCTGGTTTCAAAGACACTGTGCGCGCTGAGCAGCCCACCGGGAAAGCCTCACTCATCTCTGCCATCACTGGCTACCGCTTGTCCAGGGAGGACTGAAAGAGGAAGTAACCCGTGTGGCGACTGACGTGGTGGGGGCAGTGGTGGTGGTGGGGGGCACTATTGACCGTGCTGTGGAGCTTGTTCTAGATCCATAGCTGTTTCCATCCAAACCGGCTTATGGTTTTCAGGCAGTTTCTACAGCTGGATATTCAGCTCAGGCCAAGAAACCTCCTGGGCTTTGAACCAGCAGTGTTGGAATTAAAGAGCCAACCTTCTTAACTACAGCACTAAGTGCCACCCAGTGTTTAGTCACAGGGCGCGATGGGTAATGGGTTTGTGCTCAAGAGTACGGAATAATTACACACCTGATTTAATTATAAAAAACGTACCTGTTGTGAAATACTCTTTTAAAGTAAATTTAAGGATTATAAATACTACTTTTCGTATACAGGGACTAAGGGTGAGTAGTGGTCAAAATTACAACAGGCTGGTTTTGGCCACTCTCTCCCCAGCATGCAATTAGGCCCTTTCAAAGAGCACAAGGGGGCTCCCTGTAAAGCCGGCAGCATGCATGGGGAGGGCACAATGCTGAAATTTTGGGTCGGGGGGCCTCAGACGTAAGGATTAAACCCAGACCTGGGGCATTACCTCCTGTTCATCAGCAATGCTGCACCAATGGGATTTAATGTTACAGTTAAAAACTTGAAACCAGATTTGTGGGTCAGAGAGAGGCTCTGGGGGAATCCCTTCCATGCAAGCCTCTCACGGCCGGTAAGCAGTCCGGGCATCACGGCGACAGAGAGGCAGCCTGCACGTATGGGAGAGGGGACAGAGGACACAGCACACAGCATCCGGGGAAGCATGGATGGAGAGTTCTTTGTTCCTACCTAAGCTTTGGAGGGACAATAAAGTGCCCTTCAGTGGTAAGGAGCGCTGTTGGGTTTGGGAGGTGGAATGCGTGCTCCTTGACGGAGTTTCAAGAAAAGGTTCATCTTGCAAAACTGCCTTTTGCTGTAGTTAGACTCACTGGGGAAACATTCAACCCTCCTGTGAGGACAGTTTGCATGTAAGCTGACAGGTAAAGAGTCACTCATTTATATATTTGTATTTACTTTGGCACATGTTCATAATCCTGGCTGACGGATATTTGGGCCCCTCTTGGGCCTAAACTCTGTCTCTGGTGGGCTTTGGGGGGGGGGGGGGGGCTCTCTGATCTGACCCACAGCCCTGCTTCCAAGTCAAGCAGTAAATCTCGGGAAATGAAAAGCGGCCCTCTCTGTCGCAGGTGTGTGAAAACACAGCTCAGAGCAGGATGAGAGGCACACAGGGCAAGGGGGGACATGCTGAATCCATCCAGCTCAAATCAGCACCATATGCTCTCCAGAGCCTTATTATACTATAAATGAACTTTATTGAAGCAACAAAGTGTTTCAACTCTGCAAAGCGAGCTGCGGAGGCCAGGAGATGCCCCACACGCCCCAACTCTCACCCCCAAAGGACTAATGAGGGGCCAGGCGGTGCCCCGTCCATGTGCTGCCTAATGGCCCATTACTGACAGGGGGGTGGCACACGAGGGGGGGGGGCAACAGCGAGCGAAAACAAGGGGGTGACAAGCGAGAGAGGCATTCTGAGGACCCATGTCCAAAGTCATGCGTGTTAAGTCCCGCTCTCAGGATGTTGTGTTATTGTACGAGGGCAGAATTACAGAGGTAAGAAACCGCATAAAAGCATTGGGGGGGGGGGGGGGCAGGGGGGGTTCTGTAAGGGGGCTGTGAAGCAGCATCACAGCCCTGTGATTCTACACGGGATGATTAACGCTTTGAGAAAAACCAAGACGTGCATCTGTTCCTTGTTATAGCTCTGGAAATCAGATTAAAGGAAAATCTCTTAACAGATTGAATTGTATTTACCATAATTGCTGAGAACAGCTTATACAGAGCAGACCACAAATAACAGAGTAATAAAATTCAGGAAGGTGGGGCTTTTTATTTAAACAAAACCCAAGCATTCTGAATCTGTCCAGTGAAAAGCGAGACCTGAGGCAGCCTAATCAGCTCCGCCGGCAGGGAGGACGGCTCAGCCTGACGTCAGCTCCGGCATGGCATGTAAGCTTTTGTTAGTATGTTTAAACAGCTTTACTCCAGCTGTCTCTGCTATTAGACACACAGCTTCTACCACAAGGTTTTCATTGACTGATACATAAATATATATTACTACTACATTTTTTTTTTTTTACTATTTAAACACCTAATTACAAAGGGGTCACCCTGGGAACCAGCAATGAAATTGGCCAAACTCCCTCACAGGTAGTCAAATAAGGGATTCATTCCCATGCATATTCTGACCTGATGTCTCCTACATCTTCCTGCATTTTTTAGGAAAACGATGTTTGAATACCTTGGATCTGAAGGATTTGAAAACATAATAATAAAATGACACAAAGAGCAAGTAGCACAAATCAATAAATGTTGAGAAAATACCTTGGCGCTGGATCTGGCTCATTCCTCTTTTGATGGAATTTAAAATAGAACCACATGCAAGCACAGAACCGGGGGACCGTGTGCTCCACATGACCCGTCACATGAGAGCGAGAATGCGAAGCTGGCCGCAAGCTGAGCCCGACTTTGTTTCCCATACCCAGTCACAGATTTCAGAGTCCCTGCATCCGCATTCGCTCAGAACCCTCTTTCAACACATTTCATGGGTATATTTTTTGCAGATTTCTTCTCTGAAAACACCTATTAATATGACTGGATGTTTCTTGAATCTAGGTATGGTGCTCAGCAAGAACACCAGGAAGTTGGCCGTTTCTGATTCGCTGATGACACCAGCGAGCACAGCATAGTTGAATTCATGTTTATCGTCGTTAGCTGTGAATGCCAAGATTTTGCTGCTATTTCATTCCACGTATCCATAGTTACCATAGTCACTTGACAAAAGGACAAAAAAAACTCAAATTCACAATAATTATGGTGTAAACAGTTTATATGGGGGAGAAACTCCACTTGAAGAGCTAAAACGGCCCGTTTCCCTTTCAGTGCGTGACGATTAAGGATTAACATGAGCAGAAGATGCATGCGAGTCCCTTCGTTTGCCAAGGTCACAAGTGAATGTGACGCCACGTAGGTGCTTCTCATCTATGTAATTTCCCTTCACTGTCCCCCAGCTTCATAGTCATAAATCGGCTATGAATGACAAAACTGCAGAAACTAAAATGTTTATGCATGAAACAGAGAGACACTGTTGTAAAACAGGCACTTTTATTAAAATCAGTACTAACAACTGGCAAAAAAAGAAAATCAAAAAAAAAAGTAGCCCTTGCTAGGAACGCATATTGTCAAGATGTTTGGATACTTTAAACTTGGGTTCA
This sequence comes from Paramormyrops kingsleyae, assembly GCF_048594095.1. Taxonomy (NCBI): domain Eukaryota; kingdom Metazoa; phylum Chordata; class Actinopteri; order Osteoglossiformes; family Mormyridae; genus Paramormyrops; species Paramormyrops kingsleyae. The sequence continues at coordinate 9,506,716 of NC_132807.1, read as the reverse complement.
ATAGTAAATATACTGAATAATTCAATTACTGATAAAGTGGATCTGGTTAGGAGAAAAAAAAATGGCAAAATGTATATTAAGTTCAACATGGCTGTAGAACTGCAGTAACAATTTTATTAATATTAAGTTTCTTGAAATCACCCTTATATTAGCATATTAAAAATCTTTCACATTTTACACAGACCTCTTCCACACTTATTTTAGTAGTGTTTTAAACAGCAATATTAATAGGGATGCAGACACTTCCCACAGTGTGACACTAGGGGGCAGACTTATCAAGCATTTGCTTCACTGCAACATCCTCGCCTGTTTTTTTAATTAAACATACATTTAAAATTTAAACAAAAATCAGCACTGGATTTACAACATCCATGAAAGCAAAATGAAAAAGGCTTTTTAGAAAAAAAACTGAGAATGGAGGTGTAAATCCTGCACCTGTGACACAGCTTGATAAATATGGCCTGCAGCATCATGTCAGCAGACTCCAGTCCTGCTCAATGCGTGTTTATTAATCAAAAGTATTACAAAGCAATTATCGAAAAATATATATATATATATATCTGTTAAAATGCACAAAAGTCATATTGAATCTCAAATCCATTATAAACTAGAAAATTAAAAGCTAGTAAAAATTACACAGGTAACTTGGCCAGCCAAGCCACACCACAAGGGGGCAGTCTCGCTACAACCAGAGGCAGTGCAGTGTACAGTGCTGCCACGGGAACGCTGGGAGGACACTAACCCCCACCCCTCGAGGAAGGCACACTCTTAGCTTTCAGTGAGCCAGATACAGTATAACATACCCAGAGGCTCAGCAAAGTTCACAGAAAGAAGGCACTAGCTTCAGCGGGGGAATGAATATTACAGCCCAGTCACCCAGAGGGTGCTGGAGGTTCGGTAAATACAGGTATCAGATTATATTACCAGCACAGCAGTGACCGGAGACTCCATGAGGCTGACCTACCTTACCTCTGTATTGTATGAATACAGACCTAGCCAGACTGGGCAGTGAACCCAAACTGCAGCCAAGACTTCAGATCACAGACATTCAGAGGAAAACAAGTTCAGTTCCTTTCAGTCAGAAGAACTTAAGGCAAAAATTATTTATACTTTGAAATCACAAAGTCAAACTCCTGACGGTCTGGCTCGTTACAAGTTTTTGTCCAGCGCCACTTTAAAAAAAACAAAAAAAAAAAAACAAAAGTTCTTATTAAATCCGTATAAAGTGGCCTGCTAGTTATGAAATGAAAGCTTAGATGTAAAAGGAATCTTTAGATAAACAGGAAATGGAAGTTAGTGGAGAGAACAGCCTAATTCGAGCTCATTTAGCCTCTCAGCACGCAGCATATGAGCCTCGGTCATAGGCGTCAGATTTCGGTTCACCTGAACCATTCCGAGTGGCCGGCGAGGCGCTTCGGGCGCAAAAGGGGGAGGGGCATGAATGAGTTTCGGCTTGTCACCAGCGCTCAGGGAAGTGCCTCTTGAGCAGAGCAATCAGCAGACGAACTGCTGCCTCATGCGGATGATCTGGAGCAGCGCCGCCTGGACATCCGCATCCATGTGGCCCTATGGAGAGAGAGCGGCTATTAGGCCGAGCCGACAGACCGCGCCCACCAGCGCCATTTCAGGGTCCTGCTGCAAAGCTGGCGGCCATTAGCCGCCTTTAACGGCAGAGAGCTCGCCGATGTCATACCTGCGCCGCACTTAGGAGATGAGTTCTGTATATCGATACCACTTCCCTGTGCTGCCTCTCGGCATCCTGGGTGGAGAGAGGAGACAAAGCAGCAGAGGACTCAGCCCTCAGGGGACTAAGCAGAGGCGGCACACGATAGCTCTACATCGCCCCCATCTGGCAGGTCTGGTACATTCCCTGACCTTGCTCATGATCAAAGCATAAAAACAGAAAATTCTACAAAGCATCGCAATCCATACTTTGACAGTTTCGTAGAATGTCTGGCAAAGTTAAGTCACTTTTGGGACTACACGCAGCTTACTGAGGGGACCGGACTGGATGCAACATTAAGTCAAGCGCCAAAGAGAGGTGAGAGCCTCACTCCATAGAAACCCACAAGGGACCATGTCTCCCAGATGGGAAACATCTCCTAAGTATCACTGATTTTCATTTAAATGTAAGCATACTGCATTACAAGCTCAAACATAGCACTTTAATTATATATGCTGCTGTAACAGCACTTCAAGGCTGCGTGTGCACAAGTCAGGCCAGCTGAGGGCAGCTCCTGCAGGAAGCCCGCTGGAGAGGAAGGCAGCTGTCTGGGCGCAGCCTCCTCACGTGACCCCAGCAAACAGCAGAAAGCAGGAATGCCCCCCCAGAGCCTTCCACACAGTGGACCAGAATGAAATGTTCTGCACCGTTTCCTCCCTTTTTTGCAAAAATGACTTTTTCTTGAGGTGAGAACACCGTTAATTGGCAGCAGGAACTTTCCCCAAAGCACATTCCAAGGGCCAATCAAGCAGCACCATTTCTTTTCTAACATCAGCTGTTTGCTGCATCGTATTTCAGATTGTCAAAGAGAATAACAAATGCAACTGACAGCAGCCTCATGCGGTTCATACAAAATACATAAAAAAACCACATTAAAAATACATATAAGCTTATCATTGTGTTCTCTATATACATATCACACCCAATTATACCAAGGGCAGAAGGAGCAGGATGATGAATCCAACCATTTGTACGGAAGGAGCATCCACCCTCTACCCCAACTGAAAACTGATATTCCAAGGAAACATTTACATCTATATCCCAAAGCAACTCCCCCAGGAGAGCTCCCCCCCCCCAATCGCACTGGCCTTCCCAGTGAGCAGCACACTCACAGCCAGCTGCTGCTGCAGGCCTTTGACCTGGGCCTGGAGTGTGTCCACGTGCTGCGTCTGCCTCTTGTTGGGAGTGCTGCCTGCGTAGGCCAGCTGGGAGAGCCCGTTCAGGGCCTGCTTCAGCCGCTCCACGTCTGTCAGCAGCTCTGTGATCTGAAAACACGCATGCAGCTCTTGGTGGCCAGAGCAGCGGGCAAGGCGGCGGAGACTGCATCCGAAAGCGAAACTTAGTCCTGGACATTAAACCAGGACTAAGCAAAAGCTACAGCAACCTGGAAAACTTCCTAAAGAGCAGTATCTGAGGGACAAAAGTTCTGGTATTTTTTATTTGTGGTATTTGTGTGGAGTACTACACAACATGGTACCTAGCTACAACTCAGTGGTCATTTCATATAAAAGGGGGAAAAAAAAGGCTACCTTCTTATCTTTCATTTCTGTTTGCTCTGAGGACATCTGGATTCTCTTCTGCAGGTCTTCTATAGTGCTGAGGGAGTCGTCGTACCTCTTCTTCAGCTCTTTGATCTCGTTCTCGATGGACATGCTCTTAGCCTGAAAGGCCTCCGTCTCAGACCTCGCCCTGCTCTCCCCCTCCTTAGCCTGAACAGCTTCTCTGTACAAGTCCTCACACTGCCTCGTCAAACTCGACAGCCGCTCCTCCAAGCCCACAGCCTTCTCCTCAAACCTACGCTTCTCGGCATGGACTACAGCCATCTCGTTGGTGCCCTGGCTCTGGAGCTCCTCTAGGCCCTGTGTGGCCCTGAGCAACTCACCCTGGAGGGAGGACACATCATTAGCTTTCTGTGCAGCGCTCTCCTGCTCCTCACGCAGGGTCAGCTTGAGGTTGGCCACCTCTTGCTGCAGGGCCTCCTTACAGGTACGGAGCTCTGTAAGTAGGGCGGTGTCGTGGCTGTGGGCTTTCATTTCCTCTTCCAGGGCGTCCGCCCTGCCCGTTTCGTGCCGATAGGCCTCGGACACACGCTCGCATTCTTGCTGCGCCTGCTGCAGGGTGCCACACAACGACTGCTGCATGGCCTCAAACTTCTCCGAAGGCACGTACTCAGTGTCCATCTTGCGCTGCAGGGCTTGGATCGCAGCATCTCTCTGAGCAGTCTGCTCCTCCAGCTTGTTCTTCTGCATCGTTACATCCTGGTGCTGCTGCTGCATATCCTGCAGCGCTTGGCTCAGCTCCTTCATCCTGCCCTCCACCTCCTGGTACTTTTCAGTGGGAACAAATCCCATCTCAAGCCTCCCCTGCACAGACTTCATCTCTACTTGCAGCTTCTCCTTCTCCTGCTTGTGACATTCTCCCTCCTTCTCCACATGGCTGTATCTCTCCCGCATCTCTTCCAGCTGTTCAGTTAAGTCCTTCAAGGTGGACCTGAAGGACTTCTCTTTTTCCTCAATGACAGTCTTCGAGACAAACTTTGACTGAATGGCCTCCTGAATCATATCCAGCTCTCTCTTTTGCTCCTCCATCTCTTTATGAAGCCTTTCGATCTCCTCCTGTGCAGACTGGTATTTCACCTGTGCCTCCTTTGCCCTGTGCTCTGCCTCAGAGACCTCACCAGCCAACCTGCTCCTCATTCCCTCATAATCTTTAAAACTGACATAATCCTTTTCTAGTGTAGTCTGGGCACCCTGCAGCTTTTTGCTCAACATTTCACTTCTCTCCTTCACCTGTCGCAGCTCTTCCTCTCCTTCCTTGACCCGTTTCTCCAAATCACAGCTTCTTGCCTTCATTTCACCCAAAGCAGTGCTCAGTTCAGCTTTCACCCTCTCGTGCTCAGCCCTTGGCACGTACTCCCCCTCCAATCTCTGCTTCAGGAACGCGTAGTCAGCCACCACCTTCTCCAGCTCTTTCTCCTTATCCTGACACTTTGTTCGAACCTCTGCCAGCTCCATCTCTATGTCTTCCTTTCGAGACATCAGGCTGCCAACTTCCTGATTGAACTTCTCCCGGGGGACATATTGGCTCTGTAGATTGTTGACGTTCTCACACAGTGTTGACCTCTCAAATTCCAGTTTCTGAAGCTCCGCTTCATCACGGCTTCTCTTCTGCTCCCCTTCCGCCAGCTGCCTGTTCAAGTCTTCTATGGTGTGGTTCAAAGATCTCTTCATATCCTCATGGGACTTGAGGGACACGAACTGCACCTGCATCTTCTTGGTCAGATCCTGAACACGCCCCCTGAGGATTCCCTTCTCCTTCTCCCCTTCCTCTACCTCCCGGATAAGTGCCTGACTCTTGGAGGTCACATCTGCCAGCTTCTTCTTCAAAGCCACGTTCTGATCCTCCAGCGTGGCCCTCACCTTCTCGTGCTCCTGCAGAAGGATGGTCCTCTCAGCATTGGTCTTCTGACCATCCAGCTCCCGGTGCAGCTCTGCCACTTCCTCCAGCACGCGGTCGTAATCCTCCCTCAGCTCCACCAACTGCTTCCCCTTCTCATCCACCGCAATAGTGAGAAGATTCTTCATGTTGTCAAACTTCTCTCCCAAAACCATGGATGCCTGCCTGACTTCCATCTCCTTCATCAGGGACTCCATGTCCATCAATGTCAAGGTCATCTCTTCTCGCTCCACCTTGGATTTCTCCAACTCCTTTGTGAGTTTCTCAGTCTCGTCGGCCAGCAGGCCCTCGCTCTTCTTGTACTCCTCCAAGGCCTTCTCGCTCTGCTTGAGATGGTTGCGAAGCCGGCCGACCTCCGTGGATGCCCCTTCATACTTGCCTTTGACATCCTTAAGTTGGACCCTTAGGTCCTCTACCACCTGGCTGTTCAGGTGCTCCTTCATAGCCACCACGTGCGTCTGCAGCTGCTTCACCTTAGCCTCAGAATCCAGCATGCGCTTCTGCACGTCGCTCAGGGCCTGCTCCAGCTCCTGCACCTGCCGCTCCGAGTTTCGCTTCTCCACATCGCGGTCTCGCGCCAGCTCCTCAAACTCCCTGCTCTTGCAGTCAAGCGCCGCCCGTAGACGAGAGACTTCCTGTTCTACAGACTCCTGCTTCTTTCTGGCCGCCACCAGGTCCTCCCTCAAAGACTCCACCTCTCCTCCTGGGACTGCCCCCGACTGCAAGAAATCCAGTGGCCGCGACAAGGAGTGCAGCGGCGCAGGGGATTGTAGGATCTGCAGCGGGAAATGGAACAGTCATCAGACGTGAACAACAACTTGCACAAACACACAACTGCCGAGGCTTCATGCAAGCAGGTCAGGGCGTCTTAAGCTTATCAAATCATTTAAGTCCATGAACGTGTGCTGAACTAGCAGAGAAAACTCGCTTCAATTTAAAAAGTCCAAACAGTCAAAATACCCATGCAGATTAAGCTTAGTTAATAATCAGAAATTTCTCATTTCATGGGGGCAAAACAGCTAATGCTGGAAAACAATTCCAGTCATATATCCAAGACAGCGGAGGTCAGGGAAACACAGAATGTTAAGAAGCCAGCTGATGAGAGCAATTATTCACGCAAACTTAATGCGAGAACATGCCACACTTAGGTCAGTGTTATGGGCAAAAGTGAACAAGACTGAGGCGTCATTCGACAGTTTCTCTCCATCATTCAGCCTGTTCGACACACGTTTTCTAGACTAACAGAAGTTGTATTAATACCTGTCCAGAATCCAGACTGTGAGATTGCTTCACAAGCATGTCTTTCCCTGAGGAAGAATTGGGAGGGAAAAAAAAACAGGTTCATATCAATTATGTCTGACTGTTAAAACACCTAATATTGTATTTTTTAAAGACACACTTCTCTTACCTTTTATCACAGATTGGCCAGAGTAGTCTCCCTGTAATTGAACGTGAAAATTAATTACACACATCTACTCAGTTACTAATCATTCTGTACTATTAAATCATTTATGATATTATGATCTACATGGAAGTACTTGGAACTGCATTATATTCACAGTGGAGGAATTCCCGCGCACAATCAACAACAGGCAGGATTAACCCAAAGGAAGGCAATAATCGAAGGACCAACCACCATGAAGTGAAGCCAGGCAGATAGCGATTGACAGCACACAGTAGGGCTTCAGGCTTCTACCATGACTATCAATTATCTCTTGGCACAGAGCCACGGCACCACACAACGCCGTTTTAAAGTCACGTGAGAACCTCGGACACACAGCCATCCGTCCCCTCAGGACTCCCGCTGCCCCCCGGCCTGTTTGTGGGCTGCTCACAGTCACCGATATGCCAGACCCTGGACTCACCAAGCGGCTCTTCAGCTGGACCTTAACGGTGTCCCCACTCCTGGAGCCCTCGTCCTTCTCACGACCTAACAAAGTCAGCTTCAGCTCGTCCCTCTGGAACAAAGCAGGAGGGCGGCTACAGGCTAGCACAGATTTCCTGGGCTCATGAGAAAATTAAACCAAACTCCACTACAGCCTCATCTCACATATGCTGCGTGTAGATGACAGGAAGTACTGCTACAATGGCACATTTACAGAGTACTTATACTGAGTAGGCTAATATTAATCAATGGGATATAACATTACATCCCAAAGAGAGGGAACTGACCCTCTGTGTAAGCTCCGGAAAGACGGCATTCCAATGGCTGCATTAGGGAATCGCATATATTACTGCACCATCTATCAAAATACAAGCTGGTATTTCAGCGTCATTTGTTCCCACATATTAAAAAATATGAGGAATATGCCATACGCATAACTCCGCGTACATAAGACACCTCCCATTTTAAAATGTGACCAATGAGCACCTCACATAACACATCAACAAACTAATTCTGGTGATCACACAAGAAACGGTCTTACCTCTTTTTTCAAGTCTTCCATGGCTGTCTTCTCCTGCAAGAGAGCAAATATCTCCTCACTTTAAGTCTTCACGTTCAGCGGGAGCGAGAGCCACCTGCTGACTCCAAGCGGCCGGCCTCATGAGTGCCGTCTATTGGGAGGGGCACCCACCTGGCTTTGCTGCTGCTGCAGCAGGTTCACTTTGTCCAGCAGAGCCTTCTGTTCCTGGAGGAACTTCCTCTCCAGGTCCTACGACAGACCAGTCAGATTCAGCAACAGGGGCACTAACAAGATGTCAACCAAGCTTAATAAGTGCGGCATTATAGAAGCATATCAATATATTGATTATATTATTGTTCTGCAATTTAGAAGCTAATAAATATATTAATCGCATTACTGTACTAAACCAAAAAAATAAATAAAAAATGTTTTGGGCAATTGATTAACAAGACTGGCAAGTGCCAGATAATGTCTCTGGGACAAGCAGGCCAGTAAAGATGCTCTATAAAAATAAACTCAATTGAAATCCAATAGACGAGTGGAAAACAAACTCTTCACAGGAGCATAAAAGACGGGTTGCACTCACACGTATAATCTGATCCCTGATGCTGCCTTCTGCTTCTGCAGTCATCTCCATTGACAGCTGCAGAAGTAATCACGCTGTCACGCATTTCATATCACAGCAACGTCAAGCACGCACATCACCAGAAACCAGAGACGGCAATTCATCTGACTGAACACTAGGGGGCACTCACTGCAATGGAGCAGAACAAAAAGCCAGCTTCTTTGCCAAACAAACAGCATTGCATCATGTTCTAAATGAAAGGGGTTATTCAAGTTCATCAGCCCCCAACTGCGATTTGCCATGTTGAACCTCACTGACCCATTCTGACCCTAATTAAATGGTGGAAACAAGAGACTGACAGCGTGAGCTTAACGGCATCTGACAAAGCACAGAAGCAGCGTACAGCTCGTGGGGGAGGAGCTCTGGAAAGTCCACTGATGAGGCACTTTGGGATAAACGGTCAGTGAAGAGGCTCACTGTCAGTCTCGCCGAGCGTCGCACAGACTGGGCACGGCCAAGTCACCACCTAATGTCACGCCCTTAACGTTCTTCCTTCCTCAGGAGACATAAAAGGGCAGCTAAAGCAGAGCTTTCTCAGGTAGCAGCTGGGCTACAGGTGTAAGTGTCATGAGCGAAGACCTCCGTAAGCGATACCCGCACATGATCCAGCATCGTCACAAATCAAACAGGCGAACAAAATATTTACATCCCTGCAATGTGCTCAATGCCAGCATGAAACACCCCCCCCACCAGCATCTGTTAAAGGCATTAGCACTCACCCGTCGAAGTTTCTCCATCTTTGCAGCTTTAGCTGTTTACAGGACACACACAAAATAGAAAGTTAGTCTTCTGCCATTTCAAACTGAAAATTTCAATTCTTATTCCCCCAACTTTAGGTAAACCTCCCATTCAAATCTATCACTGCTAAAGCTAATGACGCTAAGTCATAGGTGCGGACGATGACAAAACAAGATGTATATGCACAGAAAAGGTGCGGGACGGCGCAAGCTACCTCTGAGCCATGTAGCATTGCTTCATGTACTGGATCGAGAAATCAGCAAAAACGAACACAAACGTGGAAAACCTGTGCTTACAGAACAGGACCCCACAGCACCACAAAAGGCAAACCTCTAAAGTGAACAGCCACCGCAGTCATAACCGTCGTCAGCTGTCATCAAGGAAGAATTTCTACTACAGCTCGTTACTGCCATGGGCAATGAAGCCAGGACAGAGGGCTCCGGGTGTCAGAAGAGCCATTTGGCTGATGTGTCATTTTCCCTGTTTCTCAGCAATCCTGCTTTTATTATAACCTCCGCAGAAAAAAGGAAACAAAATGTATATTTTGAGGAAGCCCAACTGGATATTTACTTAAGCGCTTAAAAAAGCTAGAGAGCATAACACTGCTGGGCAGACCATAGAACACTGGCAGCTGCATGCAAAACCAGAATAAGAAGCTTCCAGCAAAGCAATAAGAGGATAACAGGCCTGTTTTCTATACATCACATGCTGTGAGAGAACTGTCTGAGAGAGCCGCGTTTATCCTGTCTGACTCAACACCTACATGTTTAATGGAGTCTCTGCCACTTCCCTGGTAATTACATACAAGCGCCAAGCTAAATGCTGCACCCAGTTCAGCCCAGAAGAGGTCACCACTTCCTCCGTGCAGCACTGCACTTTCAAGCTGTCTACTTCACACTGAAAACCAAACATCACTTCTGCCAATCAAACAGGAGTCCATCAGGTGTAATGGTCTGTTTTATGGTAGATTATTATGGTTTATGTGCCAGTGAGGAGTCTGACATATCTGATGAAAGGGCGGATTCCAGCCGTTACCTTTAGCAGCGCTCTCCGTAGCATTTCTGATCAGCGCCACCAGCTCTGGGTTCTTGCAGATGCGAGCATAGTAGAGGCTGTCGTGGCCAAAACAGTCCACGGCCGCCACGTCAGCCCCCGCACGCAGCAGGACATCCACAGCCACCTTACAGGAATGCTCACAGCCCAGGATCAGGGCGGTCCTACAGGCCCAGAGGACAGCCGTCAGCCAGTGAGCCACGAGCGGAACGACGGGAGCGGCTGGCATTGAAGCGCACGACTATAATATTGTTAATTCTAAGAAATTGCTGCTGTATTTTTCATGCGATGAGCCTGACATTCTAGAACACTGACCTATAGAAGTTATCAACAATTACCATCATTCCCGCTGCCCTTCACCTAGAAGCAAACAGCTCAGAAATACAGGGACCTGACAGTGACGCACTGAAGGTGGGAGGCAAGGTGAATGGCTTACTTGTTCTGCTTGTCCCGGATGCCGATGTCTGCACCGCGCTCCAGGAGAAGCTGGCAGATTTGGGGACGGCACATTTGGGTGGCCAGCACCAAGGGGGTACGACCATCCTGCATGCAGACAGCAGGGGATGTCTAACTGAGCTCACACACACAGGGATGCAGGCATAATGTAGGCGCATGACCACCACAGAAACAGAAAGGCTTGGCGCAGGAATGCCAAGACGGCACTCACCAAGTCGCAGGAGTTTACAGCTGCGCCACTGTCACATAGGAGCTTGACGCTGGAGCAGCAGCCGGCCATCACTGAAAACCGGAAAGGGCAACGCAGATATCAGAGCAGTATGCTTCAAGGCAAGGGGCTAGACCTTACTCTGCGGGCTCCTCGACTGCAGAGCCCTGGTCCTGCCGGCACCGCGAGAGGACGCGGCAGCTTCAAGAAGCCGGACTACGGCGCAGATGTGGGCTGGTGCTGCATACCCGCATCGTGCAGAGCTGTTCTCCCCTGCAGGTCCAAGTTCCCCACAGGACAGTTGTGCTGCAGAACATGCGAGGAAAGGAAACAGAGCAGGACGGACATTTTATTGGCCAAAACAGGCTCACAAAAACAAGGAATTTCACATGCTCATATATGCATTAAATGTAATACCACACTTACACAAACATAAAAAACAATACATATCCATTTACTGGATTGAATATGTACTCGCAGCATGATTACTATACATATAAATGAAACATCCCCTCTGAACCACGCGGATCTACATCAAAGGCTTTTCGTCAGAGATGTGTCAAGTTCAGGGGGCCAAACACACACCATAAACCATTAACATTACTTGGACCCACCGCTTCTGTTAAAGGGGTGTGAAATCAAAGGGACTGTACTAGTCAGCAATTCTAAAAAAAGGCCGGACTGTCACTCAGGGATGGGAAGGGAGTGCGACGGCATTCCGGCGAGGAGCACAAACATGTCAGAGTGCAGACAGCGCGTCGTCATGCGGCGAGCGCTCGGGGCCCAGCTGTGACCCCCCTATCCCACTCCCCACGCACGGCCCTATAAAAACCCAACTCTCTCCAGCAACAGGCTCCCGATCAAGGACCACGATCGGGTGACTGGGTGTTAACTGGGAGCTGGGAAAGCCAACACCGAGAGAGGCCCAGGCTGGGTCTGCCCCGCGGAAGGCGACACCCACGGGCAGACATTGCACAGACTGCCAGGCGGTCGCAGAGTCAGGCCTCACATTATCGGTCTGACACGTAAGCAGAGCCCCACGGCTCAGCTGGAAGCCGGAGGGGCAACTGTGCCATGGAAACGCATGGGAAGGCATCACACCACAATCATGCACTCAAACGTATCGTCACACACACGCACCTGGAGCAGCTTCTGCACGCAGAGCGAGTGTCCATTGCGGGCAGCCAAATGAAGGGCATTTTTACCTGAAAGAGAGCAAACAGCAGCTCAGTACAGAAACACCACCACCACAGACAGATATTGATGAGCAGGGTGGTAACGAAGAGGCTCTGCTGTTCATACAGGTGACGCTCACCCAGGCAGGTTGAGAGGAAACGCTACGAAGATTTTATATCATGATTATAGTGACCAAAATTATCACGTTATCAGTATTACTGAGGTCTTGATAAATTGTGCTGGAAATGTTTGAATGGTACGGATACACAAACAAATCATTTCACATTAAAAACTTTTTGTGTGCATAAACATTAAAATAGTAACATAGCAAATACCTTATGTAAACATATGAAATCTACGTCAAATGCGGAGTGCTCCAAGCGCCTGCCACCAGAAACTGACGCGTAACAAACCCACGTTGGATGCTTCCCCTGCATCTGGGAGACTTGGGAAGGTTGCTAACTTTGATTAATGCTGGACAGTATTTAATGTGAGTTTTTCCAAAGAGTGGCAATCGCAGTTTTAATGACAATTACAATCTGAAACGATAATTAAAAAAAAACGTAATAGTAAAAAAACATAAGAACGTAAGAAATTTACAAACGACAGAAGGCCATCATTAATAGTGACGATCAGGAATTTTACCGTGAAACTGGTAACCGTTACATTCCTATAGGTAGGATTATCAAAGACAGTTAATCCCCTTAAAAACGCCACTGACTTAATTCACAAGATAAGGTACAACAGGAAGCACCTTCTCCTCATCTTCCCCACCTTCATCTTTCCTCTTACGCAAAATCCCTCAAAACCTCAGTACCAACTTTAAACAACGCAGGTGACTTGGAGAGCTGATGTGTTGCAGAATGGATCATACATTTTACATTAACGGATTAACAGTTTAAAACCAAATTATTTCTGATAAAATCTTAATTGGTTCGAAATGATAGTGTTTTCATACACTTTCCACTAGTGTGTGCGTGGTTCCACTGACCTGGCTGTATGAGTTATGTCACAATGAAAAGCTCCTACCAATAAATAAGTGACATGTATTCACCCTTCAAAGCTACCAGACCCCTAGGGCTAAGCGCGTGATGAGCGCCTCTCACCAGCAGCATCCGTGGCTGTGACGTCGACGCCGTGGCCTAGGATGAGGTTGAGACAGTCCAGGTGCCCTCTGGTGGCCGACAAGTGGAACCTGCAGATAGAGAAGTGAAGACAGGCATGAGTGTCTGCAGGGCATGAGAAAGAGAGACTGAGGGACTACATGTCAGGCCACACCAATGACCGCAAACACACAAATTCATCACTGATAAGCAGCCTGCTGGTGGGCAACAGTCTGTGGCCGGTAGACAGTCCCACATCCAGCACAGGCAGCTTTCTTAACAGCTAAATCCCATCCGTACCTCCCGCTGCTTTCCGCTGTCAGCAAGGCCCTAATTACAATGCATTCCCTGAAACCTGCAGGCCTTGCGGCTCTCCAGAAGCAGCAATGACCCCCTGTGCGGCAGACGATCATTCTTTAAACACACTCAATCCAGCTTATTTGGCTAAGCTGCCGATTATCTCGAATACTTAGAGGCGATTTATCTGCAAAGTCTCTCAGTTCCTTAGACAAGAGTGTAGAAACACAAGCAAAGCACGTCCACCCACACACCCCTGCAATAAGACAACTGACAGGTTAATCTATATTAAAAATGCACTTGCATCAGTGCTACTGCAGACACAGAGCTGAACGGAACTTTCCCTGTTGTGACACTACGACCCAGCTGTCTAGCTTGTTGGCTGTCAGGGCATGGTGCGTGAGCACCATAGGATGCAGGACTCTCTCATAACACTCCATTATCCTCGTCTGTGCCAGGTCTGCTATTAGGTTACTCATGTCAGCCCAGCCCCCATGATGTCCCTCGGAGCAGCACACTGCTGAGGTATCACCCAGCAGACATGACAATCCCAGGCCTGATATACCTCATCAGCCCCCTGTAAAATAGGCTGCTACCTGCAAAAGCCCGGCGGGGCGCGGGCTGTTGTTACTGCGGCTTTTTAGTCACATCATGACACTGGATATTTCTTGTCCTGTATCACCAGTAAGTGGTCAAGGTGTTTTTTTGGTAAACATTAAAAATTTATTGTCTGGTGCTGGTGCTGCCATGAGTTGTACCAACAGACACCGAGCAGCAATCACACGCTTTTGCTCAATATTGTCTCTATAGAATCCAAAAAACTCTCATTCAGCAGAAGACGAATGCCTTTTGGTGACCAGTTCTCCGCTTTTCTCCTTCACTCATTTTTGTAAAAATTTCCCACAAATGTTCCATAATGAGCGAGTCCAGCAGGGACTGGCCTGGTGTAGAGCTAATGCAAAAGCAGAGGAAGTAAACATTGCTTTGTTCATTTTTAACATATAGCAGATAATCTCAAATAAGAGCAATCATTAAAGTGTTTGGGTCTTTTGGGCGGGGAGGGGCGCATTGTATCAGAAAAAAAAATTAAATCACCAAGGTTTCAAAATGCCAGAATAGTGCTGCTTTGGAAAATACTGGCAAATTGCCATATATCTTGGTATGACGTTTGGACAGTGTTATGGTAAGAAAAAATTAGATATCACCCAAACCTAATCTTAACCCAGGTCACTGTTGCCGTCCTTGCAATATGACAATTGCATGTGTTTAACATGCAATGTCGATATTAACACTGCGCACCATGCAGATCTACTTCAAACAATATAGGTACATTAGCTTCTTTAAGATGAAGAGCGTTCATTAAACCTCCAGATAGCTTGGAGATCAGTAGATACTGTCTGCACAGAGAACACCAAAGGATTAATACAACAACAAATTCAGGGTAAGCACCACTTTGGGACCAGTGTGACTATATTGGGACTCCCTATATATTGTTCCTGGGTTATAATGCGACCATGTTGGGACCCTGTATCTATTGGCCCAGAGTAAGAGTGTATCTATGTTGGGACTCCCTATGTATTGGTCCTGGGTTAAAATGTGACTATTTTGGGACTCTGTATCTAATGGCCCAGAGTCAGTGTGACTATGTTGGGACTCCCTATGTATTGGTCCACTCTCATAATGTGCCTATGTTTGGATCTTGCTTACAGTACATTAGACACAACACTAAACATGCTGAAGGACACCTGACTTTGAGAGCTTGGATATTAAAAGCAGGGTTAAGTGAAGATACGTCTGCATCTACATGCTGTCTTCAGGCAGGACCCTGAAATGAATTTTCACCAGTCACAGCCCAGAAGCCAGTGATGTCTATGCCTAACCATCAACTAGGTTCAGTTTACCTAACAGAGGTGTGACCATGAACATCAGCCTCTGTTGTGGAATCATTTTAGGAAACCAAGCCAAATGCAACGTGAGGCCTTCTGCGAAAAGAAAAGTTGGGATCTATAAGGAATCTATATTGCAATTTCAGAAGACTTACAGAAGACAGGCCTGCAAAGCAGATGCATTCCTTGGAACTGAACCAGGAGTGTTTCAAGTGAATAGACAATTAGCTGGTAGTATATGCATTGCTATCTTGCAATCACAAAAAAAATGGCTCACAATCTTTTGCTGATCTAAATCACTCAGTGACTCACCTGCAGGATATCACCATGACAAAGTCTGTCTTAGAAAACATAAGCTACTGACAGCCTGTCGATGAAACATGATCAAGATGGGTTCAACTGGGACACTACAAGTCCCTATTTATTGTTTTACAAATTAAAGTCATTTAACATATCTGAACTAGAGCGAACGTGACAAAACAATGAAGGTTTAATTGTGCGCTATAAAACAGTAGCACTAGTGTCACAGAACTCCACCAAGAATATGTCCTCTGGATGGGACAGTAATGGCCTTGGTCAAATGAGTTCGACAACAGGAAGACACTTTCCTACAATAAACTCAGGCAAGGGTCACGTGTACAAAGCAAATAACTACTGTACAACAGTAATCGCAAAAATTAATTAAAAAAATAAAATAAACAAACAGAATGATAGGAACATAGGGGAGAAAGACTGTGGAATGAATACACTTCACATACATATGTGTACATACAAAAAGCCTATGACTTACGGGGAAGCATTTATACTAACACAATTGGGAAAAGAGCAAAGGAGTCCACAGGGACAATGTGCATGGTTTAATGTGATTGGTCCTACTGTCTGAGGTGATGATGGCCTCCTGACACCGGAGACGGGCCCATTAGAAACCCAGACGCCTGGCATCCTATCGAGGCACCAGCTACTTGAGTGGCTTTCATATCTATGGCACCACGGAAATGAGGTATTTTTAGAGGTAGCTGGGGAGACGACGGGGCGTAAAAACATCTCTGTAAGTAACCTGAGCATATATTATGCCAAAATATTTGTTTTTTTTATTTCTGCATTTAAGACAAATACACCAAAATACACAACATCACCTCTTATAGACCTGAATTGAAGTCGTCACAATGTGCATTTCCGCATGAAAATATTTTTTTGGTCCAGCAAACTTGAAAATATACGATGAATCTCATTTATGGCAACGCAGACATGAAAGATGAAAGATCCAAGAAGGAAGTATGTCACAGAATCGAAGGCTCACTCTCGCTACAAGGTTTGCAGAGTTGCTTCCTGTGACTGTACCTTGTTCTGTTATGGTATTTGATCCAATGAAACAGAGCTGTTATCTTGTCTGAAAAGGTGAGGAGGGCCATCAAAGCCACAAAGCTTTCACTCATCTCTGGCTGACCTTATCTAAATCTAAAAATGCTTAATATATTTCACTTGTTATCTTAAGTCTGCCCTCACGTGTTCAGCAGACAAAAGCTGATTCCAGGTTACTGCAAGGTGGCCTTAGTTTGGTGAAATTTCATTACAGTATTAGATGACAAGCAGATCCCCCTGAAAGCTGGTGGTTTAGAACCTAACATGCTTAACTAAGACCTAAACAAGGCAGCTGCAACCAATCATGGTTTTATAACACTAATTAATGCAAACCTCTACATTTTTTAGGGGACTTTTAAAAAAAGCTGGGCAGAAATACAATAGGTAGGATTTCACACAAGTGAGCTACAATGAACGAAGTGACATTCAGCCTTGCAGCCTGCATTTG
The DNA here is from genome assembly GCF_048594095.1 of Paramormyrops kingsleyae. Lineage (NCBI taxonomy): Eukaryota > Metazoa > Chordata > Actinopteri > Osteoglossiformes > Mormyridae > Paramormyrops > Paramormyrops kingsleyae. Next base: position 9,489,780 of record NC_132807.1, on the reverse strand, counting down.
TTTACTTTGCTTTGACCCTAAAAATACACAACCTCCGTCCATGTCACTCAGCTGGATGACCGGCTAAAGATAACATGGCAGTTCACCATGGCAACGGAACTGGAGCCGGCACCGGCTCTAAAATTACAATGTGTTTAAGTGCATGTATCAAGTTTAATCGAAATATCTCCTGATGAGGAGGTAAAAAAAAAAAAAAAAAAAAAACACATGTTCTGGGCAGCGGTGATCAAGCGGCCATAACCACAGGGAGGCTGTAACCACGGTCGCGGCTGAAATTAGCATCAGCACGGTGTCTTCACTTCCAGAGCGCAAAACCACGATTCATGCGCAGAGCAGCCCTTGGACACTGGCAGCCTCAATTGCTTTCGTAATCGCTTCCGCATGTTGTGCAAACGAAAGTATTTACATGCAATATATTTTTAAATGAACAGTGCAAGACAGGACAAAAGCGGATGTAATCCCCTTTCAAAGTTACATATAAGGGCATCAACAACCAAGAATGAGTGGAATGCTCCAATAACCAATAGAAGTTACCGCCGTCTTGGAAAAACCAATCCGGGCATGTTGGGGAGTTATTTTTAACCAAGACAGTGCCACACTGCAGTTACAGGGCAGAGTGTGTAGACCGGGCAGCCTGGCTACCTGGATGGAGGAGGAGCCAGCACATTAAGTGTGTATCTACTGCAGGCGGGGCAGCATACTCACGCTGAGCGGCCCTCAACATCCAGCTTGGTGGGGATGATGCCCTTCTTGCTGAGCACGGCGGCCACCTTGTCAACCTCACTCCGTTCCACTGCTTTCATCAACCGGTCATCATACTTGTTCCAGTCCGTGTTCTGGGATAGTGGACATATGCCGTCATGGGGAAACAAGAGGACAAAGCCGGTAAAACTTCCCTAAGTTTTCATGGGTTCTCCCCACATGCACATACACTTGCGCACACACCCAGTGGAATGCTACCAAGAACAATCATGCTATAAGGTACTCCAAATATGCGTTTTCTACACAAATCGCAAAGACAAATCAGCAAGCACACCTGCCAATCAGTTTATTCATAAAAGTACAACTGTTGCACATTTCCATCAACTACAAGGACTAAGTGTTCTCTAGTTTATCAATCAGCTTGGATGTTTCCCAGTGCTCTCAAATACGCAGGAAGGCAAGAGCCAATTTCGGAATGGTAAAAACCATAGCATGTGGGGAACCAATCCCATTTACAAGCAGGAACATGTAAGTGGAGCTGCGAGGCACAGAAAATGTCATGCAGTAAAACCGGCAGAACACCAACAAATAGAACTACAACAACAACAACAACGACGACGACGACGAGCAAACTTTCTTCCTGGGTCTCTGCTCGTCCCCCACAGTTCATCTGGGCCCCCAAAACAGGATTACCCACCCGGCATCACAGAGAAATTCGCTCGTCAGCGGTATACCTACAAAGTACATAGAGGTGCATTTAAGCCATCTGCTCATGTTGGCGGAGAGGCCGTTCGTTCAGCCGGGAGCGGGACAGTCTGCCAAAGAGCTCCCTGCCAGTGTGGGCTGCCGAGGCACTGCCCCGAACTGGCTCAAAAGGTTCCTGCCGGGGAGCGTGTGGCGGCACCCGTCCGGCTTGCAGAGGTGCGTCGTGCGCGTGCTCCTGGGCTTGCCGCCGCTGCTGTCTGCGGCTGCATAGCAGCTCCGCCGGCTGTCCTGAGGCGGGAGGAGAGCACTGGGACGGCTCCTCCTGTGGGCTGAGCCTCTGTGCCGAAAGCCCGAGTCTCACTCACACCCCCCTCTCTCTCTCGCCCGCTCGCCCGCCCGCTCGCTCTTGGAGGCAGCACTGGGGCTCCTCTCTGCTCACCGAATGACACACCTGGCCCACCTCGCTCTGTAAATACGCACGCCCACCCAGCTCCCACATATCCCAGACAACACCGCGCAGGCGGCCCCCTGCACTGCTGCTCACCTCTATTTTTTGACCCTCCCCACCTTCCAGATGACTGATTGGAAAACAGGTCTAATAATACTCCCCACCCCAGCATACCCTGACCATGAGTAACGGCATGTCAGCAGCACCCGGCACCAAAACAAACCTTGCGAGTGCTGGTATGCGCCCGGCACCTAGAAATATTCACCTAGTGGGATTAAGGTGTCGCATTTTAGCCCCCTCCTCCGTTCAGGCCAGGTCAGAGCGGCTGCTAAAGTGAGCAAGGCGCACATGTGAGAATCCCACAGTGCACGGTAGCCTGATTGGGTGTCAGCTTTTACAACCAGCTGTCTGAGACTGCAATCTGCCCCCCCCCCCCCCATCCCCACAACAAGCACAACACACGAGACGAGAGATCTATTTATGAAGAAAGACGTCATTTTTTTTGGAGTGAAGCACAGAGAGAAAAGGGAGAGCTGAGGAACATGAGGGGGTGGGGGACGTTTAATTTACACAGCCTGCGTCAGCAAGGTGTCATTTTGCGGCTGCAGCCGTTAGCCGGCTGGGGATACTGCACAAACACGTGAAAGGACTTTCCACATGACATGTAATATGCAGGACTGAAGGCCCCACTCCTAAACTGCTCTATCCCATAGAAACAATGAGGCAGAAAAGGCATTGCTTTAAATAGTCCTCAGCATCCTGCCGCATGCATTATTAATCACGCCAACATATCCTTCACGGGCTTAATAGTTTAAACGCACAGGACCTTGCAACCGGCTCTCTACAGCATCCTAAGCCATCATGGCGGACACTCTTCCAAGCTACGCCTGATGCACATTGTTTGTTTCTTTGCTCCAAGTCAAGCCCGAGCCAGCATTTGTTGATATTAAGTTCTATGACGTGATGCTATGGTTCATCATACCAGCCAGCTTGCCGAAAACAACCCCCCTTGTCCCACCCGCCAGGTCACAGGGCCATATTCCTGATGGATGAAATCACTGCCTCCTGATGAACTTCACGGCTTTGCAGAGGTGGTGACCCGAAATGATGTCAGCGAGCTTAGAAGGCGCTGGCTCGCGAGGTCAGGCTGCTTCCCCATGCCAGACAGTGGTGCGGTGCCAGATGGTGTGAGTTACATTCACGACCACCCAGGGGGCACAAGAGAGCCAGTCAGCAACTGCGTGGAACAACAGAAGCTAATGAACTACCTTAATGAACGTTTGTCCATTTATTCTTCCTCAGGAATCATCGCAAGGGTATGCTCTCAACAACTCTGCAAGTCTGACTTAAATTCCTGGCTATTCTCTGCACCAAGCAACACCTGTATTTGATAAATCTCAGCTATTACTCAAACAAGCTGATCAAAGAGCTCAGGGTACTAACACCACGGTCACCATACTCTCGACAACAATGTCAAAAAAAAGAGAAAATTCCAACAAAGAAACTGCTTATTAAAAATTTATCACAGACAGAGAAACACCTCTTAAAACTGGACATTTCACGTAAGCAGGAACACAGGCCCCTGGTGGGGAAAAAGGGGGCTGCAACTCGAGCCAAAGCCAACACCAGGATGAAAAGCAGGAACTTTGAATGTGGCTCCAGGGACGGCTGAGGGACACTAAGCAGCTTAGAATGCAGAGAATCCCCCCTGCAGCTTGAGAGGTTGTAGCAGCTGACAATTTGCACCAGCAGTGATTCTACGGCCTTCATATTATACATTAATGCACTGAGCGGTGGTTACAGTTTGGAGAGGAAGCATAAACTGCGATTAGGAGCTCAGTATGCTGTAATCTGCAGCCCACTCGCAGGTCGAGTGGCACCCGAGCAGGAACGGCTGGAGGCCGATGACCGTCTGTCCATATGGCACTGGCAATTGAGACTTTAATTAGAGGGGACCCACCCCCACAGAGCCCCATGCTGCCCAGACCAAAAGCGCATAGGCTGCAGGTTCTGGCTAAAGATGATGGGGCTCACAGCAGATAGCCAACGCCACAGCCATCCAAGATGACGCCCCCGGCGAGTTAAACCTTAGAGGCTAGGTGATTCATACAGACTGCACTCCTGGGAATAATCATGCTTATCTCGAGGGTTATATTTAAAAAAGCAAACACTTTTGGAATGTGGGACAAAATAAAACTATACACCAGAAACAGACCCATTACTCAACAGCTAATTGGCTATTTTACAGAATCATGACCCAAAGGGTGAAACGTAAGAATGAAGACAAACCTGAAACCTGAGGCAACTAAAGCTTTCTCAGAACAACAGAATGATCTCCACCCAGAATTCAGCTGCTGTCAGTTTAAAGTCGAAATGTACACCTATTCAGGTTTACCAGAAACAAATGCTCTGTGACGTCCTGGAGGGAGTTCCAGAGCATACAGGAAGACGCAAGTGCCTGTATGTCTCTGCAGCATCCCAACAGAGTGCCAAAGTTAGCCAACAGCCTTCAGCTAACCCTGTAAGTAAGATGGTGACCCCACTGCACTCTGCGTTTCCGACAGATGACTGGGGTCAGCAAGTTGCTGACCCTGCAGATGCCAGCCATCAGACGCGTCACATAGATATGCTAAAATGAATGTCAAGTATTTAGACCTCGATAATCAATCTCTGATCAGGGGGCCTGTAGCCTACCCCAGGCAGCACATGGTACAAGGCAGGGGTCCACCTTAGATAGGAAGCCAGGGCACTGCAGGATACACACAAGTAGACACCCAGTTATACATTATAGGCAATTCAGTGATGCACCAATTAGCTTAACTACACATCTTGTGACTGTAGGAGGAAATTGGTGTGAATGAGGGAGAGCATGCAAACTCCACATAAAGAGCGGAGGCGAGATTCAGGGCCAGTGTTACCCAGTGAGCCACCGTGCTGTTTTCAAGTGCATCCGAGTACAGCCTGTTCTCTGTAAGAATAGGCATGAGGGAGGCCTAATAATTCTCTATGCGAGTCTGTCTAACAAGCAGTGTGTTGCATGCATATACATATAAATACACACATATAAATACACAGAATAATTTGGCATTATTATTTCAGTGAGTAGTGGTGAAATGGACCTTGATTTATCATCTGTATTCCCATAACTACCCAGCTTCTTACTAGAATCAAAAAAGGCAGAAATAAATATTCAACCAACTATAAGCAAGTAACAGAGGTAAGACATCTATCCAAGAGTGGAGCCATTACTGAACTCGGGCATTGCTGTGTTTTAATACCTAAGCAGCAGTCTCCAAGGAAAATGGTAACTCATTAACTACTGCAACACACAACAAAAGGATTTATATGCAGCCGCCTGTGTTTCTATGTATGTCTATGGCAGTTATAATGGAATGTTAACCAATACAAAGCAATAAAAATGTGGTGAAATCTGGCAGCTTATCCAACATCCTGGAACAACAGTACAACTTACACACTTTGCCCCATAATGGTTACTACAGAAAAGAAAAACACCAGCTCTAAAAAACTAAAATACAAATCAAGGGATCGCCAGCACCTTCCTTGGACAGACACCAACAAATGCGTATTACCATGCAACAATGATCACACCTGGAGAAAAGCAACATCCCCAGTTTCAAGCACGGGAGTGACGTTTTCACCTTTCCAGCACTATGAAAGTGCATGCCTCTGTCTTTACACTAAGCAGTGGATTTCACACCAATGGTGCTTTTCTGCTGGCATGCAGGAACCGAACCGTACCTAAGCCTACTGCAAAGAAAGACTAATTGCAGTGCAGGTCCAACTCGCTTCATGTTTTCCACTACAGATAATCCATGTGCAGAACACCGGTATCTCTGTGCATTTTGACCAATCAGATGGTGGTGATGCAACCAGCTCGGTTTGGTCATGCTTTCAGTCCTGCTAGTAAGCAAGGCCATGTCAGTGCAGGTATGGCTATGGTATAGCTCGCCTACTTTACAGTGGAAAACCTCCAGTTCGCAGTACAACTCGGGTACAACCCGGTTCTTAGTGGCAGTGGAAAAGCACCACACCTCAGAAGCACTACTGACTCAGGCCCTTTGGCTAAATCCTGATAAACCAAGACTGTCAGGCTGAAAAATTAAATTGATCTTTCTAGGAATTATTTTGCAGAATTCCTCAGATGCTTGGGAACAATTGTTTTCAGCCAAGAAGTCCCCTTACCCCACCACCATCCACCATTTCTTCATGTTGTTTTTGGATCCGAATAATGGAACAAAAACAAAATGAAACATTAAACTTCACTACACAGAGTAACAAGACTGCAGACCAAAATAATAAAAAGGCCAAAGTCTGGCCCAGCAGCACTTTGTCTTCCGTGGTGAACATGCTGATTCTGTACAGTCCCTGGGACAACTATACTGGACCCTCTACCAGAAGCAGAACAGCCTGGAGAGCCAGAATTAAAGGACATACATGCCTTCTACAGTCCCGCCTCCCACCGGCAGCTGCTCATCAATGTGGCCCTCAGCAGCGTGTGGCTCAGTGGGCTAAGCCTGTGTGCTTGTAATCACAAGGTCGCCGGTTCAAACCCAGTCTCAGCATGTCTATGGGTCCTTGAGCAAGGCCCTTAACCCCCAGCTCCCTGGGCGCCGCTACGGGTGGCAACCCTTTGAGGACAGCTAGCTCTACAAAGAGCAAGTTGAGGGAGGCGTAAAGATCATTTCGCCATGGGGATTAATAAAGTGATTATTATTATTATTGTTGTTGTTGTTGTTGTTGTTGTTGTTAAGTGGCTGCCGCAAGACTACCTGCCTGTGGACAAAGCAGCGTGGCCTCAGTCAGCACAGGGTCCTGGCACCAGTAATAGCACCAAGATGCAGCCATAAAAGGAGGCAGGATGTAACACAATGGCTGTGACTACACCTAAATCTTCACCCACATTTAACAATGGCCAGACCCCTGTCAATCACTATAGTAACCAAGTAATGATAGAGAGAAAGCTACAATTCCCACAGAAAAGGAATATCACTCTGCACTTTGAATACGACTTCTACCTGAAAATACAAAACCTGTTTAACCAGTTCATGTGGGTGGGCAAGAATCAGACCAAATGTCTGGTTCACAACGCTCAGGACCATAAAGTGCAAGCATAGGTTGATTTTTATATTTAACTTTCCCCCCATCACACACAGTGTTTTTTCCCCTCATTAATTTCCACAGAGATCAGGCTTTCAATTACTTGCCTGGTCAGGATGTTCTCCTACCATCACTAGGTCTGATGGGAGAATGGGAGCAGCAGGATGACCAGGTCAGGTGGAGGACAGCCATGGGCTATGCGTGAGCCCCCAACTGCTGTTATGTTATTCAACATAACAGTTTCGGTATCACAATATATACTGAAAGTGCGACTAGGTATTATTCAATCTTTTTTCACATAGACAAGATGGAAACCGCCATTACCCACTGCCCACCTCTTGCCGATACACAGGGCAACAAAAGTGAGATACGGTGTTATTTTGGTTTTAAATCTATTGGACAGATCATTGATATTAAGGACAGATCATTGATATTAAGGTACCAAACCTGGTATGGGTATCAAAGATTTTGGTATCGATCCAACTCTACCCCATAAAGAATGAGGAATGGGGCAAGAGAATACAGATGAGGGGTCAAAAGGGGACTGTGGCACTGCGGGACAGGGCCCAGGTTTGGCCCAGTCCAGAGGGAGAATGCTTTGAGGAAGTGCTGGGCACACGGCTGGAAAGCTTTGATATGTGGGACCTGTGAACTCCCACCCCACGCACAGGGGCACAACTCAGCACTGGGCTTCAAAGGGCTGCTTTTCACAAGAACCAGTACAGAGCAGCAGTGCTTGTGAACTCATCCCATTTATTAAAAATCTTGTGGAAGTGTGCTGTACAGCAATCTGCACGGGCAGGTTGCTAGAGGCAGGAACTACCTCAGATAAAAACATTGCTGAAGATAACATTTGCCAACATGTTTTAGACAAACAATTGTGAGATAACAACCAGAAAGACTTTATTTTGTAGACGATACAGAACATGGCAAAAAAAATATTTAAGAATAAGTCAGACAATCTTGCATATATTACATACTTTGCCTAAGAGAAGAAAATAATGACAAAGCGGTGTAGTTTATAAAGGACAACAGTGAAACTACATCTTATCCTGTGATGGAGGTAAAACTCCTCCCTTCCTGTCTGTTGGACAGTCACCAGGATACCAGAGATGTATCTTGTTCCCAGGAAGGACGAGCAGTTGTCCTGCCTGTACTCGTATCCAACAAAGCAGCTTCAGGGCGAGGCTCCATCTGGTGAAGGAGGGCCCTCCCTGGAGGACTGAGGGGGATAGGGTTGGGTTCTTCAGGCCCAGATGACCCGAGGCCTGGATTGGGAGGGAGCTACACTCCCCGTGGGCCTGGAATGCATGACGCCCAGCTCGAGCTCAGTAATTCACTACCACACGCTCAAGAAGAGAACTTGCCTAAACAATGGCCGGGTGCACTGACAAGTCCCAGTTAGAATCAACACGTACACCTTGGCTCAGGGCAGAAGACTGCCAAACATGAAATCGGTCCATGAAACCCGAGAAATCCTGCTTTTTAGAACCCAAATCGAGAGTAGAATGCTGAACACACATTTGAAAGAACCTTTTATCACAACAAACTAAGTGTCCATAAACTCTTAGTTCAAGGTTTTCTGATTATGTAATGTAGAGCTAAGATTTAATACAATTTCTTTCTGTGAAGGAACAGCTTTAGGCCTGTATATTCTTTTCAGTAGTTTATAGTAAACAAGCCATCAGTTGCAGCAAGTATTCCATATAAACCACTGAAGTTCTATCATAATATTTATAATATAGAACACAATCAGGATAACCATGAGGAAAAAAAATTATATAAAATTATTCCATGAGAGTCAATATGCAAGCACAGGGCTGTTCGATGCTCGAATCTGATCATCTATGTGGTGAAATCAAATAGGTGGCCTGTGGATGAAGTTGCAATAGAAATCTCCAGATACATCAATAGGGATTCAAAGTTTAACTTCCTGAGTGAACAAAGTCCGCAAAGAGTGAGGAGCTAATCGCCAGAGTCAGCCTGCACCTTTTTGGTATCATCATTCCAGTGGGTGTTGCTGATAAACCAGGTGGCTTGGACCATTTCCTCACTGCTAACCACTAGACAAGCTTGCTGCGAGGCCAATTAGGTCATTTAGCAGAGCTGTTTAAATTTAGGATAGCAGCTGACTGTGACCCTCCCCGGTAAAAGCTGCTTGCAAATTAAACAAAGGAGTAAATTCACTAATGACATGGAGCGGTTCCCATGAAATCCCAGAGGACTAATGCTATTCATCCAATCCTCCCCTGTTTTTCCTTCAGGTAACATGATAAATATTAGCCCAAGTTGTCTCCATTAAATATAAATATAGGGAAGGAGTTTGCATCAGCGCTAACGGATAAGAGACAACCTGAATGTGCTTACTGGGGAGAAAATGGTTCATTGACCTCCTGCCTGACAGCACAGCCAAAGGGGCCTCAATCCACATTCATGTCTCGTAATACTGGAGTGGTTACTCATGCAAGAATAAGCTTCAATCGCTGTTGTCTGGTTCCCAGCACGCTGCCTCCCTCCCACCCCCACTGGGTGTGAGCAGACTTTCAGAGAAGCACCACAGTTCTCACATAGGCAGCCCAGGACCTGCTGGCTCTTAAGGTGCCCCAAAGACCTGCCCACGCCTGGTGAATTCTGCCTTCTGCACCACATTTTGTCAGCAAGTGACCCACGCCACATCAGGCCTCAAGTTAAACTATTATTTTACATATAGTCTTATTCTATTGTATTTTATGTTATATTACAGAGGCCTTAAATAAAACTAAATCCTCACAGCTTTGTGTGCTGTAAGGAAATTAATATAAAACACAGAACATAAAAAGGCAGATTATCAAAAACAAGGAATGTGTGCTATTATTACAAGTACGTAGGGGAAAAAATGCAAATTCTTACTTGTCTGATGCCATCGACATTATTAACCCCAATCCTGTTTCTGCATGAAGAGTCAGAAAATTGATTCATGGTTTAGCTATAAATTCAATTTTCAGTGTTATGGCTGCCAGAACAAAAATTACAGTAAAACTAGGTACAACTTAAAAGACGGAAACTGCCTAAAAAAATAAGATAAGCTGTTAGCCAATAACCATAAGCACTGGAAACATGCATGTCATATAAAAAGAGGGTTGGAAATAGAGGCACATGAACCATAGATTCCTGCAGGAATGGTGCTGAGCACAGGCAGATTGTAATAGCAGCATGTGCAAACAGAGCCCTGCCTTTTGTGACAGTGAAGCCTGGAGGAAAATCTGCAAACGATCAGTTTTCATTCCCTCCCATTCCCTTTCCCAAATACAATAAAGGAAATGGTCTCAACAAAACTGCCACCACTCTGTTCATTCCCCTTTAATAAGCTCTCCTGTCCAACTGTACGGACACTGAACAGAAATAAAACAGTCTTTTACAAACACTGAATTTTTAACAAAACTGCTTTTTGTTTTTTTTTTTTTTTAATGGAAGCTGAAATACTAAAGCATGTGAAAGAATTCTAAACAACACAGCACTCAATGGAGTTTGGACAAAGACCCATTTATCAGGCGAAAGCCAGCTACCGACACAAAGGCTACAGAGAAGAGAAAGACAGTTGAGGCTCTACAATGTCACATGTCAGTAAAGCATCGTCTACAGGTTATACCCTTCAAAGTTGGGGTCAACATGCTTATTTGGGGATGAAAGTACCTTTTCCTGTTTTATATGCAAGGGTCAATTTAGAGAAGGGTTTAGAGAATTTTTAAGGAAGACCTAGTGAACTTAACTGGTCTATTTTGACTTGGTCCCAACTTACGAAATTAAGCAGAAAAACACAGTTTGCAACCCACAGTAACCCATTGTCTTAGGGGAGCATAACACAATATAAGATGACACTACAAAGTCGCTTTCAGGAAAAACTGCATCAGTGTGGTAAATTTACAGAAAGCATGTTAGATTTTTGACCAGTTAATCGCTTTGTGATTACAGGTTGTTTAGCCATGGAATTTCACCCTGCCTGTCAGCTCTCCAGTACTGGTCACCACATGAACATAGGAACTGTCCACAGTGACGGCCAATGAATAACATTCCCAAACAGAGCACTTTTAAATTGGCTCCACAACCAGACCTCGGATCACTCATTTTTCAAATGAATTGGCCACTAGGCTTGGGGTAGGCAGTCAGGGAGAGAGGACTGCCAAACATCCATGGGGTTTGTGGCCCAAGCTTGGCTGAGCAGAATACAAATGGCACAACGGCAAAAGGATTGCGATATTAGGAGGTCGGATAAGTTTTAACCCAATCATGAGTCAGACTTAAGGGCATGCTTGCATCTTCCCCAAACAAGAGAAATCCCACAGTCTCAGCTATAAATCAGTGCAAGGAATGTCACTCACCCCAAAATAAAGTTACCAGGAAAGAAATCTCTATTAAAAACAGAAACACATAGCCTGCAAGATGCTTTCACAATAAGAAACATAAGGCAAACAGGCCTATGATTTATTGGCACAAAAATATCCTTTAAGTCATAGCTTTTAGCGGGCCGCGTTCCGAAAAACGTGACATTACTCCAATGACTTCTTACGCTTGCAGATCTGATTCTTCGGACAGCCATCAACGTCGAAAGCAGCATCAGAGCCACGTATCATTAAAACTACGGTCATTAAATCAGCAGTTAGTATTTCAAGCATCAATTTACAATAAAAAGTAACTTCTAACACGAAGCTGAGCTTCTTCTGATTTAATGACTAGTCTGTACCGCTTTCAAAGCTCACTTCTGTGTTCTGAATGGACCACATCCTCACGATGGAAGCATGTAAAGTTCACAAACATCTACACTCAGTTACTACCACCATCATCGGGAGCTCATATCACTAACAGGGAGCTGCAGGGAATGTCAGTTCCGATCTGAAGGCAGCGCAAAACCAGCGACGCCGTCCCTCGCATCTCCAGTATGGTTAAAACTCACCACAACCGCCACTGATTTTACTAAAACCTCACCCGCCGGCTTTAAAAACCGGCCTTTAAAACCAACACTACTCAACGGCATCACTCATTACCGTCGTCTCGCAACTGCGAGCGACCAGCTGAGCGAAACTGATCGCCAGCCAGCCGAAAGTGATCCAGCCGGCTGCGCGAAACTGCGACAGGCAAAGGTGTGGTGTGTAATAAATAACTATGATCGCAAAAGAAGTGTTTTTTCCTTTCCTGTCGTAAAGTCAGTTTGGCTGTATCCTTGTATTTGTAAAGTCCCATTAAATGAATAAAATCAACAATTTAAACAGAAAACTGTTACTGAACCGGGCTGCGTAGTACTTTTAAGAGTAAGTAGAAATGTAGCGTCTCGTTACTGCACAACGTTGTACACGCCATTAACGGGAATTTAGATGTGTATATGCATTCAGGGAGTTTGACAGGCGGCCGATTAAAGCCGGACCGCAAGGCGCGTGACCTCGCGCGAGCTCCCCGCCTCAGATATAACTCACCGTGATTGTAACTTCTTGCTTCTTCAATCGGTACTTCAAACTCTTCATTTTTCACTTCTTAGTCGGTGACCGCCTATACTCTTTTTATTAACTCATACACTGCAACTGGGGAATAAAGGAGTGCCTCCGAGTTCGTCGAGTTATTTCATACGACCCGAAACAACTTTTTTTTCGGGGAGGGGAGATGTTAATAAAAATCTCACACTTTCCACCTGAAGCCTTCCCGACCTGTTAGAAAACTGACTGATCGGAGAGCCAATGGTAGGGAAAATTCGGACAGAAGCAAATGCAACATCCAATAAAGTGCGTTTTTGGGCGGGACTTCCTCAGTAGTTCCGATCAGGATTGATTCTGGATTGGGGAAAACAACCTGAGATGAGCTAGCCCTCTGACGTCACTCCTACCTGGGAAGCGGGCCCCCAGTTACGTTTGCTGGGCGGCGAACGCGAGCGAATTCAACATCAGTTTACTCCCTAGTGGTCTGGCAATGTTTTTCACACCTGTTTGCATCTGTGCTACGGTATTAATAAATAATTTACCAATGAAACCCAATCGCCGTATTACTAGTTGACATAATCACCCTAACCAAAACCGAACTTTCAACAAAGCCATACGTTTTTAGGGAAGCAAATAGTAAGACTTCTGTTAAGTCCTGCGTTTGCCTGTATGAACACCTATTCCTTATAGGTGGTGAAAATTACACACGGCTCGTACAGGTGGCTGAAGGGTGCATCGGTTTCTGTCAATTCCGGGTATAAATCAGAAACGTACAGTTTGATAACAATGCTTAGGATGTATTATCTGCCTCACGTTTACGTTCCCTTCTGCCAAATGAACAGATAAATACGTGTAAACAGTAATATGATGGTCATAATTATAAGTAGATTTGAACAAAAACCAATTTAACAGATATGATTTTAGAAGGGGTATGGGATAGAATTAAAAATATGTTAAAACACTGAAAATTACAAAACCAAAGAAATGTTCGGTTGGTAGCCTACGTTTGACTGGTATCGGTTAGTTCAACAGTTCTCTTTGAGAAATTTTGCTAATCTTTGAAGATGCTATGCAATTGCTGCTCGCTTCTGAGGTATCACTGGGAGTGTTGGACGGATATGGATACACTGGAACATTCAGGGGCCTGCACTTTACAGGGGTCCATGAATAGGTAAAATTATTCATAACATTTCGGGGAGGTGGAGGCAGAATTTCTAGGTATGCCCTTGGGTGTAACGGCTGAATATACTGCAGTTAATAAAATTGTGTTTGCTTTCAGAATGCCGCTGTACAAAATTTAATCTGAATTCCTCTGGTAAATTTCATTCTTACTAAATCTGAAATTAACGTAAAACACCGCTCGTAAGCGTTATGGCCATTTGTAATCAGTCTCACAAATTGAAGACGGAGAATTGCATAATCACCACAATATATTAAAGGTTAATTTTGCTAATGTGAAAATACGAACAAAAAAGACGAGTTATAGGAGTAAATCGGTTTGGATTGTATTACATTGCATTTGATAATCAAATTCCTAAAGAAGAGTTTGGTCGCCCTCTTCTGGCGTGATTACAGACCTGCACAGATCTGAACTGTCTTTTGTCTATCCCCAAAAATGCAGCTGCAAGGACGAATGATTACCATTTTAGGAAACACATATATATGTCTGTTACTGATATTGATATTGTATATGATATTGTACTGCATAAATACTGTAGTGAACATTTTTTGCTTACATATCAATTCACCCAACATTCTTCCATCCTCATTCTAACTACTTATTCTGGTCAGGGTCACTGGAGTTTACATAAGCGACTAATAAAAAATATTCACAAAGATGTAAATGCATTTGCAACACGGTTATACATGTAACATCTTTTAAAAGGATTCTGTTTTCTGTAAGACTTTATTCTTTAAAAAATATACACCAAAAACAATGACAAAAATATACAATAGCATAAATGAAAAGAGCTATTGTGATTTCATGGGCTACTGATCAGTAATGGTCTGATTGCTGCCATGGGCTGAAGGCTTTTCACGCCTAATGCCCATGCTCAGAACAGCCCCACGGGATGTTTCTGGCATGCATTTTTAATGCTCTTAAAATCTCTTATTGTTAGTACTGTAATTGCTAAGAGCAATGCCATGTCACAGAAGTCCAGTATGATTCTATTTCATGTGGCTGTTCAGGTATCAAACAAGCCCTGTGCCTCTCTCCAGACCACATGATGAAAGACTTATCTTTTTTCATCTCCACTGCCATTTCATGTTTCCATGGAAACAGTGTTACCATGGATCTCTTGCTTCATATTGCTGCCATGTCCAGGATCTGCATCACAGGAGTGCAGAGAGGACCGTAAAAGCTCTTAAAGCTACCAGCGCTACAATCAAAACACAATGTGACGGGAAACTACAATTATAAATGCGTTTTTTAACCTGTTGCTCTGGTGTTGCTGTTTTTTAAAGATAACTACAATATTTATTTTTTGCAATGTTCAATTTAAATATACTGCTTAATGTGTCCTAAATTAACCTGCAATGGCGCTAATATTACTAGAAGCCAACATTTATGCATCAATCATTTATTTATATAATGGCGCAGAGAGCCTGGGACGGATGAGCCATTCATAGTATGATATGATGGCCTCTAAGATTCTTCCTGACATACGGAGAGCTGGCTCTGCCTAATGTGTTACGGCCACCCTGAGATTTTATCATCAGAACTCTAAGCCTTGAGTGGCAGTTCTTTCATAAGATCCAAATGAACAATATAGCAATTAGAGATATTTGCTCTGGGCTGTTAAAGTGGTTCCAAAACAATTTGGTTATAGAGCATATGGCAGTGAAGAGACAGGCCAAATTTGTCATTTTCCCTGAGGAAAAAAATACATGTTGACCAGGCTGATGCTGTAAAGCGGGTACTTCTGCTAAGCAGAAAAGCAGGCTTGAGGCCAGACATCAAGGAGAGACGGCACATGCAGTCCCACCTCTCTCCAGACTGTAGCTGGATTAGATTTTAGAGAAAATAAAACATTCCTGAGACTATTACCTCCCTTCCTTTAATAGATATCCTGACACCGAATCAAGTTGCACCAGAAAACCAGGACATTAATTTTAGCTTTCCATATTAATATTTAATGTAGGTTAATGCAAAATTCTGTTCAAATTTCATTTCCTTTTCAGAAAAGAGCAATCTACAAACTGAAATATCATGCTGCATATTGTTGCTTATCTGCAGTTGTTAGAAGATAAACATCAATGAAAGACCAAGAGAGAATGAAAGCAACAGGAAAGGACAGTTAAATGGATGACGTGTCCTGCTGAGACTGACGAGTCCTGCCATTTTACTCAGCATCAGGAGGTGTGTATGATTTGCCAGGGCAGAACATATCGAAAGACGACGTACCTGAAGTTTGGATTGTATGATATGGGTCAGATGCTGCTCACCTGGCACATGGTATTTTTAAAATAGCCCAAAAACCCATAAACCTTGTGGAGTCTCATCACAGAGTCTGAAAGGACATACAAGGACAAACAGGCGACTGGTGACCAGGAAGAATCCCCCCGACCACAAAAACAGCTCATATATTATTTACACAGCAGTAACTTATTTAAATGTTATGGGGAACCAACCCGGCACACGATTGACTTTATAAGTTTAAACTCCTCACCTGCTGACTTGATCCTGATGTACAACACTATCAGTATTACTTCAGTTACACTCACTTTGCTCGAAGTCAACATCGTGCATCATCACCAGCATGGGGGCTCATCAGTGTATATATATATATATATATATATATTACACGCACACACACAGTGTGGCTATAATTGGGTCCATAATAAATGATGCAGAGTCTCTGCTGAACTTTTCATTGGTTCCAGCACAGAGAAATCATATGAGAGCATTTGCTGTATCACAAGGAAGCCAGGTTACACAAATACTGTTAACCATAAGCACTGCTCAAGATAAAACAGCAACATAGACCAGTATTGCTTAACCATTAATAACCATTCCAGTTATACATTTAATGGATTATAATTCACCAAGAGGTTTTTAAAACCCCAATAAATGTTTTGAAAAGCAAAAACCCAATTTATTTCCCTACAATGGTTCATGCACCTTAAAAGATCGCTTCCCTGAGGGTTTCTGTGGAACAACCTGTTTAATTCATTAAAACACAAGTGACACAGTAAAATCGTTGCAATAACAGAAGATTTTCTATCATCTGAAAAAATCAAAATTTCAATCCATGAAACCAAATATGGTAAAAATGGTACTTGCCACAGCACCAAATACCCAACAATACACATCATAGCATATAAATAGCAGGAAGAATGACACTACAGCGTTACTCCCAAAATAACCAGAAGAAAGAAAAGTATCTCAAAAAAATGTACCAAGGCCATTCTTCGGGAGGGGGGGTGATTTAAAGGGAAAAATGTGTTTTATTTAGTGTTTGTAGACAGCGAACCAAAGGCTGATGAAGAATCACAGGTGGGACAAAAAAATAAATATACATCAATGTTCAGGTCATGTACGTAAGAGGAAATCCAACAAGTGTGGCATCGTTTGCTGTGCTTAAAGCGTCAGCCTTCAAGCACACAGACGATTTGTCCATCTGCCTTTGGCACTCGCACATCACACAGGGGAACTGCCAGCCCTGAGCAGCAGCACCGCACCACACCACACCGAGCGCACTTCAGACTGACAGGCTTCCATTTCCAGCAGGAAACGTTACAATGAAAAATGCACTTTGAATAGTGATTCTTTCAAAACATCTCCTAATGCTGCTTTTTTAAATTTTAACTCCAGACAAATGAAAAAACATCTAGGACCACAGAGCACTTAGACAGAAATCCTGTCAGTCATTTGGAGGTTCTCAGATCACGAAACAGCATAAATTCATCATACGGGTTACAAAGAGAGAGCCAAAACTGACATTGGTACACACCCAGGTTTATAAATAGCAGAACACACAACCATGCCCAGTATTGTACAGGATAACAACATCCAGCTTCAGTGCCATTAGTACTGCAATATAAGGCAAGCAGTCACTAACAGAATCTGTTCATTGTTCCTATAAAATCCCAAATTCCTGATCTCAGATTTCAAAACTGCATTAACAGGGCTGCCATGAAAGCCAGAATAAGGATTTCAGACACAAACGTGAATTTAATGAGAACAGTGACATTTTATTATAAAATGACTGTAAACAAAAACAAAGCACCATGTGTTTCTATTTAAAAAAAACAAAAAAAATAAAAAATAAGACAAAGCCTCTTCTGGTGTTCTTCATCAAGAATGGACTGATTGGGCTTCCACATAATACAAATACATCAATGTAGATGAACAGGCTCTCCAAACAAAAAGGGAACACAAAAAAAAAATATATATATAGGAATATGCGAGCAAATATTATTAGAATGTCCTTCCGATATGAACTGAAAAAGCTGCATCAACTTCTCAAGGGTGGAATAATGGAATGTGAAGGTCAATTTGGAGGCTCATCTGACTCACACGTCCAAAGTCAAATTACTGCTTCCCTTGCAGAGATCTACTCCTGGGACTCTGGGACAGTGTCTGACAGAGCCCCAAGTGGAGGAAATGGAGAACGGGGAGGGATGAAAAAGATCCTTAGTTGACATCCTGGGAAGGATGACTGCATTACTCAGACAGCCTTTCGGTGGTACTCCGGAGGTGCAACTTCGTAATCAGTGGCACTGAAGAGGGTGGGAGAGTTCTTCACTAGGTACCTGAAACAAAGAGAGCCTATTAAGATGATTCACCTAAGGAACATGATATTAAACAACAGGTCAAGCTAATCTTAGGAAGCAGGGTGTGAGCAGGGGTGGGCAATCTGATGATTTTATATCGTGATCAATCTTGAAGACGTCCACGATCTTCTTTTCATGCAAACTTTAGAAGATTGTGACCTTTTGTGTCCTTCTACTAACGCTTCCAAACAATCACATAAAACTTCGATGGACATAACGTGGATCTCTACTGCGCTTACAAACCAACAGAATGACTGTATTAGGTGGCTGTGCCCACGTCAGTGATATAAAGAGGCATCACAGACGGGGTTACACAAGAGAGTGTGGTTTAAGAGTGCAGTTGTAGTTTAGTGACAATAAAAACATTAAGCTAATAAACAGATGCAAATCCCAGAAACTGCAGAGAATCACTAAACTAGGGCTGCTGAGATTATCAGATATCACAATGTATTTTATTTGTAAGACACAAAAGGAGTTCAAAATATAGTTTACCGGAACTGTAACGAAAAATAACTTCCTGAAAATACCATATACAGTATAAAGTCCAGAGAGTATAATGGCATGAAAAAGCCTGATCTCAACCCAACTGGTTATCACGGTCCTAGTGATGTGAAAATTGCATGTGCATGGCATACAATGTCAATATATCTCACATCGGCCGGCCCTAACTCTGTTTGCTGTACGGAGAGCCTGTCTGTCACTCACTAGCAAAAAAGAAAAACTGCATCGAAAAACCCTTAAACTGGAGTAAATTATACTTTAAATCCACAGATTTCTCTTGTAGATTAGTCATGGAAAATGAGAACTGTGCAGGTTTTCCTTTTGTATCAAGCAGCAAAAAAGTTGCAGCATGATGCGTTTGATTAAATTTGCCATACCTTACATCACACGTCCTGCGATGTGACTATTGCGCATGCACACATTGCCATGGCGATGCTGAAACTACACACTGTGCAGCCCTACACTAAAGCAGATCAAACTCTTTCCAGCATAGTCAGGCATACCAGTATATACCACATCAACCTTGTATATGATTGTTATGGAATGTGCAAAAATATATGGTTAGCCACTGACAGGTTTAAAAAAATGCCTCCCAATATTAGGCAAGCTTGTTACTTCAGTGCCATACCAGCTTGACTTCAATACCAACAGGCCAGATGCTCAGCCCTTCAATTACAACTGAAAGTCTACTCTCTGAACAAACAAATCCAATCAATGCATTACGCTTATTCAATTGCAGCAATCAAATCAGCTCCAAGGGCATCTCATTTACATGTAAAGGGCAGAAAAATGTAACCGTAGATGTTTATGCAGTAAGATTAGATGACAGCGCATTATCATCTAATGAATTGCACATCGTTACTGATCATGCAGGCGACTCTCCAGGGAAAAGCGCTGGGAAAAACACTCACGGCTGGCTGCTCCATTTCTGCTGATAAAAATCACAGCAGCGCCCATTCTGGACATGTATTTTACCGAGTGTCGCAAGACAGGCGCCTTACTTCAGAAAGTCTTGCAGGTAGTTCAGAAGCAGAGCCAGGCTCTTCTCGTCTAGGGGAGTGTAGGCCAGCATCGCCCCAATTCGCACTGTCCAACACAAACAGTCGCATGTTATTAGCAGCAAATTACAGGGGTTAAAAGATATGGAAAACTAATGATTCATAGCAATCCTGGCAGATATTTGTGTAACATCTGCTCCCAGCCTGCTTCTGCTCTCATAAAACCATTCAATCATAACCCCCTGAGTCTGTACTGGCAAGCTAACCAATATAAAGCAAATCCATGTCCAGCTGAACTAAACAGCACAATGCCGAAAGTAAAAGTACTCCACTTACTCATAAAGCTTCATACTTCTGAAGCTTTCTAGTACATTTGCATGCAAAATATTACTTAAAAAAATGTGTGCGAGTGCAGCTCTGCCGCAGGAGTACCCACCAAAGAGCCTCAGCAGGTGCGGGGCTCCATAAACTTGGGACATGGGTGCGTCAGGATGGTCTGCCAAGATCTCCGCGTACTGCGGCCTCTCGAATTTGTAAAGGAGTTGGGTGCCGAGCATGACATTGAAATACTCCCGAATACCGGCAACCACCTCGTTTACAGCATACTCTCTGCGGAACAAGGCCGTTTGGAGCACATCAACACACTGGCTGCGCAAGGGCATTTTCAAACTTCTCGCGACTATTTGTTTTTCTCCATCCCGACGATTCTCTGCTCACTCACTTGTTGTCGGAGTTCCCTCTTGATTTCTTATAATTTGCATAGTCCTCTAAGATCGTATCAACGTTCTTTTTCGCTGGAAGATGAAAAAGCTGAAAAAGTCACATTAAAACAATGTCAAAGCCAATCACTCCAAAGAAAAAACTAACTACAACCATCAGGCATGCATGTGGGGGGTTGGAAGGATTGAAAGGGCCCCCCTTTTGGCGTCCAAAGTGCTCTTTTTAGATATCCAGTAATGATGCAAAATCTCTTGCACCCCCCCCTCATTTTTCCAGCCAGCACAGTACAGTGCAGCATCATAAGGAACTGAGACATGGTGTGGCTCTCGAATACAGTGTGCAAATGTAAACTGCAGTTTTATTGCTAGAAGGTATTTAAGGACCCACAGCCATATGTCATAGTTACACATTCAATTCCTTCATGGTCACTATCAAGCTAATGGTGCTTTTCCACTGGCATACTGGAAGCAGGCCGTCCCCGACCAATACTGCAAAGAGATACTAGTTACAGTGCAGCTCCAGCTCTCTTCGGTTTTCCACTACAGATGGGTCAACTCAGTAAAGGCGTTGCCGGGTTTGGAGAGAAACAGCGATGAAATTATGCTTATTTACTGTCCACGCGGTGTACATCGTGATTTAGTGTGTGCTCATTTCCACCAGCACGTCTGTGAGAAACGCTGGGTTATGTTAGCAGTGTGGCTCAGTGTGTTAAGCCTCTCTGCCTGCAATCAGGTCATTGGTTTGAGCCCGGCCTCAGCAGTGCTGTCCATGTGCCCTTTGAGCAGTAACCCCCAGCTCCGTGGGCGCTGCTGCAGGTGGCTTGCTCTCACCTACATATATGTCTGTGCGTCATGTAGAGCAACATGGGGCAGGCAAAAAGAGAATTTCCTCACAGAAATCAATAAAGTGTCATCAACATCATAATCAAACGTTGACAGAATCAGAGTTCACTTGCATAAATTTCCATTATGAATGCATTCCATTCAGCTGTTCTATAATATTTTAAGTACGTGGTTGGAAATTTTCAAGTTCAGAGTTATCAGGAAGGAATCAATAAATTGCGATGTACGATAGCACTAATAATGAATAATATATAAATTATGCCCCCTTTTCCTTTATATAATCCATGCATATTGATGCAGATCACTCGTATTTCCATGCATTTCGACCAATCAGATGGTAGTGATGCAACCAGCTCGATTTGGTCATGCTTTTGGCCCTGCTAGTACGCAGCACCATATCAGCGCGGGTACGACTTGCATAATTTACAATGGAAAGCCACCAGTTCGTGGTACGGCTCAGTTCCTGATGGAAGTGGAAAAGTACCAGAAGTTAAAAATATGTACACAATTTGCCTTAAATGTAAGGCTAATTAAAACAAAACATACAAAATTCAGGACATGAGAAAAGACTACATAAGAAATATGAAGAACAGACAGCATGTACTGCGCTACACCGTGTGTCTGGCCTTAGCTACACTCTTAACACTACATTATTGCTTTCAGTATAACATGAACCTCGTCAGACTGCTGATCTGCTTTGTGCTCCCAGTTTCTGTGCTAAAGAGGCTGAGAGGCTGGACAAAATATATGAAACACAGCAAGTGGAAATGTAAGCAACAACAAATGTTTGTAAGATAAAAGCAGAACAAAATCTGTTGGAGCCCAGAGCAGTCAGGGGGTTCCTGTGCAGATTGTCGTGTGAGAGTGTGTGTGAGTGTGTGTGCACGCTCACACACACACGCTTCCACATACTAGCTAACCTGCTTCTGCCTGGTGATGAGGTCCCAGTCGTCTACCAGCCATGGCTTCAGCTCCTCCGGGATCTTCACCTTCACCTCCACGCGGTTTATGAACGTCTCCTCCTGGACGGTCAAACGAGGACATGGATGTTTCAGTACAGGCCAGACCTGTCTGCCATTTAAAACAATACAGTATTTGGACAAAAGCCCATTAGTCTGTCTGAAGTTTGCCAAATCTCTTATGTAAAAGGCTTTCAATACCATGACTAATTACTCGAGTGAGTCAGTCACATTTTAATTACTACAATGTCATTGACATTGGAAGTGGACAGAATGTGTTATTTTGAATCTATGGCAAACACAGCCAAAAATAACTGTGGGGAATTATGGGAAGTCCCAGAAGACCAGGTCGACACTGATGAAAAGCCAAGTACATAGTCTGGATCTGACATGAAGGATGAGAGCACAGATAAGGCTCAGAGTGAAGCGGGAAGGAGAAGCAGGATCCCATACACTCTCGACGGTGGGGTCAACGCGAGCCCTCTTCTTTCGCGGGGGCTGTGGCATCTCCCCTGAGCTGGCCCCCTCACCTGCCCCTGGTGCTGAAGGAACACCACTGTCACCCAGTGGACTAAACGCGCACGGCACAACAGAAGCATCACCCCCAATTAAATGCAGCATTGAAAAGCTTATTAATGCACAGAAATGACACTGCTTCTCATGCCAACTACAAAGACACAAACCCAGTGCTAAATTTATCATTTAAGTACAAGAGAGGATCCAACAGCTAATGAAAACTGACAGCTTGCATTTATAACTGAATTATAATTTTCATTGCAATCATTGATTTGCCTAGGTCAGAGAAGTAACTCAGACTTAGAAATTCCAAAACGCATTTCTTACTATCAATTAATGAAGTTATTTCTATTTTTTTTTTTTAAAAAAGAGAGATATTTACTTACTCTTTTGTTTATTCTTTTTTGTTTTCCTAAAAAAATTAGAGTAGACAATCAGAGAAGATTTACATTTAGAGCACCAAGTACAGACAGAGAACGTTGTGACCGACTTTCTGAACTGATGTAACAGCCTGACTCCTTTGGGGCGCCCTTCCTGCCCCACCACTCACTGTACATCTCACTTCAAGGTGCCAGCAGCCGCTGGCTTTGAGATGTACCTGACAAACAGGTATCCTACTCAGGAAAGGCAAACCTTCATTCTGTCACTTATACAGAATGGCAGCCACACAAATGAAGTGCTGAAATAAACACACAATGTACCATTGCTCTGCTTTCACATGCATCAGAACAGGAGGGACGAGTGGTGAAAGTAATACTCACACATCAACGTTTTTCTGCTGCACAGCAGCAATCTTCTTGCTTGGTGCTACACCCCTCATCTTTCCCTCAACATAATGATCCCTGGGAGAAAGAAAAACAGCACAATTAGCAGCCCAATGCAGTGACGGTACCACAGAACGAAGTTAAAGCCATTAGATTAAGTATAAGGCTCTTTGCAATATAAGCATGAAAACTCCCAAAAATAAGTAAAACTACACATTGCACCTTACAAATCAGATAACAGACATTCCACAATAGGGCTCAGCACTGGTAGCGGACATGCCACTTACTGATTAGCCTTTTGAAGCTCTTTTTGTTTCTGCAGGTTGGTGTCCACATATTTAAGCACTCTGCTTTCAGGGACCCATTCATCCCAGCTGAAAACACACAAAAATCAACTATTCTCACTGACAAAAAAAAGGTCCAAATAAGTTCATTTAAAAGATCAGCTTCACACACCTGCTGAAACCTACTGGCCAAATCCTTAGCCGAAGGTGCTACAGCACTGCAATTAAACCTGCCTTTGGCTCAATATGTGTGTCACTGCAGAACATTGCAACTGCTCTCAGGGGTCCCACAGACTCAAGATGACATTCAAGAACTTCTTAGTTACTGTGCTGCCCTTTATATCACGGTTTTCAAAGACACCATTGTGCAGCAGTGCCCCCCCCCCACTCCGACTTTTACATCAGTTTCTCAAAGCTTCTCTGAGGAGTTTCACAGACCAGTGGGTCAAGAGCAAAAATACCAAGTCAATAAAACAAAATACAGTGGTACCTCGGTTCTCGAACTCACCAGAACTCAAATTTCTTGAAAGTTGAACAAACCAGTTTGACCTAGAACTCGATCTGAATATCAGAAGTTGAACCGTGAACGCTGAACTAATATAAATTGTACACGCCAGGAAATGAGTCATACTACAATGCAATTCTTACTTGAATGCCTTCTTCACAGACTGGACGATTAACCAAATAAAGCAGCGCAACATTACAGTAACTAACAATAAATAAACCACTAACTTACGTGTACTATTAGAGCATTATGTCATTTATTTAAACTTTATTTTACCAGGTAAATTAACTGAAAAACAGTTCTCACTGCTTTACGTGATATTCGGGAGAAATAGCAGATTACGCATCGGAACCTGGGATACAAACGTCATGTGTGTAACTAAACTCTTCAGCCAATAAGGGCAAAGGTGTGTCGTCACGGAGGCGGTTCCAGTTTGTGCAGCTGGGTGAGAGGTAATGCATTGCGTCAGGATCAGAATGCGTTGCTTTAAGCCAGCGCTGTAAGCAAGTCGAACGCACCCAATGACCAGACTGGGAAAACAAACTGAAACGCGGACTTAATACAGAGGACTAATGACAACAACCAGAAACAACTGATCACATGGGGATCCCACAAGAGGTTAACGAGGGGGCGTGGCACACGGAAGGAGCGGACGATCGGGGCAGGACAGGGGCAATGTTGGGATAAGATCTTTATCGTTTTGGAAGCCATTAAGAAAAAAATGCTCGTTTTATCCTGTTCATTTTGTGTTTAAATGCTAAAAAAATATATTTAGGTGTAATTTTGGGGGGCCAGGAACCAATTAATTGGTTTTCCATTATTTCTTATGGGAAAAATTTGATCAGAACTCGAACTTTTTAGGATTCGATCCGGAGTCCGGAACGGATTAAGTTCGAGAACCGAGGTACCACTGTACTACACCACATTCTGCACATGATTTGTGGTTTCCTGCTATTTCCCTGCATCTTTTCCAAGCTCAAGCTTATAAACTTTTACAATATGATACAACCGCCTGTGCTATTCAATTAAAATACTGATTTTAACAGCAGTAAATTCTGACTGTAAATTCTTGCATTCTGAAAGTGTACAGCTTGGTAAATTCAACACTAATTTATCATCTTGGTATTTCCCAATATGACATAGCAACCAGCCTTTTACAGTTTTACCTTAGTGTTACAATGCATAACCCTCAATGCTCCTACTTATTAGTGAAATATGACAATACGCTTTAACGTACACAAAGAGGGCAATAAAATCACAAGACTCACTTTTTATTCCATCCACTGTAATGAATAAAGTACCTCACTTGCTTGTCCTTGATATTAACTTTTACACACTGTAAAGAAAACCAGAATCAAAAAGCATAATCGTCAATAAAAGAAACACTATTCAAGGAGGACGCGTGTCTTTCACTGCACTATAACTAAAACATTCAAAGAAATCTGTTATTCTTCAAGATGTGAATGGCTTTTGCAAGTGACACCCAATCCTTACATACCAAACAAACCACACAACACAGCTGCAGGTTTATTAAAATATTTACTTTCTGGTTTTTTTTTTTTTTCATAAAATGTTACATAATCTGTTAAACATTTAAGAATTTCACAGTGTGGATGGAGAGGGACGACTGTGAGAAACAAAGCATCATACCTTAGCCTCGTAGAGCAATGGCCCATGAAAACACAGAACTCTTTCACCTGAAAAGCCAGACAACATTACTCAGTCAGTTACTGCTTCTACCTGGAGGTGACATATCAAACTTACATATCGTGAGACACACACAAACTTTTCAAATCAAGCTTTCATACGAATCCGTACTGACTAACCGGGTCAACTAAACCACCCCTTGTGGACCAAATCTAAAATCGATATTTAAAGGCTTGCATGGTGTAAGAAGGCCTACTTAACGTGAACTTTCACTATTCCTCTAGTTTGAGAATAAGCTGGTAGAAGATGAAGCTGGAATTTTAAGCAGAAATCTGGGTCTCTCATTAAAACACTTGACCAATATACCATCATGAATAAATCTCTAAGGTTCAGGGGTGCCCTGCAAGACTTACCAAGACAAGTTTCTATAAAGGCGACTGATCCATGAAAAATGAAAGGTGGTGAATGTAAAACAGAATTCATATGAAAAGACTCGGGAAGTTTGCCAGCATAAGATCGCGCCAGCCCGAATTTCTTTTCCGACCAACCGCATGTATATGAACTATCCTCACTGGTTAAAGACGGACCGCATTTCCTATAACAGGCTCTCCTCCGATCGATGCATCCAGGAATCCTCCATTATATCCCACATAATCAGTACAGATTCAGCACAGTATTTCTGGATGTTTACAAGTAGCTTTGCATATGTTTTAATCGTTAAATTTAGACTAGAAAATCGAAAATCTATCTAGCGGAAGACATACATAATTTTACAACAATATATATACACCGAATGACGACAATTCAAACAGCACATTAGCCAGCAGCATGAAGTTAGCTAGACATTCCCTCTCAGTCACCGTAAAGACAGGAAGCGAAATGAAGTACTGCCGGCGCTACAGGCGGACACGCTCACACAAACCTGTATATGAAACGGAATCCGCTGTGTTTTATTTTAATAATTACCTGCTTAATAGAAGCTCTAGTAAGGATGAAAAAGCCGTAACCACCGGAGAGCGGAAGCGCGTCCGCAGGGCAGCGCGATCTTGGGTAGGCGGAAAGTGGTCGTACAGCCGGCCGCAAAAACCCCGCAAATGGCCGTGAGGTCGCTGTGTTAAGCGCCCTAGCTTAACACAAGCGTTCAAAAAAATGAAACACGTTAGTGCGCAGACATACTGCGGCTAGCTGGCGGAGTGGCGCCTGGCTGCACGCGGAGGCAGGCCAGCGTAACCGGTTCACTGAAACATCGGTGTGCTTCCGCTCACTGGGGACTCGCGTCAGCGCGAGGGCCTCGGCAACATAAACATCACTCACAGCGGACTCGTAGCGGGGAGAAAAGGCCAAGGCAAACAGCCAGCTGACAGTCACAGCACAACACTCTCGGCGTTTTTTGTCTTTATTACCGCACTAACGGCGCCACCTCGCCATTTTTGCGCGGCACGCACACAGCAACGCGCGAGCTGGCGCCTCGCGCTGCCAGCACGGCCGGGACGGGCTCCACGGGCACGAAACGCAGCGCTGCTCGGAGTCCGGTGCAGGCGGTAGCTTTCCTTACCTTCTTGAAATTTAGGTTTAGGGTCCTGTTTTGGCGCCATTCACAGATTAAACTATTAAAGTATCTGAAAAATCAAGTTCAGGCATCGCCAGCTCCGATTTCGTCCAGACACAATGAAGACGCCACTCTGCGTCATTGAGGCAACGCGTAGCCATTGCGCGTCCGTCAGGTGACCTAACGGCCAACTTACGTCACGTCTAGTTCTACCGAGAGGCGTGGTCCTTCTTTGTCCTTAGAAGGACGTTTGAAGGTCATTCACTCTAACCAAAAATATGTTTTGTATTGGTCATTTTACTTGACTGCATATGTTGAAGGTAGTTGGATTCCAAAAACAGTTTTGTAAATGCTTTAATTAAAAACATCTGCTAAATAAGAAAATATAGATTACAAAATTGTAGAAACATTAATTCTAACGCAAAATAGCTTTTAAATGTTTGTACAAAAATGAATAATCCAATAATTATTAGTAATGTGGCTATTATAACTATATACTGCTTGGTACTAGTTTTACAGCTAACTGGGACCTAAAGAGTGACAATGCTGTCCCCCCAACCTTTAAAAATATGCATTGTTTAGGCTTAATCAGATACCACTTTTCCACGTGTTGAGATCCTATTATTCCCCCAGCCAATGGCACATTTCCAACTTGAAATTTCCATTCAAAACCCATTCGTCCTTGCTAGTTCGGTTTCCTACGTTACTATAGCCTACGCATGCAGAACATCCCTGTTTTTGCTCAATTCAGAGGAGTTTATATGCACAGTAAACGGTCAAGGTCACTTATGTTATTGACCTCCGAAGAGAGGCGGAAAGTATCGAAGTACAATTATTTCGTTAATGTACATAAGTACATTTTTCCACATATCTGTACTTGAGTAGATATAGTTGCGGACACTTTTGACTTTTACTCTACTACATCTTACATCAAATATTTATACTTTCTACTCCTGTACAATTATTCTTAGTGTTCCGTTACATTTTACAGTGACATTCCTGTTTTTGACCAAACGAATTTTATTTTAGAGATCTGAAATAACAAATATTTTGAAAGTGAATTTCTACTAGTACAAATGTAATTACAGATATCTGCAATGACATTTCTACTATTAAAAACTGAATTAAGGGTATGTGAATCTGGATTTTTGACTACTCAAAATTAATACGTAGATATTTGCAATTTGATGTTTTAGTAGTTTAAATTGAGTTATATCTACAATATGATTTCTCACTAGTAAAATTGAATTTTGGATATGAAAGGGAAAAAAATCAATGGAAGTCAATGGTAATATATAACTTGTAAAAATTGAGCTAATCGTTTCCGCGAGGCTGAAGCTGGCGTCTTATTAGCAAAATCTGTTCCATCTTAAACGGACATAACGCATGTTCTGCCATACTGCACTTTAGCTTGTCAGTGTGTTTGTTGATATCCGGAATAAATTTTTTACTAGTTGAAAATCCAAATTTCTGATATCAGAAATTGGTATTTTAACCAGTTTAAATTCAAATTCCCATTGAAATACATGAGAAGAATGTTTTGAATCTCAGAATTTCTGATATCAAGAATTGGCATTATGACTAGGCCTAGTTAAAAGTGAATTTCCGATATGAATAGTATGCATGTTATCTAGTTAACGTCGATTTTCTGATATCATAAATACACATTATAACTAGCTACAACTGAATTTCTGATATCAAGAATTTGCCTTCTAACTATAGTTAGAACTGAATTTGATGTCCTCCAGAAGTGATTTAACTGCCTCCGAGGAGCTACAGGCGAGCCGAGCTCCTGTGGTGTTAACACGGCAAAAGTCCCTGG
Organism: Paramormyrops kingsleyae; assembly: GCF_048594095.1. Taxonomy (NCBI): domain Eukaryota; kingdom Metazoa; phylum Chordata; class Actinopteri; order Osteoglossiformes; family Mormyridae; genus Paramormyrops; species Paramormyrops kingsleyae. Next base: position 9,460,478 of record NC_132807.1, on the reverse strand, counting down.
TTCCGGAAAATGGTTCTGGTTCCAGGAAACCGTTCCGGCGGTGTGAAGGCGCCTAATAACTTCCAAGCTGCTGAATCTGTTAGGATTTGCCAGAGAATTGCTGCGATTCAGAGTACCACACATGCTTTAAATTCAATCCATTGCAGTTGTTTTCACAGCAGATCGTCATTCATTTCCAAACACATTTCGTTTGATTCATCTGTAGATTTTTATCGACCCATCTAAAACATGCATTTCCATTGTTCAGGAAATTTGTGGTGAGAATCATGCGTTCTTATTCCAAGCAACTACATGTACCCGGGTCTAGTCAGAGCTACCGCTCCACGAACTTTATAAATGAAGTGTATTAGTATTAATGTTATTTCTAATAACATTTTATTATCAGGAAAAAAATGAGCAAATAAGTCTGCACTTAGAATGGACGTTATCCGGTCTGTCAATTAATATCGATGTTCAGGAATGAAGCCTTAACTCCCCAGCTGGGAACAGATTTTTTCCCTTCCTGCCAAAATCTGTCATGCTTTTGATGTTAGACTATGCAAGCTGGCCATGTTAGCGGTTTTCTACCTCGAAGAGAAGTAAACGGTGCACAGTATGTTTTGTGATTCAAATTACCGGACTACAATGAAAAATTATCTGAAAATGACAGGTAGATGTTCAAAAAACGCCTTCTGTATATATGAATGATAAATCATTCCATTTGAATGAGCGATTCATTCATGTCAAAGTTTCTCTAGCTAAATGGACAGTTTAAACTCCAGATTAAAATGATGCACATATCAGCGACGTATCGTTACACACCTATTTCCGTTAAATGTTTTGCATATGCTTCACTCTAGTGCCAGGATAAGATCTGAAAATTTGCCAGCATTCCAAGTTATTACAATTTAACTAGACCTTGCTCAGAGCTGAATTTTCGAACTTCACAAGAGCTTTCTTCTCATCCGTTTTAGTTTCGTGCTGCCACCTACTGCTTTTGTGTGTGTAGTGCACGGCGAGTTTAAAGATATGTCTCAAAATTAAAACGCCGAATAGATCTTTGTTTACAATACAATCTGTCACTGCTAAAAGGTCATGTAATTACACAGGTAAAAATATAAGCAAATGCACAGCATATCACTATTAAATAACTCGTTTTCCCTTCTGAGGTATGATTCATCATCAGCCTGCTGAGAGGTGTTGGTCTCTTGATGTGGTGACAAGACGGAGCTACACTTGGCAACTCCACATACTGGATTAGCGTGCATTTTCCTCACTCGGGCAGCTGTTGGTCCCAGATCTAATTGCTGAGGTCCATGCAGTGAGACACCCAGGGCTCCCCGGTCACATGGCCAGCGGCACGCCATCACTTGTTCTCACCGCTCCTCCATTTTCTTCTTTGCTTTACTATTGGTTGTCTGCTTGATGCCTTAAATTAAATTCAACAAAACAAATGCTTGCTATTCAATGTAAGAATGCTATCATCACCAGACACTGATCTATGCTCTAAGATTAACAAAACTCAATCAGGCAGTAATAGAGACAATACAAATAAGTTAATTATGCAAATTTTCCTCTTAAAGGATTACAGGAGCTAAATAACGAGTTGATTACAATAGTGCAGCTTCAAAGGCACTATGGTTTCTAAATAATCTTGACATATTGATTTCTGTAACCAGATTAACCTGTTTACCCCCCACCACCACCACCACCACCACCACCACCCCAATACAGCTATATACAGAAGTCAACCCTTGTACAACACTACTTACTGAACATACAGTATATGCAGGAAATTCAAACATGTGCATACTCACCGTGATTACAGTCGCCACTTGCTGCCTGTTCAGTACGAGCCAGCAAAACATGAAGGCAAAATGTTATCAGGATTTGAAAGGTAACGTAACAGCCACCATTAGCTTTTGTCATTAAATATTCCTCTATTCCCTTCTGCAATAGAGATCTGTGCAACAGCAAAGCTGCAGTAAAGAGTGGACTTGTGTAGGATAGTGACATGTCATTTATTTACAAAAACAGGCAATATACTTGTTTGGTACTGGCAACATAGATTTGACTGTGACAATGAGTACTCATTTCTTTAGAACTCCCAACGCCAAACACAACAATGCCAATTTCCCAGACCAAGCATGTAAAACATTTAGCAAACACGTACACATACTTTTGCCAAAAATAAAGGGTGTATTGATGGTTGACTAAAATAAAGACATTAAAAAGTAAAGTTATCTGAATGCGTTTTATTACATCTAAACTTCTCTACATAAACAGGTAACATTCAATAGGTAAACAATTTCTTCCAATGCATGTAATAAATATTTTTTTCCCACTTGGTATTTTATACAAACTGACATTGGTCTACTGTACATCTTTTTTCATCTTCTCCTTCTTTTAAAAAGCCATTTTTTTCTTGTTTGACATGCCATAAGGAAACAGTAATGGTGAATTTAAGGCAGTGAGCACAGATGGTAGCTATTCGGACTTGTGAGGATCTTCTGCAAGTCGGACTACATCTTAAGTCCTCTTAGTGGTGTTCTTTGTCTGAAAAAAATATATAAATTAAACTCTCTCGTTTCAGATGCCACAAAAAATGAGAATAAATATCACTGGAAGTCCCTTCTGTGTACAACTGCCAGAGACTTCCCAGTAATTATATATATATAAAAAAAAAATCTTAAATTTTCCCTTTATCAGTCTTTAAAACACCACAATCAAGAGCTTTAAAACTTTATATATTTGATTGGTTACGTCTGCTGTTAACTTTTTGACTTTTTGTTTAGAAAAGTCTCTCTGGTACCATAACGTGGTAACTAAAAGTAGACCGGATTACCTTTGTTTACAGTCTGGGTACTGGGCTGAATTCCAGTACCCTTAAAAGTGCAACGCCACAACACTGAGGGAACTGCCAGTAAGACAGGGGGTCCAGCTGGGCAGGGCGCTTGCGTCTGTCTCCATGGCGACAGCAGGAGGCCTGGGGCTAAGATGGTGGAGCTGAGGGGGTTCTATGCTGACCTTCAGTTCATCCAGCTATCTCGAGACGTGCTTATGCGACAGCAGCTAAGCACACATCCGAAAGGCAATGCACAATTAAATGCTGACCGTCCAATGAAACAACTGCTTTTTAATAACATGGTCACAACAATAACCAGGCATTACTTGCAGCTAAAGTTTGTTTTTTGTTCTTGTTTAACGGGGCAACATTCAATGTCTATCCTCCTGGATTTTGAAACTCAGCAATCTTGCAGCTGATATTCATATTTTGAGAACAGGTGATATGGCCAATCTACACGTAGATGCTACTGAACGACTCTCTTTTCCCTTAGCCTTTCCCAGATCACACATAATTATGTCGAAACAAGCAATAATTCAGATGCAGCTGCAAGACTAACAACTCCCACATATTAGATATATTATTCTGCATGAGTGAAAACCTAAAAGAAAAAAAAAAGATGCTTGTTTTAATATAACAGGTGACTAACCAAAGATCTCCTTAAATAGAACTGTATAATTATTAAACAAGGAAGCAGGCGTGTAACAGTAATACATCAATGGAAATCAAAAAACACATATATATATAAAAAAAAATTACATTACACAATAAATAAAAATACTGATCATATTTTATAGATGGGGAAAACAGACTAGGGAGAGAGGCTCTTCCACTGAGGCGAATGGAACAGGAAAGCAGAGTTTGGCTGGAAAACCACACTGTCCGGGGCATCACACTCCAAACGTCATCACACATTTTGATTTCTTAAGTCAGGAACCTGATTAGGGGCAGAGATCTGTGCGATGGAGTTTGACTGAGCTCCATTTACCGAAGAATCTTGCAATAATTTCACAGAGCAGGACAGGAAAAAAAAAAAAAGCAATGCCCCAGATCACCTGGACATATATATGCTGTTTAAGGACATAATCCCAAGTAGTTCAACACTACAACACGGATGCAGGCTTTTTATTTGACATAATATTTTCAGTCACTTTTCGAAACACCACAGACTCTACATTGGGCTGGTTAACCAGAGTCTGACTGATGATCGAAGATATTTCCGCGCAGCTGAGGTAACAGCTTGGGGCTTCTTGTGCATCAGGGACACAGAATGAAGACGGAGCCTCCTTCTTAGAGTGAGGTGATGCGGATGGGATGAGAAACGCCTCCGGAGATAAAAGACATATGCGAGTCCGTCATGGGCACCGACACTGCGCCGAGCTTCCGGATTGCGGCAGGATGAAGGCAGCAGCCAGGTAAAGCTGCCGCTGTTCAGACACGGTCAGTCAGCAGTTGACCGTCTGATGTTCTGGGCTTTTCTACCATAGAAAGGAGCCATTTCCACTCGAAGAAAAGGCGCGGCCATGGGACCACACAGACCTAGCCACTCTCTCTCTGAGGGAATCCCACTGTAAGCCAAAGGCCCGGGGAATCCCACTGCAAGCCAAAGGCCCGGGGAATCCCACTGCAAGCCAAAGGCCTGGGGAATCCCACTGTAAGCCAAAGGCCCAGCTCTCGCACCCAGAGCCACCCCACTCAGCAGTCAGCCTGCAGCCTCAGGTACATCAGACTGTGATTAATATTACTGAAAGTGCCTCGCCAGTAAAAGTACTGTCACTGACCACTGGTCGGCTAATTCACCAGCTGCGAGGGGGGATGTTTCAACATGATATATCACACATAAGGGACAGTGAACCCTTACTGTGTTTTACACCAGGTTACAAATACCAGGGATTGACACACGATCGTGCTCCAACCACCCAACAAGAAGGACAGAGTGTATTCACTTTATTCACCAGACCACCCCCCCCCCCCTCCCCCCGGAACACAACAGCTACCTTCATACCTAAGATCTCATGTTGTCCGGCCACCCTCAACATCCCACGGAAGCTGTGAGACCCTGAGGCCGTTTAGAAAAGTACATCCCCACGAGACCTCACATCAGCACCCCCCCCTCCGTTTCTCTTCTTCTGTGGGTTTGTTTTTGGCATTGTGCAAATAAAAACAAAGTGGTTGGGGGGGAGGGGGGGGCATAAAAACGATCCATCCGTAATTTTAAACCCAATTTCAAAGCACGATCCACTCGCTTAACTTCAAACTAAAGGTGAAGATAACGGCTTTCATGTCAAAAAAGTTGGAAAAGTTCTGAACGGGCCCAGCTGGTGGGAAAAAAAACAGACAGACACGTCACACTTTAGCCATCGACGCACTCCCCAAAGCTACATCCTGAAAAGGCGCAGGGAATGCTTTTAAACAGTTAATATATCTTACATAACTTAAACGCATTATAAAATGATCAGCACATTTGAATGATAAAACACGTCTGTCAACCACTGAGTTATAATTCTCTCGGAGAAGAAAAATTCCTACAATGATTTCAAATAGAAGAGTAGATTGGCCTAACATAATACCACTGAAGAGAATAATGCCATCGTGTGGAGCAATAAAATAAAACAATAATGAAATACAAAAGCTATAATAATTGGAGGACAACAAATGTATAGCTGTGAAAAAATCTTCAGTATCCACGGAAAAATATCAACTGAAGTCACTCACTTGACAGGCAAAGTCCTAAGTTTATATACAAAAGTAAAACTGAAAATATATTTTGTTCTCTGTACACAGCATCATTCCTTTCTGTTTTTTTTTTTTAAAAAAAGACCTTACTTCTTTTAATCTTCTTTGTTTCAACTGAGTCTGAGTTTGTTTTGAGGGGGTAGGGTGGGCTGGGGGGCCGGGGGGGAGCGACAGCGTTCCGGCTGTCAGTCTAGCGAGATGACATCGGTAATGGAGCCGTAGATGGCGGCGGCTGTGGATGCCGCCTCGCTGGCGGCACGGGGCACCCCGGGGTGGGCGTGGCTGTCCCGCAGGCTGTCCCGCAGGCTGTCCCGCAGGCTGCTGGACGACACCAGGCTGCTGCTGCTGCCGCTGCTACTGCCGCCGTTGGCCGGGGCCAGGGCGCTGCCCGCTGGCGTGCCCGGCTGCTCCAGGAACACCTGGGAGGAGCCGTAGGGCAGGAAGCGGTTCAGGAGGAGCTCGTGGTCGTCTGAGGCGGAGGCGGCTGCGGCGGCTGCCATCACCATGCTGTAATGCTGCGGGGGCGGGAAGAGAGGGAGAGAAGGAGGGGCCCATTACAACAGGCTGCAAGCTGATTGGAGGAGGACTCAAAGGCTTACCGTCACCTGGCCAATCCAGCTCATTTTCCAGCCCCATAAAATTGAAAATTACAACCAGCTGGTTCTCGGTGGCAGAGCTGATGGGCTGTGAGCAGGTAGAGGGCGAAGCCGTCGCCAAACAGACCGTTTGTAAGATTCCTGCTTCTTGTTTACATCTCGCCATCATTCTTCTTTTCTTGACTTTAAGAGCCCATTTCCTCAGAGCCCTGTAGCCTGAAATTCCTGCTGCCCCTAACCTCACCAATGTGTCAGATAATCCCCCAACAATCTGCAGCCCAGGGTGGCCAGAGTGGCCTTTGAGCACAAATGCAAAGAATGTGACCACGGCCCAGACTGAAGGGCAGGCAGCTGGAGGCATGAGAGCGGCGGCGGGGGGGGGAACCTGCAGACCGCCAGCTACGATGACAAACCCAGCTGCATCGATACATCAAAATTACAAATCATTTTGGGTAGATTTGTCAACAGTTTCACTGTAACCTATGAAGAGCAGTGTAAAGGTGACACTAACACTCGTTAATGTTGTTTCCTGATGCACTGTGATTTTAAAGACTGGGTGATTTTGATTATCTGTTATATGTCAAAAGTTATTACGTGGGCAATTTAAGAAGGCATAGCAATAAACACCAATGTAGAATTCTGTTGTGCAACAGTATGAATGTAAAAGCCTCGGATTGTGACTCTGGACCTGAAGGGGATTAAGGTGCTAAGACTGGCTGCCTTTCTGAAAGGCGACGGCCGCAGTTCCTCGGGTCGGGACGTACCTGGTGGTTATCGCCTTGTAGAAAGGAGAAGAAATTCAGATCTACAGAAAAAGAGAAGCAGTTAGCTGGGAATGCCGTAGCGATTTGCTCAGCCTCAGTGGCGAGCCTTCCGGAATAGTCATTAGTGCTGGCAGCCCCGGCAGGGCGGGCCGGACCCCGTACCTGATAGGTCATTGGGCGTGTGGTAGTAGTGGCGGTAATCCTGGATGGGATGTAGCGGTGGGGGCGGCGGGATGTAGCTGGTGTCTACAGGGGGCATGCTGGGAGTCCGGGCCACCGGGGACGCCTGGGTGTGGAGATTGAGCACCCTGCAGCACAGAACAGTGTGAATGCGGACAGCCGGCACACGTCCAGGCAAAAGCTCACTTGTTAGCTGTGTTTAAATCCACGTGACGGCAGCATGGTGACACACCCCTTGTTGATAGGCGGCGAGGCGGGGGACAGGGAGGGGCAGGTCCTCTTAGGCGGGGGCTCCTCCTCCTCCTCCTCATCCGAGGAGCTGTCCAGCGTCAAGTCGATCACCTCCACCTTCTTCCCGCCGCCGCCGCCGCCTCCGTGAGACGAGCTGTTCCTGTGCTCGGGCACGGCGTTCCGACAGGCGCCTGCGGTGGGAATGCCCCGAGAGGTCCGCATGGGTGCGGCATCCACGCGGACGCTCACACAGGAAGCGCAGAGCTCCGACACACAAACTCTCCGCTTCTAAAGTTGTACCAGCTGCTACACAAACTTTAAACGACAGATGCTAACGGCATTTTTTTAAGCGTGGCACTTGAAAGATATTTTAATATATATTTTTTTTTTTTACTTCGGACCCGAGTCTACCTGCTCACCCACACTGCGAATGCACAACACGTACCTTCCAAGCCGTTATACGAGGCGGCCACCTCTTGCACTTCCTTCTTCGACCTCATGGGGGCCCAGCTCCCATCTTCTTTGAACTGGATCTCGTCACAGTCAACGCAGCTGTTCAGTATCTCCATGAACAACCTGGCCAAGCGGCGACACAGGATGAGCTGGCCTGCGGGCCTCCAGGCCTCCCCTGCCCACTCGCGGCCCCGGGCTCACCCGTCGATGATCAGCAGCTCGTAGGGGGCCTTCTTATCGCAGACGGGGCAGACCCAGGTGGGTTTCTTCTCGTTCATCTGGATGTAGAGCGTGGCGTCGAAGCACTGCAGGTGGGAGCAGGTGATGGCTCGGCACGGGATCATCAGCCGCATTTTCCCCAGCTGCGCAAACGGGAGACGGGACCGTCACGCCACGCCTGCATCCCGGGCGCGCAGACGGAGAGGTGGCCGCTGGCAGCAGCCGACATTAATCATGCTCAAAGCAGGATAAAGATCATTAACAAAGAAACATCGCAGTTATTATAAATCTGTTCAGTACACCGGGATTCATTTATTTTATATTAATAACCTTCCATTACTAGTCCCTATCGCAGCTATAACTATATCATAAAGCTTCCATGTACAGTTTAGTTTACTGCTTCACGATAACCCAAAAAAGAAACATTTTCATTATACATCAAACAATATCGATACGGAATACGCTGCCTACACCGGCATGACACAGAGGGGCGGCTGCAGGCGGCACCCTTCAAAGGCGAGGCCTCTGGCCCTCGCGTGAACAGAAAGTTCATAGGAAACAAGGGCAGCCCTGAAACAGAGGCCAGAGCATTTGGAATGCCAATGAAAAGGGTCGCCATGGCAACTATAGGGCCCGGAGCCCCAGAGGGGGGAGCGCAGAGCAAACAGCTCCACACTGTTGTTTATACAAGTGTGAAAACAGGAAGCGTAGCGTAAGCCGCCTCCTGGGCACACAGCACACGTGCTCACGGCACCGGTCCCACCTGCGGACCCATATGCGCACCCCCCCAGCCTCGGGAGGACATGGGGAGAGCCTTTCTCAGGAGTCCAACAGATGCTGCTGCCCCCCCCCCCCCAACATCCCCTCCTAATCCGGAATGCTCCCTCCACAGCAAACTGACCACATGACCCAGGTAGCCTGCAGAGCAGACGCCGCACCTGAAGGGGCAGTCTGCTCCCACATTCACCCCACCTGAAGGGGCAGTCTGCTCCCACATTCACCCCACCTGAAGGGGCAGTCGGCTCCCACATTCACCCCACCTGAAGGGGCAGTCGGCTCCCACATTCACCCCACCTGAAGGGGCAGTCTGCTCCCACATTCACCCCACCTGAAGGGGCAGTCTGCTCCCACATTCACCCCACCTGAAGGGGCAGTCTGCTCCCACATACACCCCACCTGAAGGGGCAGTCTGCTCCCACATTCACCCCACCTGAAGGGGCAGTCTGCTTCCACATTCACACATTTAAAGCCGTGTTAATTTCATTGGTGAAAATGTTGACGAAAACATACCCCAAATATACCAAGGGGTACAACTAAAACAAAAACGATTAAACTCAGCATTAATGCTGACGACGATATCAAATAAAAATTAAATCCATATTTTGTTGCCACTGCATCGTTTTCTGATAAAAATGTAGACTTTCCTGGCATATTGTGTTCTGGTATTTTTTGCTTGACCAAGAACTACTGGGTCGGGCTTATAAAGATAAACTTTGCTGATTGGTCAACCACAAGCACTGGAGCTAACTTGGGAGTTACACGGAAGTGCAGAGAACAGAAATTGAAACATTGGACTGAAAATGGGACATACAGAATTATTTTTGTATCTGTTACATTAAATGCGTTAATACATTTTTCTGCATGTCTCCATATTTCTGCTTCAGAAAATTTGGTCAATAACCAGTGAAACTCTGCAGCACTTATTAATGAGATAAGGATGCATCGTTTTTTTTTATCCTGTAGAAAAAGAAAGATGGATCTGCTGGTGAGGTTTAATAATGAATTATAAACAGGTTGCGCAGGCCGTATAAAGAAAATGTTCTGCCTTGTTTTTACCCAATATGGGATGATAACTAACTTATAACAAAATTACTTGTTCATCATCCTTTGTTTTGGGATGGCAATATAATTTTGTATGAAATTATATGTGAGCTTTAACCTATGAGCTATTTTTGTCTGCCATGCTTATTTAGCATGACGGTCAACAAGGTTCCTGAACCTCAGTGGAAAAGCGCCTCATATTAAATAATAAATTCGGCATTTGGAACCTCCACTGTTCAATACAATGTTTATTATGATTATTGTTATAATTATCGTCAACATAATAAATAATAATAATTACAACAATTAAAATCAAACAAATTTCTTTTAAGTTTAATTTAGATACAATTTTAGACAAAATTATCACAGTGATAATTTTTGTTATTTCTTTGACTAAAATGCGAGTAAAACGTGTATTTTAGTCCTTATGGCAGCTCATTGTCACTTTAGCGGCGTCACACCTGTGTGTCAGAGCATCAGGGGCTCGCGGAGCATTGGGCCGTAAGCGCCCCTTACCCGTGACTGTGACAGCAACACCGCCTATGCCAGATAGCCAACATGGAGCCTGACTGAGTGCCTTTCGCATCTCGGCAACGTGACCACTTAACGGCAGGATTTACCGCTGGCTCACACGTGATCACAGCATGCGTGTTTGGCGCCCCGTGGTGCTTTGGCGGGAACAGCACGCGGCTGAGAGACGCAAGCAGTGTAAGCAGGGGCCGGCGGACAGGGCTCACGCACCGGGCAGAGCAGGGACACGCGCAGACTGGTGGTGGCGATTTCACTGTCAGGATCCGCTGTCAGCTTCTCTTTGACTGTGGACAGGAAGCGGAGACAGAAGCAGTGCGCTCGTTAGTGGCCGCCATGTGTCGCATGTCGCTTACATCGCCAGGTGCATTAAACAGCCGGAGACGAAGCCAAACAAAGTCATCAGCAATCAACAAGTTCTGCATAAAATGCTGCGTGTTGAGAGCGCAGCCACCCGCGGCTGGTCACGGTCACGCGTGGCGACAGGGCAGCTGAGCGGCTGGGTCAGTAACGGAGGTGATCTGCTTCTTTTTAAGGCCAAGATTCACCATTAGATTATCATTTATTTACCAATCTAGCTGTTTTGTTGAGCGAGAACACATTCATTATCTTAAAATTCATATCAGTGGGACTTACAGGTATTTACAAAATTAGAGTAAAATATTTCATAATACTGCATAATACGTCTGCATCATTTTCTGCTTATGTCACCGTGCTGTGGTGACAGAACAGTGTGTGGAAGGGAAAGAAAATGAGCCACAGGAAAGTCCTCCGTCCCGCATGCTTCCACACGAGTCCTGCAGACCTTGCGCTCTTCACCATTTACTCATGTCTACATTGATCAGACTGAGCCCCAACTACACAAACGCGCCCGCAGTTCCGGTGGTGGGGCAGCTTTCATTGATGTTAGGGAGCCTGTCGTACAGCAGACCCACCCCCCCGTCCCTCTGCTTCTTCTGGAAAACAAGCATCAAGAGCCTCTCTGAATCTGCCTCCTCCTCCAGCATGCCCCTCCCCCTTCAGTCCACCCCACCCCTCCCCCTTCAGTCCACCCCTCCCCCACTTCTCCAGCGTGCCCCTCCCCCTCCATGTCAGCCCCTCCCCCACTCCTCCAGCATGCCCCTCCCCCTCCATGTCAGCCCCTCCCCCACTCCTCCAGCGTGCCCCTCCCCCTCCATGTCAGCCCCTCCCCCACTCCTCCAGCGTGCCCCTCCCCCTTCAGTCCACCCCTCCCCCATTCTTCTGAGATGCTCCTCCCTGCTCCTCCCCCATTTGCCCTTCCCCCTCCATGTCCACCCCTCCCCCGCTCCTCCAGCATACCCCCTCCCCCTCTGCCCTACCCCCTGCTCCTCCAGCACACCCGCTCTCCTCCCCGTCCGCCTCCCTCCCCCACTTACTGAGAGCTCTGGAGTGGTCTGGGTTCCGGATTCCTTTGGCACGCAGCCTCTGCAGCAGCACTGTGGAGGACTGTTGTTTCACCAGGTACACGGCCATGGAGTAGCTCTGAGGACACACACACAGACACACAGCTCTTTTCGTGCAGCTGCACCTGCGCAGCCATGGACCAAAGGCAATTTCATTGCTCTCCAGGTGAACAATAGCCCCCTTTGTGGCATCCGGCGTGTGGGAATGCCGAATTCTGACTTAGGCATCTCCCAAGTCTGAGCGCTCCTGGCAGCTTTAAGTGCACAGGAGAAAAATGGCATAAGAATGTCTATCTGGCTTTGGACGTGCAGAAACCGCAACAGCTGATTTCGCAACAGTGGCATGCACAGGCCCTGGTTCAGGCATGTGACGGCACTGAAATACACACCCATGAAGTCACCGCAACATGACACAATGCGGTGTGGACTGGCGAAGCATCTGACAGCATGGGGCGGAAATACGCTCCAGAGGCTCTCTCGGGGCAGAGAAACACCCGGAAATACGCTCCATAGACACTCTCGGGGCAGAGAAACACCCGGAAATATGCTCCATAGGCTCTCTCGGGGCAGAGAAACACCCGGAAATATGCTCCAGAGGCTCTCTTGGGGCAGAGAAACACCCGGAAATACGCTCCATAGGCTCTCTCGGGGCAGAGAAACACCCGGAAATACAGTTCGGAGCCTCTCTGAAGGCTGATTCTGTTTCCTCTGACTGATTTTAATCACCGTCATTGTAACTGAGTAGCGAACGCCTGGCAGGAAACGCAGCCCTGGAGAGGTGAGTCCGTACCCTTCCGATCTCAGAGGTCCACGATACCACGATGGTGTTGGGCACAGTCGTCGACAACCTGACCAGTGAGGTAATGTTGATGGGCCGGCTCGGTCGCTTTGGCTCTACACCGTTTTTGGTTGGAGGAAGATATCCCTGGCAGAGAGAGGAGGGAGCAGTGAGACATGCCGCAGAAAAGGAGCTGGATAGCTGAGGACATGACTGTGTTTAGACATTCTGTCATCACATGATCGGCATGAATATGACAATAGTCTGATATCAGTCGGAGGACGCCTGTAACAGCAGGTTGGGGTGTATAACAGGCAGGTTGGGTGTATAACAGGCAGGTTGGGTGTATAACAGGCAGGTTGGGTGTATAACAGGCAGGTTGGGGTGTATAACAGCAGGTTGGGGTGTATAACAGGCAGGTTGCAGGCTGTGTCCAGCCGGAACACTCACCGGGAGACTACAGGGCTTTCCATTCACTTTCACACACAGGTTGGGAGGAAAATGATCTTCCTGAGGACAGCTTGTCTCCGATAAACAAAACCTGTAGGGGGCAGGCCAGGCCAGGATGGGCAACATAAACAATATTTTAGATTGTATATTATACAGAACTCCCCAAAACGTGGGTGTGCAGCATTACTGTAAACACAGGTCAAAAATCAGTCCATTCCAGTGCCTTGCTAAATGACAAAATGTGCCTTTATTTACTGAACTGCTTAACAGACACTTTCATTCTGATGTGACTCATAGCTTGTGCTTTTTGCAGTAAGTAATGACTAACAGCAGCAGGTCCAAAAAGATAAAAAAAAAAAACAGTGGTGTGAAATTAAGATGCTCTCTGAACGAGCCGAGAGTTATAAGTTATTGAGAGTTACTGTCAAAACACCTCATCAGAAGAACAACAGGAAGCGCCAGGAGATGTTTGTAACCAAAGAGGAGCTTGTCTTTCAGGAACGCCATGAGCTGATTGTGCAGACGGCGAGGCAGAGAAGGCTCTGCAGACGTACCTCAGCTGGACCTGAACGGTGAAGTCGCACTTGGTCCCGGAGATGTCCCTGAACGAGGGGTGACACACGGGCAGGTAAGAAGCAGAGCTGGCCAATATCACATTGAAATGACAGCGCAAGCGCAAAAATCACTGGGGCTTCAGATGATGGGCAAGAACTTTTGGCCGGACGGCAGCTTTTCGGATATTATGCAGACGTTTATTTACGCCTACAGATTAGTAAGCAGATTAGTAGCATGCCTAAAATATAAACGAGGCATTTTATGTTGGTAATCAGTATAAATCTGCCATGTCCTTATGTTAAAGTACTGCCATACCACCGACATCTTTTTACCTTGTTCATCCACAATATCTCCTTGGCTGTTGAGCTGTCCCTGTCTTCACCGCCACTTACCAAACCAAGGAACCTACCAGAACAGTATTATGTCGTGTGCTCCGCTAACAGAATTTAATAAAGATAAAGATACGCAAGTTTATACAGATTACTTACTTTTGGGGGTCACAAAACAGATCTCATTAATAATTTAGCCGTACTACTAATCTGCTTAAATTGTGGGAGTAAATAAACGTCGGTAGAGCACCGAAAAGCTGGCGTCCGGCCAAATGTTTCGCCGTCATCTGAAGCCTGGGTGATTATTGCGCATGCGCGATATAATACCGATATGATAACACCCAGCCCACCTAGTTAGAAGCAGATGGGGGAACCACACGGGGAGGAACCGTGACAACGTCCACACTATAGTGATATTTACTAGCAGAAAGTGAATATTCTTCCTTAGCGGGGGGACAGAAAGCCCAGTTGGGCGACTGGTAACACACGAAGACTTACATTGAGCTGCTGATCTGCTGCACTTGCTGAGGCGTCAGTGCAAACGCAAAGCACGTTTCTTGAAACCGCTGGCTGTTATCCGAGGCTGTTGGGGGGAGAAAGAAACTTCTCCAGTTAGACAGATATCAGGGGGGGGGGGCAGAAGGCCACAGCCTTCAAGCTTCAAGTCTCATTCTCAGACACTAATTCTGATATGAATAAACAAACACAGAGGAGTAAATGTGTGGCTATTTCACCCCCGGGGGGCGCTTGGCCGCTCAGCTTTGCGTGTGCATAGCGTAGCGTTCATGCCGGCGGGGGATTCAGACAGGTTAGCACTTGTTATCTCTGACGGGCTCTAATCCTGGCATCAGCCCCCAGCGGTGAGAGACTAAACGCTCCCTGTGACTCCTCTTCCCTGTCACTTCACGTCCAGCAAGGAACTTAACATGGAAGAGAGGCTTAGCTGCCGAAACACCCGGACCAATCCACAGTCCCACCGAAGATGGCAGCAATGCCCATATTAGTGTGTGTAGGCCGCATTAAACTCCAGTGGGTGAAGTGGAGGCAAGTTACAGACTGAGCTATTTCCTGTGCCCTCATTAAGGTGCTATTTGTCCTGTCATGTCTGTGTTTATGTACGGGAAAGCAGGATGTTTCTCTTTGAGAAAATGGTCGCCGTTTTAAACTTCTTCCTGGTCCACAGTGTAGTCGGCCAAGGGGAGAGTGCAGAGCAGAGACACTGGTTCTCGTGCAATAGGGACACTCCACACACCTGTGGTGTTTTTTTAAACGTGCAAGCTCCCGGCCTGATTCAGGGCTGTGTGTCCCTTAGAGAAAGGCAGCGGCAGCTGAAAGCAAGGCTGGCCACAGCTGCACTGGCTGAAGCCCCCCCCCCCCCTCCCCGTCGCCGAAGCCGCAGCTGCCACACATGTGGAAGATTAACTCCCCCAGACAGCGTGAGACCCCCTCCCCAGCCCACACCTGACTAGCATGTGGATTTAGGAGCATGAGCAGTGGCGTTCCTCAGGGCAGGGTCCCATTAGTCAGCCCACAGGATTCCAGGATCAGGAACCCAGTCCACAGTTACAGGGGGGATGCTGTCCGCACGCAAAAAGCAGCAAACCGCCCTCGCATGCCGACTCACATCACTGAGGGCGTGGGACGCACCTGGCAAAATGTACGTACGTACGTACGTACGTACGTACGTACGTACACACATACACACACATATGCACGCGCACAAACACACTTTTATCTATGTGGACTTCCTACTCACTGTCATTTTCTTCCCCCAAATCAAAATCTTCATTCTTAACATCTTCCCCGACAAAGGCAGCGAACACACGTATGCAGATAAAGGTTAACCTCAGGACCAGTAACCAGGACAGATAAAGGACCAGTTTATTTCCAACGTGCCTGTCGTGCACACAGTGTTCGGAGATATCGCCATCATCATCCTCCATTCAGTGATTACCGTGGAAGAATATCACTGAAAACGTGGGACAGAGGCACAGGGGTGCTCCAATTACAGCCCACACCAAAGCCATTAAACATACATCACCCACCCACTCGCACTATTACCCCTCCCCGAGGTTCGTTATGCAGGGTTCAGTGGAGAGAGCAGCACACTGCACACTGTAGATTAGCCCAGCACTCATCTTCGCTGTGCAGGAGCCTGCCCTGCCTCCCTGGCACCACGGCTAAATATAGCTACAAAGCCCAACAGACCTGAGTTGTTTCCACAACTGGATGCACAGAGGATTTAAAGGTGAGCACTGCCGGGCGGTGATTGGCGTGCTACATCCCGAGCCTCGGCCAACACGAAGCCCCCGCCAAGTCATCTCCTGCTTCCCTTCTGACCACACCCTCCTCGGATTATTGGCAGAGCAGGCCAGGGGGGCGGGGCGTGGGCAGAGAGAATTAAATAAAGCAGAAAGAATGCAGCATGCGATATCGCCAGAACTCCGCATGCAAACACATTGCAGCTGGAGCTCGTTAGTGACGCACGCGGCCGTCTCCAGGAGGCATGAGGGCCAATCAAGGGATGCCTGTAACACCCCCCAGAGGTGTACATAAAACACAAAAGCATGAAATGCTGTGAAGGTTGGTTTGCCAAAGTGTGCGCGCAAGATGCTCCCTCCACACGTGCAATATGAAACGTCTGTCCAGATCTCAATTATCCAGAAAGCTAATCAATATTTCAGATGTAATGGACTGAGAGGAAAGTGGCCCATTCAAGTCATGAGCCTGGATGGCCACAAAAATAAATCAGTGCCTTAAAGGGAGGGAAAAAGAACAAGAGCAAGGGGTCGCTTTGCAGGGTAACTGTCTGGACCTGTTGTTTGGGGGGGGGGGGGATGAGTAACACACAGAGAACAACAGAAACAATCTTGCCATGTGGGAATCAGCTCCATGCCCAGACCTTACAGTCAGAGCCACGACAAGCCTTTCACCGATACGCAAAATGTTCACATCGTTAAACTCTCCCCCCCAGAAACTTTTGCTGGGTTACCCAGGTCCAAAAAGCATGCAGCGGACCTGCAGAACAGATAGTCACCGAAGAAGCACAGAACCTGGCCCAAGGACTCCGTCATTACCTCAGTCAATTATTGACAGCGTACAAGCAGGACAATGTACACAGCCAGAGTCCAGTGCGGAAAATACACACTGAAGGAATGAGACCAAAGTTATTCATTACTGCCTGCTGGATCAGTAAAAGCCTGAGACCGAGGAACAAATCATTCTGACCCCTGAATTTCTTATGCTGAACTAGTGCTGGGTGATATATCGAGTTTTTAAGATATATCGATATATTTTCATATGAGATATAGGGTAAGATAATACAGTTTATATCGATATAGTTTGTGCTGCTGTAAGATTATACACATAGAGCCACCAGTGCGCTTATTTCTCCTCTTCTTGTGTGTCTCTCGCACAAGTGAACCCTGCCCCGCCCCTCCCCTTCTGAACCCTGCCCTGCCCCTCCCATTCACTCACAGGTGCTACATGCAGGGACAGAATCGAGACAGACAGACAGACAAGAGGCAGGTTGGTGAAGAGGAGCTGCTTGGTAAAATAATATATGACGGTAGTTTATTTTTTAGCCATTTTCATGCACATGTACAGCTGTTTGTTAATAAAAGTACCTGTGTGACATTGGGGACATTTGGCTCTGACTTGGAACTGTCTATTTGTTATTGCTTTATGGGGAAAAAAAATAATCGAGATCTATATCGCATTGCCGTTCAGCTGGCTGTTATCCGAGGCTGTTGGGGGGAGAAAGAAACTTCTCCAGTTAGACAGATATCAGGGGGGGGGGCCAGAAGGCCACAGCCTTCAAGCTTCAAGTCTCATTCTCAGACACTAATTCTGATATGAATAAACAAACACAGAGGAGTAAATGTGTGGCTATTTCAGTGCGCTTATTTCTCCTCTTCTTGTGTGTCTCTCGCACAAGTGAACCCTGCCCCGCCCCTCCCCTTCTGAACCCTGCCCTGCCCCTCCCATTCACTCACAGGTGCTACATGCAGCGCACTGGTCCATATCACCCAGCCCGACGCTGAACGTGTGAAGCTGCCATTTGCCTACAATATGAATTATACAATATGAAATCAGAAGCCAACCTTGCTGGTATTAAAAGTATTAATAAAATCACCAGTTACAAGAGAGACAAGGCATGGAACCCTGCTTCTAATGGGCCTGTTCTCCAGAAATCCATCCAATGGGGGCAGTGGAATGCTTGCATGAGAAGCTTACATCAGGAAATCATCTCTTCATCATTTTATTGGCACCCAAGACAAAGCATTTGTTTCAGTGGTCACCCGTTACAACCTGTCATCAAAATTTAGTTTTATTGCATTAGCATTTCTACGGAACGTTCTGCATGCAAGACCTCTGTAAAGCAGACTGGTTTACTGCAGCGTGAGGCTGGTGCGAACAGCCAAACATGTAGTGAATACTGGAAGATTCAAACAGCATTAAATGGTGACATTCAAAGCCTGCTGTCAGCTCATCCAGTCCTGTAATGTCTGACAGGATTAATCAAAAAAGACTCCATTTTTAATTAAGAGGTTCCGTTTCTTGGGGGACGTGAAGCCTGTAAGTGCGTACAGTGGTTAAGTAATAGACTAGAAAGGTTTATTTTTCAAAAAAATAAACTCTTTACTTTTTCAAGTTTTGGGTTTAAACTGCACATTTAAAGGACTTCAGTGAAATACGGCCAAAGCAACATGCAGGAAAAAATTCAATTAATAAACGGTCATAAAAGCAACGGAAGAAACTTCAAGAATGGCCGCACGGGGAAGCGTTTTTAGGTAAGGCGCTAAAGCAGAGCAAACGCTTCAGCTGGACTTGACGCCACCACGTTTTAAACCGGGGAGAACAAGTCTGACGCGAGTCTCACCATGGCAGTTTATGACAAAAATCATAAAGCCGGTTCAGCAGAGCACAGGGGAGGGAATGTAAACTCAGTGAGGGCTGAGGTATGAGCTGGGCTGCGCCGGAGGAAATGCAGCCAGAGCCCGTGAAGTCAGCGGATCCGGGTGATAATCCAGGAAATGCATCGTTTGCACGAGCAAATGAAGGTCGCTTATCGCTCCCTTGGGAGGCGTTTCTCCGCTCGGCGCGAGACCGGCCAGTTGTCATGGATATAAGAACGTGAGATGAAGCGTGACGTCGATGTCCCAGTGGCGTGCCAAACGCACGCTGAGATTTAGAGTGCGCACCCCTCGGGCCCAGACAGCCGCACAAAGGTGCACCAACGTCGACGGGCAGCGAAAAAAGGTGCCGGGGTTTATGTGCCACTGCAAGAGGCACTACTCTGCCTGAATATGGAGGCCCCTCCCGATGTTACGGGGACACCACAGGCCCTGATACCGCCAAGTGTGTCTGTTATTATTGGGATACAGGAGGCCTCACCGGTCAGTCATGTGATCAGTCATGTGATCATTCATTACCCTCCTGCATGGCACTGCCCATATTTAGGGTCTAACCCTAAACCCTTTGATTTGTTTTTAATCCAGGTCAAACCAGGGTAACAGACTAATGTGGCACAGGGCCTCTGCGTGCGTTTGCACACGTGTGTGACGCGCTTCATTTGCGAAACTAGGGACCTTAGAGCCCAGAACTGCACGCCTGCGATAACATCAGCGCACACACAAGTGATATATAGCGGCTTTTGGAAAGCAGGCCAAAGCGGGGGGGTGGGGGGGGGCAGGAGGTGGGGCCGCAGGCGGCTCGCCTTTCTGTATGGGGGAGCCGTCTTTATAAATGTCTGTGCCTGGCAAGCGGGGAGCCGCGGGCCGATTCCTCAGAGAGCCGCTGGGGGAACGGGTGACGCGCGTGCCATCGCCGCCACAGCCGTCTCACCTGACCGGAGGCACGCCTGCGATGGCCACTCAGCCGCTGCTTTAACTTGCAAACGCATGCAAAGGCGCACGTGGCCGGTGCCCATGGCCTCGCTCCGCAGCCGGCTGCGCGACGCGAACAGAGAGCGCCTGAAGCAAGCTAACGCTGCATTACCAGCATCATAAGAACATCGCATCTACGGGCCAGGAGAGGCGGCACAAGGCACCACCAGCAGAGGTACGCAGGTCTCAGTCACTGCCAGGCCATGCGGGGGGCAGGCCAGGGCCGAAGGTAAGATGAGCTTCAATAAAATTAATGAATTATATTTCCCACTGATACTTAAGAGCAGCTGCCAATATAGTTTTAAGGCCGGGGGAAAAAAACAAACACGGAGGGTAAATGCTGACAGTGTATCACATGCTTAGGGTCTAAGCACTGCAAAGACCCCCCCCCCCCCTCAGATTCAGGGGAAATGTACAAACCCCCTTGAGGGCCACGAGTTCCAGAAACCCTGCGCCAGCCTATGGGCCATGAAACAGTTAATAATAAAAGTCACTTTCTGTATCGTTTGGGAACATTTACACCTTAACACGACTGATAATGGTATTCAGCATTCTCTGTATCCCTATTGTACGTACTGCACTCCAAATGTGTGGATAGTCTGGCTGAACACGGTGCACCAGTCATGTGCTTTGCTCGCAACTGGACAAAAAAAAAGTGTTGCTGATATTAATTAACTTAGAGGAATCTTTCTACTCCGTGTGCTTTAGACCTGCAGCTGCATCTGGTCTGAGATTCTGAAACGGGGCCAGGGGGCTTCATTAAAGGAGCAGCGTACATCTTTCTGCTGGGGGTAAAGGGCCAAAGGAATGACATGGTCACAGGTGGAATGTGAAACTAAGTTACACCAATGCTAGGAAATGCTGCCTTGAGTGGACGGCGCCCCAAGTCGGCACTGTCCCAGTGTCAAAGCTGCTATGAATGTTCACGAGGTTCCCATGTTACAGCTGCTGAAAGGAAGTCACAGGAAAACCGCCCGACCGGCATATTTCGGGCGAACAAAGAAGAAACTACTGAGAAAATAACACGTCACGCAGGCGTTTCGGGGGCTCCCCATCAGCAGGCACGGTGCTACACCTCTGGCTTCCTGTGTCTCGCATGAAAGCCTTCCACTCCTCACCACCACGTCAGACAGACAGGAATTGAGATGAAGAGGAGCAGAGATGCACAAGAAAATGAGAGACAGACGAGTGAAAGGACTGATGGTAGACAAGTGCACAGAAACAGAAAATAGAGAGACAAAGGAAAAAAAAAGACTGGCAAGAGAGAGGAAAACAGGCTGTGTGACAGAAGGCAAGAGAACAAAGAGGGCTGAGAGAGAGAGAGAGAGAGAGAGAGACAGGAGGACTCAGAGAGAGAGTGGGGAGACAGGCAGGCTTAGAGAGAGAGGGAGAGAGGGGAGGGAGAGAGAGAAAGGGGGGAGGAAGGGGGGAAAAGAGGGAGGGGGAGGGGAGACAGGCAGGCTTAGAGAAAGGGTTCAAGGGAGGGAGAAGTAAAGAGGGGGGAGGGGTGGGAGAAAGACAGGCATATGTAAGGGTGAGAGAGAGAGGTGGGGGAGGGAGAGGAGAAAGACAGGCAGGCTTAAAAACGTTCACAGAGAGGGAGAGAGGACTGAAAATGGAGGAGTGACAGAGAGAGCGGGGAAAAAAGGCCGAGGCTGAGAGGGAGGGAGGCCCAGATCAAGATAGGAAAAGTAGGAGAGGAAGACAGACAGGCTTAGAGAGAGAGAGAGTGTAGGAAGACAAGCAGGCATAGAGAGAGAGTTAAGGGGAGAGAGGGATTGGGGGGGGGAAACTGCCAGGCTAAGAGACGGGGAGACTTGGAGAGAGAGACAGAGAGAAAGAAGAGGAAGACAAATAGGCTTAGAGAGCTTCAGAGAGATAGAGAAAGGCAGGCAGGCAGACTCAAAGAAAGAGAGAGAGAGAGAAGAATGATGGGCAGGCAGCGTGTGAGGTGGGCTGAGGGAGAGAGACAGCAAAGCAAAGAGAAAAATGAGAAAGCCGAGAGAGACACCACAGACCCTGCAGAGAGATGGGCAGGCACAGGGAGAGAGAGACACCGACAGGCCGAGCACAGCAGAGAGACGGGCAGGCACAGGGAGAGAGAGACACCGACAGGCCGAGCACAGCAGAGAGACGGGCAGGCACAGGGAGAGAGAGACACCGACAGGCCGAGCACAGCAGAGAGACGGGCAGGCACAGGGAGAGAGAGACACCGACAGGCCGAGCACAGCAGAGAGACGGGCAGGCACAGGGAGAGAGAGACACCGACAGGCCGAGCACAGCAGAGAGACGGGCAGGCACAGGGAGAGAGAGACACCGACAGGCCGAGCACAGCAGAGAGACGGGCAGGCACAGAGAGAGAGAGAGACACCGACAGGCCGAGCACAGCAGAGAGATGGGCAGGCACAGGGAGAGAGAGACACCGACAGGCCGAGCACAGCAGAGAGACGGGCAGGCACAGGGAGAGAGAGACACCGACAGGCCGAGCACAGCAGAGAGACGGGCAGGCACAGGGAGAGAGAGACACCGACAGGCCGAGCACAGCAGAGAGACGGGCAGGCACAGGGAGAGAGAGACACCGACAGGCCGAGCACAGCAGAGAGACGGGCAGGCACAGGGAGAGAGAGACACTGACAGGCCGAGCACAGCAGAGAGACGGGCAGGCACAGGGAGAGAGAGATACCGACAGGCCGAGCACAGCAGAGAGACGGCCTAAGAGAAGCACACTCACCCAGACTGGTGGGCTTGATGAGCTCATCCAGCATGTCGTAGAAGGGCAGCCTCTGCAGCTTGACATCGGGGTGCACTGGGTTGAGGGCCGAGGGCAGGTGAGGCAGGCCAAGTTCATGCTTGGGCCCCAGCAGGGAGACGGGCAGCAGGGGCGATGGGGCGCCATGGCTGTCGAAAGCCAGCTGGGTGATGCCTGCGGCCAGGGAGCTGCTGCTGGTGTGGACGCTGGGCAGGGCCAGCTCGGCGGGGGATACCATCTTGGTGGGGAAGCGCCTGCGGTACAGCTCTTTGATTTTCATCTGCACGGCAGGGCTGCAGCCGGCCTTCAGTAAGTGCAGCGCCTTGGTCAAGAGTTCGTGCTTACGACCGTGTTTGTTGCGTCCCGCGTATCCCAGTAGTACTTGGAGCTCCGAAACACGAAGGCTCATTACCATTTGCTGCCATCGTATAGGAGACAGAGAGAAAGAGCCACAGACAGAGAGAGAGAGGGAGAGAGAGAAAGAGAGAGAGGTAAATCTGAGGTCCTTATTAAACTCCACATTTCACGACAAAACTCAAGCACACATTTGCATACCAAGCTGTCAAGCCAAGCTGTCATATCTAGTATTCATCAGGACTGCAGGTAATTGGATAAAGTCCAAAGAGGGAAATAAAAGCGGCTGTTTTATGGATACGTTTTGGGTTTCCCATGCTGATGCTGATCCCAGGACATCACACCTCCACCCAGTACTGCTGACCACGACAGGCGCTCAGGAAGACGGCTGTACCCAAGCGAGCCCAGGCCGAGACACACCTACGCCGCAGGGAAGGGGCCTTGTGGAGGCCGTGAGATCTCGTCTCTTTTGGAGGCTGACCACAAGGTGGGTGTGTGCCTGCATGCTCACTCACACACACGCCCATGAGCGAAACCTCCTCCACAGGAAGGGACCCGACCATCTAAAGGAGAATCGCAACCAAAAAAACCACACCCGCTGTTTTGTTTTACAAAAGAATTATGTCCTCTTAGGTCATCAAGTAACATTTGATTTTGTTTGCCCACAGGAAAATCACAGAGAATTTACATACTGTGAAAAATCTCTGTATTCATCAAATTTCAGCATAATTTGTATTTTTTCCACTGGAATTTTAAAAACCAATTGATTTGGAAGGTAAAGGAAAGCACAAGATAAAATTAGCAACGCGGAAACTTAAAAGCAACAGGAAGCAAAGCCTCAGTAAGAGACACAAAGTATATGCACATTAAAAATGAACTGCTCAGCTTGATAGAAGCACACTGTTGTTGGAGTTCCCAAGCCCTGGGAACATGCTGGCAGACATGATGGTGAAATGCTTATTTGGAATTATAAGACCAGTCAATTAGTCTCTTTTTGACAGTCATTTATTTGGTCTTGATTCCCAGTACAGTAAATACTGAGTAACAAACTATGAAATAATGGAACTTTTAGTGGAGTAAGTGGACAGCAAGCTAAACACAATGACCAGAATTACCAGCTAGGTGAACATGT
The DNA here is from genome assembly GCF_048594095.1 of Paramormyrops kingsleyae. NCBI lineage: Eukaryota > Metazoa > Chordata > Actinopteri > Osteoglossiformes > Mormyridae > Paramormyrops > Paramormyrops kingsleyae. The sequence goes on along the minus strand of NC_132807.1, from coordinate 9,436,467 downwards.
ACTTTTTTCATTTTTACTGCTTTTGCTAAACCACACAAAGGTACAATGATAAACTAGGCAGTCAGTGACATCTAGGCCTGTTCTCCAATGTAAAATTACGTGCTGCAACACAGCATCAAAAAATGCATCTTATTACTCGCTGAAGAGGCCATATTTACAGCCTCATAAACGCATTTCACACATATCGTGTCATTTTACCTCGTTATCGTTTCATTGTCAACAGTAAGATTCCCAAAGAGATTTTACTTTCCAAGAAGATTTCCAAGGTACTAAATGTCACAGCAGACAAGGCAGAGCATTTTACCACAAGGAAAAACCAAACAAGGTTCATCTACATGTGACCGTAAACATGAAATTTTGCCATTTAGCTGGATATCCCCCTAAACGCAGATTTTCGCTGCTGCGGATGTGAAACCTGAACGTGTGTCGAAGGTACTTCTCTCCCCCGCAGGGGGCAGGTCCGGCCTGTAGCCCCCCCCCCCGCGCCATGCCACCCGCCACGCTTAATTAGATCAGCCAAACAGGCCGGGAACGCAAACAAGCACAACTCTGCCGACACACTTCCAGATTCAGTTTAACTTTGAGGATTACAAGTTGAGGGAGGGGTAATCCATTAGCGGTTAAATCCGTGGAAAAAGACTGCATCTCCTTCAGAACCATTTGTCTTGACAAAGACCCTGTTTGCTGGGGGGGTTCTTTAGGAATAAACATCGGATTTCCTGGACAAGGCTCAGCGATGACAACATTAGCCTGTCCAGCGGTTATTGCCCTCATGCAGTGGGGGACAGCGACAGGAACAGGCCGTGTGGCGATGGGAAGGCATGCAGCCGCCCCAATAACTGCAGGCCCCACACCATATTCATGTTTTGGGGGTGGGGCGGGGGCGTGAGAGAGAGAGCATGGAGGGGACTCTTAGGCCACTGCGTTCATATGCAATGCCCCAACTGCCTGGGGGGGTGGGGGGGGGGGCAGAAGGAAAACAAAAGAGGAGACAGGCAAGGCTCTGTGGGTGGGGGACATGCTGGCAGCTAATGGCTCCCCCGCACCTCCCACACCTCCCACTCGCCGCTAAGAATGCTGGGCCATGAACCAAGCGAGCCCACATCAGGGATTTCTCATTAAAAACGCTGCCGCCCACGGCCCCGGCTTCTAACTCCGGCGATCGGTCTGAGAAACCTATAAATATCACCTAGCTGTCAGAGGCTGCCGTTCGAAAAGCTGACTCACTGCCCAGCTTGAGACCTACAATTAATTCAAAAACATTTGGCCCCTTATGTCCCGATCGGAGCAGAGCTGGGCAGACGGACAGTGGAGAGCAGAGCCAAGCACTCGAGGCGAGCCCGACAGCACAGCGTGCGGATTCGCCCCCAAACCACATACTCGCAGCGGTGTACGGTTTCCAGCGCGCTCAAAACAAATTCAACACCCACTCCCATCGATGCTTCCAGTGAAGCGTTTCAAGTTCAGATGGAAAATAAAGTCCTAAACAAAATGTAATCAGCACAGGGTGATCTCAAGCCCGGGACGCATAAACCGGATCCCAAAAAGAATCATTCACACATGTTGTCTTTTACCTACAAAAAAAAAAAAAAAAATTGAAAGGAAATCTTGAAAGTAAAGGCTGTCCTGCAGGGCGAGATCTTGGCCTTTGAAGCTCCACTGGAAATTTTTAAGGGAGTTCTGAAGTTGTGTATCTTACAGACAATTTCATCACAAACTACTTTCAAGAAACACAAAGTAAATATCTGTATACTCCAGAAACACGCACAGTGGGGGGGGGGGGCTATCAGGTTTAATGCACAGTGTAAGCACATACCTCCCAAGAGCTTTTTGACTCTGCATTTGGCACAGTTATCTAGTTAAATAAGCAGCCAGTGGCATTTCACGTTTCCATTTCACTGTGTTACAAAGTCAAAATTTAGCGGCGAGTTACAGCTCAGGACACGTGCCACATAACCGAGCCACACCAAGCCGTGTCAGAATCAGCATCAGGAATTAACCCTGGGGGGGTGACAACAGAAACGCAGAGAGCCTCCCCTTAGCTGCTGTTGGATAGTCTGTTTTTCTCCGGAGACTGTGTCAGCTGTAAGTTATGCTAACTTCATTAGCTTAACCGGCATTCACAGGTGCAGAGTCCATTGTGGCGCTGGAGGGTTCCGCCTTCTTAGAAACACCACCATACGTTCATCATCATCATCATCATCACGGTATTGACATTCCACATGCATTGCGCTTTGTCTACTACATTCCAGGTCAGTCCAAAGCCCCGTTTTCGTAGCCTTCGATTCCATTATCGGAGCTCAGCCACTGCACGTGCCCCAAAGCAGGGCGTGCACTGCCGACTGTTCTCACACACACCCTTCTCAGCGGGCGACTTTCTTTACTCATAACGCGTCACATGATGTGCTATGGGTAAAGAAGCAAGCGAGAGATCACCGAGAGGGACATCTGCAGCAGGGATCGGGGCTGGGACAGGACCTGAACCCCGATTCTCCTAGCAACATTTGAGCGTAATCATGCCTGAACATCACGTGCTGCTCTTGAACAGCCTGGAGTCTGAAACATGGCTTCTCCAAACTCCAACTCTGCCCAAGAACAACACTCCTCTCTGCATTTTCATTTACTTCTAAATCTACTCCATTCTATGACTAAACTACAGCTATGTGAAGCATCAGAGGGTCTCAGACCTCAGCAGGCCTCAGCCCCACCTACCTCACAGGCCTCAGAGCCACAGCGAGGTAATACAAACTATCAGGGAAAGTCATCTTTTATCACCGATAAATCTGCCAATTTACACCGCGCTCACCACAGTGTATAAGCCCCTTTCACACACCCCCTGTTAGAAACCAGTTTTAAAAAGGCATGAATCATGCCATGACATCTGTATGCTGTATGTGCACATACACAATTATACACAAAAGCCTCCTTACTACCTTGCTAATGTTTCTGGTTCAGCAACAATAACTGCTACTGTAAAGCACTAGAGCTCTTCTCCAGTCAATACCTGTACCAGCAGATTCTGGTATACTGCTGGGTTTCTGTTTCGGCCCCAATTTGACAGCCGCGAGTCGCTCCGGGCAGGGGCCTGGACAGACAGCAAGGGGTCGGGGGAGTCCGTAACCCGGAGACAAGGAGCATCCAGTGGCACTGAGGGATCCCGTGATGCGAGGGAAGGCAAAGGCCTGAAGGAGCTGGCTAAAGCCAAGAGATACCTGAAATTTAACTAACAAAAGAATTTTCTTCCTTCACTGGCCATAAGCATTCAATCCATATCTGCAGAGAAAATCTGTCCTTTAGGAGTTTATTCCTCACATTTTAAGAGGGCATGTAAGAGTACACACTGTGCCTAAGCTCTGAATGTTTATATTACCATTTCTGCACCGAGTGAAGAGAACGAATACCTTAATTTCCCCGATTCACTAAAGCCGCGCTCACACACTGCTGAACTGGTTCCTTTTTACAAGATGCTGGTCTACAATGTCACATGTCTGGTTGTGCTCTGGTGTTAAATGAGCATTAGGAGGAAGATGGGGGAGGGGAGCCGGATGGCCAGCAGAGCAGAGGCGTGCGGGCCAGGCCCGAGGCAGAGTGCGGCGGGGGGCTCAACAGGCGGCTTCCACATCTGTTACACAGAAAGAAAGATGATCTGGAGAAGGCCCCGGACCGCACAAAGGAGTAGACGGTACGGGTGTCAGCACTGGTCACGGCACAGGCGGCGAACTCAGTGAGTCACCCTCGGCCTCCATTTCAAGATCACAGAAAGAAGAAAAAAAAGGATTCTGAAAACATAAAAACGCAGGCTTGTTTCGGTGGTAACCACGACGATCATCCGGGGAAGCTGGGCACTTCTCTGCCGTGAGCCGAGCCGTAATCCGCCATGCTCCTAAAACAAATCAAACTCACAGCGATGGCTCCAGTGCAAACAGAGAGCGATGGACGTGCACCATCTCCGGGGGGGGGGGGGGGGGGGCAGCTCCGGTTACCCAGCCTGGCCGCGGGGGCCCTCCACACCCTCCCACTTCCCAGAATCCCCCTCCCTCACCCCGGCCATCCCGCAGCCCAGCACAGCGTGGGATTAGCCTCACGTCTGAGCCGGCACAGGGATTGGTGTGCATACAGGCTGGCTTCCAGCATCGTGTTTGAATCCCAAAGCCAAGCAAAATACTACATTTGCTGCATTATATAAATTATTATACAAGCGCATTATATGACCCCCACCAAAGCCATCTCACTGGGCTAAGAGGTGCTGCGGCGTGTTCAGGTTTGCCTAGAGCAGTGTGCCGCTCTGTGGGTTAGCGCTCTGCACCAGTGCCCAGGTCACTGGTTCCAAATCCCGTTGGACCCTTAACCCTGAAAACTGCCATAGGGGTTCAGAAAAAAATGGGTGACCCTGCCCTCTAACCCCATCAGAAATGACTCATCAGTATGGTGTATAAATGGCATTTAAAAAAAGAAACACTGTAGCCGGTTATAAGAACAACCTCTGAAATACCCACAGAGAGAAGTGAAGCCATACTGAGTGGTGCTATGCTATGCTAAGCTAACAGGCCGCTGCATGGGCGTCTCAGGCTCACGCTCGCGGCCCTGCCGCCCTCTGAGGTACCTGACACGACAAAGCGCCTGGGCCAGTCCGCCGTGCCGATCTGGAGCCCGCCGCAGTGTCCCGCTACAGGTGGCCGCGAGGCAGCGTGCACTCGCACACACAGACTGCGCACGAGCACACCCACTCCAGCGCTGCGCTCCGGCGGCCATCAGCGGCGAGAGTCGCCGATGAGACGAGACGAGATGAGACAGGCAAACAAAATGGAGCTTTGAAGCAGACGCCGGCTGCCTCCGTGGAGGGGCCTCGCTCGGCATGGCGTTTAATCCGTCAGAGGAACCGCGGCGAGACCAGACTGCTACAGCTGCTAATCATCCCAGTTACATTAGCATGGGCGAGGGCCCTTGACACATCCCGCCCTGCTAAAGCTCACACGGGGCAGGGACAGAGGCACTGCAGGCAGACCAACAGGGCTTGTTTGCCAATACGATCATGTGGTATAGTAACACTGCAGAGACACCAATGTCCTCCTGAAAACATTACCCATCTGATGAAGGGAATAAAACGTGTCCTTTTTTCCCTGGAGGTTCCTTTCAGTCGCGTTTCCCTCCTTAGTTACATGCTCAGCCGTTTACCCGCTACTCCCCACCAATGTGGCCTGCGATCCAAATAAAATGGCAAAGTCACTCCAAAGGCAAAGGAACAGGCAGTTTAAGACAAAGCGCTCTGTAATTTTCATTCAAAAGAGAGGCCTTGAATGTAGCTTTCAGTGCTCCCTGCACTGTTTACATGCTTTGCCCCCTCGTTCTTCTCCCAGACATGTTTGGACCCATTTCTTAAAGGGGCCGCGGCAGCGCTCTGAATGGGTTCCCGCGGGAATGCGGCCCAGGTTTTCCATTCGGAGTCCTGCACCTGAGCATCGGCCGATTTCGCAGGTGGCGCAAGCCCACAGCATGAATCGGGCCCCAGGGGGTTATGGTCAGGGTGCGTAACCGCGTCCACGTCCAGACAACTGACATTAACTGGGCAGCACCTGAACCCCGGAGATGATGCTCAGCGGCAGGATGGCGGCGTGGGAAAGCGGGGGCATTTCACCTGATCATTACATAAGCCCAGGCTCCCAGCTGGAGACTGCAGCTCTTTATTCTTTCTGCCAACCTACCTGCACGCCCCCCCCCCCCAAACTAAGAGACTCGCCGCTCACTGGCTCAGTATGAACAGTCAAATCCTTCCTTTTCACTTTGCCCATCTATAAAACTGAGGGCATGGGGAGGGATAACATCTTCGCTGTTTGGGAAATGTTTTTGTTTGGGGGGGGTGGAGGGGTGGCATGCGTTTGCCAGCTGCACCTCCTTTACAGTGTGACAGCGGGAGGTCAGAGCACACTGCTGGATTTCACAGTCACTGGTGACTCAAGGTGCTGCCCCAGCCTGCCCATGCCGCAGGTTCACTATAAATGGCGGCCAGAGCTCAGGACATGAGCGCAAAGCCAGGAAGCTGCTCACCGGTCGTCCGGAAAAACATCCCCTTAGCTGCCCCACCCGAAGACGAGCCTGAACACAGACACTGAACACAGGTAATGCGTGCCAGGCTACTCTCCCACCTTGACACCGCTGTCTGTGTCAGTCTGTGCCCGTCGTGGCTAACGCCCGGCCTCATCTGGGTGTGTGTACATGACAAAATGTGGTGGATGACCTCAGGACAGCTGGATGTTTCAGGGCACGAAGGGTCACAGAGACGACACCTGCAATCCAAGGGGAGGACGAGGACAACGGCGCACTAATGACCCGTCAACAGGTACAACACTGCAGGCAAGCGGAGGGGCAAAAATACCTGAGGGAGGGGCCAATTCCCAGGGCCCTTCACACCCCTCCTTCTACAAAGAAATGAATGCCTGGTCTCTGTCAGGCACACCCCCACCCCCAACCTCAGACAGGCACAAAGCTGTCCCCCCCATCCTTAGGGGGTCACTTCAAAGTCTCACCCTTACAAAAACACGACAGGAGACCAGCCTCAGCTGCGGGAGCAGACAGACCAGCAGCCTACCTGCACACCCGGCCCACGGCAGAAGGCCGACACGCAGCTCCGCAACACTAGGGGACCTGCAGCTCCAGCATTCCGTCGTTTTTTTTTTTAGTCGAACGGAAATCAGTCAGTGCCACCGTGTTGCGCACAGTTCGTCACCCTGCCGCTTTCTCACGCAGTCAGCATGGCAACCATACATCGGCACATCCCATATTACCAACCTCTTCCCCATTCACACACACAACGCATTTAATCACCAGAAGGCATGTATTTTAGGGTAGATATTTTTGGCTGCCTGGAGCTCTCACATCAGATGGATTAGCATTAACAACAACAAAGGGATTAAAGCTGGCTGTACCGACGGGGGAAACATGCAGCCATAATCTCGATCCCAGAATGTCCACTAAGACTTTCTATCCTTCTCATCTGGAGTGCTCATCTAACAAAGGACTAATAAAATATTAATTTCTGTACCACTCAAAAAATGCAACCACTAACAATTCCAGCAATTAATGTGCACGTTGTGGTTTTTATTGCGTGTCAGTAAGCACGCAATCCCCTACTGCAGAACGCTGAACAGTCAAAAGCTTTGGCTATATTGATTATGTCAAACTGCGGCTGGGTTTTATTTTGACGTGCTGAACTCCCATTTCGTTAATGTGGTGCAGCTGTGAGAAGCCGCATCCTGCCACCTCGGCTCTGCCAGGCCGGGTTCCTGCTGCTCTGGCTTTTGTGCGGTCGGGCCTCTCCCAGCAGCCCACATGGCTCACCTGAACGTGGCAGCCAGGTCTACGGGAGCACGGGAGGGCAATGATGATGGGGACAGACCAAGCGGAGCCCTCGACAGAGTCATCCTTAGTGTGGCGGCAGATAAACCTTTCAGACGAAGCTCACCTCTGCTCCAGCATATGCGTGAGAATTAGCCTCTGAAGACCAGGTAAAATTCCAGAATTAGCACAAATTTGCACAAATTACTTTAAACTGGCCCATTAGTAAATATTCAAGACTCCAAGTGACATATGGCACTTTTCTATTGGTATACAGGAACCGACCAATACCGGAGCCATACTACAAACAGAGACTAGTTACAGTGCAGTTCCAGCTCGCTTCGGTTTTCCACTGCAGAAGGGTTGGCTCGGCACAAACTTGTTTACCGTTCACACAGTGAGCATCATGATTTACTGTGTGCTAATTTCCTAATTTTCTAGCACATCTGTGAGACTCGCTGTGTTATATTAAGATCAAATGTTAGTGGAATTAGCATTTGCTTGGGTAAATTTACCTTGCGAATCCATTCTGTTCAGCTCTTCAGTAGTGCCTTTTTTTTAGTAGGAGTTTGGAAATTTTTTGAGTTCCTACTTATCAGGAATGTACCGGTACATCACGATGTATGATAGTAGTAATAATGAATAATATATAGAATATACCCTTTTTCCCTTCGGGGAATCCATGCACAGAACACTGGTGGTGACACAACCCTGCTAGTAATTAGGGCCATGTCAGTGCAGTTACGGCTCGGGTACAGCTTGGTTCTTGGCGGCAGTGAAGAAGCGCCAACAGACACTGGCTAAGAGCAGCTTTGTCTGGGGTGCAGCTAAACATCGCTGTTCTAGAACATTCTGCAGGTTTATATCATACACATTCCAGGTCCCCAACATGTGACCTCAGTCTCACAAAATACCAAACAAATTCAATGTCGCCAAGATGAACATCTAAAAATAACTGCTGAATTTTCACATTTAAAAAAAAAAAAAAAAAAAAAAAAAAAAAACAGGATCAAGCAGCTATGTAATCTCAAATATTATAAAACATTGGAGAGAGAAAAAAACCCTTTTCAGCAACTGTCCTGGGTTTAATAAGAGAGGGTATAGCAGGGATTCAAAAGCTGACAGTACGAGCGGTCAGACGATCTGCAACAATGTCATAGCGCCATATTCTCAATATACAACATTTGACATATATGGCATCAAAGTGCAGTATTAAAGGCATATACAATATCTGCAACTCTGGACCCTTCTACTAGGCAGCTCCCACATGCAACACACAAAATCCCAGTCACTTGGATTACAGCAGCATGCTGACATTGCATTATTAATCATGATTACCCACAATCCCACGCACACGGCGAGAGAGATGTACCCATCAATTAAGGGAGAAAACCCAAAATGCTGGTCATCAGATTTTATATTTGTACAGATACCAAGGCTGGCACACAGTGGGTTAACATGTTTAAAGGACTGTAAAACCAACAAATGGGTAGCGGCTGCCCGGCTGGAAGTAATCTGCACACACAAAGGGGGGGGGGTGGGGGTGGGGGTGGGCGGAGCGACTCAGGATCTCCTCTGCTCCTCGGAGAAAAGGGAACAGCAGGGCCTGCCAGACCACAGCTACACCCACTGCAGCATCTCCCGCTATGACCTCGCAGCCTGGACCCCCTTTTCACATGACCATACATGTGACATACAATCGGCAAAAATACCGCTGCATATGCCAGCGGCTGCAGACCACCCAGCCATCTCTGAACAATTCAATTTCCAGCACCAGGGCTACCTCTTCCACCCGAGCATAGAAGTGCAACAACGCAACAATCCTGCAAAAGTATGCAGCCGGCCTGGAGAGCAGGAGCGCCCGCTAGGGTGGGTCCTTAAAGACCAACATTTGGAAATGCTACTTCTCACCTACACATTTCAGGAATTCTTCGATTTTTCAAGCATGTTTAAAGGTTGCTTAAGCAGCTTGAGCAGCCTAGTTTAGTCATCCACTCTCCGCAATACTCATTAATCTCTCGGGTCATTGATTTATTTTTCTGTAGTCATTTTATTTACCTCGACTGCTATGACTGTATTTCTTAACGTTTGGTTCATTCATCCATCCATCCATTTTCTGTAACCACTTATCCTATTCAGGGTGGCAGGGGGTCTGGCAAGGCATGGAACAAGCTAGGATGGGGCACCAACCCATCGCAGGGCACACTCACACAAGTACACCTATGGGCAATTTGGCAACTCCAATTAACCTCAGCATGTTTCTGGACTGGGGGGCAGTACCTGGAGCAAACCTCACGACGACACAGGGAGAACATGCAAACTCCACAAAAGCCTTGCAGAGACTTGAATCCAGGTCCCAGTGGTGTGAGACAGAAGTGTTAACCACTGCACTGGGCTCCACATAGCGATTAAAATGGTTCCCAATGCAACTAGATTTTTTATTTTTCAACTAGCTTTTTCATTCCAGTCGCCAATGGCAACTGCCTCTCACAATCCAAGAAAAAAATAAAATAAAAACTAAAAAGGCAAGCAAAGTGGCAGCTTTTAGTCACGTGCACTCTAATAACCCGTGTCCGTCTTTCCGAATCACGTGATTAAAGCGTGAATCGATCCAGAGCAGCGTTGACAGATCTGGCGGCTTTTGTCAAATTGTTGCATTGGAAACCCTTCTCGCTATCTGGCAGCCTGGCAGAAGGTATGGAGCATGCCCGGATGGGGCATGGAAGGGGGGAAAAAAAAAAAAAACAATCAATGGACTCTTTCGAGGTCCCGCAATACTCTTCCGTTACCATTAATAACTGCACTGTGTCCATTTCAAGTACAAAAGATAGATTTTATTTATGGACTGATATGTATTAAAGCATTAAACTATGGGGGACATTGTACACCATGTAACTTACATATTGAATGTTTTTATACGTATTTATTAATAATTCCACTGTGTCCATTCACTGCTAGTGACTTTTAGCAAGTCAGCTGGACTACTGAACGTGAAGCGTGCACACAAACATATTACAGCTGGAAAACTGCGTATAACGCTAACTACCGCAGTTAAGGGTTAAACTCGAACCTGCTTTCTGGAATATTTCAGTATAGATCAGGGAGGTATCCCTGAAAGCAGGTTTGGGTTTAAACCCTAACTATGACACTCCAGTAGTTAGCTTCATATTCAGATTTCAGGTCGTAATATCGTTCAACAAAAGCAAGCAAAACCCCTTGGTTTTCCAGAATTGTTTATGGCCAATTTTTTATTAATATTTCAATCTGGGTTGCCAGCTTTGGTCAGCTGGCTGGTGTGGGATTTTCAATTCGACACAAGGCCGCACACGCATATACATGTATGTAACATTTTCATTACCTTGTAAATAATCTGTAGGGTTTGCAAACTACCCCAACACTTTTGATGAAGCTTGTTTTAGGTTTATAATGGAATAATATAAATTTGCCATAAGATTTCTTGTGTGAGCGTAGGTCTGAAAGCATGAGTGTCACGCCAGATGCGTGAGAGCTGGCAACCCTTTTCAATGCTTGCGAACTTCACGTTCGATAGCCCAGCTGTCTGGCTTACATATTACGTTGTCATTTATTCTAGGGATGCACAGATTCTACTTTTTGTGTCCCGATTCCGATACCTGGGCTTTGGGTAGTACCAATCCAATATCAGTGTTTAATTAATAAGCTGTAGGCTTTTGCCTAACTGTGATCATTCTTTTATGTGTAAGGCAATATCAGGCTCAACTTAAACCTTAAACAAAGCTTTCCTAACTTTGCGAAACTAAATGCAACACATGCGCGCATATTTTATATTTGTGTTTATATATGCGCGTGCACGTGTTACACTTCTCATTATATGTATAATATATATTATGTGACATGTATAATGGGTTATCATATCATATATTACATACAATGACAATTCAGTAAAAAAAAGCCTAAGTTTTAAACTCATTTACATCAGGATTTTCAATTCTCAGAAGGAAAGGTCTTTACAGAGAAACAAAACCTTAACTATAAAGGCTGGTTCATACTTCTGAATCGACGCCGTAAGTATGATGTAGCTGTAGACCCTACACCATAGCCTGATGTGCACCTCCCCAGAAATGTAACTACACGTTACGGTGACGCAGACCGCAAGGACTGTGACTGGCCGCTTGGTAGCATTTGTGTTTTTTATAGGAGCGAAGAAAGCGTACACCCTGGTATACTGGTGATGGAACCTGCAACGTTAATTATATCTGACATTAAATAACTTATTCAATGTTGGATATAAATAACGCTTCAGTTTTGTTTTCTCTCACGTCTCCAGAATTTGTGCTAAAGTTCGTTGTTGCGGTCTTTCTCTGCTAGCATTAGCAAGCTCCATGCACTCTGCACTATGGTGCGTCTTTAGATGTTTAATCAAATTGCTTGTGTTAAATGACGTGCTGTTCCTTCCTCCTCTTGACACTTCAGCAGAACAGAGCTTAGTCTGCTTTACTTCTGTCGTCGCCCCTTATCTTAAAATATGTGCAAACTACTGACATCCTCCGTATATACACGCCAATTTGTTCTCTGCATTTTTTCCTTCTCAAATGTTTCTCTCGCTAGATGCCAAAATCTGATTGGGGGGGCACAAAAAAAAAAATCCAGCGGCTTTGAGTTTTAACGTAATGCTGCAATTAAATGGTATCGGTTCTTGGTATCGGACAACTTTTACGAGTACGAGTATGAGCATATGAGTAGTATTGGCCCGATACCCGATGCCGCTATCGGTGCATCCCTAATTTATTCTTCTGTTATTATGTATGATGCAGAAGGCAACAGTCGGCACTGAGATAGCTCAGATAGGGCAAAGGAAAGGCAGAGGGAGGTAGACCGGAGACAAAATGTGGCATGGAAGTATTTTAAAATTTATTTCACATTTGGCCTGTGATGGAGATTATTTGGCTCCTAAATATTTTGGGTTTACGAGCCAATGGCTCCTACAGTTTTTTTTCGTCTGGAGCCCAGTGGCACCATCACGCCACCCATGTTTGGTTCATTTAAATTCACAGTACGCCATGAAAAATACCATTATTAAAAAGCACTGCAAGCTCAGAGTTCAGGTGAAAATGAAAGTCAAAGAAGAATCAAAAGTCACTGGGACACATGCTGAGTCCCATGCGTCAAATTCTACAGCTGAAGATGTGAAACATGAAGAAGCACTTGCAAGGAAACCCACAAAGTGAGCCTTAATAGCAAGAAGAAAAAGAACTCAAACCTCTCAAGCGCAGGTCATTGACAGTATGTTTAATTAGTCACACAGGTGCTGAACAGGGACATGAGGGTCATCGCTATGGTGATGATGTTCCAGAAAGGCTGCCAGTAAAATACCAAGGCTCCGACTATACCTTCCTACAGCAGACGACAACAAGGGCACAGGCGATATGTGGCACAGATATCATGTGCTTCACTGCTCAGTAATCCTGCCTGCTTGTAAGCACCCTGTGGAATGTTAATGCGTGTACTGCGCTCCAAGGAGTGGCGGCCCGTCTCCGGCCTCGCGGCCTCACAGCCTGAGCACCACAGATAATGTTCTCTGTGCCGTTGCAGCGCTGTTATCGGGGAGTGGGGAGGCTGGCTGGTAGAGTTAACTGCCCACAGTGGCCAAACCTTTCTGTAAATCTACAATGTATGAAGTGTCCATGTGCCGGCAGAAAATAGCTTTGCTAAGTAATTGCCACAACAGACCAAAATATTTACTTGGAGGCTGGAGAAGATCATCCTTATGGCTAAAACCTACCTGAGTGTCAACTTTCAGAGGGAGGGTGAGCCTTTTATTTATTTTTCCAAATGTTTTCTTCCAGGTCACATCTTGGTGTACGGACTATGACACGTCTGTTAATACTACTATCAGTAAGAACAACATCACCATAAGTAGATGTTTACTCTGCAAAAACAACATGAACACTGCTTGGTCTTCACCTTGTCAAGGCCGCTAAAAGACAGAATCAACTGACTGCATAATACCAAGAAACACGAACCTCCCAATCACCTGTCTCATCTTATCTTAAATGCACATCGCACTTGTGTAGTCTAACACAAAAGGGAAAAGCAGGCCCAACCCAACCCTACTGTAATGACAGCATGGAGCTGAGACATCTCGCCAGTCCTTCACCTCTCCTATCACTTCCTGAAGAGAAATTCCCATCATGCCACAAGTCATTCACCAAGCAGGTTTCTGCAAAAGGCTTAGCTGATTAATGCCCAAAACTCCCTCAGTCCTGCCCCTAAAAAAAACTGACCAAGTTACTTGCCATTGATTTTCTAAATATGACCAGGACTGTATAATTTCCCATTTCAAACCTTACTTGCTTGGGGGGGGGAGGGTTGCTTCCATGCTGGCCTCCAAGCTGCAAACACCATAATTATGCTCCAGAAACATAGAAGCAAGCAGTTTTTCAGATGATAGGGGAGTTACAGTGATAAGGTTTCTCTGGCCTGCATGCAGTCAACAAATGCTTTTACCTGCCTAAGCAGCTGTATCAAGGACACTTAGACACATATTACTGCCCACTGTTTTTTAGGAATTTGGGACAGCAGCCAAGGTGACTGAAGTTCACAACTAGTTTTTAAGGACGGCCCAGGCACTTCTTCACATGCAGTTAAAAAATGTTTTCCAAACCTGTATTAAATGTAAAACATGTTCTGTACTCCATTTGCTGGTCATTTCCACTAAGCAAAACCTGCCGTTTCTGTCACTTAAGGTAAGAGCTTCTGGCCTCGTGGGGGCATGGGGTCGCCATTTTTCACTTAGTTCTAGTTGACATCTTCACTTCAATTTTTGGGCATTTCTCACCTTGTTGCTCTCAAAATTCTTCAAGAAGGGAAATTCAGATGAAAGAATGTTTATAAAAAGTAGTGAAGAAAAACAGATAAGAGAATGCACTAATATTTATTGGCACTAATCATTTGTTTGTTTAACCAATGTTTTTCCTCCAAACGTAATATCAATTCTATCGCATCACGCTAAGGAACATCTCACATGTAAAGATTAAGATTAGATTAAATTGTCCCAAAGGGATCAACAGAATGGACTCTCCTGGGAACCTTCAAGCAAGTGCTTGTCCTTAGCCACTATGCTAACTGCAGCTCATCAGGCAAATAATTGAGAAGAAAACTCAGCAGCTTCATGGACCCTGAACTGTACCATACAAAGACACTTTGTGCATCCTAAGAGTTAAATATTAAAAAAGACAAATTAGATAATTAAAACTTCCTGTCAATGCAAACCCTCTTCCCTCCACGCATTTCTTACTTGAATGCCTTTAAGTACAACGTAAATAAGAACCTCAATGGTACAAGGTAACCCTTCTGCTCTGGAGATCAGACTCCAGTCGAAACAAAGGATGACGACCATGACGAAACCAGGCTTTGACGTTATACCTTGATTCTGCAAATCAAAGGGGACATTACTGTACACTGAGGGTCTCGAACATTACTGCAGTGGGACTGAATTCTGTGCTAAGTAAAAGTCTGCAGAAGAAAGCATTACTGTCATGTATAAAACACACCTCTGATTTCTCAGGAACCAGCGGTAAAAGCTAGATCTCTTAACATCAGAATGGAACCATCTTTGAAACAGATTTGCCTGTATTACAACAACTTATTTTAAGTTAAGAACAGAAGCTGGGGGGGGCTATGTTCTGACACACTTCATCACCAAAAGTAGCATCTGGTGACTGTTACACACAAAAGCATGCATCAAACTAAAAAGCACTCCACAAGTTAAAACAATGTCATGTCACTTTCATTAGAAGTCTTGTAAATTTTGCTGTTACTTTTGAGTCTTTGAAAACATTGATTCAACTTTCTGAAAATTGTGATTATTAAGTAGATATTACAATGTGCCGAGAGGCAGCCTGATCAACGTTAAAAGGCTGATTATCCTTATGATCCGTCTTGAAAAAGCATTAACTGATTATGACTGCAATGGCAGCATGTTAATAAGGCCCACATGACGACTGAGTGAAGCCTTGTCATTTGGAAACAGTTTGAGGGTTATTATTCTTATTAAATATCAGACTTATTTAGAGCTTCTTACACTTTACAGGCAGTCTCTGGGCTAAGAACAACCCCTACTTACGAACGGACTGCCATAAAGCCTATTACATTAAAAATTTGACTTAAATACTATGGTTCGTAATAACGAATACGCACACTACTTTGAGACACTTGTGAAAACACTGCGTGGCTTTAGCGGTTTGTCTGTCCGAGGTACAGTACAGTACTGCATGGAGTCATATCACTGTATTATCATTACTACTATTGCGTTTTGTATTCTTATTGTTCCAACTTACCTACAAATTCGGCTTTATAGACAGACTTAGGGAATGGATCTCCTTTGTAACCTAGGCTATGCCTGTGTTTTAGTAAATGCTTTAGAAAATCCTACGTCTACATGCTGTATGAGAATTTAAAGTGCAAAATTTTTTTTTTCAAAGTTACTTTAAAATTCGTATAAACAATGGCAACTTACCTTTGGCCCAAAAAGAAGCATTATCAGTAGACTATGGGAAGTAGAATACGGACTCTTTGTAAATCCTCAGAATTTGTCTAGTGGGCATTGTAACTACAGGTTTCTATTATTAAATGATGTTCTGTCTGTCAGCATACTCAACAACAACGATGTATATGTTCTATACAGACAAAAAGAAAAACCTCTGAAGGTTTCAGGTTCCTAATGCTCCATTCCTCAGGATTCTCAGTGCTACTGGAAGGTTGGTCAACATCATAGCAAATATGGAAACATTGCCAACTACCAGCCATGTACACAGACCAGGTAACAAGCCCTGAAAAGGCTCGTTTTATTACTTAGGTTAAATAAACAAGCAATATTTGGAATAAGATTCATACCACATTAAACATAAAAGAAGAGAGTTTCAGTGGATTTTTCCATTAAAACTACCGTGCTTATGGTTACATCAGGTTATCTCCCAGGGCCCAGAACAGCAACCTTTCAATTCCTAGTTCACTTCCCGAAACACCATGCTACCTAGAGTTCTACCCGAAGAGCAAAATATGTCAAGAAATACTGCATACAAGAGGGGAACTGATCCACTGCAGGTCATTGGATAAACAAACTTGACATGACGCAGATGACATCCACAAGACATGACCCCAGAACAGACAGACTGGGGTGTGGATGCCCGGGGCTGGGCGACAGGTCACTGCAAGCTGCCTGTGCCCTGGTCCACCACAGCAGATGCAGTTCAGTGTTACCTGGCACTAGCCGGCTCCTCTCTTCACACATATATGCGCACTCCATCTCTCTCTCTCTCTCTCTCGCTCCCTCTCTCTCTCCACCCACACATGGACACTTCTAGACTCTGCTCTACAGACTGTGAAACAGAGAAACAACTCTGCATTCCAGACAAGGCTACAGGAGCTGTAACTGCCGAGCCTTGCGTAGATGAGTGCGGTCCTGCAATTACACTCAGCAATTCAGATGTCACTCTGCTGAATTGGACTGTTTGGTGCCACAGACCACTAGTGAAAATATGAAAGTTCCAATGAGGTTAGAGCACAAACGGCAGTGATATGCATGAGTCTGATAGAATCTTTCATGACTAACTTCCATCCACTGCTTGGGTATCATGTCAAACCTAAATATGAAGGTGCAACCCAAAAATACAAAACATCCCTGACATTTATAAATACCGCTGCACTTCCTCTTCACATTTTGGATCATCCACCCATGGTTACTATTACTTGTGTTTTAGCAAGTGATCTATGATTGGTATATGTGCCCTTTTGCAAGTACGCAAGAGGTCAGGACGTAAAAATAATAATAGTAATAAAAAAAACTCTACATTCCATAGCGACGCAAAGAGTACGGTCATTGTCACGGCCAAAGACTCCATCTTAGTAAATACATGAGCCTAAATTTGGTTTCAGTTTTTTTTTTTTTTTTTTTTTTTTTAATCTGTACATTTCATTCCCAGGCAACATATCCTGCTTTCTAACAAGCAATAATAAGAGTGTTGTTATATATTCATAAATGTGTAAATAATGAATAGGCACAATGTATCCACCGCTGCCTATTAGCCATATCGACAAATCTCAAAGCAACAGGTCAATTAGGAGGTCTATTCAAACATCCACTGAAGACAACAGGAGCAATGACGGCTCGATCAGATCAGACCGTCCGCCTTCCTCGCAGCTGCAGAGGGGAAGTTGGACAAAAAGATACACATCGACCACTCTAATCTACTTCCACCATTCCGGAATGACTTCCAGTCAGACTGGGCTTTGTTACTTACAGGTCTGACGAATTACTCATAAGTGCTCAAATTTATATAGGATGAACATGCAGTGGAACTGCAAACCAACAGGCAACTTGCAAAATTAAGTTAAACCACAAAACATCTGACGTACATATCTGCATCAATGAGGTAAACCAATGCAGATTCGATTAAACATCCGGCACAAACTCACGGTATATTAAATACACGCTATAGTGTTTTATAGTTAAAAAAAAAAAATGACCAGCATCATACTTACCCAGTACTCAATACCTGGAACTTCAAGTTAACACACACGGCGATGAGCAGATCCAGGATATAACCGTACACCACGCTAAGAAACGTGCATCTCGGCCGCCGTTTAAGCAGCAGCAAGCGCCCGAACGACAGCGGTCTCCCCGTACATCCGTATGTGAGCCGATTTACACCTCACTCCGTACATCAGTCAACTCAAACACGACACACGGGCGCCGTGTCCATCCTACCGCTTAAGCTCACTTCGTGGGAAAACGAATGAAGAGAAACGATGCGATATACAGGCAGCAGAAAGAAGGACGGGTCGGCGGGGGAGACTGAGCGGACTGGCGGCTCCGTCACGCAGCAGCACGGCGCTCCTGCCGTTACCACCGCTTGACAGCACGTCAACACAGCCAGGCGCCGGGGCGCTAGCCGCCACCGACTCGCCGGCGCACGGCGACGGTACCGTCGCTCACCGACACGCTCCCTTCACGCTCCCCTCCCTTCGGCACAGCGACGTGCCCAGAAAAGAGGCGTCGAGCCCGCGGCGAGCTAGCCAGCTAGCCGACTGAGCGGAGGGCTCGCAACATCAACAATAACATGTCCACACTGCACGGCAATCGCACCCAAGTGGGGACGGTCGAAGCCTCGACTTTTCCCCGTTACATGCGGACAGATAAGCGAGTAATAAAGTTCGCTTGCGTTTAAAAAATTGCCGCGCGAACGCGACTGGGTGCAATAGCGATTATTAACCTATTAAATAAATACAGGTTTGGAGCTGCGCTTTACCTTCAGTTCCGCACTCTCCGCCATCTTGTTACTCTTGGCGCAGGCGTGATCAACCCCCGGCACGTGGGACGGACGTGTGACACGCTGACGTACACGCGCACACTTTCAAATATACTGCGCATTAAGCGGGGTTTGTTTCGTGTTGGTCGCCTTGTAATGAAGTTATGCATGTTTGTGGTCTTAAAGCTATCCTGTGGTGAGTTCTCATAGGACGGGATACCATGGCATGAACCGTCAATATAAATGACATCATCCCAGGCAGTAAAATTACGTGTTTGACCCCCCCGGTCGACAAAATCTACCGAGGTGGACCTATGCCAGACACCCCATGAAATATATTTCTCGCTACAGTAGGGTGACCAGATAATCCATGTCAGGGAGGACACTCTGAGCTAGTACAGGTATTGTAAATTACCATTTCAATTAAACGGACCTGGATTTCACTTGAGCACTGAGTTCTTGCTGTGTGCTGATTGGTCAGTCTCCTGTAATCATGCATGTTTCACTAATGCTAATGTGAAACAGCTGGATGAGTCTTTCAGTCAAGGAAATAAACCAGTCAAAGCACAAGAAGAGCTGAGCTATTTAGCCGAGCACAGGAGCCTTTCAATTTGAAAGTAGTTTGTAAAACCCGAAGTAGCTCAAAGTGTCCTCCCTGACATGGATTATCTGGTCACCCTACGCTACAGGGTTGCATCATCCTGAAGTCCTAAAGATGTATTGATGTATTACATACACACAACGGTTTTATGACTATTAGCATTCGTTTTTTGTCTGCGTAAAGCACTTTTAAGTAATTTAACATAGGCCTACGCTTCAATTTGTCATAAAATGAGTTAAGTGTGGATTAAAACATGGTCACAGTATTAACCGTAACTGCTCCCTATAATAGAAAAAAACTTAACTGAAGTCAATATCAAAAGTTAAAATCAAAGCAATTCAGCTTGCAATAATGGGCAAAAAATGTAAGAAAATGTGCTTTTGAAATCTCGGTTTCAGAAGCTATTAAAATAATTTATTTACAGGCCCAGTCTGGCTAAATGGTATATGAAGCAATTTCCCAGTATTGGGCAACCCCCCCCCCCAGCGCAACTAAATTCATCACAGGAGCCCCCAAAGTCCAGGCCCGATTTTTATTCCCAGCCCAGTCCTGTTTCTTCAAAATCAGAAGACTTTATTGATCCCGGAGGAAATTTCTCACATTGCGACTGCACAACCACACATAGACACCAAGACAAGAATGATACAGTATAAATATAAAAATAGGAATGAAGTGTAAAGCAAATTGGAGCACTGTTAAACATTATAATAAAATAAAAATAAACTAGACAATCTCCCTACAGGAGTCTAAAATACCTTTGTCCAAAAGTTACAGGAAAAGTAAAAATGTATAGGAGTAAATTGCACAGTAAGTAAAAGTATATTGCACCAATATTATAAGTGGCTATATTGCAGTAGTTGGTAAAGCCACTTAGACTTCAAACTGTGGGGAAAAGTTGAGGTATATTGCACCGAATCATGGATAATAATAATATTGCACTTTTTAATTATATTGCCCAGGTATCACAGAGTCACAGATTGTAAAAATAAAGATATTGCACATAGGTAATCATAGGTAAATGTATTTCAAATGTTAGAAACCAAGTAGGGGTAGCATCAGTTATTGCACAAGTATTGTGGTAGCAGTAAGTTACTGTGCACCTTATTGTGAAGATGAGTGATGGATGGAGGAGTCATAGAGTCTGATTGCAGTGGGGAGGAAGGATTTTCTTCATCAGGTATTCTAAGCTTGTGTTCCCTGATCCCAATGAAAAGTCACTGTCACCTGTATATTAAAATGCTTCATAAATGTTAATTAGTGCCATGGTCACCGACAAACTACATTTACACACTGAGTTTATATCCAACTTAATGGCTCTCGTCAGGGTGCTGATGGAGCTGCTCTGGGGGGAGGCTTTAGCTAGTTGAAATGCTGTGTTCTCGTTCATTTTTATTAAAATCAGACAGCCCAGTATAGGCTTACCCCGCACCCCTTGCATAAACCTCTAGTGACGCTCCTGGCATCCACATAATACCAGAAATTAAGTTTCGGGTATAAATATCAAAGATTGCATTTTGCCATCCTTTTATTAACTGCTATTATGTGTTTTAACCAAAAGATGTCGCTGTTGTATTTTATTTGAAGATTTATTTGGCACTCTGATAACATACCAGTTGAACGGAAACACCTGTACCTTGAAAAGCGGTTTGTCAAATGCAACATTTGAGTGCTACCAACAAGAAAATATACCTGAAAGTCTTATACAAGAAGAGAACATCGGATAATGTAAACGACAACGGGAAATAACGTTGACCTCTGCGTAATGAAGTAAAGAAAGGAATATTTAAAAATATTTAGATTGCTGCTATAAGTACCAAGTAGCACCTTTTGATTAAGTATGTTTATATTTTATGTATATTTCTTCGGTGGAAATGGACAGTACACAGTGCAAGTCCATGTGCTGTGTACACGTGTACACACACGCACGTGCGCGCACACACGCACACACAGGTTTGTAATTATATCTTTTTGGGGACTCTCCATTTATTTTTATGGGGAAAACTCTAATCCCAACATGCTGACCTTAACCCCTGTCCAGCCCTAACCTTAACCATAAGTGACCAAACAAAATATGAGACTTTTGGCATTTTTAGTTTTTTAATTGCATTCTCAGATCTTTGTAGGGACCTGAAAAATGGTCCCCACAACATCAAAATAACAGGTTTTTATTACATTGTGGGGGACATTTGGTCCCCACAACGTAATATAAATATAATCCACACACACATGTTGGCATACCTATCTAAATGGTGACTTTCCATTCATTTCTATGGGAAAAACCCTAATCCCAATCACAACGCCTTTAACCCCTACCCATCCCTAACCTTAACCATAAGTAACCAACCAAAATACGAGACTTTTGGTATCTTTACGTTTTTAATTGCCTTCACAGATTTACATAAAATTGAGGTTATCCAAAAGGGAACCTGAAAAATGTCCCCAAAAATAAGGAAGTTTCAGGTTTTACCACACTTTGGGATATTTTGGGCCCCAAATGTGATCTATGCAGGCCCACAAACACACACACACACACCCGGGCATTTTCAAAGCAGGGCATCAGAGATACAGAACAAAAGTAAAAAGGTATAGAGTGAATTTTCTATAATGGAGTGTTATTATATATAAGTTGTAACTTGCATAACTCTTCTGTAAGTTGAACTTAATGTCCTGGTCTCTGCTGTATCTCCTGTGTGTGTGTATGGTGATTAACAGTATGATGGGATGCAGCTGAACCTAAGCCCAAAACCCTGCCTGTTCAAAAGCGAAAAAACAGCAGAATGCGTCACCTTTAGCAAGGTATCAAAGCTCCATTGCATTAATAAGAATAAAAATACTCAAGGGAAAAACTATTTGGAAACATTTTAGGGCACAGGATTAATTCTGAGGAAAAATATCGATAAAAGTATGATTTATTGCTTATTTGGACCAATGGATGGATTTATTTGTCCAAATGTCTATAATTTGTAGATATCTGGTGCTGGTTGACTATTTAGAGTTATACATTTCAAAATGCTGCAATTTACATCCTTCTTGTGAAATATTCATGCACTTGGGTAACTGGTATAAAAAGACTAAAGAATGAAGATGTGTATCCCAGTAGGACTGTTGGCGATACGCCCTGAAATATATCAGTAAAGTTTTTGGCTGTTTAATTATGTGACGACATAAGGTAGGGATGGTGTTACTTACTCTGAACGAAAGTGTCTGCCTACGTGATACCATTTGTGTGTGAGATTACACTGACAGACAACTAATTGTTAATTAAAAATCACTTGCAAAACAGCACTCTGTGCTGCCTAGTATGCCAGACTATGCAATCCCACTCAGCCGTGCATCTATCCACTCATCTATGCATCTTCCATAACCACTTATTTAGCATATAGTCACAGTGACTTTGCAGTCCACACATTTATAGAATTAAGAAGAAATGTGTTATTGACCACGGGAATAATAATGATCCATGCAGATAAACTTGGTGGATACATTTAATTTTCAAACAAGATTTTTATTACACATCTAAGTCAATAGGTTATCCAGGTTAAAGTGCTTTACATCAATAATATACAAACAGTTTATATGAGAGGAAACAACATATATTGACAACAACAAAAAAATGTAAAAATCCATACATAGATTAATTAAAACTAAATCAAAATGAAGAGTACTATTTTACTAAGAAAAGAATCACAGTATACATATATGTTAATTGCACATAGCCACATAATATATGCCAATGATATCTAAAGAGGCGATGGTTGGACGTTTTCAGAGGATTACACAAAATCCTCCACCAGAGGTCTTTAAAACTTTATATTAACAATCTACAGTACATACAGTGAGCCGGAAAATTAAATCTGGATTTGTTGAACGGATTACTACCTACCGGCTCTTCTTTTTAAATTAGTAGTGAGGATACGCTATTCACTCTTTGCTCACCAATTAATCAGCTCCAGCGTCATATTAACACCAGTTATATATGTACAACTTGAACAGTAACAGTCCTTCAGTGGTAGTTTGTACTTTATTGGAGATTCCGGTGCTTAAATAGTCTCAAAGTATTTCCTAGAACTGTGCCAGGTGGCGGTTGGATAGACTCGCTGCCTTTTTGGCCTGAATGACCTGTGATCGGTGAGAGTGAGGAGATGCCGATTTTATGGAGGCAGGAGCGGCGGTTTAAAGGAGCAGGTTCCGGTGCAGTGGCGCGGGGTTAGCATCTTACACGAGAAATGGT
Source organism: Paramormyrops kingsleyae (assembly GCF_048594095.1). Classification (NCBI taxonomy): domain Eukaryota; kingdom Metazoa; phylum Chordata; class Actinopteri; order Osteoglossiformes; family Mormyridae; genus Paramormyrops; species Paramormyrops kingsleyae. Next base: position 9,413,015 of record NC_132807.1, on the reverse strand, counting down.
GTAGCGCGTCGTGAGCTTCTAGGGAGAAAGTACATAGATCGGTTAAAACAGCTCACAAGGTCACGCAGTTAGAATGGATCTTCTTAAACAGATTATTTTATGTAATAATGCCGAATATAATCAGCAAACAGTAGGTAATTACGCCGTACTCCTCTTCCATGTAGCTGCGCGTCATACATTAGCGGACGTTCATATTGATGAATATTCGCTGGGTGCCTCGTATTACACACAGTCGCAACGTAATCCGGTCACATAATTCGAAAAGATAAATTACCTTTTAGTTTCTGTTGAATTGCATAGCGAGCTTTTCTCTCTTGGTCCAACTCGCTGCATAAGGTGTCTGAACATAAGTAAAGAAAAAACAAATGATTGGAAGAGCAGCAATCATCGAGGCCAGGCTCACAATATGCAATAATAATACGTCACAATATATGAAGCCTAATGGGTCGCTAAACCATAGACATAATTTCTTATATTTAACAAATAGCCTATAGAAACACGGAAATCATATGCAGTGTATCACATCCTGAACGATCATTGTAACGCCCTTTTGAGTTACCCTGCATTTAGTGCAAAGTGCCTTCGCTTTTATGTTCAAATAAACATGAAATTTATGTAGGCCTATGCAAGTGAAAAATAAGTCGGTGGTTGTAGCATAATTAGGCTACTTCGTGTAACTGGTCGGTTTGTGATGACACGCAGCAGTAGAAATCTCACTAAAATTAGATTGTAATTATAGTTTAAATAGCAAAATACGTCTGTTGTGGATCAACAACTGAATGTGAGTTATTCGCATTTTAAAATGTTAATTATGAATTAGCATGCTGGCAAGCTTTCTAAACCACCTGACAAGCGAAACTCACCTCGGACTATCTGTAATTGCTGTACCATCTCTTCTCTATAGGAAAGTTCTCTTTTCATTTGATCTTGAAAATTGTCTGTAGTGTAATCACAATAGCACAAAATTACAAAACCTACACACGTTCGTCGTTTAAACCTTGGTTTACAGATTTTATGCCTACAATAAAAATCAATATAAAACCAAAAATTGTTTGATGTTTATGTATTAAGTCATCAATAACGTACTCGGCTTTGAGGTTTGCCCTTATGTTACGCTACCTTATAGTGTTTTCGTTAAAATTTGGATAATGTGAATGGCAACGCGGTGTTATTGGTCAGTTAAGCAGCATAAATCTTAGTAACAAAAAGAAAGTCTTAGAATTTTAATGGTGTTAAATGCATTTCAGAAGAAGACCAAGGCCTGTATGTTATATGCACAGAAAACTGGTCAATACAACATTTTCCATGCACAAATTGTTCAAAGATGTATACACACTGCATATATCTACGAAACCTCTAAAATCCTCACTTCCTACATTTTTATTTAATGAAGCCTACCTTTCAAACTTCGAAATTCACGTTCCAGCTTTTTTCTGAGTTCCACTTGTTCCACGAGTTGTCTCTGCAATTCATCTGCAAAACAATATTAATATTAGTTTTAGTAATTTAAGGTATTTGTATTACATTAAAAAATCAGAGGCGATAGCAATATTTTGTCATTGAAGTAGTGTTTCTAATGTAGACAACAGCAATAATAATAATAAGCAATAGTAATAATAATGGCGAAAAAAACGGTAACTCTTTAAATACAGATAATGTATTAAATTTGAACAATACTTATAGAACAAGTATCGCCATCACTAAATATAATCATTAATTTACTTATTTATAGTGTATAATCTCTTTGAATAAAAGAGAAACGGTTAGTATGGCGACACAACGCCACGATAATTACTGCTTCAGGGCGAAAGGGGGACAATTAGTTTAAGGTAATAGAAAATACTGTTAAATTATTATTAATTCAAAATGAAATTTAATATAGAATATTAACTGAACTATGTTGTCCCGGCATTACAGAACGTACTTCTGTAACAAGAAATCTGCATAATAACGCAATAAGGTGACGGTGTATTAATTTTTTATCTCTCAAGGCGCCAGACTTCACGCGCGAATTCTCCGTTACGTTCTGAAGGGCTTTGCCAGGATTACGTGCAGCTAATAAGAAGTTTGTTTAGAAATGTAACCTGAATTATACATTAAATGTATCCCATCAAATTGTAAATGGATGCTAAAAAAATAATATTCATCTTGATTTACCCTAGATTAACGAAATATAGTAACATTGTTTTAAAGGAAGGAGTGACACAATCGACTAAAACATGGCTTGGGGTTGAGATTTTCATCGCAATTACCATTCCCACAACTAGCCTACAGCGCCCTCATTGGTTATGTTAGCAGCTTGGCTACGGTATTTCGCCATATTAGTATATCAAGACCCTGCGCTTGGGCGGCGTGTCAACCAATGGTGTGTTTTAGCCATTTAAGTTAATCGCACGTGCTTCCTCCCCAAGGATCTATTTAAAATGATCCAATAAATCACACATTTTCAACATTACATGAGTCATTAAATAAAATATTGTGGTTCTAACACTTATAACCAGTTGGTTAGGATCTTTTAGCATTAAACGTGAAATAGCCTGTTTGGATGGTTAACCACTGACCGTAAGATAAACCAAAGCAGCCCCATAGCTGTTCGGTTCACGTGACAGTCAAGTGTCTATTGTCCATATCTAGTAGATTTCGAAGAATTAAGACCTGCATTTTTTTGTTTACAAAACAACAGCAATAATAGAAATAGTAAATTAAATAAGTATATAAGCAGTAAACGCTGCAAATAGTCAACACATCACTGTGAACAATGAAACATTGTAATAAGCCAGGCGTTTGTTAATCGATTGGAAAGCATTTCAGATAAAATTGTATTACAGGCCTATTTAGTGGTCCATCAATCTTTATCAATCAAAAGAATCAAATAACAATATCAATAATAATTAGGACCCATATTGCCTGACAAGACAACCAGATATTAGAATAAATATTTGCGATAATGTAATACGCGTTATTGTATGTTCTTTAACCTACATAGCATAATATTCTGTAAATATATAAATAACTTCAGAACGGTTAATAGTACTAATATGACAACAAAGGACAATAACCAACTTCATACAAGGCATTTAACCCCAATGAGGAGCGCGTGGCAGCCCTGCTGTATCCAAATAGAGACTGACAATTTGATGTATTTCCATAGTCACAGTGCGATATTCAGACAGCTGCTATTACTCATGAAGTGTTTTTTGCGCGAGGATTTCCCGTCGTTTAGCCCTGGCGATAAGAGCACCGCTGCAGGGACTTACAGGCAACGTGACGTCACAGTCACTCGCTCCTCTGAACTACTTTACGATTTCTTTATCAGTTTTACCGACAGTAAACGCGAAACCTGTATCCTCATATTAATACGGCGTGACGACTGATGAAGTAAAGAACAAACTGATTTACACGATACGCCCTATTGACAATGACTTGGTAATAACATACTCAAAATCGCATACTGTCACCTTTCATCATCACCCCCCTCCCCCCAACTTGCATGAACTGTGCAGTAATAATACATCTTGGCGAAACGTAGTTTTCTGAGCATCGTTAGGCTGGGATGTCGGTGCGCAGTCATGAGTTTTCTCCTCAAGCTATCCGCTTCCTGTCAAAACATGCTCATATATACTGTAATGTGTGCTATGGCTAAATGAGACCGTTTATTCGTTAGGGCAACACCCGTGACAAAGCAACGCGGGCTCGATATGAAATAATAATGTTTTTTTTCGGCAAATGTCTGTAATGTTTGAATGCTTGTATTATGAGATTAACAGGCCTATAATTTTAATAATAATGATTTCAAATAAAAGCAAAACGTTTGCATCCACGCTGGGACATTTACCTTTTGCCATGTTCTCGAAGTCTTTTTCCATGAATGGTACCCTGTTAACATCACTGCGCACCACCTCTTCACCTGCGGAAACAAAACATACACAACCTTCATGGTCTGCTGAGCAATTCCTTTCAAATTGGACTGACTTCAGCCACAATGACATTTTTACGCCTATTCATATATATGTTGCAGGGTACACTAAACACACTATGCGCTACCGTGGAACGCAGTAAAATATAGAATTAAAATAAGTAAATCTGTTCAGCCTCAAGCAAAGGAGACTGAGGGGGGACATGATCCAGGTCTATAAGATTCTAACAGGTTTGGATGCTGTTCAACCGAATAGTTACTTCAGCATTAGTTCAAATACAAGAACTCGTGGCCATAGGTGGAAATTAGCGGGAGAACATTTCAAACTGGATTTAAGGAAGCACTTCTTTACACAGCGTGTAGTCAGAGTATGGAATAGTCTTCCTGATAACGTAGTGCAAGCTGAATCCTTGGGTTCCTTTAAATCAGAGCTAGATAAGATTTTAACAACTCTGAGCTATTAGTTAAGTTCTCCCCAAGCGAGCTCGATGGGCCGAATGGCCTCCTCTCGTTTGTATAGTTCTTATGTTCTTATGTTCTTAAATAGAAATGGCGCTGCTCTCAATAAAGGCAAACCCACCGGCGTGTGGCTCTCTCGGACTTTCCTTGGAGACAGCGGCTTGATCCTGGTAACTTTTCTTTAAGTCCATCTCTTTCGTTGTCGAAGAAATGTCTTCTTTATGTGAATCTTAAACGGCAAGAAACACACTTATTTAATTCTACTGGGAAAAGCAGCATCCAGCTAATTTCCGTATGTTTGAGCACAAAATCCCATCACGATAATCACAATTATTATTATTATTATTATTATTATTATTATTATTATTATTATTATTAATAGTCTTATATTTATCCAGTACATCTCAGGATGACATTTTTTATTTAAAATACACATGTTATTCAAACTGTGAAAGGCATTTATTGTTTTACATTTACAAGCGTAGGAGGAAAACGAAGAATAGTATACCGTTTGAGTCCAGTAGCTCGCACTGATAATTTTTGGTTGGCCCAAAATTAGCTGGAACACTCAAGGGCATGTGCTCATCTCTTTCACGTGCGTACACCTGTAAAATGAACCGCGCAATTAAATGTAATTACCCTCAATTCTCTAATGCCACACAATTCCCGATCTTTTCTGTAGAGATCTGATACGGCCGCGTACGCAAGGCCAAATTGTGAACGAGTAACAGGCAATTAATGTTTATACCTCCTAATTTGCACCCCTTTTCAGAGTCCTAATATCGTAGCTATCTAGGCCAAATTATACGGATATTTGAGGAGCAGCATTTACAAATAAACAACGATGAACACTGAAATTACTGAAATTTGATTGGAAGCTCTTCAAAGCGCAAAGCCTAAATATCTCTATGACCTCATCAGTTAAGATGAGAATGTAAAATACTTTAAGCATAGTAGCTAGAAATAATAAAAACTATAAAATATATAATATAAATGTATAAATGTTACTATAAATATAAAATATAATAGATTTTTTTTCATTTTGTGCATTATTCAGTGTATTAGCAATAATTAATTTACAAACGTAGACTATGTCTCTTGTTTCCACTTATTTGTATTTGCAATGTACATTTAAATTGTATACAATGGATTATGCCCGTTTGCGTGTTCACGCAAACGAATATGATGATTCTTCATATATATCTGGCGAATCTGAACACGAAAGACAATTATATGGGAGGCATACTGACTTCATACAAAGATGCGTGGTTATTGCCATCTGCTATGGGTTCGCTCTGCCTCTCCTCGCCCGGGGATCCTGCCTCACTGAAGGTTCCTCTCTGCGAGTCCTCCGGGGCGGGCAGCGGTTCGGACTCAGGTTCCTGGTTCTTTTCTGGGGTGACCTGAGAGATGACCAGTGCAGGTGGGCTGTGGTGGTCCTCCACCGAAAGCTGGAGAGATTCTTCATCTTCGGGCATCCTGTTCGATTCCACATCCACATCCGGTTCTTCCGCGCTGTCCGCGTCGGGGGACACGGATCTATAACTGGAACTCTCGCTCATGAAATCTGGTGACATGTACCCGGAGCGGGCCCCATTGTACGCCTCTCGGTTTCCATAAAGCTTAGCTATGCTTTCAGCGTCTTTGACGACTGGTCTGAAAGCAGAGATGTAACTTATTTTTCTTGGGGCAATGGGTACTCCCTCCATTGATCTAGTCTCATCTCCGGATTTGTCCTCTTCGTTTCTGGTAGACTGAGTGCTGGAGCACCGTTCACTGTCTAAAAGACTGTCCTTCGGAGTGTTGGTGCTTCGGTCGCTCTGCTCTGAAGTGTCCTGCTCATTCTGCCTGATGCTCAGAAGTTCTGTGGGCGGTTTAGGTTGCGATTGCGGGTAAGGCGGGATGGGGAGGCTGCCGGTTGCGGGCCAAAACATTGGGAAAGAAGGGTATACACTGTCCTTTGCTCCGGGCCAAAACACACCAGACAGATTGGTTTTATTTTGTTCTCCGATTCCAACGCCATCGTCTTTCTTTTGACACAGTCCAAATGCTGGAAATCCATACGGGTGTGGAAAGAGCGGCGGTGGTATTTTTTGCAACATCCCGAAACTCTTACTTGGCACAGGAATGACGGGGTAGCTGCGCACGCTGTTAGCCAGGCTGAGGTTATCTCGGTCTTCCTCGCAGCGCATAGTTTTGTGAGGGATCTCGGGTGAACTGCTTTGAGGAAGGCTGCCGGAACTCGGTGGTTTTAGAGGAGAAGAACGCTCAGACGCCCCAATAGGGAGCGTCCTTTTACGGCTTCCGCCATTGAACATGGCTTTCACGTCCTCCCACGCGTGGGCCACGTCGTCCGATATGCTTTTGTCTGTTAATTTGAGGTGGCGCCGCCAAGAATTGAAATTAGCAGCATCTGGCTGCGTGTATTTTGACTCGGGAGTACGATGTGAATGAAAGATGAATTTGTTGGGAGAAAAGTACATATTGCAATACGTGCACTTAATACACTTCGCTCTAGAGCTATTATACCTAGCTGGTATGAAGCTACCGCGGCTTCCCCAAGCGCATTCGTGAGACACATCAAATGCGAAGTTTTCGGGTAGTTTGGGGGGACTGTGAGCGCCAAGAAATGATTTGCAGAGCCTTTCGGCCTCGCGCTTGGTGATCATCCCACAGCGCCTTGAAGATATGGGCATTGCCCCCGCGCGCCGCAAAATCTCGAGCTGGACCGGTGTGCACTGCACACAAGTGATCCCAAGAGCAACGCGTCGATTGTGGATTTCGTTGTAACTGTAGTTCTTTAATAAAGTATTTGAAATTTGTGCCAGGCAGAGTCTTTCTTGGCCGTCTATTACCAAAGAAACGATGGGAACTCCATATAACGCAGTTTCACTGACTTGGTTGGGTTTAAGAGAGCTGGTACTGGAGTATGGTTGAAGTTCTTGTTTCGAGTTGGGGGAAGAGTTGGAATCTCGTCCCGTTGGAAGCTGACTGGGGATCGACTCCATTCCTGGAAGTCTGAAATAATAATAGAAACATTTCAATTAGTATTAAAAAAAAAGTCTAGACTATGGTTATATTTACAGGGAATTTTGTTTGCAAACATCATCACCTTTACGCAATAGTATTTGGATCTGGTATATAAGCCCTGGTTTTCATAGTCAATGAAACGGACCAGTGAAATTTTCGAAATCGCATTCATTGTTTGTTGGAAAGAATATACCGCGACATTTTTTTGCTATTCAAAATGGACTATTTTTCTTTATACCATATGGTAAATATATATGTGTATGTAATTAATTATAGAAACATTTTAAAACTGAACAGTAATAAAATCGACTCAAATACATTTGTTCTCTAATAATTATAAATGCATAACATTGAAAATATAGTAAGCTAAACATAACAGCATTAGTGCAAAATAAAGAAAAAAGTAGCAAAAGACGCCTCATATATAATGCATCTGTAGTTTATGAAACGCAGTTGTTAATTATGAGAGCGAAGTGACCTTCATTGCGGCTACGTTTCATTTTAGTCACACTGACCGTCTGTTTTAAACAAAACTTGTTTTTTTTTTGGTTAATATAACCAGCAATATTTCCCTTGATTTTTCGCCAAAATTCTTTATTCTAAATATAAATTTTCTGGATTATGTTTATCATAATACAGGACAATTTCTTTTATCGGCATTGTTATTTTTAAAGGAAAGGGGGATTTGTTAGATTTGCTTTGTATAAGTCCTGTTATTATTTGCGACGTATATGTGCTTGTACATTTTATAGCTGGTCTGAATTACATATCCTGAAGAGTTAAGTTTGCACTCTATTATCAGTATGATCCCGAAACCTCTCCTTAACGTCTTTAGGTCGGCTCAGCAATGAGGAAGATTACTTAACTCTGCCGATAAAGATGCTAACACGTAAAAGAGCAGAAGGAAAATATACTTTGAGCCGCGCCAATGAGCTTATCTTCGAAGTAAAGAACGACTAAGCTGCTTTCGTTGTAATTACACAGATTCAGTTGTGCGTCTTTGATCTGTTAATAATAGCCCTGTCTTGTATAATTAAAACATTGAAATTGCTACCGCTCAAAGCAACGTTTCGTTTCTAAATGATCGTTTTCAGTCAGTAACACGATATACTGGCTTTGCGTACAAATATACAATATTTACATGTGGTATATGATTTGTAGGCCGGGAATTTAATTAACGCGGAAAAGAAAATGACCGTTAATTAGGCCAAAAAACATATAAATATTTAAGCAATTTATAAAAACAAACATGAGAACAAGAAAATGTCATTCTGAGCCACAATTTTTTGTTACACTTTAACGCAGAAGTAAAATACATGATCTTCATCGAAATTACGATATTTAGACTAATGACGATGACAGCGCATCAGCAGGAACACTAAAGATAATGATACTCAGTGAGCGATCTTACCTTATTTCGAGGGAGGAAATCACTGTTCCCTGGAAACAGCAAACTCTAATTATACAGAACGGCTCTCAAATTTTTTTATCAGTAACTATCAGAAATCGTCCAGAGTTCGAGGCGAAATTGGTGTAGGATTTCGGTGTTTAGATTTGGTGAGATATTGAAGTCTATCAGCCTGCTGATCTCTCTCACTCACTCTCTCGCTCTCTCTCTCTGTTTATCTCAGTGCAACGAGTGGACCTCCATCCTGCTCGACTCTCGTGCAGTGTGTGGGGAGCGGGAGGTGAGTGACCACATGGCAGTCCTGGTCTCTTCGCTAGTCCTCACTGAAGACACTCAGCGCTGATCAAGTGACAGCTAAACTAATGGCAAGGCACACCCACTTAGCACCAACATATTTACATTAACTGTTTGCCTTCGGGACCGGCGGAAAACGACAATCATGGTTGTCAACCAGACAATTTAAATTGAACCTGTGATCTTTTTTTTCATGCTGGAAACAATAGGAACGAAAAAGCACATGCATCTGTAATCCAAATATATTGTCTTTGTAATTTGTTTATGTACAGTAATTATTTTAGTGTGTCATGATGAGTTGGCTACAACGTTTTTATTGATATATAACGTAGCCTTCATTTCCTCAGTGCAGCTGCACAGGTAAGGTGCGCTTTGATGATTCTATTAACGAACAAGATACTTTTAAATAAAAAAAAACACGACTTAGGCTACTGGACGTTTTTAGTGCTCGATTGTTATGTTTAGACTGTAGATGTCCTTACGAGTGTTTCTAGAACAGAAGTGGAAGTGCATCGGAAGACTGAAGAATAAAGGATTTTGGCACGGGACAAAATTTGGGTCTAGATAATTGTTAAATTGTTTCACAGTGGTTATTAACGTTAATTCGTATCTGAGTACGGCAGTGACAAGCAAATTAAGAAATCCCTGACACTAAAATAATTAACTAAAAATCGACATCCTGAAAATACATTTTATTATTTCTCGTGGTTACACTGCCATCTGTATAATGTCTCATAGGCGCGTGGCATCAATTACTATATTCTGCTAAATAAGAAATTAAATTTGACTGAATGTTATTTTTTTTTGGGGGGGGGGGGTATTATGGATGACATATAATTTATCTTTCAAAAATGGGTTCCCGACACCGTATTTTCCAACATTATACTATTACAAGAGACGGTAGTTCACTGAACAATATTTTAACTTGGCTGACTTCGGTTTATTTATGTTACATCGTGGATACACCCACTTTCGAGGGACCTTTAGATGGGGAGAACTGCAGCGCACACCTAGCTTAAAGTATGGCTTCTGGCCTCAGTCTTAGGTAAGTATTCGGACACGGTTAACGGCGCGGTCTGATCAATGCCCACGGTTAACCTTGTTCAGTCCTTCAATGAAATATCAATTATCGGTCTATTGTAAAACATGAGCCTATACGGACGCATCCATCTAAGAATAAACAGGAAAGATTCAGCGCAGTGTGCGCTACAATTTAGCTGTATTTACCAGGATTACATGTATTTGAGAGCAATTGTCCTAATATTCATACCCAATTAAAACTACACATATATACGCATGCAAATGCATACAGTTCAATCGGCAAAATGTGAAGGTTTTGCAAACTCATTCAAACGGCGCAGGTTTTCCCAGGGCCGACAAAATCTTATCTACGCATTCATTTAATAATGGGGTATTTTGAGGAATAACAACAACAACACTAAAAATATTAACAACAACAACTTTGTACAATAGGTGTAATAGCAAAAAAATCAATAACAGCAACAATAATGATGAAGAGTTCCACAGTAACAGCAGCCTGTCTAGTTTATTAATCTTTCACCGCAGTTTTATAGGACGACCGAGGAAAGATGTGTAGATTCAGGAACATAGTTTAGAGGGGGGATACCATTTAAATACAAATTACGATGCATAAAGAGTCCAAATTTCCCCGGGTTCTTTAAACAATGCCATATTATTAACTGTCCTTAATGGCCGCGTTGATTAAACTGTAATTAATCATACTGTCTAGGCCAAAATGTGAACAATTACCCTAATCAAACGTCCACAAACGGCCTCAAGCTACACTTTTGCTAAGCAGACCCTATTGAACTAGAACAGCTTTTGCTGTTAAGCAAGGCATGGGTTACATAATGTTTTATGCATTATTTATTACTGATCTTGGTCATTTTTATAGCCAAATATATATTCGGTCTGTATACATTCGACAAGTGCTGGATAGGCAACGTACAATGCATGCCTTCTATTTTCAATGGAGATAACAGATACAGGAACTGCGTAATGTTCTTTCAGAATCGATACTTTTACGTTAGTTCAGAAATCGGAATAAGATTTCATCGGTTTTCTGAAACAGCCGTATAAGGCGAAACAGCAGGGATCTTTTAGTCAGACATGTTTAGTATATTTGCATAATGATAATATGGTGCAGAACTGCAGGTAACGTGGATGATGATCTATCAGGTTCCCAAGACCTCCGCATTTGTTTCGCGGCGTTTCATGTCTGATTTGGACTCAATGAGACCGTCCAGTGCATCGAAGTTGTAAATTTTTAGCTGCTTCGATACTGAGATCTGACAGCGACACTATCAGCCCAGAACACTGCAATATTAATGGAGAGAGGAACTTAAACCCGATCTGGCTGGTCCGTGTCATCTTTCACAATCAAGAGGTTTTCCTCCTCCCCAACAATAATTACAATTTTATACTGTAATTATTTCTCTCTTCTTAATAATTCAGAGCACAAGTTAAATGCCCCATTGTTACTGATTATTCCTGAGAAAACTTACGGGCTCATATGTCCTAAAACACTCATCGGCGTTTGGGTTCAGCACCGGCACAGCGACAGATCAGCCCGTGCGCTTTTAATTAGACCTTTCAGCGGTAACTCTAGACAAGCCCTTCCATTACCTCTGGACAGACTTGAATAAGATTTTTTCTTAGAGTAAATGATCTGAGCCGCATTTGCGTGCTTTCAATTGTTTAAACAAATTAGCATTTAAATATTAATGCAGCGTAGATTAAAGTCGCTAAACTGTACTCACTAAAAGATTTTAATTTGCAAAGTCTACTGTTAGATTTACGGACGTGCAACAAAATATCATGCAGAAATAAAGCGAGAAATATTTTGAAGACACCATAGCAGCGTTCGATAAACTGCCTAGAGAGAAAAAAAAAGAGCCGAACGTGTTTTAAAACTAAACTCGTAGCACATTTTAAATGCGCATTGACTGTTATATACAACCCCCAGCTCTGTCAATATTTGCCTTGTGTCTTGCCATAGCATTAATCATACACAAAAGCTACACAAACTTTTAAAAAGGTATAATAAATCCCTAACCATTAAATATACTACAGCATGCTTGTCGGACTTAGAGACTCATGTCTGGTCTCTAAGGTGTAGTGCTGTACAAATGTGTTTTTTTCGACCAAAGGCAGAAAGCACAAGATTAAATAACAACTAAAAAGCTGTTTAGATGCATCCTTTGATACACACAAATTTTTACTCTGGCATACAATGTACTATGAAGGCCAGATTTCAAATACGAATTGCAAAAGCAACGTCGGACAGATATAAAAAGGAACAAATTGTGACAGGTAACAGGAAACATCTGTTATAGCGGGTGAAATTTAACTGGATGGAACTATCTGCTTTTGCGGATACTTTTTCGTACAAAACAGACTTCAGTTCAATTATAGACTGCACATTGTCACTGAGTAAACCGTACGTTGTTCTTCTTGCTGATTTTTAAACGATAGCTGTCACAGTAAACAAATCTTCGTTTCGCCACTGCACCAAAATCCCACACAGCACGCATCTTAGATTTTTTTTTTGCTTTAAGTAAGTTCACAGCTTCCGAATGACATCACTCTTAACGGCGATGTTAAATAACAGCTGCATTGCCTATTGTTTGCGTTACCATTAGCTATTTCCTTCAGTTATCTACGTTTATTATATAGATACTTTAACTTGTCCACTTCTCTATTTATTGCCTTTTAAAATGTTTATTCTCCTTCTTCTGTACCTTCAGAACGGCTACTCCATAAAACTGATTTTTTTTTGTCAAACTATGTTAACGCTCAGGATAATTTGTATGCATCTCATTATACAAAACTACCGTGAAATCAGTCAATATAACGACTCTCTCGCGATGTTATTGGGGCTGTTAAACGTAAACCCTGTTTTATATTATGATTTAATAAGACAGAATCACATAGGTACCAATGCTACTCAAGCAGTTTGTGCGCTGGTCTTCATTGGATTTGTTGTTCTAATGTACTTGTTACGTGCAGTAAACTGTAAGTCGCTTTGGGGAAAAGCTTCTGTCACATGAATGAATGCATGAATAGGTAAATACATACATAAAATGACATTTTATATAATTACAATGAGCCTATGATGTTTTAAAATCAGTGCAAAGTAAAGTCTTACTTTGCAACTTCTGGAAACAATGAAGACCATAGCTTTTTAAAATAAAACTTAAGTCGCTGTGGTTCAGGAGAATCGGGGCAGGATGACCAACATCTTAAGAGCACAGAGGTTCTCAATGCGAAACACGCCCAATTCGCTCTGCTTTTTTCAACCGGATACTGTCAAGTTTGCCCGAGCTGTCTCGGCGCCACGATTTCTCATTTACCGCTTACCGCTAGAGAAGTAGAAGTTTAATTTATTGATATTAAGAAATGCAAGGACTGGACACTCCTTTAACAATTTCTGACTCCGTTTTTTAAAAAAGTTGTAACTATCAGAAAGCAGACTAAAAATTAGTCGCCTTTAAATTTCCGTATTAGCATTTCTGAACACAAATAATTACATTCACAGATGTAATTATTTTGTTTATAATCAGCTAGAGAGATTAAATGGTTAGTTTTAAAAATAAGTCAGCAAAGACATGCTTGCACTTCTTCAGTTTTGTTATCATTATTCCAATGAAAGTTTTAATTAAGAAAAAGCCCTGCGCGGTAGTGGAGTATTACGGCTCTGCGTTAATTTGCTTCTCAGCTTTGGATATTAATTGTATCTGTTTGTGAGGCCCCGGCAGGCCTCCCGACTCTGATTAAAATATGCACTAATGTGCGATGTTTCTTTAGGAAACTGGCAGAGGACTCGTCCACAATGCGATCTATTAATTTTCCCTTTCCCTTCAAAACAATAACAAATACAAGGTGTACAGTACGTCTGAAAGCAGCCCCATTGGAAGTAACCCTAGACAGCCCGTCCAACGACATGATGAAATGTTTCAGTGTAATTTTATACTGTAAGTGTTCGACTGACGATAGCCATTATGTCAATCTACTTATTGGAGACAGCAATCGATACAAGAGTATGCACACATTTCAGTCGTTGAAAAACAATGCACAGAGACTCCGACCACGTGGTAAAACTGAGGATAAAATTGACTATTGAACATAACACAAAGGACCAGACGCCGGTCAGCCTCCAGAAACCTCATCTGTATAAGATTTAACCCAGTGGAGAAGAAGCTGAGATCTTCCAGACTTCAGTATCGGTCAGAATTTGATTTAGATGAAACCCCAAGACAATGTATCGCCACCGGCGTAGTATCGCCATACAGTGTCCATTGGCGGCTCTCCCGTCACACGAGCAGACACAGTGGAGAGCAGGACAGTCTTTAAACCAACACCATAGCACGCTCAACCCCTTCTCATATGTACAGTATGTCCCCATTACATGCCTGCTGAGCTTTGAATGAGTCAGTGTTCTCCAGTGTAAAGAGGACTAATGACTACAGCTGATGACTGGCGGTTTTTCCCCAAGAAAGAGAAAACAATTTGTTTAATTGACAATCGGGTCGCACTAAAAGTAAATGTATATAATTGTGATTATTATTCCAGAGCACCTTGAGTGAAATTGATTTAACCAGTTTATTCACGACTCATGGCAATTAAGAGAATAATATAAAAGAAACAAACACACTCTTTGGTATATATGCGCAAGAAAATGCTGTGGGAAATGCAGATAACTGTATAAGCCTTGCCATGGATTTGAGGGGGGGGGGGGTATTCACAATTAAAATAGGAACAATTAAACCGATGCTTAAAACTACCAACATAGCACCTTTAATTTTTATGGGGCACCGTCTTTAACACTAACCTTTCTTTTCACACGATTGCTTTGTACAAACAAACAAACCAAAAGGCTGTCGTACAGAATTAATGTCTATTGGATTCTATAAATGCACAGCGGGTTATTAAACGTTTTCCAGAGCACAGGCAGATGGCTGGAAGAGCGTGTTATTGCGAGGGGGAATCGGCGTGGAGCGGAGGCAGGCGGCGCTGAGCGCGGCTCGCAAACCGGCGGGGAGGCGCCCGTGACCTCGAGACGAGCCTTAATTATTTATTTATTATTTAGCAACATCACGCGGCCACGTAATAGTGGAAGAGGTTAAACTGGGAATCACTCACATATTTGTTAACCTTTTTTTTTTTGCTCTTCGACTACGTTAATTCATTAACGGTATCAACCAAGTACACGTTGCCTTTATTCGCTCTTCAGAATTCATACAACTAGCACTTACACCGTAGTAATTAACACATAAATAATGACGACATCAATATTTAATTAAGAACATTACAATTTAACATTACAATATCCTCGATACTTTTTTGCCTTACGAAAATGGTTACCGGTTATCGATAGTAAAAAAGAAAAAGTGCAACAGCAGGAATTAAAAAAAAAATTCCCAGATCTGTTTACTTTTGAAGCAGCCCGGGAAATGTTTAGGTTAAAAGTTACGGAACCGTATCATATAAAAATAAAGGTTTTTCCTTGAGGCCAACAGAAAGATTGCCACATAAATCACAGCAGTCTAATTCAGTGGAAGTTTAATAAACGCACCTATTGAAAACGAATGTTCTCAATTTAACAGTTGTATCAGCACCATATAAAACCATGACCCCAATAAATTTAATTTTAGAGGCAGATCAATCCGCTTATTTCATATTGATCCTCGACTTGATACACTAAAATCGCCTCTTGCAGCCTTTTTTGTTTCGAATGAAAATAGCATTTCGATTACACCCTTTATTAGGAAAAGATTGCTCCGAGAGGATCAGTGTGGCCTGAAAATTAAATGGTGACATTTTAATTACTGGACATTGATAAAAGAATCCTGGGAATGGCTGTTTAGAGGGCTGGCACACTTTGTCTGACCTGATGTGCTAATCAAGTTGGACTGCTCTACGAAAGGTCACTGGCGCAGTCAGTGCAACGCAGAAGCGAACATCCAGCGCAAATGGCAGCGCGAAGGGGGCCGCGTGTCACTGAATGGAGATGCAATCTCCGCACCAAACCGGGTCAATATTTCGGCAGACGTGTTTGTGTTCAAAACAAATTGAACATCCCAGTTTCCATCTGGTACAGAATCACATTGTGTTTTGCATATCAATAGATAAAATGTATATTTAGGTTTTATTAATGAATTTACTCAATTCTGTATTGCTGAGATAAAATCCAATTCAATTCCATATTCATGTATTACCTTTGAAAAGATATTATAAAAGACATATTTTTCAAAGTCTGTCAACATCTCACTAAAATGTACCTGGTGATAATGGATCACGTATAAACTTCCTGCTCTTCACCATGGTTAATTCTGAGGGACATTCTGATCAAAATGTAGTTTTTACTACACGGCATTTAAAAACGTGGCCTACAGCTTTTTTCCCAATCAAAATATTTTGCCACGGACACGTTTGTCCGTGTTAGGGCAGGTTGACGATCCCGCACAATTTCCATAATTGCAATTTAACTGCTTCCCAAGCGCTTTATGTCCTGATTCGGGTAAGACATAATAATTCATCACCTGCAATCTTTTCAAAACAACGATTAGGCCTAAAACAGTCGCTGCGAATGAAATAGTCAGCTAAACAATTGGCACTCGTGTAGAATACTTAATAGTTGAAAACAGCGTCATTATTATGGTAGAGGGGTTTAAATCAGATCCGAGAGATTGGATATTTACCACGCAGTCCCACAGCAAGAAAACGTAGTGAAAAACGTAGTGAAAGCGGAGCCCCGGACGCGCAGGACAACAGAAAAGCCACAACAGACGGCGAGATACTGCGCATGATCTGCTGTTTTCTGTAAGGCAATACGAGAATCGAAGCCCGTCTCCCAGAAGGATTCCTTATTTAACAGAAAATATTTGTAAAGACAGCGGAGGGCTGTAACCAACGAACTATTCTTAGCGTGTATCCTCGCCATACAGAACTGAAGCTGTTCATGTCTCCCCTCCCACCCCCGTATTTTTCTCTACCGTTTCAGCACTGTTCAAGTGAAGAGTCCTGTTTTAAGTTCTGCTTAATTCATCTTGATGGGGGTGCCGTGTGTTGGTAAGAGCGAAATGAAAACCAAGCAGTCAATAGACAAGGTTATCGATTAGGAAGAGCACTGCCGACACTAAACAGCTCAAACGGAGACAGAAACAAGATGAGACAAATTAAAACATCACCCCACATCTTTAACAAGCGTCTTGTAGTCAGGAGACAAATGACTACATTAAAATGTAAAACAGTTTAAATGTACATACAATTTCAATAAACCTGTGAGGGACACAATGACTTATATGGGTTTAGGCTTTTTCTAGGTGGGGGAAAAAAAGTCCGAACTAGAATATCTACTTACCCACGGCTGCGTTAAATGCGTGATGCAAGGGAATCTAACAAAATCAAAACTTTAACCATTTTTTCTACAACTACGCTTCCTTGCATAAAGGGTTAAAAGCTCAGCGATAGTCGTTTCGAAGCACCGCGGCGTTCCGCCGGGATCGTATATCCGTTTAATAGGGTTGTGCATTTAAAAAGCAACAGCTTAATTTTGCATTAATTTATTTTCACTTTGCTGTTAAGCATGCTGCTCACCAGGATACCGATAAAGTTAAAGATACGCCCGGATGTTTAAGCACAAAGTTGTAAAAATAACAAAACCACCACTTTGAGAGGAAGAAAAAAAAACAACTGGACTTTATTTTCCATTTTTCTGTCTGTATTATTGCACACATTAGGCCTCCCTGCCCCCGCCCTGTGAATTCCCCTCCCTCCATGAAAACTACATTAACAGACACGTACAACTACATAGGCCTCTATAAATGTGATTTCAAATAAAGGTTACTTAAATCACAGTAAAGCGATGTTTCAGAGCCACACAAATTTTCTATTTTCATATTACTATGAAGAAAAGTGACACACATTGGTTACAGGTATATATCTAAAAAACCCAAACAGGCGGCAGAGAATGGGGCATAAAGGTAGGTTTTAAGGAGGCCGTGCTGTCCTTTGCATTAAGCCCGTGGCAAGAGGGCAGAGAAGAGGACCCCCCGCCCCAAGCTGGATGCGATATGATCGGTTAGAATGATTTACAAAGTGTACAGACAGCGGTCCGGCTTCAGTACATTGATTACAACAATTCCCGTATTGTTAGGCAGTGCAATCCAACGCACACCTAATTACGACTGGATCATATTTACATCATTGGCAGTTTCGGCCTCTCACGCTGTGGCATTTAAAGTTTACGCAGCTTTCGGGTTTGCAAAAAAACAAAAATGTCTCGAAGGCTGGAACTTCCGCGATTTCTTCAGAGGAATCTTGGCATATTTCTGCTGATCAGCTCCTTGTAACAAAGAATTGACACACACTGCAAAACAGCATAAAAATGAAAGAAAAAAACCTGACGAATATTTCTTAATTACAGACAGCAGTAACAAAGTCCAACTCCGGTGTTCAACAGAGATTTGTGAAGAAAATTATTTGAACAGCACAGCTCCGCTTGTCCATCATTTTATGTCGTTCCACATTAACGCTTCATTATAAAGTTTTTGTTCAATCACAATCTCAGCTCTTCTCGTTGAACAACAGGAACATCAGCAACAAAATGTGTTTTAATTACTTTTTTCAATGTATATAAAAATAAGATGACGGCTGAATCTAATACTGGAAAACATGCTACTTTCTATTTGTGTAACTTGTACAGGGATCTCCGCAAACCGCCGTGTAAGTTTACGGATATCCCGTTATTTACATTGCAAGTTTATTTCATTGTGCATCCAGTGCTACCAAACAGTGCAAAATACTTTAAAAGTGGCTTAAGATTCACTTTAATCTTATTTTGTTTCATTGCTTTCGTGCTGCCGCCAGTTTCAGCTTAAGCAGACAATTTTTATGTGTCTATGACATTTGTCTTGTAAGAAAAAAGACTGATGGGTAAGCTGGGTCTTACTGACATACGTCATTATTGAGTTACCTACAAAAAAAGTTTCAGCTGTGAACCAGTTTTTTTTTGCCAATTACTCGCTTATAAACATTATTAATATATTTCGTTGGATTTGAAACACGATTACGTTTAACTACAAAAGAAAATAAAACAATAGAAAAGGAAGTTAGCGGTCAAAGGTATATACAGGAAAATTGTTCTTGTAAAAACGGCGGGAAATTACGGCGCCCAGCTTCCGCTCAGGGCGAATTGAATGGACAGCGGGGGTAATATCAGCTGCCAGCATTTTGGCCAAACTGGCGGCACTGCCGAAACCTTTTGTGATTCAGGCGTTATGCAACGTGGAGATATTCTAAATATTACAGAAATCAGGAGACCCGATGAAATACCGAACAAACTGAAAACAAACATACCAACAGCACACATATGGACTCCGGGGATACACTTCAGGTGGAAGCAGCACTGAGGTTTGTCAGGTTACCTAATGGACCGCACTGGACATAACATAAAGGGATGTTGGCAATAACTCCCTAGGTCTGAATTCTCCACAGCAAAACCTCTTTGATCAGTTAGCATTAAGTAGATTGTGAGCTGTCATACCCTGAAGAAAACCCAGTTTGCTTACTAGGATAAAGCTTTTAACGTTTTAATCCGGCTGACCGGTAAGCTGATCTTGGTTTACTGGAAAAACATTCATTTGTATTTCAGCCAACTACAGCACTTCTGTTAAAACCTTGTGTGTGATATTCAGACCTTGTTTATTACGCTACATCAGGCAGTAGCCGAAATGTACAATTTAACTATATAACAGCAATATGTTTGAAATGTCAATAACCACCAAGAAAAATGTAAGAAAGAAGGGAAGGGTTTGTTTGTTTCCTTAAAGCCTGTTTAGGTCATTAATTTGTGCTCTGAGCTATTAAAGGTGAAGATGCAGTACAAGACGACAGCTGAGGGTCCAGAACTGCGGCAGAGCTCAGAGCCAAGCTCGGGTCTGACAGGGCCCGTCCAGGTATCTACAGCACTGAACCACCTGAAACATACCGGTGGTCACGGAGATGACCCACAGCGGGACCTGATGATGGCAACAGCCTGATCGGTGAACGAGAAGGCAAACCATGCAGGACCATGCTCGGAAAACGTTGCATGGACGAAGCGTGACTGGTGCGGGAGAGGAGCTGTCCCAAAAACTGTCTTTTAATCTCCTGGGCTGTGCAGCTCTGTGGGCTGTCCCGTGTGGCCACGCAGAAGTGGATCCAGGCCTGCGCCGTGCGTAGCCCATCTGGTGTCCGGGGGCGTAGCAAATAGGCCACACTTGCGTCCATTCCTGTTTCTCCTCTTGATCACCTCCAGTTTGTGCAGAGGCATCTTATAGCACTGAACCTCAGGCACTGTGGACTACAGACATGCTTCAGAAGGTCTAGCGAGGTTCTCTCATCCATTTTGGGATTTGCAAAAGGTTTAAAATTTAAAAAAAAAAGAAAGGAAAAAAAACCTAAGTGGCAGTGCCATCTCCCAAGCTGCCCCCACTGTGTCACGCCAGGTCACATGACACTGTGCGGCTGCGGCTGCGGCTGCTGGGCCCTCCTCTCCTCGAGGCAGCGGCACACCCACATGGACACCACCTCCGTGTTGCCGTCGTTGTACAGCATGATGAACTCATGGTCCTGTGGAGAGAGAGAGAGTCGGGAGGAGAGACCTTTAACAGCACGTTCTGCATGGAGGACAGGCGGCTTGCTGAGAATTCGCGAATAAATCTGCCAGGGTGTATCCGCTGTCCTGAGAAACGAGCTGAAAATAAAGGGCCCTGATTCGCCAGGGACTGGAAAGTCCACAAAGGGGACTAGGAGCGGAAGGACAGCCGTGACGAGCTACACGCCACTGGATGCTGCTCATGCTGTGGTCTGGAAAAGAGTGAGAGGTGTAGTAACTACACGTGTAGGGTTTGACCTCAAGCGTGCTACTTCATGCAATGCGCAACCCACAGTGACTGTGGCCGTGGAGACTGTGCCCGTGGCGACTGTGGCCACGGCGACTGTGCCCGTGGCGACTGTGGCCACGGTGACTGTGCCCGTGGCGACTGTGCCCGTGGCGACTGTGGCCGTGGCGACTGTGGCCACGGTGACTGTGCCCGTGGCGACTGTGGCCACGGTGACTGTGGTGACTGTGCCCGTGGCGACTGTGGCCACGGTGACTGTGCCCATGGTGACGACGGCTCCGGCGTGCCGTGCGACACACTGTTGTGCCTGGGTGTTGCTTTACTGATATGCTCTGCTCGCCAGGGTAATGGAGAAGGAAATGGAAAGCAAATAGATTTGTGGGGGGGCCAGCCGGGGCTGCTTTGCGTGACTGGGGGGGTTCATCTGCGATATCAGCCCTCCCTGTCCTGCCTGCCAGGGAGTCCAGTGGCATTTCTGGTGGGAGAAACTGCTCTGTAAAGCCTGGTACACCACAGATGAGACCCATACTCGGGTACAGTCCAATACGGCCCCATACATATAGCCCAGCGCGGTCGGGTACAGTCCAATACGGCCCCATACATATAGCTCAGCGCGGTCGGGTACAGTCCAATACGCCCCCGTACATATAGCCCAGCGCGGTCGGGTACAGTCCAATACGCCCCCGTACATATAGCCCAGCGCGGTCGGGTACAGTCCAATACGCCCCCGTACATATAGCCCAGCGCGGTCGGGTACAGTCCAATACGCCCCCGTACATATAGCCCAGCGCGGTCGGGTACAGTCCAATACGCCCCCGTACATATAGCCCAGCGCGGTCGGGTACAGTCCAATACGCCCCCGTACATATAGCCCAGTGCGGTCGGGTACAGTCCAATACGCCCCCGTACATATAGCCCAGTGCGGTCGGGTACAGTCCAATACGCCCCCGTACATATAGCCCAGTGCGGTCGGGTACAGTCCAATACGGCCCCGTACAAATAGCTCAGTGCGGTCGGGTACAGTCCAATACTGCCCCGTACAAATAGCCCAGTGCGGTCAGGTACAGTCCAATACGGCCCCGTACAAATAGCACAACATGGTCGGGTACAGTCCTATAAGACCCCGTACATATAGCTCAGTGCGGTCGGGTACAGTCCAATACGGCCCCGTACATATAGCCCAGTGCGGTCGGGTACAGTCCAATACGCCCCCGTACATATAGCCCAGTGCGGTCGGGTACAGTCCAATACGGCCCCGTACATATAGCCCAGTGCGGTCGGGTACAGTCCAATACGCCCCCGTACATATAGCCCAGTGCGGTCGGGTACAGTCCAATACGGCCCCGTACAAATAGCCCAGTGCGGTCGGGTACAGTCCAATACGGCCCCGTACAAATAGCACAACATGGTCGGGTACAGTCCTATAAGACCCCGTACATATAGCTCAGTGCGGTCGGGTACAGTCCAATACGGCCCCGTACATATAGCCCAGTGCGGTGGGGTACAGTCCAATACGCCCCCGTACATATAGCTCAGTGCGGTCGGGTACAGTCCAATACGCCCCCGTACATATAGCCCAGTGCGGTCGGGTACAGTCCAATACGGCCCCGTACATATAGCTCAGTGCGGTCGGGTACAGTCCAATACGGCCCCGTACATATAGCTCAGTGCGGTCGGGTACAGTCCAATACGGCCCCGTACAAATAGCTCAGTGCGGTCGGGTACAGTCCAATACGCCTTCGTACATATAGCTCAGTGCGGTCGGGTACAGTCCAATACGCCTTCGTACATATAGCTCAGTGCGGTCGGGTACAGTCCAATACGGCCCTGTACAAATAGCCCAGTGCGGTCGGGTACAGTCCAATACGGCCCCGTACAAATAGCACAACATGGTCGGGTACAGTCCTATAAGACCCCGTACATATAGCTCAGTGCGGTCGGGTACAGTCCAATACGGCCCCGTACATATAGCCCAGTGCGGTCGGGTACAGTCCAATACGGCCCCGTACATATAGCCCAGTGCGGTCGGGTACAGTCCAATACGGCCCCGTACATATAGCCCAGTGCGGTCGGGTACAGTCCAATACGGCCCCGTACATATAGCCCAGTGCGGTCGGGTACAGTCCAATACGGCCCCGTACATATAGCTCAGTGCGGTCGGGTACAGTCCAATACGCCCCCGTACATATAGCCCAGTGCGGTCGGGTACAGTCCAATACGGCCCCGTACATATAGCCCAGTGCGGTCGGGTACAGTCCAATACGGCCCCGTACATATAGCTCAGTGCGGTCGGGTACAGTCCAATACGCCCCCGTACATATAGCTCAGTGCGGTCGGGTACAGTCCAATACGGCCCCGTACATATAGCCCAGTGCGGTCGGGTACAGTCCAATACGGCCCCGTACAAATAGCCCAGTGCGGTCGGGTACAGTCCAATACGGCCCCGTACAAATAGCACAACATGGTCGGGTACAGTCCTATAAGACCCCGTACATATAGCTCAGTGCGGTCGGGTACAGTCCAATACGGCCCCGTACATATAGCCCAGTGCGGTCGGGTACAGTCCAATACGCCCCCGTACATATAGCTCAGTGCGGTCGGGTACAGTCCAATACGCCCCCGTACATATAGCCCAGTGCGGTCGGGTACAGTCCAATACGGCCCCGTACATATAGCTCAGTGCGGTCGGGTACAGTCCAATACGGCCCCGTACATATAGCTCAGTGCGGTCGGGTACAGTCCAATACGGCCCCGTACAAATAGCTCAGTGCGGTCGGGTACAGTCCAATACGCCTTCGTACATATAGCTCAGTGCGGTCGGGTACAGTCCAATACGCCTTCGTACATATAGCTCAGTGCGGTCGGGTACAGTCCAATACGGCCCTGTACAAATAGCCCAGTGCGGTCGGGTACAGTCCAATACGGCCCCGTACAAATAGCACAACATGGTCGGGTACAGTCCTATAAGACCCCGTACATATAGCTCAGTGCGGTCGGGTACAGTCCAATACGGCCCCGTACATATAGCCCAGTGCGGTCGGGTACAGTCCAATACGGCCCCGTACATATAGCCCAGTGCGGTCGGGTACAGTCCAATACGGCCCCGTACATATAGCCCAGTGCGGTCGGGTACAGTCCAATACGGCCCCGTACATATAGCCCAGTGCGGTCGGGTACAGTCCAATACGGCCCCGTACATATAGCTCAGTGCGGTCGGGTACAGTCCAATACGCCCCCGTACATATAGCCCAGTGCGGTCGGGTACAGTCCAATACGGCCCCGTACATATAGCCCAGTGCGGTCGGGTACAGTCCAATACGGCCCCGTACATATAGCTCAGTGCGGTCGGGTACAGTCCAATACGCCCCCGTACATATAGCTCAGTGCGGTCGGGTACAGTCCAATACGGCCCCGTACATATAGCTCAGTGCGGTCGGGTACAGTCCAATACGGCCCCGTACATATAGCTCAGTGCGGTCGGGTACAGTCCAATACGCCCCCGTACATATAGCTCAGTGCGGTCGGGTACAGTCCAATACGGCCCCGTACATATAGCTCAGTGCGGTCGGGTACAGTCCAATACGGCCCCGTACATATAGCTCAGCGCGGTCGGGTACAGTCCAATACGGCCCTGTACATATAGCCCAGCGCGGTCGGGTACAGTCCAATACGCCCCCGTACATATAGCCCAGTGCGGTCGGGTACAGTCCAATACGCCCCCGTACATATAGCCCAGTGTGGTCGGGTACAGTCCAATACGCCCCCGTACATATAGCCCAGTGCGGTCGGGTACAGTCCAATACGGCCCCGTACAAATAGCTCAGTGCGGTCGGGTACAGTCCAGTACTGCCCCGTACAAATAGCTCAATACAGTCGGGTACAGTCCCAAATACCATAGTACTTCCCCATATATCCACGTGCGGTTCTGTACAGACCCTTGAAGCACAAGGTTGACGTTGTGTAGGTTCCCCTCACTCTGGATGTATTTTATCAGACTTCTGTTCTCCAAAAGCATTTGTGCCTCAGCTCGGAAGCAACCTTAGACATGGAGGGATGCAGCAAAGGCAGGGACACCGTTTCAGGTCATCTTCTGCTCAGTTGCTGCTCAACATCTCCTATGCAGCTTTTGTTTCTTTTTTTTGTTTTTTTTTTTTAATTTGATGTGAGTGGATTGACCAATAACCTTTAACCTCAACACAAGAAAATAATATCCCCAAAAAGATGAGGGACGTTTTACAGCTGAATGCTGTCTGAAGCAGAAAATACATTTTATGCATGAAGCTCCAGTGTAGCAGAAGCTGGTTTCATTAGTGACAGCGCTGTGTCTGCCAGGCTTTGAGAAGCTCCCCCAAGCCCACGGGGTCAGTGCGGGGTCAGGGGTGGGGAGCAGGGTGAGCGGGCGGGAGGCCGCCTGACACTGAGTGGCAGATGGACTAATCTTCCCTGTCAAGTTCAAGAATTAGATAAACAACGACAAACGCGGCTTTTTAAATGAACATGTCACCACTGCTTTCTTTGATAAAGGGCCTCTTCGCGGAGCCATTACCGAGCAGCTCACGCTTAATAGGCGGCCGAGCTGGAGATGGCCGGCACCGCTGCCGTCCGGCGTCAATCTGCACCCTCATTTCTCCGCTTAACAAGGCCGCTTCTCTGCTCGGATTATCCGAGGCAGAACGACGCATACAGAAGCGACCCGGACCTACACCCTGAACAATAAGCCATGTACATATAACTGTGATGCACCATTTACCTGCTGAATAACAAACGCAAGACTCATCTCATGGGGTTTTATCCTGGGAGCAAAAGATGCCCTACGACTCACACAGCATAAGACGTTCACCAGGTTTACGTTCTACAAATAAATTCATTCAGCCGCTTCACCAAGATCCACAATCATATACAGTCTGAAACCTGCCGGAGCAGCAGAGAAACGTTAACTAACTACTTCTGAGCGGACATATGGAAATAAATGTCGCACTTGAGATTATGTAGGACTCAAGGGTTTGACAATCCAGCACAATTTAGTCACATTAATTACACACCAGAGTTTATTTGTAAGAAATGGTGAAGCCCGTTCAGTATCCAGTGTTCCTCCGCACTGGAGGTCTGTTCATACCTCCAGTAAAGAGACACAGCGGGATAAAGACACTGGTCCCCGCAACAGGCGCCCTGCCGTCTGTCTAATTAAATCCTCAGGCTCGGTGTCTTTTTCTTTTTTACTCATACAAGCAAGATCAATATCAGCTGATGGCCGCAGCCTCGCGGGGACTGTCACCGGCCAGGTACACATCAAATGAAAAATTAATGCAGACAAATACCAGATATGGCAGAGTTAATAAGGGTCACATGAGCGGAATCGGGGCAGCTGCAGAGCGAGTCCAACCTCAGAACCCACACTATACCCGGGGCAGCAAACTTTCTTTGCTGGTGGGGTGGGTGGGGGGGGGGGGGGGGGGGGGAGTGAAAGGATTGCGTAAGTAAGCAGCTCAAACAGCCACTCCTCAGTGCTTAATGGAGTCTGAGAACGAGGGTCAGCCATGACAGCCCACCCTCGGAAAACAAAGATAGACAGAGTTTCCGGAAGACACGGCCCCTCTCCTCCAGCGCAGGTCCGGTCCGGTCCGGCATGGCTCCTGAGGGTCGTGCAGGACCCCATCAATCCTGCCGCACTGCTAATGGGCCGACCGGCCAGCCGGACAGACCCTGATAGACTGAGGTTAATTACTCTCATATGTGCGGGAGGAGAGGATGGTGCGTTGCCGTGTGCGCACTGTGCCCATCACATCAATCACCCGCGGCCTCTGCGGAGAGAGAGACTCACAAGGCCAGATGAATGACTTTAATATCCAACACCAAGTCACCCCTGCTCTCCACGCTAACCCTAACAGGTTATCTACCGCTCCGGACTTTAATGAAAACCAAGCATAACTGAGGGATGACTTCAGTGACCCCTCCCACCCCCCACATCCCCTTGCCCCAGATATACACAAGGGCTAGGACAAATTCCTTGATCAACTCAAGCCATTGCCTTTAAATGCTATGGTCTATTAGCCGGGCTCACTGCAAATTGGCCCTCGGGGTGCTTGCTGGAACACTGCAGGCTAAACTGGCCCCTTAATTTGAGTATCAGTGAGTCAGGAAGAAGGGCCTCAAGTACCCGGGATGGTTTATTTGTGAACAGACCGCGCTGAGCTTGCTGGCCGCCACCCGCAGATACTCGGGCTACCAATTAGCATTTGCTAGGTACCCAGTAACATAAAGGACATGCTGACTAAGCATGTAACACTAAACGTAATAAGCAGGCCGATGGTTGCTATCCTGAACAGCTAACCATTTGTATAACAAGCGCCAAAGGCTTTGTGGTTAGCTGGCAAAGACGTGGCTAAATGGTGGATCGCTCACGCACGGAGCGCTTCAGGTGACAAAGGCGCCTTGGTGAAAATGGCACTATTTTCACGGGTAATGGGCCTGAGCGACAACACCGTGGCGGGTCCCGGGGAGAACCGGCTGCGCTCAGATGTACCCTCTCACGTTGTCCGGGAACCAAGCGGCCGCTGCATGCTTTCACGTGCGCTGGGCCCTCTAGCCGGAGGGTAGAGTGAACGAGGGAGCGATTTGGGAAGCAGCCCACTACTCACCAGAGCTCAACGAGCGTCTGGAAACAAAAGGAGCCGGGAAGCACACGGCCCCTGTGGCCGCGAGGATGCCTCACAGATAGGTGGCGTCCGCTTCACTTTCACACGGGCGGCTATATTTAACGCGCTTGATTAATAACGGTTTGTGGCGCATTCCGGTGGAGCGTGGCCTGCCAGACGCTCCCCGCAGCACGCTTCTGTTGCTGCACCTTCTGCTGAAGGATCTGACCTCGCGCGTACAAAGCCAGGAGTCGCGCTGAGCCCACGTACACCCGGCGCCCTCCCGATCGCGCCCTCTGGGCCACGGGATGCGGCGCTGCACGCCCACGGATTAATCTGCGCGAGCCGGTGGGACGGGGCTCCGTTGGCGGGGCACCCCAGAATGTGTGGTGCGACCCCAGGCCGCACAAGGCACCGCGTCCGCGGACCGAGAAGCCAGTCATTAATTAAACGAGGTGCTCTGGAAATCAGGCATGGGTGGAGAGAGTTATTAAGAGGGGAAATAAAATAAATACCTCTCAGTTAGGTCATTATCTAGATCACGTTTACCTTTCTGCACAAGAACGGGATGGAAAACTCATTTAAAAGTGTGGCTGCATTAATCACAGAGAGGAATCAAAGTATGATAATCACCTGAATACTCTATTAAAATAAAACTGACAGCCCAGGGGAAATTTTACCTTTTACTCTTTAATTGTTTTGAGGCTTTGATAGGCTTTTTAATCTAAGATTAATTTATGCAATTTTAAATAACTCAACATATGATTAATAAGCTTGAAAATTAAAAGGAGTCTAAAGCAATTATAACAAGTGGCTGGCCATCACCTCATTAGATGGTGTTGGAAAGATGCAGCTGAGTGTGTGTGTGTGTAAGCAGAGGCAGGAATGTTTAAGCAGTTCCAGGGTGTGTGAGAGTGAAGGGAGAGAGTAAGACCCCGACATTGGGGAAGGCAAGAAATCATAAAAAAAGGAAAGCAAAGAGTCAGAGCGATGACTAGGGCTTCTGCCGATTTGCATGCTAATGATCTGCTCCCACTGGATACAGGGACGACTGCGCGAGAAAAAGGGGAGGGGCTGGGACTGACGGGGCGGAGTCACAAGTGCTGATTTCTCACTGAACGACTTACAGGCCCAGCCACCACCGAACAAGGACATGGGAAACCAGGACCCAGACATCACCCCCCCCCCCCCCCACCCCCCCCACCCCCCCCACCCCGGCTAAGCCAGGCGTCTTGCAGCAGTGAGCCAGCCCGGGCATTAGGGGGCGACTGTGAGACTGTGGTGTTGAATGATCCCTGCAGAGATTCATCTGTTTAAGATGATGAGGGAAGAGAGGCTGTAAACTGCTAACAGGGTTAGTGCTGAGGAAGAGGGAACGGATTCACTCCTGAAGGCCCTCGAGAAAAGAAATGAAGATAAAAAATAGAAGTGTTGGTGTCTGACACAACGGCATGACAGATTTGCCCTAATTGGAGTTGTTTGTCTCTTTGAGGGTGTGCCCCCAGGGCTGGACCCCCCCCTCCTCCCCCCACCCCTCTACACCCCATTCCTCGCCAGTTCCCATTATGGGGGCCACGGATGGGAGTGTGCTTGTGTGTGTGTGTGTGTGTGTGTGTGTGGGGGGGGGGGGGGGGGGCAGAATACATGGCAGGCCTGGAGACTCGCAGTACCTCCACATGGGGGGGGGGTGGGGGGGCACAGTCCCTTTGTCACACCGGGATGGGCCTCGCCTGCCACATCTGGGCCCAAGCGGTCTGTGGGGACAGCTTGGGACAAAGGTGCTAAAAGGACGCACGACAATGAGGGGGACCCTGGGGGCCATGGGGGGGGGGGGGGGCTCACTGCACAGGACAAGGGGTGTCAATCATGGCAGAATCGTACCCCAGCGACACAAAACGGGGGTGGCTGGGGGAGTGGCCTTTGTCTGCAACGCCCAACAGGCAGCAGGACAGGATCTCTTACCGTCATTCCGGCATTAGAAAGGAAGAGCTCACTCTACAGGAGCCGGCCGGCCGTACTGTGAAGTGCATCACGGCTACCGGAAAATTCAGCAGGCGCTGGCTTGGGGCACCCGGTCGACACGGCGCGGAACAGTGACACGCCAGGGGAGGACGGAGAAGACAGGAAGCGTGGACAGAAAAAGAGGGGGGGCTTGACAGAGAGCCGGAGTTGCTTTTTCAGGTGCTGTGTTCACAGGGTCCTGGAGCGATGGGAAGCGGGGGGGCAGCACAGGGGTCAAACACCAAACCAATGATGTCACCAGAAAACAGGGGGACTGTCACTTTGCTTAGACAGAGGCACGGTGATGCATATGCTGTCAATCAGAAGGGAGTGGAGTGGGGGTGCGAGCATCATTATCCACACCCCCCCCGAGACACATCACTGTGGCCAAGCTCAGTTAGTCCTGAGCTGATACTTTACTGGAGACTAACTCGCCGTTAATGGTTATGCATCACAGGGACACGGCGCCCGAAATGTGCCTGAGATGCAGCTCCGCGATGTCCCCCCCCGCCCGGACGCGCATGCCCCCCTCTGCCAGGTCCCTACCCTCCCAGCATTCCCGGCACGTCCCCTGAACAACAACCAAAAAAAAAACGCTTCTATTCTGGAGGCCATGTCTATTCCTCAAGACGTTCGACAGCAGCGCTAACGGCCCACTGATAATACCGTTAGTAATAATAATAATGGAATAATAGTAATAATAATAAATGTTTCTGCCGGGCCTCCGAAAGGAAGAGACATTATCATAAAGACACAATTTGCTTGTTTTGCAGGCTCTACTGGGGGAACAAGCGGTAGAGATAATAACTATTAGTAAATCACGCTTCTTTGTGCGATTCCAGCTGTGGACTCTGCATTTACATACAGATAGAATGGGAGGGGGCGGGCGGGGGGGGTGGGGCGGGTGGGGGGGGTGGGGAGGGCGGGCCCTCTCAGATGAGACAATCAGACACTCTCGTGGGCACACCATTCGCTGGCCGCGTGGCCATGACCTCATCTCCTGCTCATCACGGCTAGCGGGGAAGGCCGCGGCTGCGGGGGAAAATCGCCCAAATGTGGGCAACAAGAGAGGTGCGACACCACCCCCCCGCCTCCCCAGGAGGCAGGATCAGCTCGCACTTAGACTACGGGGTGGGGTAATATCAGACACCCCCCCCCACTGCCTCTGATATATGTAAGGCCTGATTTAAATCAGAGTGTGTGTAGGTGAGCTCCAGGGACTGGAAATTTTATCTTATTTGAGGAGTTGTTGTGACAGTATTTAACCCCTGTATTATATTAGCATATTACGCTTTATTAACATAACCTGTCCACCCTGCGCCGAGACGGTCAGGCCAGCGAGGGGAGCCCACGTTCTCGTCATTGTGTCGACCTTGGCCTCGTGTGGGACTCTCCCTGAGAGATGGGGTTGCAGGCGGAGGAAGGGAACGCCCAGCGGGGCCGCGGACCAACCCATTCTGCCACCTACTTATGTATTTCATGCTTTAACAGAACCGGACCGTGCTCGGATCCGACAGTGGAGAGCCATGCAGGTCTCGTGTCTCGCATTGGGAAGCCCCATTGCACCGTCCGCTCATAAATTTGATCTCGTTCGGGAATATGGTGTTTATTTATGGTTTTGAAGTATCTGAGTTATGTGGGAACAGGAGAGTGATGAAAGGAAAGAGTCCTGCAGGGGGTGCAGTGGTGCGGAAAGGCCGTGTCGGGCCCCCCCCACGGCTTACACACACAGACATATCAGGCCCCCACCCTCAGCGAGGTGCTCTGCACAGGCACTCCTCCTCAGCCGGCGGGGAGGATCCCCCCGCGGACGCCTGCACGCTAGGCCGGGCGGTACGTGCTAGCTGGACATGGAGCAGGTCTCCATCGCGGCATCATGGCCGCGGCATCATGGCCGCAGCACAGTGACCTGTCTGTGATCCGCCGCCCCTTGTCCCTTCTCTTGCTACGTCAGACCAGCCTGCTGTGTGTGAGAGCTGTTTCAGGCCCGGCCTGGTCTCCCAGACACCAGCCTGCTGCGCCATTACGGCTTTTTACCCTTAGCACCCACCCTAACTACCCCGAATCCAATCCATCAACCACCCCCCCCCCCCCCCCCCATTGTGTCCTACCCTGATTTTACTGCTGGCTTTATACCGCTGATGACAGTAAAATGCCGAGGAGGTCCCATCTAGGACAGCAGCATGCTTTGTAATTATTACTTACAAATTTTTCTGGAAGCCCCCCTTGTTCTTGATCTCCAGCAGCTTATTGATTGTGAAATTGACAAATCCCTGATAAATAAAGGGAAGACCTTTGGCTCAGTGGTGCCCCCAGGAGGCCATGGCGGGGCAGGGCTCCCGGGCCAGATGCACAAGTAGGCTGCCTTTGAACAGGGAGTGAGGGAGCGGCGGCTATGCGGAGGCTGGGGGGGCGGCGGCTATGCGGAGGCTGGGGGGCGGCGGCTGGGCGGAGGGCCGGGGGGGCGGCGGCTATGCGGAGGCCGGGGGGGCGGCGGCAATGCGGAGGGCCGGGGGGGGCGGCGCCTATGCGGAGGCCCGGGGGCGGCGGCTATGCGGAGGCCGGGGGGGCGGCGGCTATGCGGAGGCCGGGGGGGCGGCGGCTATGCGGAGGGCCGGGGGGGCGGCGGCTATGCGGAGGCCGGGGGGGCGGCGGCTATGCGGAGGGCCGGGGGGCGGCGGCTATGCGGAGGCCGGGGGGGCGGCGGCTATGCGGAGGCCGGGGGGGCGGCGGCTGGGCGGAGGCCGGGGGGGCGGCGGCTGGGCGGAGGCCCGGGGGGGCGGCGGCTATGCGGAGGGCCGGGGGGGCGGCGGCTATGCGGAGGCCGGGGGGGCGGCGGCTATGCGGAGGGCCGGGGGGGCGGCGGCTATGCGGAGGGCCGGGGGGGCGGCGGCTGGGCGGAGGCCCGGGGGGGCGGCGGCTATGCGGAGGGCCGGGGGGGCGGTGCCTATGCGGAGGCCCGGGGGGGCGGCGGCTATGCGGAGGCCGGGGGGGCGGCGGCTGGGCGGAGGCCCGG
Organism: Paramormyrops kingsleyae; assembly: GCF_048594095.1. NCBI lineage: Eukaryota > Metazoa > Chordata > Actinopteri > Osteoglossiformes > Mormyridae > Paramormyrops > Paramormyrops kingsleyae. The sequence continues at coordinate 9,380,350 of NC_132807.1, read as the reverse complement.
GGGCGGCGGCTGGGCGGAGGCTGGGGGGGCGGTGGCTGGGCGGAGGCCCGGGTGACTCACCATGAGGTTGTTGGGTGCTGGTCGCTCTTTGGGCTGCTTTCTCATGCTGCAAGGAAAGGAAGAAGCGTTCAGCCCAACATCAGCCGCAGCGGGTTTACATTGTGCTAATATGCATGTTATGTCCATTGTAATCTGTTTCTGAGGTGCCAAAATAATAAAGGGAGTATTAATTTAACTCATAACACAGGGAGTGTCTAGTTACCTGAACACTACCTGCATACAGACTCAGACATTTTCCGGAAGCCCCATACTCACTGTATTACAATCACTACAGCAAACATTGCTGAACATTCAGATTCAAAAACATGCAGACTGCGAACAACATGACTCTGCCTGGCTGTAGTGTAAGGCTGGTGTGTTTTGAGGCATGATTTCTGCATGCTGGTGCAGGAGTTCTGCCTCTGACTAGCTTTTGCCTTCGTTTACATTTGGCTTGCTGGTTTGTTGTATGACCTTTGGGACTGTTGTCTGTTATATACCTTGCTTTGTTGTATGGCTTGTACCTTCTGTTGGTTCTGTAGTCTCATGTATAGTTTGTTTTGTTGCGGTCTTGTTGAGTTTCTACTGTGCATGGTTGTTTCGTTTGTTTTATAGCCTGTCGTGCAGTTTGTTGTATTGTGGCACTATTATGGCAACAGAGCACACAGCATATTTTATAAAACGGATAATTTTAATATCACCACATGATGGTCTTTTTAATCAGCGTGGCATTTAGTTAATGACTAATTGGCTGTTATTGGGCTTCGCTTGGCCTAGATCACCTAAGCATGTGCAGATTTGTCATTTTGACCTAGATAAGGGAGGTGAAGGATTAGAGGGAGAAGGAAACATTTGGAGGTAACCGGTTTGTGGCGTGATGAATTATGCGCGCTCGCCATTTGGCTAAAAATAGCCGGGTGGTGGGCGGGGCAGCGGCGGGGCTCTCCTTGCCGGAACGAGCCCAGCCTCTCTCCTGCGCCAGGTGACCTGTTTGTGTAAATAAGGCTGAGGGAGAGTAAACAGCAGCTGGCTGGTGCAGCTGGCCCCCCACCCCACAAACACATCTGGAGGCTCCCAGGGTCCCCTGGAGGTTCTGGAAGGGAGACCCCGGGAGGGAAAGGACCCAAATTTGGCAGCTGGTGGGTGGTGAGGGCTGTGGCATGCAGCATGTGTACCCAAGCAGAGGCCAACAGACCGGGCAGAAAAGGAGAGTAAATATTTTTACTTCTTTGTAGCTCTCCGCTGCACAGACACAAATCAGAGTCAAATTATTGCGGAAAAGGTCCCAGCAGGCTAATGTCCTGTGTCCTTGTTAGGAAGGCGCTTCAGATTATACCTCAGAGTGGACAACAATTTATGAGAAATCTCTGAAAATATGGCTGAATGACGCATCAACCTTTTAATTTGTACTGTCAGTTTTCCTGCTGTAACTCCTACACAGGCGACCGTAGGGACACAAAATACACGCACAGTCATTACTAGGCCTTGGATAATCTGATAGGTGGGTTTAACTCTAAGAGTGCAAATAAAGCATCTGACACACGACCACAGGAGCCGGACCAGAAAGCAGGAGAACACGATAGTGGGCACCGGGGCTGTCGATAGCATGGGGCGGCAGCCGCAGAAGCCATCTCACCACTGTGTGATGAAGTGAACAAACGTCTCACTGAACTGGCCCACAGGAAGGACAGGGGGGTCCTGGGGGAGGAAGAAAGCGAGGGAGGGGGAGACAGAACAAAGAAGGACGAGTTAGAGAAATACGGAGTTTGGCATCATGCTGGAAAGACAGTTTATGAGGGTAACAGTGTGGAAACCCTCAGCATTATCCAGGTGTTAAAACTGAACATGAACGACCAGAATCCATACTTTGCTTATACATTATTCTTCTTAGTATTTATGAGCATGAACAAACATAAACAGCACATCATATAGTCGGGTATTTGCATTTGACAAACATGTAATTACTGATGAAATCATTGCTAAAACTGGGCAGGTTTATATTAGGTATATAAAAACAACCAATGCTGCCGTGTGAATCTTAAAATGGTGATAGGAAGTATCTGGCCTTGGACTGGGGCTTTCGATAATGAGACAGCATTGTACCATCTCCTTTGCCAACAATGTTCCCAGCTTTTCTCATTTTTGGCAACACCTGAACCCCCTATTCTTAGTTCAGAACAATTAGAGAGGCATTTATGTAAATTATCCTAAAAATCCAGAGGAGACATCAGGAACTGAACGGCGCCTTTTACGAAAATGACTCAGGAGACTGATCATAAAGGCAGGACTCTGCTGGACAGCCGTGTGTACATGAGCGGCTGAAACCGGAGACGCGGGTGTGGGAATCGAGGGCAGCGGAGATGACCGGGGACGGGGCAGGAGAGAGATGGAGAGAGAGAAGGCGACAGGGTGGGAGAAGACAGGAGAGAGATGGAGAGAGAGAAAGGGACAGAGCAGGAGAAAGGTAGAGAGAGAAAGGTGGAGAGAGAGAAAGGGACAGGGTGGGATACGGTAGGAGAGAGATGGAGAGAGAGAAGGGGACAGGGTAGGAGAGGGAAGGAGAGAGATGGAGAGAGAGAAGGGGATAGGGTGGGAGAGGGAAGGAGAGAGATGGAGAGAGAGAAGGCGACAGGGTGGGAGAAGACAGGAGAGAGATGGAGAGAGAGAAAGGGACAGAGCAGGAGAAAGGTAGAGAGAGAAAGGTGGAGAGAGAGAGAAGGGGACAGGGTGGGATACGGTAGGAGAGAGATGGAGAGAGAGAAGGGGACAGGGTGGGAGAGGGAAGGAGAGAGATGGAGAGAGAGAAGGGGACAGGGTGGGAGAGGGAAGGAGAGAGATGGAGAGAGAGAAGGGGACAGGGTGGGAGAGGGAAGGAGAGAGAGAAGGGGACAGGGTGGGAGAGGGAAGGAGAGAGACGGAGAGAGAGAAGGGGACAGGGTGGGAGAGGGAAGGAGAGAGATGGAGAGAGAGAAGGGGACAGGGTGGGAGAGGGAAGGAGAGAGACGGAGAGAGAGAAGAAAGCACATGGAAGACAGGTATTAAGCGACTGGGAGGAGGACAGAGAGAGAGTGTGGAAGAGGCATCCAAAGAGGGGGACATTCAGAGAGACATCATGGGATGGAAAGAGAACAGAAGAAATATCTAGGGAGAGACAGAGAAGCAGCAGTCTGTGAAGGAGGTTACTGACCCAGGGGGACAGAGAGCAGGTGGAGGAGAGCGCCGTCTCGGAGGATCCTGTTAATACGCACTCCCAGCAAGCTCTGAGAGCACAGGGGCCGACACTAAGATCCCGCGCTGTCCAGGTTAACGGCGACTACCACCGGTATGTGTACAGCAAAACGCCTCCCACCCACACATAACTTACAAAACTTTCACTTGTGATCCTCTTTCAGTTTAAGCCTCCTCTTCTCTAAGATGTTTAATAAAACTGACTGTAACAGCAGCAATGAACATCCTAAACCGTCATGATGTATGAACACCTCCCAGTCTCATAACCGCATAGGTGAGTGCCAAAGATGTCCGTCTTTGTTTTTTATAAGAAAAGTCAGGTGTCCTGAGAGTCGGTGTTTCACACAAGCTGTTTCCAAGCGGCCGGCCTGATGGCCCAGCCTCAGTGAGAGCCGGGGGGGTGGGGGGGGGGCTGGCCAGGCCCAGCCAGTGTTTGCCATTCAGGATCCATGAGCCATGTCGTGTACAACAGCTGTGGCAGGGAGAGTCCCTTGAAACCTCCCCTCCCAGAGCAACACTGGGAGGAGGAACCAAAACTAATCGCAGCTGAATCGGAGATGCGCGTTCGACACGGATATGGGGGCGGGGCTCCAATTAAACAGCACGTCAAGTGAAGGGGATAGAAGCGACCCCCCCAGCCCTCGCTCCTCTGTCAGGGCCAGTGAAGGACCTGCAAGCACTGCGGTCCTGCATTCTGACAGGCAAAGTGAGGACGGTCCTGACGGCACCGCGCAGAGAAAGGGGCAGGCTGCTGCAATCATTCTGGCATTCCGTATCTTAACGGGGTGTGATGTAATGACATTAAAGTATAATACGGTTTTAACGGCCTGCTCATTAAAGTTACGGCAGGCACCGGAAGCTGGAGGATGAGGAAGGAGGAAAAAAAATGGCAAAACAGAAGACGGAATCGGAGCCGGCGCTCAATCTCGTTTGCTATTAAAAACACCTTTAGGCGGCTTTCCTCTGACATTCAGCTCAGGCTACCTCTCAAAGTGTGATACATGCACCTATTTAAATTAACAAAGGAATGACTTATTTTAATCCCGCCGTGCTCCAGAGTGCTGCAGCCGCTTGGATGAGCAATACATCATCCCGCACAGCGCCCCCCACTGCCGCGGGCCCTGGGACTCAGCGTGCCGTGACGTTTAGAGGGAGCCAAACAATTACCCCGCCGCGCAGCTCTGTCACAGGCACGCGCGCATTCATTACGGCGGGAGCGGGCGCCGCTTTCATTTGTCAGAAGTGAGGGGACAGCAGCAGAGGCAGAGGCGCGGGCTGCCGGCAAACAGGAACGGCCCGCACCTCCCAGCCTCAGCCGTCCGAGCGAGGACTGACTGTACACATAATCGTGTGGTACCAATTATCAGAGAAGGGAAAAAAGGAAAAAGATCCGTAATTACACACAATTTTTTTTAACCCAACTCTTATTAGTAAATCATTTGCTTTTCACTAACAAGGGTGGGGCGGAGGAGCACAGCTGTCTAGACACTGCAAATCGACAATCATGTATCTCCCCGTTTATTCTCCCACTCGCCCGCCAACGCCCCACACGCACATCTCCCCGTGTATTGTCCCGTTCGCCCAACGCCCCACGCGTACATTTCCCCGGTTATTTTCCCCCTCACCCGCCAACGCCCCCACGCGTACATCTCTCCATTTATTCTCCCGCTCGCCCACCAACGCCCCATGCGTACATCTCCCCGTTTATTCTCCCGCTCGCCCGCCAACGCCCCACGAGTACATCTCCCCGTTTATTCTCCCGCTCGCCCGCCAACACCCCACAAGTACATCTCCCCGTTTATTCTCCCGCTCGCCCGCCAACGCCCCACACGCACATCTCCCCGGCTATTTTCCCGCTCGCTCGCCAACGCCCCATGCGTACATCTCCCCGTCTATTCTCCCCCTCGCCCGCCAACGCCCCCACGAGTACATCTCCCCATTTATTCTCCCGCTCGCCCGCCAACGCCCCACGAGTACATCTCCCCGTTTATTCTCCCGCTCGCCCGCCAACGCCCCACGAGTACATCTCCCCGTTTATTCTCCCGCTCGCCCGCCAACGCCCCACGAGTACATCTCCCCGTTTATTCTCCCGCTCGCCCGCCAACGCCCCACGAGTACATCTCCCCGTTTATTCTCCCGCTCGCCCGCCAACGCCCCACGAGTACATCTCCCCGTTTATTCTCCCGCTCGCCCGCCAACGCCCTACACGTACATCTCCCCGTTTATTCTCCCGCTCGCCGCCAACGCCCTACACGTACATCTCCCCGTTTATTCTCCCGCTCGCCCGCCAGCTCCCTCACCCGCTCACTCTCCTGCGCCCGCCGATACCCCAAAGGTGTGCACCCTTATTTATACATGCACTCCCACAGCAGTGCCGCATCCTGCTGCTATATCTTTCAGCACACCTCCAGCTATACCAGTATTAATGATCCTCTTAAAAAGACCCAATTTCATTTTATGCACAAAATAAATTCACTCCCATAAAAAGAGTCAACAGAGAATATAATTAAGCACTTTGGATTTAATTTGCTTTAATTTGATATTCCAAGTCCCTAATCACAACAAGCACTACAGCGTAGACGGGCACCCTGCAACTGCTCCGGGTACGTTTACTAGATTCAACATGCGGTGACTGCAGTAATTGTAAGTGTGATCATTCTCTGTGCTGGTTTCGATAAAAAGGCTACAGATCAAACAGCACTTTGGGCTCCTGCACCATCTTAAAAGATAAGTGTCAGTTTTGGGGTTTGCTGTGCTACTTCAGGGCCCCCCTCCCCACCAACCATGCCCCGTATCTCTCCCTCCCTCTAAGTCTTGGCCGTAATGTATCTGGCTGAACTGGATTACTGCTGGAAGTGGGTCCATGGGAGTTAATGGCTTTCATTCTCTCCCAGCTGCCTGAAAGTTTTAATTTAGCGCGAGCTCTTATTAAGCCCTTGGTCAGCTGGAATGTAGGTGGCAATCAAGCCGCTCCCTCGCCATGGGGGGAAGCGGCGAAGGGCGAGAGAAAAAATAGTTTGAGTGAAGCCACTGGCTGGTGAGTAATGAACAGTTCAGCGAGGTCAACCCATTACAACTGCAACCGTTTAATTATTAATTACGCACAATCTATAAGCGAGAGGACAAGTTCAGTATGTTTAATGTGTGGCTGCGCTGCCCGCCCTCCCCCTCCCGGCATTTTGTTATTAGCACGTGTCAGCAAGGAGCTCAGGCAGAAACGGGAGCGACCCAGCCTGGGCGCTAAAACCTCCCCTCTCCGAGACACACAGGCACATGTGAGCATGCAAACACACACACACACACAGGGGCATGTGAGCATGTGAACACACATGCACACTCACACACAGGCACATGTGAGCATGCAAACACACACACACACACAGGGACATGTGAGCATGTGAACACACACACACAGGGACATGTGAGCATGTGAACACACACACATTCACACACAGGTACATGTGAGCATGCAAACACACACACACACACAGGGACATGTGAGCATGTGAACACACACACACACACACACACAGGGACATGTGAGCATGTGAACACACACACACACACAGGGACATGTGAGCATGTGAACACACACACACACACACACACAGGGACATGTGAGCATGTGAACACACACGCACACTCACACACAGGCACATGTGAGCATGCAAACACACACACACACACACAGGGACATGTGAGCATGTGAACACACACACATTCACACACAGGCACATGTGAGCATGCAAACACACACACACACACACACAGGGACATGTGAGCATGTGAACACACACACACACACACACACAGGGACATGTGAGCATGTGAACACACACACATTCACACACAGGCACATGTGAGCATGCAAACACACACACACACACACAGGGACATGTGAGCATGTGAACACACACGCATTCACACACAGTCACATGTGAGCATGTGAACACACACGCACACTCACACACAGGCACATGTGAGCATGCAAACACACACACATTCACACACAGGCACATGTGAGCATGCAAACACACACACACACACACACAGGGACATGTGAGCATGTGAACACACACACACACACACACACAGGGACATGTGAGCATGTGAACACACACACATTCACACACAGGCACATGTGAGCATGCAAACACACACACACACACACAGGGACATGTGAGCATGTGAACACACACACATTCACACACAGGCACATGTGAGCATGCAAACACACACACACACACACACAGGGACATGTGAGCATGTGAACACACACACACACACACACACAGGGACATGTGAGCATGTGAACACACACACATTCACACACAGGCACATGTGAGCATGCAAACACACACACACACACACAGGGACATGTGAGCATGTGAACACACACGCATTCACACACAGTCACATGTGAGCATGTGAACACACACGCACACTCACACACAGGCACATGTGAGCATGCAAACACACACACATTCACACACAGGCACATGTGAGCATGCAAACACACACACACACACACACAGGGACATGTGAGCATGTGAACACACACACACACACACACACAGGGACATGTGAGCATGTGAACACACACACATTCACACACAGGCACATGTGAGCATGCAAACACACACACACACACACAGGGACATGTGAGCATGTGAACACACACGCACTCACACACAGTCACATGTGAGCATGTGAACACACACGCACACTCACACACAGGCACATGTGAGCATGCAAACACACACACACACGCACACAAATGCCATAAAAAAAAAAAAAAACACACAATTGTGCACAAAAGAAGTTCACTCTTGATGTCAGGTGCTGTAAACGCCCTGTGGACTAATTTAGGTTAAAAACATCACTTCACAAATCTTTATGTTCCCTAAAATTATTTTTCAACCCAGTGTAGAGCTATTGTCCTCCTCCATTTCACTTTGTACCTGTTTCTTGAGCACTTGCGGTAAATATCGACGTACCCATTTTCTGCTGGTTCATTATTACTAAAATCCTACATTTTCTTTTTCAACTGGATGACAACAGAAAAAAGTTCTGGGCGCTATTCCCACATTGAAAAATCATGGCCACCTTTACCTGGGTTAGGTCTTTCAGGAGCAGCTCACGCGTCAAACCTTCACAACCAAGTGGGCAGAGTGGCCTTTACAGAAAGACGGCAATTAAAGCGCAGCACACCCTTAGCGCACATCGATATACCCGGAGCGTGCAACACGGGCAATACGCCCTCCCATAATGCAAGGCTCGTAAGATACAGAAAAAACAGATACCGTAGCAGGTCAGATTGGCTGACTTAGTAATTACATATAGCTGCAGTTACAGAGGATTGCACAGTTACATATGCAATTATATTATTATTCATTACCTCTTAAATAAAAAACTGTTCCTAAAATTCCATTAAATTGCAGATAATTGAGTGCATTTAATTATAAGCAGCAAGAGGAAGTTTGGGACAAAGTACTAATATGTGAGGTGACCTAGATAGTGGTGGAGACACTTTGTTTTAACAATGACCTTGTTCCGAGCCCAGAATAACTTGAAATAAGTCAGACGTCTCTTTACAGTAAAGCGGCCGCTGATTCTAAGGGCCGCAGCGGCCATACAGAGCATCACGGGGACAAGGAGCTAAAGCTATTTTTGTGCCGTGCCAATGAGATTTTCGGGGGGGGGGGGGGCACCAACAGCTGAAGTTATTAAAAGCTGATATCGGATTCCAAGTGTGTCAGCATCTAATTTGTAATTAATATGGAAGTGGAAGCCGCCATTCTGCCCGGGCAAACGCACAGCGAAGAGAGGGTGCGGCGCAGCTCTCAGGGAGCGTGTGACACAGCCGGGACTGTGCGGGGGTGACGCGCGACTATCCGCGACCCCAGCCCATGTTGGGGGGGGGGTGGGGGGGGGCACAGGGTCAGGAAAGTATGAAGGAGGGGAGTAAATTGCTGTGAATCCCCAAGATCAAGGTTAATTCAACAGACACCGTGTACCCAGCACCCCCACCCCCACCCCAACCAAGTCCTCTGCAGCTTCGTCACACTACATTACTCCTGACCTGACGGGGGGATCGGGGGGGCTTGATGCTTGACTTGAAAGACGAGAGACAAGGGGGGCAGGTATGTCACTTAATGAGAGTAGAGACAGGTCCTGGTGCACTGCGTCTTGGAGGGACAGACCACAGTCGCTGCCTGCCATCCTCTACATGACCCCCCCCCCCCCCCCCCCAGAATGAAATCACAATATTGGCTTTTTCATAATTGGACAATAGGAAAGAATCTTTGGCTCAGATGAGTTGATGTTTATGATGATAAGATGTCCCTCAAAGACCTTTAATGAGCCCCAGCACCCCCCCCCCCCCCCCCCCCCGCCAACACCCCCACCCATTGGTACCCCTTCTCTTACATGTACATGCACGTGAATCAGCACACGGACACACACATACACGCAAGCGCACATGGAGACACACAGACACATACGCACGTGTGTATGGACACACACACACACACACACACACAGACACATGCACAGATACACACACAGATGCACGGAGACACACACACACGTACACGGAGACACACACACAAGCACAGAGACATACACACATGCACACACACACGCAGAGATGGAGACACACACACACACACAGACACGTGCACGGAGACACACACACACACACACACACACTCTCCTCGCTCGGCAAGGCCTGGCTCTCGGCGAGCGCATGGCCCAGGGCAGTTGTGGCATGAGGCGGATTGTGAGCCTGAGGAGAGCTGCCTGCGAGCGCCGTGCTTCATTAGGAAACAAAATATAAGCTTTCCACTCCATTAACAATGACTTTAGGAGCGAAAGCACATAAGAAGCCGACTCACCTCATCAACAATGCACTGCAATAACTGCAGAGGCTTGAACGGGGGAGAGAGGAAGGGGAAGCGTATTAGCCTACATGCAATATCTTTACAGTAGATTGGCAAGGAAAATCATTAATGTAATAAAATGTAGTCCGATTAATCAAAAGTATCAAACTCTTAGAGAAACATTTTCAGCTGGAATGTTCTATTATTTCTAATGGAGCCGGATCTGAAACTGGCAGTTAAGGGCTTGTGTATTTTTATTTTTATTTTTTCAACGTGAAATGCAATTTACGAAGTTTAAAGGGAAGCATCGAAGCGTGGGTAAGATGCAGCCTTGAGGAACGCTGTGGATGATACCCCCCCCTTACCATTAAAGATCCCTGGTTTTTCTGAATCTGAAAAACAGGAGGAAAAAAAAAGGGAAGCAAAAATGTAATTAGCACGTCATAATCAAAACGGCGCACTTGGACACATTATGATCACTGAGAGAAAATGACTGCATCGCTGGTGGCTGTTTGTGGGCATGTGTTAACACCATTTACATAATGAAAATACACAAATGTTAATAGCCTGGTTCTCATTTTTAAAGGGGTGAAGCTCACAGAATGCTAATTTCTTTTTATTTTTTACTATCCTCCACATTGAATAAAAACACCCTATAAAGCTCATTTGGTGTGTGGGGTTCACAGCCTCAGTTAGACTCAAAAAAAATATCCAAATATTTTCATACCATTTCAGCCCAGACCTAGATGTTAATGGACTTAATTGGATTTTAGAAATGGAATCTTAATTTATCTGGAGGCCTCTGTATTATAAAACTGTAAACTGGGATCATCTGTATGATTACACAGTATTTATCATTATATTATTACATTATCATTTATTAATGGATTCTGAACACTGAATAATTAACAGTAAATTAATTCACAGAAAGGATACAGTACAGAGCTAAAAATCACACAGTCAAAGGAAATTCAAGCTTTATCACGTGGGGCGCCGCTTGTGTCCATTTAGGTCTGTGCTCTGGGGTCCCGTCTGCCCCCTGAATGGCCGGTGCGGTGTAGTGTTGCGTGTGCACACGCGTGTGAGTGCGAGCCGCGTGGGACGGCTGCGTGAGCAGCTCTCGGCACCAGGTGCTCAGACCCAATGATGAGATGCTAATTTACTCAACAGCAGCACATCAATCAGCAACGGCGGGGAAGTCGGGGAGCCGCGGGGCGGGACGGAGGTATGACCATGGGCAGGCTGCGCGCACCGCATGTCTGAGGGCCCGGTCTGCAGACGGGGGTGGGGGGGCGGGGGCTAGAACGGCGTGGAGACGAGCTACAGACCACGGCCCTTGGAGCCGCTTAGCCCCGTGATGAAGAGCGACTGCAGGCAGTGTTGGGTTTAAAGATGGCCGACCGAAACGCCGCTGTCTGGTCATGAGAGGCCCAGTGAATCTTAATTCAAGCGGCTGCTCTGGGCCCCGGTCGCATCAGCCAAATTAATCGCTCATTTCGCAGCTACTTTTGACAATGCGACTGAAGAGGTATTGATTTATTCCCTCAATTAAATAAAGCTTTGTTCTCCTCCCTTCCCCCCCCCAACTCAGGAAATACCCAGAGACCCACCCCAGCACAATACCCATTCTGCCTGAATCAGACACATTATCAGCTGCAGCAGAAAATTAAGTCATTCAGCAATGATAAAATAACTCCTTACTGGTGACGCAGAGCAACAGAGTGCTGTGTGAATTCAGAGCAGCGCTGTAGCGTTCCCTACGTTTGTGTCATTCATTCATTCATTCATTCATTCATTCAACAAACACCTCCAATGCTTCTAAAAACCTGCATTTCCCCAACATGACAACAGCGCACACAGCCAAATCAGGGCTGAACGTGAAAATGAACCTCATTTTTGGATGATGGAATACAATGGCTTGTTTAATATTTCATGTTACAGAAACAACCTGGAGTAATTTTCTCTGTTTTGAAGGGACAAGTGTCTGGCGTGCGGATACATTGCAGCGCAGCGTCTGGCGTGGGTGACCAATCCAAGCTAAGCAGCAGTAACCAGAGAGAAGCAGCCTGTGAATTACTGCGCTCCTGCAACAGGTACGGGAAGAGGTGCATGAGCCAGAAAGGGCCACGCAAACAGCTAACCTGAACTAACCTGGGGAAGAGACAGAAGGACTTTCGGCCACATGCAGGCTCATGGCCAGGGCTGGACTGGGATGGGGGGGGGGGGCGCATGATAAAAAATTAATAATAATAATAATAAAATTATCCCTTTATTGGGTCCTCACACTGACATGTTCATACTGCAGATAGAGAAGTACAATATAACAGTATTGTCCCAGCTGTCGGCTGATAACCATGGCCAAATCTCCAAATCCTTACCTCTGTCCTTCCCCCCGCCCACCCTGACCATTATCGCACCCTCATACATTAACTGGGAAGGTGAGGGCGCAGGAGCCAAGGAAAAAAAAAGAAAAAATATAAATAGAGATCTATAAAATATTAACAAATAAACAAATCAGCAATGACCTAAAAACTAAGAAATACAGGAATGAAAGAAAGAATGAATGAATGAATGAGTGAGGTCAGGGTCACGATAAACTTCTCTGGCCCAAACATTAAACTCCAAACAATTCACAGGTCACCATTCCTACGGCAGAGTCTGCCTTAAATAACACTAACAGCCCTTCAGTTAAGACTTAGTGACATACAGCTTCAGACCAGCACCAGCATAGTGACTGGGGAGCAGCTGAAGTTTGGGAGGGGCCCCACACGGGCAGGAGGCCCCCACCAGGACAAACCTTGTGGAGCCTGACGGGCGGCAGTGGGGGGGGATATTCACGCCTTTTGATCAAGGCAGTGAATTAAAGGCAGAGTATTAAAAAACTTTCATTAGTGGTATGGGGCACCACATTCTGGTCTCCATGGAGATACGAGTACAGTATGTAGCGAGAAGAATGTTCCATCGCTGTCCCCTCTTCCTCATTGTTACCAAAATGACAATCCTTGCAGTAAAATGGAATCGCTCCGCGTTGCCTTCTGCTGCGCTGACTTTAGCTCTCCGCTCGTCGGTGCTGGAATTACGGTCTCGCATGCCGCCTGGGGCTCACAGATTTAGCAGTGACCCAGGGCATGGCCTCCCCCGGCTGACAAATTTTATCACCACATTTTCCCAACTCCCCCCAGAGCCCCCACCCCCTATCTCATCTCCTCCTTAACTAGAAAATGAGACGTCTGTGTCGTGCCATCTTTTAAGATTCATAGAAAATGAGAGGAAGAATGTTACATTATATGTGCCCCCCCCCCTCCCCACCTGCACCCCCGCTCTGTGCTCCCCTTCCCAGTCTCATGATTATTCCGACAAAGCTGAAAGTGGAGGATTATGGGAGGGGTGCCCATAATTCCCACCACGATCTTGACAATATGGCTGAAGTTGGAGAACACACTCTGTTGACAGCAGAAGGAAGAAACAGAAGCCATGAGATTTAATGAGAAGGGGATCTGCTATTATGATACGCCAGATTCACACACGCGGGGTCACCAGAAAATCCCACAGCAGATCTTACTCTTAAAGAGGATGCTGGGAATACCTAACAAACGATTTAATTTGTTCAGTTACTAAAGGATTGTGTCTCTGAAAACAGTCACAAATGACTGCTGTTATTGCTGCAATCTCTGCCTGTCCAAATAAAAATTCTTGGCTCAACTGTGAACAATCTGTGATGTGTATCACAATCAAATTATAATATGTGACAGTTCTGCATGCTGCATAACTAAATTAGGCTGCAGAACAATAGTCATTAACATTTCTGGACAGCTGTCAAAGCCACAGCAGTGGCCATGAAAACACAAAATCGACGCACTGAGGAATGCAATTTGGCATCAGCATCCACAAGAATATAAAGTACAGGGTTTTATTATTATTATCATTATAATTATTAATAATAATACTAAATTATTATTATTATTATAATAAATCACACCACCAGAATACAAAAATAACTACTGGCTTCAGTTATTCAGCAAAAAACTATAATTTATAACTAAATATTTTTTTTTACCAACTTTTACTATATATATTCATATATATTAATTATCTAGCTAATAAAACAGTTTCTGAAAATGCAGTAGATATGTGTAGAGTGCCTAAAAAGACAGTGTAATTTTTCATGCATTTATGATGTTATTTGGCTCAGCAAACGTCTCCACCCCAGATGGAGCAGGACCTGGACATCACTGTCCTGACTGATCTCGTAAAAAGACATTTCTCACTATTTTTTTTTTTTTTTAAAGCCCCCTGCATTCCTGCACATTACCTATTACCACCACAGCCCACTGCCACCAGTCACATCAGGGGTTTAGGTGCAGCACTTGGTCCTAACCCGATTCCCAGCTCAGCCCTGCATCCAAGTTGCTGTCCATTTGAACTCAAAGAGCCCTTTTCAAGGGTACAACAGAAGTGCCTGTTCAGTGATTAATGGACATCTGTTGGTCACAAAGCAGTACTCGCCAGTGAATGAGTCTCATTCGGGAGCCTTTAAAAGTCCAGAACATTAGCACATAAGAAATTATTATGTGCATAAAAAATGGGGCCACTGGAGATTTTAAATCTGTTTTTTAGTGCTTTTGCCCGAGCTGAGAGCAACAAGCTCAGCGCTATTTCGTCACAACTCAAATGTAAAGTGACATGCCGCCTCCACAGCTGAACGTCCCCTTGATGAGGACAGTGACCCTCCGCTGCCCCCCGCCCGCTGGGGCACCACACGCCAGGCCCTGCACACAGGGCTAATAAAATCCAGGACTAATCAGGGGGGATTATAATACCCCACACCAGTGCATTTCTGCTCCATGTCAGTATATAGGAGTCAAACTGTCACACCATAAACAGATATTATAATATAATAAATCTTTTTATAATTTCTTTTAATAAATTAAAAAATAATTTTAAAAGAATATAAAAAAGAAAAGGAAGAAAAAACGTGAAACAATTTTCTGTCGAAATGAAAACAAAAACCGTAAAATAGAATCACTTGTTTTATACAAAACACAGAATGTTTTTGTCAGTGTGTATTTCCACATGCCTGCATCTCCAAAGCACAGATGGGTAATGATGTAACTTAATTTTGATCAAATATGTTCCAGAGGCCTCGGAAAACCCTAATGCGAAAAAGAGAGCAAAATCTAATCGAGAGGAATAAAAACAGGCAGGGAACACAAAGGCAGTGTGCAATCGGGGGGCACCGAGCTGGAGGCTGCGCGCACATCATGGCCGAGCCTGGTGTCTTCAAAGATTTTCAGAGCGAACCGTAAAAAACTCCATTAACTCCTGACAAAGAATGCAAATTAATCACAACATGGGGTGAAATGGAATTAAAGACCCTTTTCTAATCAATGACAAGACAGGATGAAACTCCCCCTCAGCCACCCCTCTGTCACTGTGCCCCCCCCATCCATCCAAGCCTCAATACTGGCTATTCTAAATCAGCCCCCCAAATGGAAGGAGTGAATGCCCAGGCTCCCGGCAGGGCCAGGACGGGCATCCCGGACGCTCCGCGCCTCCCGTCTCGCTTCCCGCCGCAAAAAATTCGTCCCATTAAGAAAGAAAAAAAAACAAATGTGGCACTCATGCAAATCTCGGGCGCATCCAATTTGTTAGAGGCGCTCGATGGCCCGGCGGACGAGCTGAGCTCGGCGCAGACAGATGCACAGGGCTGCGGAAATGACAGCTCCGGCCCGCGGAAGGCTGCTCGCTGCACCGGGCCCGGTAAAGCCCGCAGGTGAACTGTCTGCAGCACCATATGGAGCAGGGAAAATTAACAGCGAGATGAGAACGGCTGTGACGATGGGGAGCCTCTCTCTGCTCGCTCCCCTTCCCCTGTCGCTGCTCTAAATGAAATTCAAAAAAAAAAAAGAAGTGTGCAAAGAGTGAGGAGGGGGGAGGAAGAAGTCATAAATTAATGGGGTGTGAAAACATTCAACATTTTAACACAACACCGGCGGCACTATTTGCACAGAAAAAAAAGTTTTTTTCCCTTCCCTTTACACTTCAGGTCATTTTGAGGTAATTTATTAATCATAGTCAGTCTTAAGTATACGGGAAGACAAAGGATTTTCTAGATGCGGGTTTTATAAATATACTTTCATGGCGCACCCCCTGCCAACAGTGCCGCAGGAAACAGCTGATGCTTCCCGACTGTGACTGTGCTGCATCTTGGTGCGTTTATATTGGCGGAGAGGCGGGGCCTGCTGTGTCTCCGCCCCCACCGTTTGGGCTTTTACCAAACACGGCCTCCTGGATTGTACATAACAGGTGCGATTTATTCTAACATTGTTACCTCACACTACAACCAGGGGGACTAAATAAATAAAAATCAGTAGCTGTGTATTTTCCTAGCTGCCACTGCCCCCCCAACCACTCACATACTGGAGGGCCACTAAATGCCCAAACAATGTTTACAAAAGGGGGTTAAGAGGGTACAAGTCCTATTAGTTACCGGTCATGCCAGTCTTACCGGATTTAAGCAAACCATCAACCACAATGCCGTAATTGCTCAGACATTTGTTTCAGCCGATCTCCTAAACTAGCATGAAAGGAAGGTCAGTTTTGTTTACAGGGATTTGAGCTTATTATTTTCTAACATAGGCAATTCTAAAGTGCCGCCTTGTAGCCATTTAAGCAGCCAACAGAAAAAAAGAAAAGCAGGACAATGATGCCATTCTGTGCGGAGTAAACCGTCATGGCAGGTCACAGAGACACAACAAGCAATAAGAACCTGGACAGGCCTTTCCACTCACAATCCCTCTCTCCTCTGGTCACCATGGCTGAGCGCGCGATTTGGAGCAGGACGGGAGAGGATGGGGGTCGGGGGTCGGGGGGATCCCCCTTCCCCCTTGAGCGTGAACACCCGGACATCCTCGCGGTCAGCAGAGGGAGGAGGGAGCTGCTGGCCTCACCGGCCAATTATTATTCAATAACTGTGTTTGTGTCAGCAGAGCCACGTAATCCAAGTGTGCATACATTAGTTTATGTAATAACACAATGAGTATTAGCATGATAATGGCTGGTGTTAATAGATGCTGAGGGAAAAGAGCGACAGCACTTTGAAATGAGAACGCCGCGGGCCGCGGGCTCGCAGACACACAAAGCATTAGGGAATATCCACAGAGGCCTCCACGCCATGACAGCACACTTAAATAACAGGGGTGAAAGGCAGCTCAGGGGGGGTGTGTCCCCAGCCACCTATAGACTGGCATCACGCTATTACCCCTCCCTATTGGACTGCAGCCCTGCAGGACAACGTTATTAATTGTATGCAAAACATTCACTGTTGGGGTAGGTGCATGAAGTGGGGGGGGGGGGGGGGTCATCCTTTCAGAGAGGACTGCAAAAAAAAAAAAAAAAAAACACACCCCACGTTTTTCGCCAAACACAGATGCCACCCCAAAGAACCATATTCTCAAAGCTGAAGAAATATATACTTCACATATATTTTGAATATCAGCTTCAGCCACTTATACTGTACAGATGGGATCGATTAGTAAGCAAAAGCTGCTTCTGTCCAACCTGCTATCAGGAGGACGACATTAAAACATGAACCCAACACTCTTTAACAGGCCAGTACTAAACAGGTTGGGGGATGTGTGAACGTTATTCAGTGGTCTTTAGACTTTAGAGGAACGATCACAAATACAATAATAAAAAACACAATAACAATGAATAGCAATAGCAATAATAATCCAAAGCAGGAATTTTAAAATAAAATCCTAAATCTGACAGCTGTTAGTGTGCAAGACAAATCACAAGAGCAACGATTCCCACGTGGCATTAAAAGACGGTGCTTGGTCTTCCCCGGCCTTCACAACCACAGGACAGATAACGGCCACAACTCACCCACCACGCCGTTTTGGCTAGATCAGCACTTACCTGTGGGTAAGGGAAAGCGCCCAGAGCGAGCTGTGGGGGGGTGGGGGGAAGAGAGAGAGAGCGGTAAGAACACAAGCAAGTATTTAAATGTTCAATGAACGGCATGCGGCACCTTATTGCCCTCGCCAGGTGTCCCCGGGATAAGACTCCCTCTAAAGCTACACATTCCGCAGCTGGGACGGCATATGAGGCGGAGGTCGCTGAAGATGCTGGCTGTGCAAACACTCGCTCTTCTCCCGTTTTAATAATGCATAAATATTAACGATGGTGCACATCCCAGCAGCCGCTGCAGGGCCTTGTCACGGCGCCTCTACCCAGTCATGTCGACAAACTCCATCACCGGAGCCCAGGCAAAGATGCCGGCCATCTACAGGAAGAGCGGTAGTGTGCATGGGCAAACATGGATGACTAAAGGCTTCTGATGGCCTGGCCTCTCCTTACCGTTGGCCTGAGAAACTGAAGACAGATGAAGCCTGTGCCCCCCCCCCACCCCTCCCCCAACCGCATGCGGCTGTCAGTGTGGGAGGACAGCATCGTGGGCCCCCCCCCCCCGACCAGCATGCTACTCTGATATTCATATGTGAATTAAGCTCAGTTGCTGTTTCTATGGCTATTCCTCTGAGCCCAACTGAAGGAACAGCCCCCCAGGGGAAAAAGGGGCTGATGCCCCCACCCCACCCCCAGTAGCCTTGGGCTGTACCCCACTGTTAACCACGTTTGCCATTTAATGAAGGCCCTTGTGGGCCTCTTCCTTTTGGACATTTCTGAGGACGATCTCCACACAGGGGCCGCCGTTGGGGACGCGGAGTCAAACCGCAGCTGAGCTGAATGAACGTTCTCAGATGAGGTCAGGGACTTCCTGAGCCTGTGGAAGCAGGTCGTGTGGCACTGGGAGCTCCCAGGATCTGAGAACAAGTTTGAGTGAGAAGAGGCCGACTACCCCCCCCATTCACGACCTGTTGCTTTTCGTTTGCGTTGAGAGGGAAACCGGAATCCAGCACATACTGTATGTTTAACCAAAGCGTTTTGAACCCAAACATGGAGAGAAATTGGAGAAGTTCCACTGGGAGCAGATAAGTTCAGAGGTCACACAGGGGCTGTGCTTGGCCTGGGTACCACTTCCAGGCCCAATAGCGGGACATGGAATGGGGGGGGGGGGCAGTACCCCCTCCCGCTGAGCGCAATCTGCTGGACCATTGAGGTGGGGGGGGGGTGCGCTGCTGGGCAGATGGGGCGGAGTACGAGGGAAGCATGATGGTTCAATCTGCTGATGAGAGGAGCGGCAGCTGAGGCTGGATTAGCTTTGACAGAACCGGCGCGGCTCCCCACCGGACAGCACCGCCCTCAAAGGCTCCCAGCCATTAGTTAATCACCTATAAGAGCCAAGAAGCTTGGGGATTAGGGGCTGCAGCGGAACCGGACAGGAGCGGCCGTCCCAGATAAAAGGCCAACGGCAAACTGACACCGAGACGTGGCGATTCAGCCAAAGTGCACGGGGACGCTTTCATCTTCGAAAAATGTCACTTGGCAGTAATTCCTCATCAAAAAGCCTGGCCGGGGTGAGCAGGTGAGCCGCTACCTGCAGATTAATCCGAATCAGGAGGAGTGAAGGCTGGACCTCATCATATTAACCCCAATGAGACTTACGGTGCTGGGATTCACTCTTATTAAAATGTCTTGATCCCGGCTTGTGAAGTCAATCTTTATTAAGTGAAGGCGTCTTGAAACAATGAAGCCCGAAAACACTGGCTACGACCCCCCCCCCAACCCTACTAGCTCTGCGACCACTCTGATATGCATCGCCGTCGATAGCTCCGGTGGAGCGAGGCACAGAACAATTTGTCAGGGCGGCAGAAAGTCCTTAACGGTAACGGATTGAGAATCGATAATGTTAATCAGAACAAGCTCGGCGCATCGGAATGCAAAATTAAGACGTTACTTTAAGACGTAACCCTGTCTGAGGTCCCCCCCCCCCCCCCCAAAGTGTGTCCGTGCTGGGGAGTGCGTGCGTCTAGGTGGTGGCGGAGAGGCCGAGGGGGCTGTGCTCTAATTACTGGGAGTTCTGGTGGCTGCCTGATTGATGGGCCCCCGCCACACCTCCTCCCAGCCTCGGCTTCTCCTCCCAGCAGCCTCCGGATGCCATGACGGCCCGGCCCCTGCTTGGTTCCCCGAGCGGCCGTCCTTCGCGCAGCTCCCTTGAAGACCCCTTTCCCACAACCCTTCCCTCTATTCAAAGTCTCCACGCCCGCTGCATGCCCTCGCTGCCTTCCCAGGCGGTCCGGCCTTCGCCGACAGCTCCGCTGATCTCCGAGCCGCACCATGAGCTGTGCTATCACCGCGATCGAGGTAATTAAACCTGCAGACTGCTTACCTCCATGAACGAGATGCCGAGGCTCCACACATCCGAGTGAATGCCATACTGCTCGCCCGATATCCTCTCAGGCTGCAGAACAGACAAACGGAGGGGAAACGGCCATGACGGCCACTGCAGTGTCACTGGAGAAGCTCAGCGGTTATTCAAACACAGGCTCCGCAGAACATAGAGATGTGAATTGAGTCTGGGTCTCCGGGGGTGTGAGACAAGATCAGAATAGAAAGTTGAGTTCTCTGTACTAGGTTGGGGGGGGGGGGGGGGGGGACTGCCACAGGGAGGAGTGAGGACCCAGCCAGGGTCAGCGGAGAGTGTTTGCAGGCCAATCAGCTTCCTGCGTCATCTGTACGGCACACGCAACAGGTGGATGGCCCTCATGTTTACAAGTGCATTGAATTCTATGGGAGTGATGATTATTTACAGGCACTGAGAAGCAGGTAGTGTAACATTTGAGCAAAGGAGAGAGCAGATTATTTCATTTTCATGTTCAAAGGCAGCTGGCAGGCTATGACGGGCCGAGAGACTTGCAGCGCTTAGATGATCTCCACCTCCGCACTGAAGCGAAAGGCCGCAAAGCCGCGGTCCTGCACAGAAGCAGCAGGAGTGTGCATCACACTTACCGCCATGTACACGTTGGTCCCCACGTAGGTTTTAGCGATGGAGTTCACCAACTGCAGAAAAAGACAAATGGGCATCACTCTTTTGGCTTTATTACGGTGAAGATGCCCACAGATCGAATTAATACAACTGAGCCTTTTATGGGGGCAGCATGGTGAATAGTGCTGTCACCTCACATCTCTGGGACCAGGGTTCGAGTCTCCGCCATGGTTCCATGTGTGTGCGGTCTACATGTTCTCCCCGTGTCATCGGGGGGGGTTTCTTCCGGGTTTCCGGTTTCCCTTCCAAAAACATGCTGAGGCTAATTGGAGTTCTCAAATAGCCTGTAGGTGTGCATGTGTGAGTGAATGGTGTGTGAGTGAATGGTGTGTGAGTGTGCCCTGCGATGGGTTGGCACCCCATCCTGGGTTGTTCCCTGCCTTGCACCCACAGCCCTCCGGTTTCAGAATATGGATAAGACTTTTATTTCCATGGAAATCTAGGTTCACGGTTCAAGGAAGCGATGACACAGTATTTAGACAATGGTTGTTTTTTCCTTCCTGCCTCCCCATTGGCTTAAATGGGACACTTTTGGAAGCATACCTGTCGCATGTAGCTGATTCCAGTTATGAAATCAGAGCATGAGATGCCATGCAGCACATATAAAATGTAAGACACCAAAATCCGCAAATCATGCAGGGAGCTGACTGGCGGCTGGGTCATCTGCTCAGATTCCAGCAAAGCATCCAGACTGTGAACCTGTCTCTTTAAAACAAAGTGCACCTCTGGAGCCTAACTGGAGAAAAGGTCACGGTTGCACTGGTGACCCCTCAAGATCAGGCTGGGGGCCGCGGGAAATGCCGGTCGTTCTGCGGTGCATTCCATTCAGGTATTGGCATTATTGCCGGCGCGATTAGGAGCGTGTGCTGCGGGGGCC
Source organism: Paramormyrops kingsleyae (assembly GCF_048594095.1). Taxonomy (NCBI): domain Eukaryota; kingdom Metazoa; phylum Chordata; class Actinopteri; order Osteoglossiformes; family Mormyridae; genus Paramormyrops; species Paramormyrops kingsleyae. The sequence continues at coordinate 9,358,377 of NC_132807.1, read as the reverse complement.
GCCCCAGAGACAGGGCACAATGAAGGTGACGTACACAATGGCACGGGGCATTAATGATGGGGGCTGGATAATGAGCGTGCTCCCCAACCACCAAGAGAGCCCGGTCTGGCGGGGAGGGGGGGGGACTTTCTGGCTGACACTGACCTTCCTCTAGGCAGAGAGCTGAGCTAACAGCCATTCAAACCCGTATCTAGGGGGTCACCGTCTTTGGAGCTCTCAAAGGAGGGAGGGATGAAAATTAATTAAAATTGGTCTGAGTGGTGAATGGCGTAGCTTTGTTGCGCCCCCACCCTCCCCTGCGTTCATTGAGGCGGCAGGGCCTTCCCTGGTGCTATGCCCCCCGTCCCCCCTCCAATGGCCTTGGCTATTGTCTGTCAGCCAAGCTCTCGCCTTGTCATCAGAGACATATCAATGAAGTAGCTGCCTTGTTTTCCTGAGTAGTAATTACAACACCAGCAACCCGCCCCCCCCGCACGCCGAAACAATGCCGCCTCAGACAGGCACCATCCAGACGCCAAAGGAACCCGTCTCTCAGCTTGGGGGGGGGGGGGGGTTACCTTTGCACAGGCCGATATCCCTGCAGGTAGACGGAACGCACAGATGTAGGCGGGGTGACCTGCTGGCACACGCTCTCAGAACAGCATACCTGGGTGCTGACCCCGAAGTCACAGAGCTTCACCTGCCCCCGTGTGTTCACCAGCATGTTGGAGGGCTTCACATCTGGAGGTGCAGCGCAGGAACAGTCATGTCAGTATGGGGGGGGGTAGGGGGCACATGACCTGCCTGTTTGCCTTCAGGTGTTGTGCACTGAGTGGGAGGCAGGGCTATGGCATGCGTGCGTGCGTGTGTGTGTGTCTGAGTGAGTGTGTGTGAATGTGTGCGTGCATGTATGCGTGTGTGTGTGTACGGATGCGTGCGTGTGTGTATGCGTTTGTGTGTGTACGGATGCGTGCGTGTGTGTATGCGTTTGTGTGTGTACGGATGTGTGCGTGTGTGTATGCGTTTGTGTGTGTACGGATGCGTGCGTGTGTGTATGCGTTTGTGTGTGTACGGATGTGTGCGTGTGTGTATGCGTTTGTGTGTGTACGGATGTGTGCGTGTGTGTGTATATGTGTTTGTGTGTGTACGGATGTGTGCGTGTGTGTATGCGTTTGTGTGTGTACGGATGCGTGCATGTGTGTATGCGTTTGTGTGTGTACGGATGCGTGCGTGTGTGTATGCGTTTGTGTGTGTACGGATGCGTGCGTGTGTGTATGCGTTTGTGTGTGTACGGATGCGTGCGTGTGTGTATGCGTTTGTGTGTGTACGGATGCGTGCGTGTGTGTATGCGTTTGTGTGTGTACGGATGTGTGCGTGTGTGTGTATATGTGTTTGTGTGTGTACGGATGTGTGCGTGTGTGTGTATATGTGTTTGTGTGTGTACGGATGTGTGCGTGTGTGTGTATATGCGTGTGTGTGTGTACGGATGCGAGCGGGTTTACCAATCCTTATGGGGACATAATGTCCTCATAACGTGATAAATATCCGTTAACAGCCAATATCCGTTAACAGCCAAAATGACCTGCTGTCATTTTATAAAAATCGGTGAGTGCTATGAAAAAACTAAAAATGCAAAAACTCTTGTATTTTCTTAGGTTACTTATGGTTATGGTTAGGGCAGGGTAGGGGTTAAGGTTGTCATAGTTAGCGTTAGCATTTTTCCCATTGAAATGAATGAGCGGTCCCCATAAGGATATGTTTACCCTACGTATGCGTAGGTGAGTCCATGTGTGTGTCCATGTGTGTGCACGGATGCGTGCGTGTGTGTATGCTTTTGTGTGTGCACGGATGCGTGCGTATGTGTGTGTATGCAATTGTGTGTGTACGGATGCGTGTGTGTGTATGCTTTTGTGTATGCACGGATGCGTGCGTGTATGCGTTTGTGTGTGTACGGATGCATTCGTGTCTGTGTGAGTGCATGCGTGCGTGTATGCGTTTGTGTGTGTACGGATGCGCGCGTGTGTGTGTGTGTGTGTGACTGCATGCATGCGTGTATGCGTTTGTGTGTGTACGGATGCGCGTGTGTGTGTGTGTGACTGCATGCATGCGTGTATGCGTTTGTGTGTGTACGGATGCGTTCGTGTCTGTGTGTGAGTGCATGCGTGCATGTATGCGTTTGTGTGTGCACGGATGCGCGCGCGTGTGTGTGTGACTGCATGCATGCGTGTATGCGTTTGTGTGTGTACGGATGCATTCGTGTCTGTGTGTGAGTGCATGCGTGCGTGTATGCGTGTGTGTGTGTGTGAGTGCATGCGTGTGTGTATGCGTTTGTGTGTGTACGGATGCGTTCGTGTCTGTGTGTGAGTGCATGCGTGCATGTATGCGTGTGTGTGTGTCTGTGTGTGAGTGCATGCGTGCATGTATGCGTGTGTGTGTGTGTGAGTGCATGCGTGCATGTATGCGCGTGTGTGTGTGTGTGAGTGCATGCGTGTGTGTATGCGTTTGTGTGTGTACAGATGAGTTCGTGTCTGTGTGAGTGCATGCGTGCGTGCATGCGTGTGTGTATGCGTTTGTGTGTGTACAGATGAGTTCGTGTCTGTGTGAGTGCATGCGTGCGTGCATGCGTGTGTGTATGCGTTTGTGTGTGTACGGATGAGTTCGTGTCTGTGTGAGTGCTTGCGTGTGTGTATGCGTTTGTGTGTGTATGGATGCGTTCGTGTCTGTGTGTGAGTGCATGCGTGCATGTATGCGTGTCTACGCACACCGGAGCCATGGGCCACAGCACTAAGACCCTCCAAGCTCCTCGCATGGCCACCAACAGCGACAAGCTGCAGCCTGGACTCTCGCTCATGCACAGACGACCTGTACGTTCCGAGGGAGCGTCCTTGTCTCCAAGCAGGCTCCCCGCCATTCCACAGATTTATTCAGACCCACCAACCCGTACAGACAGACGGACCAATAATGGGTCAGATGATTAGTCTGTTTGCTTGGCAGACAATTAATAACTTAGGTGTGCCAGTGGTAGAACAGAAAATATATGGAAGGTGTTGAGGTTCCTGAGGAGGGCACTGCGTCACACGGTAATGTGCTGCACCACTGGTGCCAGCCCGTGTGGCTGAACATCTTGTGCCACTAGCCTTGCTTTCTGCACTCACCTCGGTGCAAAATCTTCAAGCTCCAAAGATACGTGAGACCTTTCACCACCTGGAAGCAACGGGGACATGTAGGGTCATACGAGGGGCGTCAACGTCGTTGGATAAAATAACTTTATGTGTGAAAAGATTTTTGAGGGAAAAAAATGCTGTCATAGTCACACTGTCAGACTCCACAATCCAAGTAAAATTTGGTCGAGGACTGGAGATCTGGATGCTGATGCTCAGTAACAGTCGAACAATGTGGGCAAGACCCAGACAGACCCCATGATACAACAGAGAAGCTCCACCAGTCAGGAGCAGAACAGGATTCATTTCAGACAAGCAGCCTTCGCCGTGACACGTGTCATGCCATTGCGTTTGTTTGTCGGCGCTATCAATGAGAGGAAGAAACTGAGTGAGAGGATCTTAATGAAACGCTCAACTTCGTTAGATTAATTTTAAAACGATTAAAAAGCAAGCCAACTTATTAAGATGTAATGCTGGACCAGGAGATCTGTCATACTTGCAAGAGATTGAAAACATGCCATGGGATGGCTGTGTGACGTCTTTCGAGGGAGAGAAGTATGCAAAAACAAATCTGCAAGCGTTCCTAGCGGCAGGAGACGTGCACTTAGCGAGGCCTGGAACCTGCGTGGGACCTCGGGGGTCCTGGGGGCTTTTAAGCAGATGATGGTTGGGGATCGTTGTCAGTGAGAGGGAAGGAATTGGGGGGGAAAGCTGGGATTGAGAGTTGCCATTATGGCCATCTCAGGTTGCTTACAGTGAGGGGGGGATCCTGTAAAACACAAGATTACGTGAACTGGAAAGCAAAAGGTCAAAAAACCGGGGGGAGTCATATCAACAGCTGAGTGAGCTGGACTGGGCTGGGCTGGGCTGAGTGAGTTGGGCTGGACTGGGCTGGACTCACTCCTCCACCTTCAAACACATGACTAGATGTGAAAGTAAGAGCAGCATCCATCACAGCAAAGGTCAGTGATGGCAGTGCAGCCGTCTCCATTCCAGCATACTTAGGGGGTCCTCACACAGAGTGAAACACACACGTCGTCACAAGAACATCAGCGGATTTCAGTAGGGAGACACCAGGATGCTGATACACCGGCATGCTGCGAGCCTCACATTATGGGATGCTCAGCGCTCCGACGACTGGATTGGCTAGGTAAACAGAGCATCACTGGAGTCTGTAGGCGTGTGAGTGGATGGCAAGTGTGACTGCACAAGGGTGGATGGCCCTAAGGCGGGATGGAGGACTGACTCACCGCCACAGCGATCCTGCCCAGAACGTGCTCTGAGATCCTCCGGTACACGTCCAGCGAGCCCCCTGCACACAGACACACATGGCAAGCGGAGACCATCACTTGTGGTTAACATCAAACTGAAATGAGACCTTTGGCTGTATAGGGAGTCTGGCAAGGGGCAGAGCTAACAGGAAAACATTTCAATCTAACATGTCTTGTAATGACATTAAGGATGAAGAATTCCTTTATATTACCCACTGTAAGAACAACAATCAGGCCCGCATTACCAAGGACGCATGATGAAGGATGAAATATAAAGCTGTAAGACTCTCGTGTTCCTCAGTTCAGAAATAAAACACCAAGCACGGCCATCGACCTGCTCTGGAAAACATCACTCCTTGCTAAAAGGGGACCTTCTGCCAATAATCACCACTGATTATTTCTTTTACAATGATGCAACAATTGCCAATTAAAATTTCTATCCATCCATCCACCCCTTTCCCGAAACTGCTTATCCTGTTCAGGGTCACAGGGGGTCTGGAACCTATCCCAGAGACTACGGGGGCAAGGCAGGGAAAAACACAGGATGGGGCTCCAACCCATCACAGGTCACACTCACACACCATTCGCTCACACATGCACACCTATGGCCAACTCCAATCGGCATGTTTTTAGACTGTGGGGGGAAACCGGAGTACCTGGAGGAAACCCCACGATGACACAGGGAGAACATGCAAACTCCACACACATGGAGCCCCGGAGGAGTCCAGGTCCCAGAGGTGTGAACTAATATTAATAATGAAAGCACCACACTAACCACTGCATAGCTGCACCTTTCCTCCAATCGTGATTTGGGATTCCAAATAATAAACCTATGCTTTGTACTCGCAGACATGCAGGTGAACATTTAACAATGAATGAAGGAAAAGGAGCGCCCGAAATATTGTAAGTTACATTATACTGTAAATTATAATATAAACTGCAGTACAAGGGGGGAAAAATGACAAACTGCTTTTCTATTTTACCTTTCATGACATTTGCAAAACTACTGAATTTTGCTAGTGTCCTTAAACCGAGAGATCGTAAAAACTTCGACAGTAATGTGAAGTACAGGTTTTCCAATCCAAAACTGTCAAGACCTTCGATACACAAAGAAAAACAGCCACTCCAGCACCGAGAGGTTCATCCACCTTTTAAAGGGGTAAAGACGACGTAGATTAAATGTCATTTTGCCACCAAATACAATGAAATAAAATATTATTAATATAACATCCTGACAGAATTCCCAGCTAAAGGTGTAGAATGGCAAGACCAGTCGTAGGAAATAAGAAAAATCAGTGTCCTTAAGCATCCTGGCACTGCAGCTGTCCAGCTTCATTATTAATGTCTTGCACAAATCAAAATGGGTCACACAAAAAATCTACCTCCAACTGTAGCCGAATCAGCTGAATAGGTCATCCCGTTAAACCCAAAAAGCATAAAACATGCCGTCACCCCCTAAAAACTTCAAGCGAAGGCATTCGCCCCCCCACACCCATTTTCACAAATCAGCCGGAACACCACAGCACAAATAACGGGCCGGGATCAATACCGCCCTGGAGCAGCTATGGGGTTTGGACCTCACGCGCGACACGCTGCCATGTGTGTAGGGTCTGGGGGACAGGCAAAGCCCTCACACAGCTATAACCCAGCCTGCCTGCCTGTGGCCAGGAGGACAGAATGATTAAGAGTCACGTTACCTGCTGGGGGTGCGGTGGGGTGGGGTGGGGTGGGGGGGGCACAAAATAACCCTGCCAGGGTAGTTTAGGCAAGGAGAAGAAACTAAAGACAACTGCGGAGAGAAATATTTAGCTGTCACTAAGGACAGGAGAAAAAACAAAGAAACAAACATACAAATAAATAAAGATCATCTATGGCAGAAAGGCTCCACTCAAAAACAGTGGGTGCTGTGCAGGGTCTGTAGGAGGCTTTCAGAGGAATGCGGCAGTGCAGTACAGGGTCCGTAGGAGGCTTTCAGAGGAACACGGAAGTGCAGTACAGGGTCCGTAGGAGGCTTTCAGAGGAACACAGCAGTGCAGTACAGGGTCTGTAGGAGGCTTTCAGAGGAACACGGCAGTGCAGTACAGGGTCTGTAGGAGGTTTTCAGAGGAACACGGCAGTGCAGTACAGGGTCCGTAGGAGACTTTCAGAGGAAGGCGGCAGTGCAGTACAGGGTCTGTAGGAGGCTTTCAGAGGAACACGGAAGTGCAGTACAGGGTCCGTAGGAGGCTTTCAGAGGAACACGGCAGTGCAGTACAGGGTCCGTAGGAGGCTTTCAGAGGAACACGGCAGTGCAGTACAGGGTCCGTAGGAGGCTTTCAGAGGAACACGGAAGTGCAGTACAGGGTCCGTAGGAGGCTTTCAGAGGAACACGGCAGTGCAGTACAGGGTCTGTAGGAGGCTTTCAGAGGAACACGGCAGTGCAGTACAGGGTCCGTAGGAGGATATCGTATCGTGATATAGTATAAAAACATGTTTTCTTGCATAATTCACAGTAATGATGCACTATTTGCACACAAATTCCATCAAGGTACGAGTCTGTTGTTGGTATAATTCATCATTATAGCTGCATGCCTCATAACTATCAGTAAAACTATTTAGTCATCATAATTAGAAATGCTCAAAACCATCGTAATCAGAAAAACTCAAAACCACCTATCATATTTTACTGCTGGCAACATATGAATTTTAGAATGTCATGATAAATATTAATACTGTGAAAATCTCTGAAATGATCATGATATCATTTTTAGGACATATTACCCAGCCCCTGTGTGAACTACCCTTATGGCACCCCCCCCCCCCACCCCCCACCCCCCCCCCACATGGTCAGGGTCACAGTGAGAATGGATGGACATGTGGGCAAACATTTCAAAGTACCAGCTTAGATCAGACGTTCAGATTTCCGGCTCTGAAACCTGTTCCCAGATTATTCTTATCAGCCCCGTATTCAATACTGCACTGTAATCTGGAAGGTTTAAACACGTGAAATGTGAGACATAAATGTGGCAAAGCACATTAGCACAATACACCTGCCCACGAAGTCTCACTACAGCCTAAGCGGTCAGTAGCTTATACACAGAGGCACAATCTCCAAGATGGGATTCGCTCTGGGCGGAATGTCTGTCTACTGCAGGCCACACTGACTATGGACATCAGCATGCCATGGTCCGGCAGGATTGTGTGTCTGGCTGAAGAGGAAACCCTGGCATACAGTGGAGAGACTGTACACTCGGCAAACACTGAACATGGGCTTCACACTGACCCACCCAGCACCTCCCCTCATAAAAATATACTTCAAGATTATCTTGCCCCATTTTCATTTCGGTATTCTGGTATCTAAACTGTAGGCTTCACCCACCGAAAAGCCACTACGGTCTTCGAAGTCCTCCTCCCTGAGACAGAACCAAACCACACCAGCTGAAGGATGCTCTACTGACCCAGACCTCCTGGACTGAGTGGGGACCAACACTTAAACCTGTGGTTCACCTACAATTCACAACACGACCCAGAAGGACAGAGGATGGACTTTAGTAACAGGGCTGCTTTCCAGTTTGTCAAATATGCCAAAATAGCTACACAGCTAGCTAAACGTGCACGGCTCTTGGCTGCTAACGTAACCCTTCAAAATAGGCCAGCGCAGCCATATGATGCTGTGCGAGACGAAAGGATGAGAACAATGTGTCAGAGGGATGGGAGGGAGCAGCTGGGCGGGAAAAAGCATGAATACAAGCCGCTTGCAGCACTTTATCACAAGGCCGAGGTATTTTCTATGAATCCTAAGAACTCCGGTATGAAATCTTGAACTTGACCTTCATCATCTATCAAAACATTAAAATGTGTTTATGGAAACTTTATTCTTAAAGTATATTCAAATCCCATTCGGAAATATGAGGTGAAATAGAATGTATGATTACAATACTTATTTAATATATATATACACCAATCAGCCATAAGATTAAAACCACCACCCCAATATTGTGTGGGATCCTCTCATGGTGACAAACCAGCTGTGGCCCGTCGAGGCCTGAACTCCACAAGAGCTCTGAAGGTGTCCTGTGGTATCTGGACTCCACAAGAGCTCTGAAGGTGTCCTGTGGTATCTGGACTCCACAAGAGCTCTGAAGGTGTCCTGTGGTATCTGGACTCCACAAGAGCTCTGAAGGTGTCCTGTGGTATCTGGACTCCACAAGACCTCTGAAGGTGTCCTGTGGTATCTGGACTCCACAAGACCTCTGAAGGTGTCCTGTGGTATCTGGACTCCACAAGACCTCTGAAGGTGTCCTGTGGTATCTGGACTCCACAAGACCTCTGAAGGTGTCCTGTGGTATCTGGACTCCACAAGACCTCTGAAGGTGTCCTGTGGTATCTGGACTCCACAAGAGCTCTGAAGGTGTCCTGTGGTATCTGGACTCCACAAGAGCTCTGAAGGTGTCCTGTGGTATCTGGACTCCACAAGACCTCTGAAGGTGTCCTGTGGTATCTGGACTCCACAAGAGCTCTGAAGGTGTCCTGTGGTATCTGGACTCCACAAGAGCTCTGAAGGTGTCCTGTGGTATCTGGACTCCACAAGACCTCTGAAGGTGTCCTGTGGTATCTGGACTCCACAAGAGCTCTGAAGGTGTCCTGTGGTATCTGGACTCCACAAGAGCTCTGAAGGTGTCCTGTGGTATCTGGACTCCACAAGACCTCTGAAGGTGTCCTGTGGTATCTGGACTCCACAAGACCTCTGAAGGTGTCCTGTGGTATCTGGACTCCACAAGACCTCTGAAGGTGTCCTGTGGTATCTGGACTCCACAAGACCTCTGAAGGTGTCCTGTGGTATCTGGACTCCACAAGACCTCTGAAGGTGTCCTGTGGTATCTGGACTCCACAAGAGCTCTGAAGGTGTCCTGTGGTATCTGGACTCCACAAGAGCTCTGAAGGTGTCCTGTGGTATCTGGACTCCACAAGAGCTCTGAAGGTGTCCTGTGGTATCTGGACTCCACAAGACCTCTGAAGGTGTCCTGTGGTATCTGGACTCCACAAGACCTCTGAAGGTGTCCTGTGGTATCTGGACTCCACAAGACCTCTGAAGGTGTCCTGTGGTATCTGGACTCCACAAGACCTCTGAAGGTGTCCTGTGGTATCTGGACTCCACAAGACCTCTGAAGGTGTCCTGTGGTATCTGGACTCCACAAGAGCTCTGAAGGTGTCCTGTGGTATCTGGACTCCACAAGAGCTCTGAAGGTGTCCTGTGGTATCTGGACTCCACAAGAGCTCTGAAGGTGTCCTGTGGTATCTGGACTCCACAAGACCTCTGAAGGTGTCCTGTGGTATCTGGACTCCACAAGACCTCTGAAGGTGTCCTGTGGTATCTGGACTCCACAAGACCTCTGAAGGTGTCCTGTGGTATCTGGACTCCACAAGAGCTCTGAAGGTGTCCTGTGGTATCTGGACTCCACAAGACCTCTGAAGGTGTCCTGTGGTATCTGGACTCCACAAGACCTCTGAAGGTGTCCTGTGGTATCTGGACTCCACAAGACCTCTGAAGGTGTCCTGTGGTATCTGGACTCCACAAGAGCTCTGAAGGTGTCCTGTGGTATCTGGACTCCACAAGACCTCTGAAGGTGTCCTGTGGTATCTGGACTCCACAAGACCTCTGAAGGTGTCCTGTGGTATCTGGACTCCACAAGAGCTCTGAAGGTGTCCTGTGGTATCTGGACTCCACAAGACCTCTGAAGGTGTCCTGTGGTATCTGGACTCCACAAGACCTCTGAAGGTGTCCTGTGGTATCTGGACTCCACAAGAGCTCTGAAGGTGTCCTGTGGTATCTGGACTCCACAAGACCTCTGAAGGTGTCCTGTGGTATCTGGACTCCACAAGACCTCTGAAGGTGTCCTGTGGTATCTGGACTCCACAAGAGCTCTGAAGGTGTCCTGTGGTATCTGGACTCCACAAGACCTCTGAAGGTGTCCTGTGGTATCTGGACTCCACAAGAGCTCTGAAGGTGTCCTGTGGTATCTGGACTCCACAAGACCTCTGAAGGTGTCCTGTGGTATCTGGACTCCACAAGACCTCTGAAGGTGTCCTGTGGTATCTGGACTCCACAAGACCTCTGAAGGTGTCCTGTGGTATCTGGACTCCACAAGACCTCTGAAGGTGTCCTGTGGTATCTGGACTCCACAAGAGCTCTGAAGGTGTCCTGTGGTATCTGGACTCCACAAGACCTCTGAAGGTGTCCTGTGGTATCTGGACTCCACAAGACCTCTGAAGGTGTCCTGTGGTATCTGGACTCCACAAGACCTCTGAAGGTGTCCTGTGGTATCTGGACTCCACAAGACCTCTGAAGGTGTCCTGTGGTATCTGGACTCCACAAGACCTCTGAAGGTGTCCTGTGGTATCTGGACTCCACAAGAGCTCTGAAGGTGTCCTGTGGTATCTGGACTCCACAAGACCTCTGAAGGTGTCCTGTGGTATCTGGACTCCACAAGACCTCTGAAGGTGTCCTGTGGTATCTGGACTCCACAAGACCTCTGAAGGTGTCCTGTGGTATCTGGACTCCACAAGACCTCTGAAGGTGTCCTGTGGTATCTGGACTCCACAAGAGCTCTGAAGGTGTCCTGTGGTATCTGGACTCCACAAGACCTCTGAAGGTGTCCTGTGGTATCTGGACTCCACAAGAGCTCTGAAGGTGTCCTGTGGTATCTGGACTCCACAAGACCTCTGAAGGTGTCCTGTGGTATCTGGACTCCACAAGACCTCTGAAGGTGTCCTGTGGTATCTGGACTCCACAAGACCTCTGAAGGTGTCCTGTGGTATCTGGACTCCACAAGACCTCTGAAGGTGTCCTGTGGTATCTGGACTCCACAAGAGCTCTGAAGGTGTCCTGTGGTATCTGGACTCCACAAGACCTCTGAAGGTGTCCTGTGGTATCTGGACTCCACAAGACCTCTGAAGGTGTCCTGTGGTATCTGGACTCCACAAGACCTCTGAAGGTGTCCTGTGGTATCTGGACTCCACAAGACCTCTGAAGGTGTCCTGTGGTATCTGGACTCCACAAGACCTCTGAAGGTGTCCTGTGGTATCTGGACTCCACAAGAGCTCTGAAGGTGTCCTGTGGTATCTGGACTCCACAAGACCTCTGAAGGTGTCCTGTGGTATCTGGACTCCACAAGAGCTCTGAAGGTGTCCTGTGGTATCTGGACTCCACAAGAGCTCTGAAGGTGTCCTGTGGTATCTGGACTCCACAAGACCTCTGAAGGTGTCCTGTGGTATCTGGACTCCACAAGAGCTCTGAAGGTGTCCTGTGGTATCTGGACTCCACAAGACCTCTGAAGGTGTCCTGTGGTATCTGGACTCCACAAGACCTCTGAAGGTGTCCTGTGGTATCTGGACTCCACAAGACCTCTGAAGGTGTCCTGTGGTATCTGGACTCCACAAGACCTCTGAAGGTGTCCTGTGGTATCTGCACCAAGATGTCAGCAGCAGATCCTGTAAGTCCTGTAAGATGCAAGGTGGGGCCTCCATGGATCTGACTGGTTTGTTCAGTACACAGATGCTCAGTCGGATTGGGATCTGTGGAATTTTCAGGCCAAGTCAACACCTTGAACTCTTTTTCATGTTCTTCAACCCATTCCTGAACAACTTCTGCAGTGCGGCAGGGTACATTACCCTGTTTTATGAGGCCACTGCTATCAGGGAACACCACTGTCATGAAGGGATGTACTTGGTCTGCAGCAATGTTTAGCTAGGTGGTATGTGTCATAGTAACATCCACATGAATGCCAGGACCCAAGCTTTCCCAGCAGAACATTGCCCAGAGCATCATACTGCCTCTGCCGGCTTGCCTTCTTCCCATAGTGCATCCTGGTGCCACCTCTTCCTCAGGTAAATGATGCACACATACCCAGCCGTCCACCTGATGTAACAGAAACCGTGACTCATCAGACCAGGCCACCTTCTATTGCTCCATGGTCCAGTTGTGACACTCACAGGCCCACTGTAGGTGCTTCTGGTGGTGGACAGGGGTCAGCACGGGCACTCTGACCGGCCTGTATAAGTGTGTATGCAGCCCCATATGCAGCACCCTGTGCCCTGACACCTGCCTATCACAGCCAGCAGTAACTTTTTCAGCAATTTCTGCTACAGTAACTCTCTTGTGGGATCAGACCCACAAGCATCAATGAGGCTTTGGCACCATCGCTGGGTCACTGGTTGGCCTTCTTTGGACCACTATGTGTAGGTACTGACCACTACATGCTGGGATCATCCCACAAGACCTGCTGTTTTGGAGATGTTGTGACCCAGTCATATAGCCATCGCAATTTGGCCCTTGTCAAAGTTGGGCAGATCCTTCCTCTTGCTCATTTTTCCTGCTTCCAACACACCAACTTCAAGAACTGGGTGTTTCCTTAATATACACTATATGGACACCTGGCTACTACACCTAAAGGAACTTCTATGACATCTAAATCCATAGGCATCAATGTGGAGTTGGTCCCTCTTGGGAAATACAACAGATGCCACTCTTCTGGGGAGGCTTTCCACAAGATTTTTGAGTGTGTCTGTGGATGCATTTAATTAAGGCCTGGCTCACAATCTCTGTTCTAGTTCGCCCCAAAGGTGTTTGATGGAGTTGAGCTCAGGGCTCTGCACGGGCCAGTCAAGTTCTTCCACACCAAACTCACCCAACAATGCCTTGATTTACCTTGCTTTGTGCGCTGGGGCACACAGTCATGCTGGAACAGCAAAGAGCCTTCCCCAAACTGTTCCCACAAAGTTAGAAGCATAGAATTGTGAAAAATGTCTTGGTATGCTGAAGCATTATGAGTTCCCTTCACTGTCTAGCTCAACCCCTGAAAAACAGCCCCATACCATTACCCCTCCACCAAACTTTACAGTTGGCAATATGCAGTCAGGCAGGTACAGTTCTCCTGGCATCCGCCAAACTCAGACTCGTCCATCAGACTGCCAGAAAGAGAAGCGTGATTCGTCACTCCACAGAACACGTTTCCACTGCTTCGTTGTCCAGTGGCGGCGTGCTTTACACCACTGCATCTGACGCTTGGCTTTGCGCTTGCTGATGTAAGGCTTGCATGCAGCTGCTCGGCCATGGAAGCCCATTCCATGAAGCTCACGGCGCACGGTTTTTATACTGGAGTAAATGCCAGAGGAAGTTTGGAACTCTGCAGTTATTGAGTCAACAGAGCATCGGTGACTTTTACACACTAAGCACCTCAGCACTCGGTGACCCCACTGTGTTACTTTACGTGCTCTGCCACTTCATGGCTGAGTTTCTGTTGCTTCTAAATGCTTCCACTTTGTAATTATACCACTTACAGTTGACCACGTAATATCTAGCAGGGAAGAAATTTCATGAACTGATTTATTGCAAAGGTGGCATCCTATGATAGTACCATGCTTGAATTCACTGAGCTCTTCTGAACAACCCATTCTCCACAAATGTTTGCAAACATGACTGCATGGCTAGGTGCAGGATTTTATACACCTGTGGCAATGAGGCTTAATCAAACACTTGAATTTAATGATTAAGTTAAAGTGTGTTAGTGTGTCCCAATACTTTTGTTGTCCATATAATGTATAATGGCACCCTTAACAAGTGCTGTTGTGATAAGATCATCAATGTTATTCAGCAAACCTGTCAGAGGTTTTAATGTTGTGGCTGATGGGTGTATATGTGTATATTATATATCACATAAAGCACAATTGCATATGTTTACACAAGAGTAATGATATAATGTGATGCAGATATATTTGTTAGGGATAAATGTGATCAAGGTGAAAAATGAAAAAAACTCACCATCCATGAACTCTGTGCAAATGGAGATCCGATTTTCAACAAAGAATGCACTGTAAAAGGTGATTATGTAGGGAGAATCACACTGTGAAAAAAAACAGGAGTAAAGTCAGATAAATGTAAAAAAAATGGCTGGTTGGACAAATTGCGGATGACTTCATGCCCGTTACATCACAGGTAAGCACACACTGCTTTTGTAACGTTATACATGGCCGAGGTCAGGGGGAAGGAACTGAAGAGGTCTCGGTGCAGAGCAAACTATTTCGATTAGGCCCAAAATGGCAGCCCTGAGATCAGAAACATACAAGATGGGCGAAAGGCCCCAGGGCTGCCATTAGACCCCCCAGTGTATTTGTGTTCATTGTGCCCGAACGCTTGAACCCTGCGCTATTCACCTGTTGGCCGATCTCCCAGGCGGGCGGGCAGGCGGGCGGGCAGGGAGGGGTGGGGTGGCTCAGCATGAATTATTGAATGGGACACTAAAGAGGGTAAGCAGCAGTCACATGCCTCCGCCTTGTGTTCTGCCAGCCCGCAGCACGTGTCACTGATCCCCGGCTCGTCCCGAGGGCAGACAGGTGATACGTGCAGCAGATAACAGAACTGCCCTCGTGAAGGAGAGCCCGTTAACCGCCACGGAATAAAGTCGCCGTGCAACCAAGATAGGCATCCCATAAATGGGGGCACGTGGTTGGACAGAGAGGGGAGACCCTGTCCGAAGACCGACCTTGTACAGGATCTCCAGCTCGGACATGATCTGCTTCTGCTGCTCCACTGTGATGTCCAGGGGAATCACCTGCAGGAACCAGGAGAGAAACGTGGCAAGATCAGGAACAGCGGAATGGCTCCTGGAGGTCAGCCCAGGGGGAACATGGAACACCAATGGAACACCAATGAATGATGAGACCTCAACACAAACACAGCAGGTCAAACAAAGGTCAAGCAAAGCAATTTGCCAGCTTCACAGTGCAAACATTTCAGTTTCACTAACATCACCGGCAACATCTTGCATTACTCATTCCATGTGGATGTAGAAAAGGAAAAACAGAGGAGCAGCGTCAGCGTCTGGATCTCACGGAATTTCCGCTCACTGCTTTTTCGTTAACAAAACTCACTAAGCGCATCTCAACCACCAGCCTTCAGCTGCAAAGAGATCCATTACTGTTCATGAGATCTCTGTGGGGCGAGTGCAGAGACCAAAAGATACTTGAGGGGTGTTGAAAGAAAATCCACAGCAGACTGCTAAAAGGAGTCTTGGCATGACAAATGTCAAATCGAGTCATCATGTCCATCCTGCAGAAACCTTGAGCAGCAAGAACGAAATCAAAGTAGCAGCCTTGAGCCGTACAGCGGGAATAAACGAGGGGGTGCTTAACTGCAAACCTGACGTGGCAAAAGGGGCCTTTTGTGAAATTTCTGAGAGCGAAGCTGCACCTTTTAACCTGTGTGGGGGGGCTTCCTCAGCCGGGCCATGGTCAGCAGCCAAGCAGAGTGGGGATATGAAGGGGGACTACAGGAGATGGGAGGTGTTTCTCTTAAAAAGAAAATAAAATGTGCTATTCAGCCTTAGGACATAATAGGGCCGGGGGAGGGGGGGTCTGTCAGGCTTAAAGCCTACAGTGAAGTGCCAGAATTATAAATTTGCTCTTTGTGCCCCCAATTAGTAAGGGGCTATTAAAACCCCCCTCCCAACAAATACAACCATTCATCACTGCGTGTCAGCGACTACTCCATCTGTTTACAGGAACCCGCAAGACTGTGGCGGACGGCAGAGCACAATAACAGGTCAAATTAAAGCTCCACTCTTTTAAGTCACCTCCCAATCCCAAGAGCAGACCCCAGCGGCCCCCAAAAAGGTCCCGCCCACATGTGGAAACAGAGGGGCACGTATACACACACACACACACACACGTGGCATCGTATATGGACAAAACGTCCCAAAGAGGTGACCTGGCAGCCCGAGAGACACAACACCTTCTCCCTTGTGCACCATGACTCTCCCCACTGCTGCAGCACACGCAGGAAAAATAGATGCATTTAATTAACACCGTGCTGCACAGGGTGAAATAACAGGACTTCACTGCTTCACGTTTGCTTTTAAATTGAAATGCAACGAAACGCTGCATTTTAACAGCTTAATAAATTGTGGTACGATAACTGGCGCGTGTTTGCTCTTGTCTTAATCGGTCGAAATTCACTGCTGCATTCTTGCTAAATCCTTTCCACAGCACTCTGCTGGGAGGTTTTTCTAAATGGGTGCGACAGAGTAATACAGCAATGGGAATGAAGCGAACGGCGGTTTGAGACGCCGCCTGTTTCGGCAGGCGGGACTCAGTCTGAGATGCAGCCACCTGCCAAACATTTTCATGTCAGTCAGTCTGCCTCAGTATCATGTAACACAAAGAGAATCACTTTCCATGGCCACTGACACTAAAAATTTGGCCGTGTCCCCAGTCAGCAGGGTCCTGACAGTACCAAAGATCACAAACAATAGTTAAAATGGGTTTGACATTAAAATGTCTGTTGGGGGTGGGGGCTGGAGACTACGCCTCTCATAATTGATGATGTAATGATGTATGATGTAATATTCAATATGTTATGTATGATATATGATATCAATTTTCTGCTCTTTTTTTAGATCAGCTAAAGCTAGCCTCATCTGCAAGTTCAGCCCAGGAAAAGGGGACGTCCTCTTGGAAATCCGTCCTCTCACGCCGGCATTATAAACCGGCAAGGCTTCTTAACGGGTGATGTGAGCCTAAATTATTTACACATCAGATGATTCAGAGGCGAGACTTAAACAGCCAAGACGTCTCCATGCATGTCAGGGGTCACATGGATGACGGCAGAATAGCAGCGGCCGTGAATGCGATCTCCACATCTCACCTTGACGGCTAAGGCCCTCGTGCCCAGGAGATGATAGGCTCTGTTGGGTGAGAAAAAAAAACACAAAATAAGCATGAGGTCCAGCTAGGGTGGAGCTGGAGAAGAGGCGGAGACAAACATGGGTGACGCTGGCCTAGGTGTGGGTCTCTACTCAACACCGTCCGTGACCCCAAGCTGCCCTCAAGCGTCTGACTTAATAAATCCACATCTGCATGCTTCCTGCACGTGATCCACCGCGGGACAGGCGTGCTGCTTTACACACCACGCCTCACCAAATCCGCTCCCCATCCTAACCACGTGCTCAGTTAATTAAAGCTGGATAATCTACAGGTGAACTTTTGGTCTGCTGTTTGTTTTTCTTTTTCTTCCACCACGTGGGAAGTGTAGTTTTTAACGATTCTTAGGCGCAATACAAAGAAGAGTCAGGACTGGGGAGGCCACAGACGCGGAGGAATTAAAAGCCAGAGGTACGACAGCAGTGAAATGTGTTTACCAGAGAGCTAAGTGACCTGCTCCGATAAGAGATAACGGGGTGTGAGTCGGCCAGGCTGGGGAGGGGCTGCCCCTCCGGCGCCCGTCCATTCAGTCTTTTAATTAGCCCGTCCGAAGAGGCTGGCTCCTATTTTCCTGCCCTGGCGAGGTTTTGGATTGCAGGTGGATTAGAAGCGAAGCCATGATGATTAAATTATGATGCTCGATAATTCATACCGGCGGATTGGGTTTCTGGCAAAGGGCAAGGCGTCGCGGTCCGGTTCCCGGAAACCCCCTGACAATGGCTGCCTATCATTTAATCACCCGGACGGGACAGATGCACAACGAGGGTGTGGGGGAGAAATGACAAAGATGCAGCACCCTAAACTGACTAGGGGAGGGCACGGCGTATTTCGGACAGGTCCCTGGCCCCGTAGAGCTAATGACGTCACTCGGGCGGCGAGTCGAGTTTCATCGGTGCTGTGTCTGAACCGGCTGACTGCTTTAATTAATGACCAGCTCCTTTAAGAGCTCGCCCCGTTACCGGTGTCTGACTGTGACAAACACTAGCCATTCCTTAAAATGAGCACAAATCCTTTCACATTTTTCACGCAGCATCCGAACCCAGGACGCCGCCCATTACGCCCTGGGCTCCTTTCTGATTCGTTGGCGTTATTTGCTTTCCCCTCACTTCGTTTCTTCTTCTGTTCACTGTACTCAAGAGCCCTCTTTCCACTTTTTAGTTTTGATGGCTTACTCTTCCTTTAACCTCAATCAATACCGGTTAAGCAAGACTGGTATTTCTTAATTAAGACAAGAATGAGATGTTAATTGAAAAAGGAGGCCTTACGGTGTCTGACGTTAAATACTGATCACGCCGCTCCTCATATATCGTCAGGGACGCAATTAGGCTTCTGTTTGCCATCTCAGGATGTTTTCCCACTTCAAATTAACAGGCTCCGAACACAATGAAAAACAACTGTCCAACTGTCATTTTGACTGTGACATCATCATCATTATCGCTGCAAACGGCTAATGAGCAACGTTTGCAGGGCAGCTGCGGCGCCGGGGCAGTGAGAGAGAAGCCACACAGACCTGCCAGAGCACACAGACCTCCCACACTTGGCCCCCAGTTGGTTGTTTTCTTCATTCAATCTTCAGAAAAACCAACAGTCCAGACCGCATGTCATCCATCTCCCAGCAGTTTGTTTAGGTCGGAGGGGTGGTGGGAGCCCAGCAAAGGGTACAAGGCTGGGGGGCACCTTGGATGGGATGCCAAGGCACGTACACCCACACAGTGACACATCATCATACATCATCATACACTACGAGAAATGTAGAGATGACAATTAGCCTAACTGCATGTCTTTGGACTGTGGGAGCAGCCAGAGGGAACCTGTTTGACACAGAGAGAACCTCAAGCGCGCAGAGAGGATGTGGGATTTGAACCCACAACCCAGCGGGCATTCAACAAAAGACAGCACAGCTAGACAATTTAGAATATGTCCAACTACTGAAGACAGTGCATGACTACTAGGTGTGATGCTCATCCTGCAAACCCCCCCCACCCCACCCCACCCCACACACACACACACACACACACACACACACACAGGTTTGTAATTATATCTTTGTGGGGACCGCTCATTCATTTCTATGGGAAAAATGCTAATGCTAACTGACAACCTTAATCCCTACCCAGCCCTAACCATAACCATAAGTAACCAAACAAAGTACAGGAGTTTCTGCATTTTTAGTTTTTTCATTGCAGTCACGCATTTTTATAAAATAGAGAAACTGGTCCCCATAAGGTAACAAAAAAACAAGTATTCATCACGTTGTAAGGTATACCTGGACCACACACACACACACACACACACACACAGGTTTGTAATTATATCTTTGTGGGGACTCTCCATTCATTTCTATGGGGGAAACTCTAATCCCAACATCCTGACCTTAACCCCTATCCAGCCCTAACCTTAACCATAAGTAACCAAACATAATACGAGACTTTTAGCATTTTTAGTTGTTTGATTGCAGTCACAGATCTTTGTTGGGACTTAAAAAATTGCCCCCACATCATTAAAATAACAAGTTCTTATCACATTATTGGGGGACATTTGGTCCCCACAATGTAATATAAACATGATCCACACGCGCGCGCAAATACACACACTCACACACACACACAGTCCTCCCCCTGGCCAGTGTGAATGAATTACAGTGACAGGACTACGACTGGGGCAAGGTTAGACAGGCGGTTCTTTCCATCCGCGGCCATGCTGACCTCTCTAAATGTGCCCGAGTCCCCTGTATCTTATTTACACTCAAGCCTGTGGTGTAATGAAAGCTCCTCCATGCACTATTCATGGCTCACTCCGGGCCGGCCGGCGGCTGACAATCATGGCTACATTTAGAACCAGGTTGCTCGGGTTACAGGCCGCGGAGCCCCCCCGCCCAGATGCCGGGCGCTCACCTGCAGCGGATGGCCATATCCCTTTCCGTGAGGAGAGACCAAGCCCCCCTTTCTCAGAACGCATCACCCGTGCAACATCGAAGGACTCGACCACATCTTAAGGTTGCCAGTTTGTGACCTTAATGGCATTGTCCTCCGTAAATGACCCTTAATGATGGAACACCATCCAGTGAGAATATCGAACCCCAGTGTCTAAAGTGCCAAGAACTGATCCCAGAGGCACCCCTGTAATAACGGTACACCTGCTGTCAATAAGGGAACATTTCACAACCTGTGAAACTAATGCACAGTTTACAACTGAACTGTAAGCTGACAAAGGTGGGTGCCAGTGTGCATTAAGGAACAGACCTCTGACATCACCTTTTCCTGGAAGAAACGGCGGCCAAGCTGGCTGGGGGGTTTGGGAGAGGGGCAGGCAGGTATGAAGCTCAGTGACAGGCTGCTGGGGTACCACGGTAAACTGGGAACACACCATGCATCCGAGGCGCACTGGCCTGACGCTCTCAAGTCCAGGGCCAAAAAACTAGCATCAAGCAGGCAGCTTTAAATAACTCTGCATTTAATCGGCAGCTAAATGCACTCTTCAATATTGCTTTATACAGTCGTTTGCAAAATTACTGTAACTAACAAGTGGAAATTTATCAGCTTCAAGCCCAAGGATCAATGGGGGGGGGAGAGAAATCAATGGGAACACAGGTTGCAAAGGTTTAAAAAAACCCTCGTGGCAATTTAGTGGAAATTACAGAATGTAAATGCATGCACTTTAATTGACCAGGTCCATCAAGCAGGCTGGTCGGCTGTTCCAGTACAGCTTATTTACGCGTGGCCCCTCTGGCCAGGCGTCCTCCCAGATAGCCTGAGTGCAGGAGGAGCCTCCCCCAGCTCCAGTGCCCCCCCCCCCCCCCACACACCCAACTCCAGTCCGGCGTTGATGTATCACCACTCAGGACAAAAAGAGGTGTCTGTTTTAGCCAATTGAGTCCAGACAGCCCTGGGTCATAAAAGAGGTGAGAGGTTAAGAGGAGTGAATCTAGTGTGAAGCCATTTTCCAGGACAGAAGAGGAGGGGCTGGGGGGGGTGACGTTCATAAAAGTTCAATCTCATGTTAAATAAAATATTTATGTTTTATATACTGTATATACACCCTACTAACTTTAATCATAAACATTTATGCTGTTTATATTACGATGATAGTCACTAGCAAGCAGATTTCCCTAATGTGCATTTTCTACATCCATATGACTGTATACAGCAGTTTTAATGAATTTGTGGGGGGAAGGGAGGGTCCGTTATATTTGTCCTTTATATATCATGTGACTAGGCCAATCTTGGCCGCATACTGCTAAGTGTCTAAGTGGCAAGAGCCGCAGCTCGCTCACTCACTCGCTCGCTCACTCACTTTCTCCAAGCGTGGCGTGTTCACGCGCATTTTTTGGAAGGGTTGGAACGGGCACTCCTAAAGCACACGGCAGCGAGGGACCCCGCGAAAAGCCCCACAAGACCAGCTGGCTGAATTATTTTCCAGGAAAAGCAATTTAAGGCAATACCCCTGGTGCCTCGCTCTACACAAATAACTCCACGCGGCCTTGCCGGTCAAAGCGGTTTGTGTTTTACATTCGAGGAAGTGTTTAGGATGAAAGTGGCGGAGGACAAAACAAATTACCGCAGAGGCAGGCCCCCCCCCCCCGTTTCCCAGTCAGCTTCGCCGCCCTGTACTGCTATGCACGTACATTTCTCCCAGCTGTTATCCTGTGACCTGGAGATACCGTCCCCGTCCCCCCCCCCACTACCCCAGGCTGCACGCTCAGCCACGCCACAGCCGCAATCGACGCCACAGAAACGAACGGCTTATGCTGGACATAAATACAAGTCAGCACAATGCTGCTTCTTCAGGGCTCAGTTTCGGCACAGATTCGGGGTTGTGACATCACTAGACTTACCCTGACCTGATCCCAAGATCCAATCGGTTGTATGGCTCTCATTCACCAGACCAGTCAGCCAATCACATTTAACTTAATCTTCTGAGCAGTTATTCTGGTCTTTGGTGAGATTAAGGTATTTCGAGGCCTGAGGTCTATGGCGAGACCATTTCCTCTTTCTTTGTCAGGCTACATTGTCAGTGCTCTTCTTAAGACTGTTTAGACAAAAGATAGGTGTCCTTGTTCGGAAAAACACTCTACAGCACCCTTTTTGTGTTATGATGCAAACCCTCACGTTTAACACAACCTTGATGAAATATTCATGATGAAAAGCTCCCTCCCCTCGCTATATGGGATCAGAAGCTCTTCTTTAAGTATACAGCAATCAAATAATAATGATAATAATAATATAGATAATAAATAATATAACACAGCGACAAGTTGAGAAATCAGCACGTTGTCACTTGTCACCATAAGAGCGGGAACACGCGGATTTTCTGCTGGGTTCAATTGACTGAGAAGTTGTCTGTGTTCCAATATCAGCTTCCTCAGCTGTGCGGAACATTTTCCCTCGTCGGCAGACTGGGCAGGTGCCTTTCCTCAGCTCTAATTATTTTGTCATAAAAGAAAGAGGCCATTAATGAAACTCGCTCTCCGCGGTTAAGGTGCAGGCCAATGTTCTGTTTTTTTTAGTAATACATAAATAAATGGCCACTAAAATAAAGTGCATTTCATTTTTAATGACATTTAGCACAGCCTCCTGAAAAAATGACGGCCTCCCCCTTACGCCAAGGTTAGTCTGAGAAGTGATCAATACTTCAGCCTCAATAAAGTATTTCAATAATGGCGGCGCGAGGTGGAAACGGAGCCGGGCGTGCGACTGGCAGCACGGCGACCCGAGCACCCCGTCGTGTTAGCTGAGCGGTGATAATACATCATCCCCGTAATAGAAAGGGGCCGTGGCTTTGCTGTCCGGAGCCGCGCGCTGCGAATCGCTCTCATTCCTCAACTTCAAAATCAATACTGTATTCCTTTCCCAACCTTCGGATCATAATAAATAAATAAAACACGGTGAGACGCACAACAAGCAGTAACCCCCACCCAGGACAGCAACCAAGTCTCAAAGAGAGATGGAAGGCAGGCAGTGAGGAGCAGAGGGCGGGGGGGGGGGGGGGGGGTTGTAAGTGCAGGTGTGTGTTTCTGTGTCAGGGCATGTGCATGAAGTGGGGCTAATTGTGCAAGCAGATTAAACATAACTGTTACTTGTGTAAGAAATCAGAGATGACAAACTTACTTTAATCTACACACACACACACACACCCAAGTCAGAAAGGCACCAGAAACTCACCTGTAGACTGTCCCGCCGTTCCCGTGGCCAAGGAGCTCTTGGTATCGAATGTTCTGCTCATTTATCTAGACAAATTTTTGAAAAAAGCAGAAGGGAAAATAAATAAATGAAAAAGGAGGGAGCGTGTGAGGAAGATAGAGAATGTCAAGGAAAGAAAAGACACTTAAGGCCATAAACAACGGCAGCCGTCCAGGTCATTTCAAGTTCAGCTGCAGATCAATACAGCGTTTGCTGTCCAATTTATAGAAAGACAACAGTGGGAGACAGAGTGATGAAAAGTTAAATGGCATTTTTTTGGCCGGGGTCATTTAATTTAAGTTTGATAAAAGGTGTCAGAATAGAATGATATAATATGGGGGTTATCCGATGCGGGGGGTGAGCGTGGGGGAAAAGTTTGGGGGGGGGGGGGGAATCACAAGGTAATTTACACCTTTATGATGTTCAAAAAAGATACCGACAGCGGCGCACGCCGTCCACACTACGCTTTCTGGTTTTTAATAAAAGCATATTAGCTAGGGAGTTAGGCATAGCTGCCAGATTTTAAGACTGTAACTGATATCCCCCATCAAATACTTTCATTTATCAGCCAAGAAAAGCTTCCTAAGAAGCAAAAAAAAAAACAATGACCCAGGGCCCGAGTCTGTTTTTCAGCTTTCTAAACATCCAGAAATAACTGCAGATGACTCAATAGCTGCTTTTGAGTCATGGAAGATGGTGAACAGCAGCTTCCAGTCATCTCAACTGTAACTGCACAGAAAAAGCATTTTGGCCATTTGAGAATCTATGTCATCATGTGACGACCACATCAGCCTGCTGTTAATTATTCAGAGGTTACCTGCCGCTGGGGTCACATTCACTATAAAATGGGGTCTGGCGGTGTTGCACATTCATACTCGACCAGGTTAAATGGGTGAGAAAGAAAAGACGACTTGTGGCCATGGAGAACATATGTCACATGATCAGATGGGTCACATGACAATACTGCCAATATGGTCTGACGATTCTAAATTCTAACAGCTGACTTCGACGGTAATTAAGATACATCTTCATTATATAGCTATAACTGACAGTAACAATGAACTTTCTCGCTGTCCCGTTTAGATTAGATTAAGGAGATTTTCCACCAGAATTTCAGACATGGCTTGTGATTTCCAGATCAAATGGCTGTGCCAGATGGAACTTATTTTGTTTTTGCAGGACCTGCAGTGATTCAGACGAAACAGGGAGAACAGGAAACTTCAACAGAAGTTACCTTTAAGAACCAGGATAGAAGCTACACCTCTGTAAAGAATATTAGATACTTTCTGCAGGTGGGGGCCAGAGCCCCAGTCAAAGTCAGATAGAGAGAATGCAAACTGAGAAGCTGATTTTTCAGTTTTAAAAGGCATAACCTACTCAGAATAATCAGAATCCCACTGTAAGAGGATTTTGGTAAACCGTTTAATCTGGTCACAGAGAACAAGACGAAGGGAAAGATGCAGCATAATTGAAGGAGGACATGAAAATCAAGAAGGTTTAGCAAAAACCTCTTTATAGAGCAGACTAATCTAGACGCATAGCACAAGCCATCAATCCACCGTCGCCACCCTCAGCTCCAGTCCAAAGGTCACCGTTTAAGCTGAGTGACAGATATTAGATAAATATTTATGTCACATGACCTGTATCAATAACGCTGTTGGGAGGAAGGGGCAGCTATTCCACAGCTTGTCGATAGCCGATTTTACTGACGGATAATAACTTTTCCTTTATGTGGGTCGATGTGCCGCGGCTCATTTTGGCAGCCATCTCCCCCCCCCCCCCCCCCATCGATTCGGTTAGAAAACAGGTGGGTCTCTAGGTCATGCCTGGCGTGTCACAAGTGACGCGGCTCGAGGCTTGTGCTGCAGCCAAAAGAGGCGGGGGGGGAGGGGAGGGGGGGTGGCTAACACATACATTCAGTCAGGATAAAGATCTCATTCTCCCCAGTGTGAAAAAGGGAAGCAGACAGAGTTTAAGAAAAATCAATGGGGAACCTCTCATTTAGGTGGGTGCGGGGGGGGGACACGTGTATCACAGTCAATAGGACCTAATAGGCTGGGCTGAGCACAGGACTGTGGGGACAGCGAGCCACTGCGCACAATGAGACACACTTCACGAGGGTGTCACTCGCACTGACAGACGGACAGCGGGACATCGGGGCCTTAAGACTCGGGGGAGGGGGGGGGCTGCAGTGCACTTATGACGAGTGGGCAGGGCTACACACATAAATGCACAACAAACAGATGGGCATCAAAGCCATATACATGGACATACATACACATACAGACCCAAAGTGCACTAATAAATCGGGTATTTCTGAAAGTCAAAAATAAAAAAGGATTGTTTTGGCCGCCATTAATACAGAGTGAGTAAAAGGCTGTTATAAGGCGAAATGATCAATTCAGCAGACAATCAGCTTCAGGTTCAATCATCCATCCTTCTGTTCACATGGATGAGACACATTTTTAGGCATGTAACTGTAACTATGCTACATCCCGGGGGTGTCCCCTGCTTTGTGTTATATGCTACATCCCGGGTGTGTCCCCTGCTTTGTGTTATATGCTACATCCCGGGGGTGTCCCCTGCTTTGTGTTATATGCTACATCCCGGGGGTGTCCCCTGCTTTGTGTTATATGCTACATCCCGGGGGTGTCCCCTGCTTTGTGTTATATGCTACATCCCGGGGGTGTCCCCTGCTTTGTGTTATATGCTACATCCCGGGGGTGTCCCCTGCTTTGTGTTATATGCTACATCCCGGGGGTGTCCCTGCCTTGTGTTATATGCTACATCTCGGGGGTGTCCCCTGCCTTGTGTTATATGCTCCATCCCGGGGGTGTCCCCTGCCTTGTGTTATATGCTACATCCCGGGGGTGTCCCCTGCCTTGTGTTATATGCTACATCCCGGGGGTGTCCCTGCCTTGTGTTATATGCTACATCCCGGGGGTGTCCCTGCCTTGTGTTATATGCTACATCCCGGGGGTGTCCCCTGTCTTGTGTTATATGCTACATCCCGGGGGTGTCCCCTGCTTTGTGTTAAATGCTACATCCTGGGGGTGTCCCCTGCTTTGTGTTATATGCCATATCCTGGGCGTGTCCCCTGCTTTGTGTTATATGCTACATCCCGGGGGTGTCCCTGCCTTGTGTTATATGCCACATCCCGGGGGTGTCCCCTGCTTTGTGTTATATGCCAAATCCTGGGCGTGTCCCCTGCTTTGTGTTATATGCTACATCCCGGGGGTGTCCCCTGCCTTGTGTTATATGCTACATCCCGGGGGTGTCCCTGCCTTGTGTTATATGCCACATCCCGGGGGTGTCCCTGCCTTGTGTTATATGCCACATCCCGGGGGTGTCCCTGCCTTGTGTTATATGCCACATCCCGGGGGTGTCCCCTGCCTTGTGTTATATGCTACATCCCGGGGGTGTCCCTGCCTTGTGTTATATGCTACATCCCGGGGGTGTCCCTGCCTTATGTTATATGCTACATCCCGGGGGTGTCCCCTGTCTTGTGTTATATGCTACATCCCGGGGGTGTTCCTGCCTGTGTATTTATATGCCACATCCCGGGGGTGTCCCCTGCTTTGTGTTATATGCCAAATCCTGGGCGTGTCCCCTGCTTTGTGTTATATGCTACATCCTGTAGGCGTCCCCTGCCTTGTGTTATATGCTCCATCCCGGGGGTGTGTTATATGCTACGTCCCAGGGGTGTCCTATGGTTTGTGTTATATGCTACATCCCGGGGGTGTGTTATATGCTACGTCCCAGGGGTGTCCCCTGCTTTGTGTTATATGCTACATTCCGGGGGTGTCCCTGCCTTGTGCTATATGCTACATCCCGGGGGTGTCCCTGCCTTGTGTTATATGCTACATCCCGGGGGTGTCCCTGCCTTGTGTTATATGCTACATCCCGGGGGTGTCCCTGCCTTGTGTTATATGCTACATCCCGGGGGTGTCCCTGGATTTGCTTTCTGCAAATGACAGGCCTCAATTTGCAAAAGCATAAATGGAAGATGGATGGATGGATGGATGATATACAATAACACACATGTAAACACAAAAATACAAACTCATTATGACCACAGAAACACTTACCTGGCCATTGGACAGAATCTTCTTCAGCTCTGCTGATGATTTCTTCAAGCTGTGACAGGCAAGACAGCATGTTCAGAAATCACCCTCGGCTGTGCAGGAATGCTTGAGAGTGACACAAACGTGAACAAACTTCACCTTTGCGGCTGCTTTGAAAACATCCAAAAAAGCCAGCCCAAGCAAAATCGCTTTTTTTTTTTTTTTTTTTACCAGAAAATCACACCGGTAATCACATCAGAGCTCTAAATGGGAAATTTTAACAATTAAGCACAAAAGCACTCTTCAGCTACACTCACTATATGCACAAATTATGCAATGAACCCGGCAGTTCCAGCTGAGAAAGGAGTTTTAACAAAGGAAATTGAAATATTCTTCATAATCAACCTGATTGAGGTCTGAGTTTCTTGTAAGAGGCCTGTGATGTCCACAGACACGACAGTCAGGCATCAGGCTCGCCACTGAGGATCCAAAAGGAGCCACCTTCAGGTCTAACTCAAATTTTGGGGAGGGTCCCATTTCAACACAAGACCCTCTGCTTAAAGACTACAAGAGGGTTCATTCTGAAGCACACGTTTTATAAACGCCAAAAACAAAAAAAAAAGCCTGATGTAGGGTCACAGCTTATATCATTATCAGGAATTCAGGAAACCCCCCCCCCCCCGCCCCCAGCTCTGACACCCACCGGACCCCACCTCTGCTTCCTCACCTATTGTTGGGCAGCTTCTCCACGGTGGCGGGGCCACAGCTACTGGCGGAGCTGGGACGCGTGTTCACCTGCAGGCAAACGGGGACGATCGAACGCAAGGCCTCCACAGCACTAATTAACCTGTGATTTGCCACAGAACTCCTCAGTTCAGCTTGAAGGTTAATTGGCTTTTGTGAGCGAGAAAGGATGGATGGGAGGGGGGCCGTGGGGGGGGGAGGCACTTAATTTTAACGGAAAAAATGAAGAGCTTGCAGAAGATGCGTGGAAGGAAACACAAATGTGACAAGAATAAATAAAACTTTCCAAGAGCTCTTAATTCCTCTCAGGTTACAGTTCTTGGGTTTAATTGATCATCACAGCTGTCAGACTCAAAGGCTCAAGGAAAACACAGGGAATGTAGCTAAAAATAACATGTTTAATTGAGGTCTGCAGGTCATTTCGTTCAGTCCAGTAAAGCAGCGATTCTCTCCTTAATTAGTGCCCATTAAGACCTAATTTAAATGTATATTATTTTATTCCTTGTTTCCAAGCCAATTAATTTTTTTAATCAAAGAAAAGTGGGGGGGAAAAGATTACCCAAGGTTTCTTAGCATCTACAGAAACACAATTAGTGAAAAAAATATATATGATTTTTTTCATCAAACAAAAATTGAGAAATAGAGATCAGAGAGGAACATTCAATGAATCAATTGGTCAAATAACCAATCAAATTCATTTTGTAGGCGGTATTTTCCCCCCAGCTGATGTCACGAAATGCTTTAAAGCCATTTTTCCAGGCTGATGGGTGTTTAAAAAAATGAAAACCCAATACCATCATTTAAAATAATAAATCAGCAGGTTTAAGGGAAACCAGGCCTATGTTCTGGAACTGGCGGATAACGGCGGATCCTTCGCGAGAAATGCTCGGACCTGTGTCCCTTCCAGCAATGGAGCGCATTCCCCATTTGGGGGGGGCAGATTACTGGGTAATACCCCACTCAGTGGGCTCAGAGGGCACCTGGGAGAGAGAGGACTGATGGACAGGGGGGACGGGGACACGCTGGAGGTGGAGGGAACCAGAGAACAGGAAAAAGCGAACTAGGAAGACTTCAACTAATATTTCAGTAAGTGGAACACAGTGTTACCAATCCATTCCCAACTTTCCTCAAACAATTATTGAAATGGATACCTTCAGGCCATGTATGTTCCGGATCCCTGGAGTCTTCCCGGCTGAAACAGTAATTGACTAAATTGTAGAACACATCAGAGCCATTTACAAATTTGCTCAAAATGAATCGTTTAAAAAGAAATGAGGGTGACTCTGAAATTAGCAGGGAAAATGACTGAGATGTGGCTCTAGAGACCCGGGCCGCGGAATTAGGAGCGGCGAGAGCAGCCGCCTCCGAGCGGGTCCACGGCGCCTATTTACACACGGCGCTGAACATTGGGTACACACAGGACAGGGGCATGCGGCACAATCCGGATTACACCCTCAGTCATTTGCCAGATTTTTTTTAAATCCTATTTGGAGCAATACTCTCATGAGTCAAAGAAACGGTTTACCACCAAATTATCCTGAAATGGGCTTTGGCATGCATCATCGTCTGTAATTTCATAATATATATTCAGCGCACATTTAATTTAAAGGCTGTAGAGAACAGTGAAGTATAATATATGCATTACTACAATACGATATGAACACAAACAAGCACAAGGCCGACAAAAGAAAGCCTTTAATGTGTAGCATATAAACAGTTGTACGATTTTTTTGCCCCAAAATACTGTGAATTGTTTAACAAAAGCCAAAGAGCCAAAAAACGCTCTTTTATCAAGACGGAATAATGCGAGTCAGTGAACTGGCTCTGTCGGAGAGACTCTTTCGGTTATTCAGCAGAGGAGAAATAGTAACGACAGAGCGCAGAGCCGCGAACACAGCGCCAAATTGCTTTCAGTGTTTAGTGCTGCGGAGTGTTTGAGGACTACGCGGAGATCTCGGCCGCGTCGGCCGGCGCGTTCATTTCCCAAATACAATACCTACAAATTATATGTTGAAGGGGCTGTCGGTTTTGATTGATTGTACCACGCAGGCAGTCACAGACTGACTGACTGATCCCCCAATGCCCCCCCCAGCCCTAACTAAGCCACACAGCAGGCCTCTGCTGACCCGCCCCACCGCCGCTTAACCAATGAGCTGTAATTATCACGCCTATCAGCCTCTCTGCGACGCTGGGCATCCAGGCGCCATGCCGACGGGCTCACAAATTGGGCACGGGGTGGGGCAGCCCTGGACCGGGGACCTCAAGTCACTGCAATGCTGTCACTGGCAGCCAGTAAGCAACACGCTGCTCCAGCGATAGTGGTGATGCACAGAGACACCGCTCAGTGAAAATGACAGTGGTGGGTTCTGTCACATTGTATCTCGCTTGGCTTTTCTCTCCATTTAAGCATCGAACCTTTATTAAATGGTAAAGGCAGGTCTGATGCCCCCAACACCTGTCACATGTGTGCCACAGGTCAGCCGACTCAGGGCAGGGTGAAAGGATGCCGTTCTCACACTGGGGTTACCTCTAGGGAAGATGTGGAGTGGCTCGGGCTGGACGCCGTTCATGCACTGCTCCATGACGGTGCTGCAGTACTGTGGAGAAAAGCAGAGAGGCACGGTGAGCCAGGAGGGGGCGGGGCCAGGAGGGCGGGGTCAGTATGGGGGCGGAGCCAGCAGCCATCCCATCGCCCTGTCCAGGTGATCTGTCTTTAATGGGAAATTTGCCTTCTATCGATCCACACCTTGTAATGCCTGCCAGCTACAATCCAATCACGCAGCAGTCAGGGGCATTAAGAGACGCTTTTGCTCCTGCGTGACGCCGTGGCACCCTGCTGCCTGGCTGGTCACCTGGCTTTAGCCCCCCACCCCGACATTTTTGCTCATTTTCAGGCAGGTTTATCTAGTAGCCTGAATAAACATGCAGCAGGAGTGTCGAGGCAAGGACACAAACACACAAGGTGGCTTCATCCATAGCCGCCATTCAGCCTACAGCAGCATGTCTGAAATAACCGTGCCATGTCTGGCAAATTCGGCTTCCGAAACACCTCCCAGACTCTCGCAAAAAGCAGCGTCCAGTGGACGCCGCGGTCAGTATGACCACCTGCTGAAAGCTAAATCCCGTGCCTATTTTTTCCCACTAGTTAGGCTCTGCTGGGGATGAGGGGATTTAAACACAGCCAGGATGAAGGATTTAGGCAACTGTCTCACAGTTCTCAGTGCAATTTTGTCCCTCCTCTTCCTCGACGTGATGGGAGGAGAAGTGCAGAGCGGCCCGCCGATTGGATACGGATGCGTAAACGAGGAGAGGAATTAAGGAACGGAGGAGTGCGGATAGGGCCGGCCGGCCAAGTGGTGCAGCTGTTATTAAGAGGGGCTATTTATCACTGTCACCCCTCCCTAGGCTTCACCCTCCTCTGCCTGCGAGCTCTGTCAGTGGGCCGCGCCGGAACAATGAGGCTCATCCCCCGCCGGCATTCAGGCGGCCTCACACACACACACACACACGTATACACACACAGACATAGACACACATACACACACAGACAGACACAGAGTCACACATATGCTTGCACGCACACAAGAATCCCTGCGCAAACACCTTTAATTTTCCACTCTGCTACTTTATTGATTAAAGCTGCAATTACCCACTAATGTGCTACAGTGTATTAAAGGGATCTCCCTTTGTTGGACAGTAAGTAAGCGACTGGCAGGTTCACGCAATGCTGTCCCGCAGCCTGGGGGGACGCGCGTCCCCTTCGCCTCATCATCATTAGCGGTTCCAGGATCAGGACTGGGGGGGGTGGGGGGGTTAGGGGCAAGTCGGTCCTGAAGTGGAGTCAGGCGACGCATACCGGCCATCAGAAGGAGGCTTGAGCAAATCCGCGTGTGAAAGTCACCCCAGGCCCAAGAAATTCTGTTAATGGGCATGCAATTGTAATTTTAATTACAACACGGAGCACATGGAAATCAGATTAATTAATAGCAGAAATGACCGATAAAGGAAAGACCAATGACACCAAACAGAGCAAATCACATTAACGCCATAACATGAAAAAAACAGAGAAATCGATAAAGTGGGGGCCTCTCTGATGCTGAATGGGCACAGATGAAGGGTTTGCTAGCCGGTCCTGCTTCCATTGATGCCAGGAGAGTGCAGTCGGCGGGCCTCTCACAGCCTCCCATCCAGTTCAAATCTACACGGCTCTTTTTGAAGAGGCCTTATTGTAATTCACATACTCACCTGTAATTACTGCAGCTCATGTTAATTAAATCGCAAAAATAGCTGAAAAAAGCAAGAGAAAAAGCAGGGCCCACAAGTGGGCTGGCCATGTGATCCGTCACATCTGCTTATACAACTGCAGGTTCCTGACACATTTAAGCAAAGGTCCAACTGCAGTCACTGCAATCCATTTGACCATGGATTTATTCATCTTAACTCAGCCATCAGTCTTCAGCCAGATACTGTTTTTTTTAATTTTGTATGTAGTTAGTTTTATAATGTGCCTTTAATGGTCTGAACATAGTCCCTTTGGCAAAGGGGTAGAGATCATTTGTTCCTTTACAGGCAACATCCTGCCAACCCAGTTTTGCAGAGGCTCCGCTCAGTGATGCCAACGAACCTCGATTGTTCATCGGCCAGGGGAACAGTAACAGGAAGTCAGAAAGATGTCAGATCAAAGATTGCATACTCTCTATGACCAGAATGGTAACAAAAATGGCTACCGGATATTAAGAATGGTTGACTGAGAAAGTCCGGAAATACCAGCATTTATACGATTCCTCGCTACAGGATTATAAAGAGTCCCAGATGGCTACAAAGTCAAAACGTTTGTACTGCAGCGCCAAATGCCTGTGTGTGTTTTTGTATCAGTGTTATTACTGCTCTGATTGATTTATTTATTTTATATTACTGTTTATTTTCATTTGAAATCTAGTTTAGTTTTAGTTTACGTTAGATTTACATCTTTAAAATAAAAACTATTTAGTTGTTATATATGTTACTTTAAATTTTAGTAATTTTATTTCTAGGGATAAACGGAAGGTTGTAGGACTTCGCTGCTACAAAGTGTTACGATGTAGTGCCATTAGCTATTTATATGGTTGAAGTACATTGCAAGAGAGAGCCAACGATAAACAAAGCTTTACTCTGCTACATAGTATAGAAAAACTATAACAAGAAGTATTTGACCTTATTTTATCTCATTTGGTTTTGATTTATATTTATAGTTGTCATTTAGGTGCAAGTTTTTATTTTGGAATCTTATTTTATTTCAGTTCATGGAAATGTTTTCATTAACTGCCTTGCATGCTATAAGTACATAGGACACAGTTACAAGAATAAACAAGAATTTTACTAAAAGTAACATCCATACCACACTTCATAAACGTGACTTGGTGTGTTTGGCGCTGGAAATATGAACATCCAGAACTGCGAGCGGGCCGGCGCCGTGTTGCATGCGGCGTGGAACGCACCTTTTCACGTGAAATATGAGCTGCGCTTACACCACAGGAAGCAGAAGCAGCGAGACTGGCTAAAATGTTGGGGGCAGTCATTCTTATGCAAACACAATTTGCCAATAGACACGTTAGAAAAAATTTATATCCGTATATTGCACGATAAGGCGATAACATAATTATTGTGACAGGCCTAGCGCTCACATTTTGGGCCTGAGCATGTTTTTGTCATCATTGTGCGACTTTTGAGTTAAAGAAAACATAGGAAGAAAAGCGCTATCGCACAGCACAATACAGTACATGATTAATGCCCTTATTTTGTGGTTTATTTGGACTTGTTTTGGGTGCAATGACAAACGGCCCTCATCGATTTATCGAGTATGCAGGGTTGCGATTTTCAATTACTTGTGCTGCATGTATAAGAAGATAGTCTTGTATTTTACCAAATATCTTTAGTGTGTTGCAAAGAGTTGTTCCTGGATAGTCTTGTCAGCTCAAATTTCCGGCAAGCATTGCACCTCTGCCATAGACCAAAATGACCCTCTTGCCATGATGTTTGCTAAATGTTTGTTGGAAAAAAAAGACAATCTGTACAGCCTACCCAATCTGTTCCTACCAGGTTCGGTTGATGAATAGTGTACATGTGTGTGTCCCAGTCCCATCATTAATGTCACGTCTGAGTTCCATATCTGGCTACGGTTAGCAATCACACTAGATGCGTACCATGACCTAGTCTGACTAATCGTGCTTAGGCCCACCTCTTTAAGCAGGACAGGGCATGGTTGAGCATACAGAGCAATCACACTAGTCAATCTAACTGCGTTTTGGGGGTTAAACATGCTCAGACACGGTACGGATCGGCTAGCATGAGTACACCCTTAGAGGAGAACTTTCCAGATAGTGTGAAAGCTCCGAACACTTCAGTTCAGAATCAAGTGTTTCTTCTCTCCATCTTCACACATTATTCAATAGCACAAAAAAAAGAATAATCTTTACTTAAACAAGGTCTGGAATTCAAAAACTGAGAAAAAAAAACTTTTATCTGCAAAGCATTACACCCTTAGCAATAAAAGAACCTCAGTCAGTTTCAATTCTATTTATTTCTTGCATACCACGCATAGCTCTGTCACATTACCAACTGCAGAAATATGCTTAGAAAGTGCAAATGAGAGGACCAGCAAATTCTTTCCTTGTAAGCAAAGTACTTGTGATGCAGTGGAGACCCAGCAGCCTTCTCTCTTGCCTTAACAGCCTCTGAACGTGCCTCCAAAGGCAGGTGTACCTCTAAACACCCAGAGGAATCCTTCTCCTATCCACTTCCCTGTCTTAATTATCTTTATTTTAAGACAGGGGTGGCCAATCTTACCCGCAAAGGGTCGGTGTGTATGTGGGTTTTTGGGAAACCTTTAGGTCAGCTGTTCACACCCAGGTGTGAGGACTCTTCAGCCAATCAGGCCTCTAATTAATAATCTAATTAGGGAGTCACAGCGAAATCCCACAAACACAGCGGCCCTCTCTGAATTAGATTGGCCACCCCTGCTTTACACAACGGCTCTCCACTGAACTGGAATTAAGGACATCCAAGCAAAATTTTCTTTTATTAGCTTTAACAGTAATTGACGAAAGGTATAACCTTTGCCAAAAATCCTACAAATCCTTGCTTCACACATGAATCACGTTCAAAGCTTTTCAGCAAGAACAGACGTCTCCGGAGGGGTCCTATGACCCTGAACTACAACAGGAACCCACAGAACCATCCAGAGAAGGCTGGGCATCACTCCTGTTTTGTATACATCGGGACAGAGTGATTCATGGCACGACTGTCTTGGTTCCACGAGACTCGTCCTTCAGATGAACATTCAGCGTGCAGCGGTTAATCGGCCTGGTTTAGCGCGTATTGTTATTTAATACCGGCATACGGAGGAAAGGGTCACGGCTTTCAGGTGTTCACAAAGGACAGTGTAACAGAAAATCCATATTTGTTGTGAAGATGAGGCCAGTGACCTCCACCTTGACTTATGACTCCTGTTGTAGGCCGCTGACCCCAAGAAGATGAAGCATGGCCTCCGATATTAGCTGTGTGACCTCAGCTGAACCCAGATGATTCCAGATTTACACTAGCCGGTAAACCGGTCAGCCGGAGGCCCAGACGGGCTCGGTGCGGAATCTAATGGAGCTCTGTCCTCTTTGGAACAGTAACGGACCAGGCAGCACCACAATCACTGCACCTCATCGGGACACCCAGAATCGCCAAAGTTACACACAGACACACACACACACATATATATATATGATTTTTTTTGCCACACCCTTCAAAGCATCACAGGGGAACTGTAGTCAAAGAGTCCCTCGTAAAAACGTGGCACGGGACATAAATCAAAGCAAGGTGACTGTCCTCATGTAGGACTTCATGGACACATTCAGTGTGACCCCCCCCCCCCCTCCCGCCTCCCGCCCCCCACACCATCAGCTGCCATCATGCCAGCCTGCAGCCCCAACAAACAAACCCAAAGATTAAAAAACACAAAAGCCCCGCATAAATAAAACCATGTAAGGAAGGAGAGGATATTGAGCCTCTGGCTGTAAGAACATCATCGCATGCTCACAGGGGGTAAAAGACATCCCCAGATGAAAGTAGATTTTGAAAAATTTCCCAGCCCAGGGGGTCTGCTTTTTAATGAGCCGAAACTTTAAGTACTGCATAATAAATAATAAAAATTGATAGTTCATTTAGCTTTCACTGTACCTCGTGGAGAAGCCATTACAATCCATTACTCTTAATGTCCACAATGTGAGCAGTAAGTACGGAGGAAGCATATATAATATTAGCACAGAGGGGAATATCGAAACAATAATCAACACTCACAACAACAAAAAACAAAAACAAAAAAACACGCACAGACCCTGACACGCACTTTCTCCAGACGTTCCCCAAAAACACCGCAAACACACGATGTTTTTCTAAAGCAGTGTCATTGTACATCACCCAGGCGACAAGTGACAAGAAAATAAATGTGAATGCAAATGAACATACAACGCTGGCGCCGCGGAATAACCGTCTGAAATGCAAACCTGCCCTGTCGGTCCGTAACCCGCTGCGAAAATCACCAACCGGATTGTGTATTGACTCATTCCTTTATTGACCCGTGTTAACACACTGTCAGTTACCAAAATGGGGGGGGGGGCCCAGGACTATAAAATTATTGACAAATACTTCAACCAGGCGCTGCCTGTTGTCATGGCAACGCTGATTGGCGCAGCGGGTCTGCAGGCCTTCTCCATTCAGCATTTCCAAAAAAAAAAAAAAATATGTATCCACTTGTCATTCCCTCCAATCTGCTTAGTAATGAGAACATTTTCCTCCTGGGTGAAAAGATCTGCTATAATAGATTTTTAATAGCTTTCTCCCCCCAACAAAAAAAGAAAAAAAAAACACTTCCAGCACTCAATAGCATAACTGAAAAAGGCTGTAATTCCAGTTTCATGGGTATGGGGTCAGCAATTATAATTCATTGAAATCGCAAAAAACTTAAAGCCTTTTGCCAATAAGATAAACCCATTTCCCAAGCCCGCATTTCTTTTTTTCCATAAAGTCACACAGCACAAAGACAGAAGTCTCAATTAAAAACACTGACGTGGTCTCAGTCCCCACAGATGCTCTGAGCTGGAATACGCCAGGCTTGGTGGGAGGGGTGGGCTGGGCAGGTGCAGCACCGGGACCCGTGTGTGTGCCAGCCCTTCACAGGGTGAGGAGCTGAGACGGCCGCAGACCAGTGCGCCCAGCGTACTTACGTAGGAGAGCATCGCCTTTAGTTCCTCGTCACTCCTGACTGTGATTCTGTCCCCCACTTCGTCCTCATCTGGAAACCAAATGCTGCATGTTACACCCAGGAAATGTCAATCCATAAATACCGGTGAACTTGCATTCTTTGGGATCACTTGCATCATGCTCAACTGAATAAGTCCAAAACTTACTGATAACACTTACTCTATAATAGAACTTTTAATCAGGTTTTAAGAAAGGGTTACTTTGGCTGCAATTGTTTTTCTCTTCTGAGACACAATGACGATGATTTCACTCCGGGATAAATAAGGTTTTTTCTGTTTCTGATTCTGAAATGATGACCGACCTCACTCTCATTTATCTTCTAGTTGACCTGAGAGTGACATTTTCATCAGACAATTATGTTAATGAAAATTATTCACACAAACATCCAAAAACAAATTCAGCTGAAGTGAGCAAAAAAAGAGAAAAAAACAGCTGGAAAACAGGAGCCTCAAATGGAAACAAAGCAGAACATACTAACAGTTTGGGACGTTGGCTTCGTCATTGGTCACAGAGCAGCGTGTCATTAGCCAGCGTCAGCCAACCAAATCAGCCTGGCCGTCGTAAAATCACACCATTTCACTGTATATTCTGCTATTCCACTACTCTATGAAAGATTTTTACAATTCACTTGGTAGGAGTCTGTGAAATTAATTTACTTATTTAGCACAATGCATTTATATTACATGGAAGATGTTTACAGATATTGCATTTCAGGACACATGGGAAGGTGGCAAAAGGGCATTTATACACCACTTTAACTACTTGTCGATGCCCGTCGACGCAGGCAAGTCGAGCCATGTCTAGATGAAATATTGTGTCTTGCAGTGCTCTTCTCTTGGGGATAGAAATGAAAATGGAAAGGTGAGGTGTAGGGGAAACCTTGCCATTATCATTTTTTTGCATTTCCATTTCAAGTTCATTTTTTTGTGAGAAGGAATATGCCCCTTGATAATATCATACTTTCCTTCTCAAAAAGAACCTGATTCTAGGCACTGCAGCTTTTACAGAA
Source organism: Paramormyrops kingsleyae (assembly GCF_048594095.1). Taxonomy (NCBI): domain Eukaryota; kingdom Metazoa; phylum Chordata; class Actinopteri; order Osteoglossiformes; family Mormyridae; genus Paramormyrops; species Paramormyrops kingsleyae. Next base: position 9,319,947 of record NC_132807.1, on the reverse strand, counting down.
ACTGTATTTTGTGTAGACATCAAAATGCACAGATACAGTATCTGGCAAAGACTGTTTGCAGCTTTTGCAGTGTTATTACTATTATTATTATTACTTTAATAGAACAGCTTTCATAATAAAATGTACCTAATTGAACAGTTTAATACGGATGAAGTTGAAATAGAAAGTCTCAGTCCTACACGCCAGTTTTTTAACCATCTTGCCACCTGCAGGAAGAAGTAGGAAAACTCCTCTGCATTACACAGATAGGTAATGTTTCAACGTGGTTATAAACTTTTTCTCATTGTTGTTTCAGGCAGTAAAATATTACAAGTGGCCAACGCATCCCTCTAGATTAGGAAATTCACATAAAAATGTGTGCGGCTACTTACACTCAAACGCCGTGATTGTCGCTTCCGGCATTACATCCCTTATGGCGTTCTGGAGAAAATAAGTTCAATTGCATGTCAATAAGCGGCTTTCTAATATATTCACTTTACTTCTGGAAGTTCAACCAGGAACCAATAATCGGGATCTGACCGAAAAACACAGCTGGATAAATTGTAACAGTAGTGACCACATTACAGATACATATATGTATTAATATTAATATGCGTCTTCTCGCCATTCTGAAATTGATGGCATTACCACTACACGGGAACACAACAATAAAGTCATAAATAAACCAGGCACCCCCTCACCAATAAATCACTGAAGCTCAGAAGTGATGGACAGTCCACGGTTGAGTCCATGTCTCCGTCGGGTGTCTTTATTCGAATTACAATTCGCTCGGTGTCCATGGCGGTAATGTTACTTAGAGCAAGTAAAAGCATAACAGACGCATTAAATTAGTCATAGTCAAACTTAATTTATGCTGGAAGAAGACGTGACATTCTCTTATGCTGCCGATTTAAAGGATTAATTTTGGGGGGGAAAGTTCGGCTGGCTGCATATAATCCATCAAACACCACTCTACGATAGTCCAGTACGGCGTGTCCAAAAGAACTGATGACTTAATAGACGGCAAATCTGACTCGATAGGCGTTTTTGGTTGTTTATACTAACTATACAAGGTGAATTTCTCAATATTCAAAATACAGGAAGTACACCGGAAGTTCAAGAAACATAACCCGGAATTACATCACATCACATAGTATTACGTCATATGTAGGCGGATCGGTCTATGGGGTTACATGTTGCATTTGTGGTTTATTGTAATAATAATTTTTCTATTTCATTGTAATAAAAAGATCTGAAATCTGACAGTATCTCTCTCATATATATATATATACATATATATATATCTATATGTATATATATGTATGTATATATATATATATATGTATATATATGTGTGTATGTATATATTTATTTATTAATTATAATTTTTATATATATATATATATATATATATATATATATATATATATATGAGAGCGAGATAGTATGGGAAGCATTTTTTGGGTCCCCACAAGGGGAAACTTAATTTTATATATGTAAACCACTCTCAAGGTCGTCACAAAGAAAATCCTTGACTTCTGTCAAAAAACTTTAAAAATAACAAAACTCTTGTATTTCATTTGGGTACTTGTGCTTAAGGTCAGGGCTGGGTAGGGGTTAAGGTTGCCATTGTTGGGACTAGGGTTTTACCTATAGAAATGAATGGACAGTCCCCACAAAGATATGAATACAAACATGTGTGTATGTATGCATCTGTAGATTTTATTTGTTTTGATACTCGTACTTGACATAAGACAACACCCTCAGACAAATGTTACTGCAATTCAATTTGAACGATATTTTAATATTTATGCCATAAGACAGACTATGTGCTAAATCTCTCACTCAGATCTGGTCAGTTTATAAACAAGCACCAAAATGGAGTAGGTTCCTTCTCTCACTGCAGTGATTTACACAGCTGGTTATTTACTGATGTAAGTTATTTTAGGAACTTCCAATAATCAATAATTAGTGAGCCCAATTTTCCTTATGTTTTTCAAACCTGGTGAATATCCCACAAACACATGAGGACAATACACCAACTCCACACCGGCACTGGGCCCAGAGACCAGGCCACAGTGAGAGCCAATGCACCACTGTACTTGGTAAAAAATGTTAAATTGGCCATTTTAAAGAGCATTATATTTTATTTTTTAAAAAGCCCATTGATATCTTTTGAGTTTTAGGTGTACCGATACTATACTGTACTGAAAACGGACTAAAACTCGGAGGTCAGTGGTAGCACCAATGGAGGGGGCCGGGGGGGTCAGGTGGGGAGCAGTGTAAGTTTTCCTCTTCAGATGGCCCTCCCTTTTACTGCTGCACCCTGTGACCCTCCCCTGAAAAAGGCTATTATTATTGTTAGGGGTATGAAGGTAGGTATTACCAAGGTGGCTATTACCAGATAAGCTAAAGCAGGGGTCTCCAACTCCGGTCCTGGAGAGCTACCGTCCAGTAGGTTATCTATCCTACCCGGCTTCTGATGAGCCACACCTGTTCTCAGGTAAATACCAGGAACAGGTGTGGCTCATCAGAAGCCAAGTGGGACAGAAAACCTACTGGATAGTAGCTCTCCAGGACCGGAGTTGGAGACCACTGAGCTAAAGGCTGATGTTAGGGTTGGCGTTAGGGTTAGATGTTAAGGTTTGGGTTAGGGTTAGGACTACACTACTAGCCAAAGTTGGCACTAGGGTTAGAGTTAGGGCTAGGGTTGGATTTAATATTTGAAATTGGGTAAAGTCTAGGAATACGGTTTGCATTATGCTTACGGTTAGGTTTGGCATTAGGTTTAGAGATAGGTTTGTATTTAACATTAGAGTTACAGTTAAGTTCGGTCTTAATATAACAATTTGGGTTGGGGATAGGGTTACGGTCAGGGCTCCAGCTAGAGTTATGATTACACTATTTGAACTTGCAGGTAAAACGATATCACAAATGTGCCCATCATTAACACAGAGGGGAATTTAATCACTTTTTCACACATTTGGAAGGCATTTCCCCAGGGAATAAGATACATTTTCAATACTATGATTCAGCTTGGGCTGCTGACACAGGGTTAAGAAAATCGCTGTAAGCAGCTGCTTTACTCAAACAGCATACTGCAATTAAAAGCAGTGTGTGTGTGTGTGTAGGGGGGGGGGTGCTCTGATCACAAAGCTCCAACCCACTGCTATTACCTGCTCCCGGCTTACGCTATCACTGCAAAATAGAGTGTTTTAATCTTCAATGGATAATTAAAGAATGCCAACCTGAGCACCCCCCCACACTTAAACATTCATGGAAGATGAAAGCAGGGTAATGCTGTATGAAGCATTCTCGTTTTCTGAAGAGACCCATAATCGCAAACAAAGAATCATATTTCTCCTTTTTGTTGATTACAGAGAACATTATTGCTGATAATTAAGAGTATGATTAATCTGTAATTATGGTGCAGAGTTACTCTAACATCATAATATATTTAAGGTTGGGGAGTAGCTTTTTGCTACGAGTCTGGAGATTCTATGTTACCCTCTCCGATTATTAAGATACTCACTTCCCAGAACCAGACAAAAGCAGCCTGACTGCCCAGCAAATCTGTCAGCACTAAGCCAAGTCCCAGAAACATAATCTCTAAAACCAGGCCATTGACTCCTCCTGGCGCTGCCTCATCTCTCACCGTTGTCAACCGCAAAGGAGCAGAAGGTCCATTGATTTCCATGTAATACAAGAAATTATTACTTTGTCTAATTGTTACTGAGATGGAGGAGACAGGGCCAGGAAAATCAACGGCAGTGATTAATGCTTCCAGCAGCACGGCGCAGAGGGCATGGCAATCCATAGGCAGTTTGTCAGGCTGATTCTGTGAAGGAAAAGTCGTAGAAGCTTCTGCTGGAGAGTAACAGGTAAGCCAAGTCAGCAATCCACATTATTAGAAATCAAAGCCCTAGGCTGGCTGGGAGGAGGAGGTGGAGAAGGAAGGCTCCAGACAAAGGCCACATTTGGTGTCTAGTAATTAAAAACCATTTCATCAGACCTCCACTCTCACCATTCCCTGCTGCTCACTATTGACAAGCTGCTTAACAGTGAGTGAAGCACTATTTGACTTTAAACATATGAGCTACAGTTATTTAACTTTGTGCATTAAGAGGATGAAACCAAATGGGAATGTGAAAAATTGTTCTGGCTTTAAAGATTCTCCACAAAAAAGAGTGGCTTATATTTCCTAAATTAATTTAGAAATGAGTTGGAAATGTATTTATATTTTAGGACAATTCACGAAGCTTAAATACTGTATACTGGAAGATTATATAAATGTGTTTTGATTAATTTGGGGTTTATTAAAGTTTTCTAATCACAATAAATCTAGTATCTAGTTTTTGCCAAAATACATTTACACTTAACCTTGCAACTGACAATCAAGATATGTGTACCATGTGCAAGTCATGCATGTCCACATTCTGTACTTACTAAGTCATACATGTCCTCATTCCGTACATACTAAGTCATACATGTCCTCATTCCGTACATAAGTCATACATGTCCGCATTCCGTACATACTAAGTCATGCATGTCCGCATTCCGTACATACTAAGTCATGCATGTCCGCATTCCGTACATACCAAGTCATACATGTTCACATTCTGTACACACCAAAGACCTACATTGATGAAGACATCTTAGGGTCCCAATGAAATCAAGCATCTTGGTCAACAGAACAATATATTTATAATTCATATTACAGATAAATTCTGAAATTTCAAGGGCAGGTAAAGCATAATGTAGTCAGTACTGTGAAAACGTATTTCCACCTTGTCTGAGTCTCACACAGAATTAGGTCAGGTTTTGTGGGTTTTATTACTGTGTAAACGGAGCCTAAGAAAACAAAAATGACAAAGCCTAATGCTTCTTTTGTTTTGTCTGCAAGGAAACAAAACATGCTAAACAGAAATACAGAGATAATAAGAGCATGCTGCTTCAGTATTCAGGGCTTCATAAATAATAATAATACATCCACCTTCAAATTGATCATCCTGGCTAGGCTCTCGGGGGGTCTGGAGCATATACCAAGCAGCATATATAGTATATATAGTGCATTTCAATAAGCCATTACAATCTATTACAATCATCAACAAGCAAAAACTTAAAATGTGGGGAAAAAACTACATATTGTATAACCAAATGGCACTACTTATATTTGAAAAAAATTCTAAGGGTTTCTTTAACCAAAACGTGTCTATGACACATTTGTATTCAAATAGGTTAGATATGTACAAAAAAATCCTATATATAAGTGCAGCCAGGTAAAAAATAAAAATATTGAAATTTAATATAGTTTATAAATAGCAAACATAGCTACCATAAATATTACAGTAGTGCAGAAAGACAGATTTACATTACGTTACACTTCAAACAAACAAATTTATTTTTGTATAGCGCATTATCACAACATTACATTGTCCCAAAGCGCTTTACAGCATCCCCACCCAAAGCCCCCAGTGAGTAAGCCAGGGGCCGGCAGGGAGAATCAAATACAGTACAATACAAACATCCAAGGAACACTGCATGAAGCCTTAAGCCAGGGGTGCCCAACTCCAGTCCTGGAGGGCCAGAGCACTGCACATTTTCAGGTTTCCCCTCATTTAACACACCTGATTCAACTCCTTGTGCTAATTACCACACAGCTCTTGAGCTGAATCATTTATGGTGGAACAGAACTAAGCTACACAGGGCTTCGGCCCTCCAGGACTGGAGTTGGGCACCCCTGCCTTAAGCAGTAGTTGTTCTCTGTTCTGACTGAGATCTGTCATTTTCAAGAGAAAATCTGATGACTATTTAGCACACACACACACAGAATTATCCTCAGCAGCACATTATTCAGCACTAATACTGGGCCCCCTCCTTCTCTTTATACAGGAAGTAGACAGTGACAGGACCGCAGCTCGTCTGCACAGTTTCTGATGCTCCAATCATAAGCCAAGAGCCCAGTCCATAGGCCAGCGATGGGAGACCTAGGACAGTGACAGCACAATATAAATCAACAGAGACCAGTTTTCAAAACTTACAAGATATCGGGGCAAAATTATACATAATAAAATGAAACAGTACATTGAACAGCCATTCAGCTTATTCCTGCTTTTGAAACTAACCAAGATTGATGACTTTCAGTACGGTAAAAAAATTATTTTCTACGTCCAAGTCTTGTAAAGGGGCTTTGGTGCAGTGGTACTTGACAAATGGGAAGCACCCGGTCCGGAGGATATGATAATTTGCTCCTGATACCTTCCAATTAAAGTTTGACAGTCCAAACTGATCATTGGAGATGTCACTATAGCGCACACAGAAGGAGGTCCAAGGTGGGAGCCTGCGCTGCACCAGGTGACAGGTTAACACTTCGGAGGCGGTGGGGCGCGGGCCCTTATTCCGGAGCGCGCAGGGGAACAAAAGTACTTTTATAATGACCCCATGGATACGACGGAGGACCTCAGTCATTGCTAATCAGGGAACAGAAAAAAACATTCCTATGGAAACACATTTTCCAAAACCGGTCAAATAAAAAAAGAACGACATGAACAGCATCCAATAATACAGTAGTCACCTAGTACGATGATGATTGTTATCCTTTCCACAAGTACATAGAGTAAAACTGCAAACGAAACATAAAAGTTAAAAATGAATGCAATACAGGGAGGTCACAGCTGAACTGCGAATTGGTCTTAAGCTAAGTCATGGGGCCACTATTTAGTTAATGGCCCCGTTTACAACCAAAAAGAACTGTACAATAAATTTCATTAACAGCGAGAAACGCCTCCCACCCTTTAAACCTCCGCTGTAAACAAGGGTTATTGCAATCTATCCCTCTCCGGTTCCGACGCGAAAGGTACGCGTAAGGGATTAAATGTGGACAATATGCAGGACTAGATCTATCGACAACCATGTAGCTGTAATCTGAAACATCAAGAGAATAAAGTTCCCCAATCGCCAATAAATCTTATTATAACAACTAGCCTATAGATAATGCTCACTGTAGGACGTCCTCCTTCGGTTTGTGACCGTGTAGAAACGCAGAGCACAGAATTTCAGTTCCTACATAATTTCTGAGCGTCTTCACTGAATAGTAATGCAGTAAACTACAAAGCAACAATATGACGCGGTTTCGATAGTGGGATGAATAGTCATTAAGATTAATTACAGCTTACACACTAATCAACCGTCTAATACGTTTAATACACTGGGTTTGGATGGACTGTGTAGAAATAAAGTCGGTGTGCTTCTAGGTAGGCGTGAAGTTTGCAATTCAATAACATTAATGCCTGAGGATGCTGCATAAATGCAGTGTGGGTGCTTTACATTGTTAGATGAACTTCACCATTTCGTCTTCATAAGCAGAACTTCACCACTAATAAACTACTCGTCGATAGTACTGTGGTAGAATGGTCCAAAATGTTCTGTAGCCTATAGTTTTTGTTTTACATACATATACAGACCGAATGGTAATTACTACGCAGTAAGCGACACGAAATAACGCCTGAAATACGTAAAAGGCAGTGATTACCTGTATAGCACAGAACAATATACCATTAACATACTAAACATACGATTAGATAGCATAGAAAGTAGATGTATGTATACGGAGTGTGAAAAAAAGCCAATGCAAATATGAATGCTCGATTATTTATTATTATAGGCCGACTTACTAACAACTAAGCTACACCGTATGAGTTATTGGCTGCATTTGGTAAATCTAACTTCTAAAGTTTTTGTCTCTAAATTGATTTATAAAATACTCATGGGGGAATGGTGAGAAAATACATCAAAAGAAACACAGAATATATATGTAATCCTTTCTTTGGTATTGCTGTTAAAATTGTTTCAGAGGGAATTAAGTAAGTTCAATATGACTCCTGAAGATACTGACTAGGCTAAGCTGGATGGATGGATGGTAATTTTGGTAACACTGACAGAGTAACAAGGATACTAATGTAGTAATTAAACATTGGGGAACACATTATTAATATACATGGAATTAAAATTAACACCAGCGTTGTCTCTATTGAACTGCATATTAATTGTAAGTAATAATAAGTGAACTATCAGAACGCTTTCAGAGTTCTTCCACCGAAATAAGCTACCAGGTTCAGGGTTGTGTGATGTCTGTCCTGATGAGCTCAAGTTGGTGCCTGAACAGCTGTATTTTGCCCCTTCAAAGGAGTCAATAAACACTCACTTTCAAGACATCCATTTTCCTTTTTATTGCGGAGTTTTCCTCTCTATCATTTTGTCCTCAGTGCAAACAGCAGTTCATAACAAAGAAGGAATGCCGTCCCACACTTGACCCTATCAAGCCAACTAGCTCGTAATTTACGGAGTCCGCATTGGCAGCGCAGGGTTACTGGAGGACCTTGACACGGGCTCAATGCCGCGCCAGTGAATGGGGCCCCACCGCGCCGCCAGTGAATGGGCCCCCACCTCGGCAGCCTCTCAAAGCGCATACCTAGTAGAATTCCGCGAATACAGAAATACACAGCTACGCAAAACTCCACCATTAGTCACACCTATGGTCCACTTCCTGTAAAAAAAACACATTCAATTTAAAATACATGCATATTCAAAAATACCTGCAGCAGGTAAACATCGAAAAAACAAGCAAAGGGGAATGCGCGGGAATTCTGAGTGTATGCTGAACAAAATATAGCATTATGGTTTATTAGGTTTATATTTTACTTTCGCTACTGAGAAACAATCTGCTTACGTTAATGCATAATTTATACCAGTAGTAATTGGTAAAAAATAAATTGCATAAATTTGAAATGTATGAGAATGGTGGGAGGTAGACACACAAAAAATAAATTATTATTTGGGTCTTTATTTACGTAACAGGACCTAGAGCAGCTAGTTGGAGGTTTAGGTTTTTCAGCATTGCCTTTGGCTAAACTGAATAATTACAGGTGCTTTTCCCTTCATTTAAAAGAGCCCTCAAAAAACAACAATCGTTAGTTCATTAACACCTTGTCTTAAAACTGGTCTCTGCAAGCATATTAGTAGCTGATATTTCCTGATGAATGACTGAAGGATTTCGAGCAAAGGTCAGTGGGACTCATGGGACATCCTGAGCGATTGTTCAGTTAATGATACCGCAAACAAACGAGTTTACTAATGAATCCCTCTGCTTGCTTCAAAAAACACAATCACCTCCGCTTTTGGACGGCGACACCGGGGGCAGCATAATGAATTTTTTCAACCTGAGAGAGCAGAGATCTTTGGGGAGAAATGAAGAGTGAAGAAGTGTTTTAACTTGTCGACCGAAGGATTTGTGCAATAAATTTCTTTTATTAATCAACTAAACACATGCCAGTGGTCTCAGATTCGCCTGAGAGTAGCGTACAAAAACAATTGACGTTTTCTCCTGCTGCTCTGAGAGTTAATTTTCCATTTGAGCGTCTAGTTTTGAGTGGGGAAAATGCTTTAATAATCTTTCGTCGACTTTTTCTTTTGTGTTTTTTCCGTTTGTATAACCGTGACTCGAAGTTCAGCGCTGGCGATCCAATAAGACAGAAGAAACTGAAAAGACCAAAACGAGATGCGCAGGTGTTCGTTTCAGCTCGATCCATCTTAAATAGGCTACGTAAAAGCACCAGAGCTGAAATGCGGATAAACATCACGCGGCGTCCCCGTTTAAAGGAAGCTCACTGGCTGCTCCCTGCACATTGTGATTGGTTTTCGCTTTCACAGCACTGACGAAATACTTATGCAGTCCGTCCATCCATCCATCCATCCAGCCACTCATCTTCCATAACCACTTACAATAGGATTGCGGTGAACTTGGATCTGATCCCAGCAGACACAGGGCGTGACGCGGGTGACACCATGGAGATACTGTCAGTGCACTTTAGCGCCCCTACTTACGTGAATGATCACCCACTAAGGGCAATTTAGACGCAACAGTTCATTTAACTACGTGTGTCTGGATGGTGGAAGGAAACCTGGGCATGTTTGGGCTGAACATGTACACTCCACAAACAGAGCTGGTGCCAGGAATCAGAAGCGCGACCCGGAAAGTGCTACCCGCTCAGCCAATGTACCTCCCAGAAGAGCTCTATCACTCATGTAATGGAAATGTGCCGCGCAATCCACTCCGAGGAAGTGCACTTGGCAATTGAATAGAGCTTTAAGTTCCATTTTTATGGTCTATGCACCATCGACCTTGAATCAAACAGCATCTTTCAGAAACATTCGCATCACCAAAGTAACGGACAAGCAGTCAGATTATGGCTAAAGTCAAAAAATAGTAATCATGAGTTTATTACTATTGGAATTGCCCGCTGCAATTGGCACAACGCTGCCACACAAAAGGTGTGCTAAATATCCGAAGGGCTGCGCGCACTAGGAGAAAAGGTCACTGCGGACCGCGGCCCAGAGAGCTTGCCGCTGCTGACACAGAGCTGGCAGATGCGGGGGGGCAGGGGGGTGTAGGCTGCTATGAGGCAGCGTGGCCCACGCATAGGTGTACATTAAATAACCTTACAAGGTGAGAGAGAGACACACAGGGTCCCAGAGCAGAACTCCACCCAGAATACTGACCAGCGGAGCTCTGAGACGACAGCGCCGGCCTATGGCAACAGCTCAAGTCTGATTGGACGGGCTGCCTTTTCAAGTCCGCATCACTTACTGTCCTCACAGACAATGAGTGCACTGTCCGGTCGGGACACGGGTGCGCATGTGACGATAATGACAGGCCACTGTTACCGCCGTTCTCCACGGGGACGGCTGGACAGCTGAAATGCAGGGGTGAGCTATCAGGCCAGGGAATGAATGAACGTTTGATAAAATAACTCAAGTTGCAGCTTAACAAGCGTAAACTCTGGTTTGCCACTAATAATGGAAGTCTATTGTTTAAGGGCTGGCGTCGAGCTGATGAGGTGCTTATTGTGGCTACAAAGTATGCATTCACATGCATAATGAATTGCTGTATGAATTATTAATGTGTTGATTATTTAGGCTCATCTATCAGAATGATAATGTATTCAGCACCTAGCCACCAACTGTGTTTTATGCATAATTACAGTAGCTGGTTGTATTTAACAAAAATTAAAAAGACAAACTTTACCAATCAATTTTTATAGATGTTGCAGCTAATGAGCTAATCTTTCTCTGCAAGGCTTTTCTTAACTTTATGGCTGGGTTTGGGGGGGGGGGGGGGGGGGGTTGGTCGTGAACCGTCCTGAGAGTGTCACGCTCTGTGCAGGCATTCAAGTGCACCCTGAACTTAATTACTATTCAAACATGTAAATGAAGGATTCTCTCACCGTGTAATCGGTTTTCCTCGCGCTTGGCATCGTGACGGCATTGCAGCCTGATATTCAGCCTTAGCATGATGCCTGTGAAGCCACAGTCAACTCGTGCTGATGCGTCTTTGATTACGGTACGAGATCAGTGTGAATTTAGGCTTTAACCTGTTTTAAATCATTAATCAAGACTGAAATATTCCTAATGATAGATCTTTTACTTGACGAATAATGGATTCTGGGCCCATTTGACTTTCCATGTTTTTTCATTTCCCCTGTTGCCCCAAGGCCCAGAAGAAGTCCGAGACAGCAGGACACTTCCGCGCTGACAGATGAGGTCACAGACAGTGATCATGGCAGCTAAATTTTAATGACTAACAACGGGGCGGCAATAATGCACTGCCAATGCGGCCAGTTTATTGCAGAATTTTACAGTAAACTGACTGAATAACCGATTGGTATCCTACAGAAATCCAGCAGACCGGGTGTAATCTCCCCACCACCGTGACCAGCACCTCAGTTACTGAAGGAGAAATTTGTTGACAAAGATTGGCCTTAATCAGTATAGTAAAACTTCATCCATCCATCCATTCATCCATCCATCCATCCATCTTCCAAATGTACATCCAGTACAGGACCACAGAAAACCGGGCAGATACAGTACGTACACAATAAGAATAATTGTTATTCAGGACGAATTTCGAGTACGACCTGTTTGCAATGGAGCCGCAGCCCAATGCGCTGTTCCAGCCCGCGGTGGTGGGAGCTGTCTGACGCACAGACAGTCAACTGGAAATTAAACAGCAAGCGCATTAAATGCAACAAAGACACAGAGAGCTAAGTGGTCTGGGCCATTATGGGAAGAAGAATTGCATGGTCCAGTCCCACTTTCTCTGCATACATGTACAAACGTGTCTGGATGTGAACACGTATTTGCATTGCAATAATAATATCATGCATTTCCTCTGTATTTTCAACAGGAGTAAATTATATATTGCAAGACAAAGCTCTTGAGTAGTGATTGAAATAGTATTAATGTGTCCTTTTATTTCAGACTGGTATTTAGTGAGGGAGGTGGGAATGTGTCACTGACACACATCACCCAGGCCGTGAAGTGCGGTGCCAAACTGGATGGCGCCATAGCCACATCTATTTAAAGCATCTAGAAACTTGCCAAGGTGGGTCTGTATATGCTCCCCCACCCCCAAAGATTTCTATTGAAATTTGGGGCACGTGAAGAATTTTGCTCATGTCTGCTGTTCTTTTCTGGGAGCCGCTTCTGATCTATATGGTAAATGGCATCATTATAAGCATATTAAGAGGTCAGAGTAGTCAGGGCCTTGTGCTTAAACAGGGCTAATTTTTAGAATTATATTCTAATAGCAAATGCCCCCCTGAAATAAATCACCCCTGAAAGAGTTGTTAATAACTAAATGCCAGGTGGCTGAAGTCTTCCTGCAGATCCTATTTGTCAACTTAAACGCTCCTGCCAGCAGGAGCCAATGGCAGAGTGCCGCCTGACCCCGCCTGGCGATGGCGCGGCAGAGCAGCACGCCGGCCTGCTACGGCAGCCTAACCGGGAGCACGCCGGCCCTCTGCGGCCTCGGGTTACAAGGGGGCGCATGAAAACAACAAAGAGTCATTAATTAGGAAAAAAATATACAGGATGGGGGTGGGGCAGGATCAGTACAGTAGTACTATTGGAGATAACAGACAGAAAACAGTACTGGATTTTTTACATCATCCTAAATAAATAACATTGTAATGGTATAAATATTTTTACGTGATTTCACAGAGTGCAAAGCAATATCTTGGATATACTGCTGCGGATCCTGATGCATAAAGCAGACTTTGTGCAGTGTAAGAGGTAAAGAAAAACTGATATGTCTTTAAAAAACAAATCATTCTTGGTGCATTTGCATGCTCTCCTCAGACTGGAAGCACTTTCCTCAGGACGGCTGGACACAAGGAGACCAGCAAGGTGCAGACCTCCTCCAACACAGGCACCAAGCCCGCCACCCCGTCCGCAGGTACACCCCAGCCTCGGCAAACAGCACGAATACACAGATATCTCAGTCAGCCACTGAGCTGCTCTGCTGCCATATAGATGCTGCTGTGATTCGGGTCTGGATAATAGCAGAGGCTGGGTGATGGGCGGACTCTGGAGAGCCATTTAGCAAGTGTGTAAGAATGAAAGGGCCCCGCCTTATTGTCAGGCACAACAAAGGCGCGTGAAATACAAGTGTGCATCGTACCTGCTTTCTATAACGTACGTTTTCATTAAAAGCCGTAATCCCCAGCTGAGCCTCCATTTTACCCCACAATGTGAGCTGCAACACAAGGGCAAACACATGCGACCCAGTCCTTCCCCCGCGTCGAGAGAGAGGGAGGGAGGGAGAGAGGGAGAGAGAGAGAGAGAGGGAGAGAGATGGCTTTTTGCAACAGGTCTCAATGCAAATAGGTGATCGCATCCAGACACGTTTGTACACAAGCCTCCCGCTGTGTGCAGAGAAAGTGGGACTGGACCATGCGATTCTTCTGCCCATAATGGCCCAGACCACTTAGCTCTCTGTGTCTTTGTTGCATTTAATGCGCATGCTGTTTAATTTCCAGTTGACTGTCTGTGTGTCAGACAGCTCCCACCACCGCAGGCTGGAACAGCGCATTGGGCTGCGGCTACATTGCAAACAGGTCGTACTCGATATTCATCCCGAAATTTCAGTTCCACTGGGTTAGTTACTGAACAGGAGTTTGATTTATTGAGGTTTAATGCAATAAATAAATATTTAGTGCGGGAGACACAACTTAATAATTTAAATACAAAGGTTTATTTATTGGTAGGATGAATTAAGCCAAATTAAATATAGAGGGGTGCATGTCCCCCCCCACTGGTTCCTGTGCCCCTGCCGTTCCACACCCCCCCCCCCATCCCACTGGGTCCTGTGCCCCTGCTGTTCCACACCCCCCCCCCCCATCCCACTGGTTCCTGTGCCCCTGCCGTTCCACACCCCACCCCCATCCCACTGGTTCCTGTGCCCCTGCAGTTCCACACCCCCCCCCCCCATCCCACTGGTTCCTGTGCCCCTGCCGTTCCACCCCCCCCCCCTTCCCACTGGGTCCTGTGCCCCTGCCGTTCCACATCCCCCCCCCCCATCCCACTGGTTCCTGTGCCCCTGCCGTTCCACGTCCCCCACCATCAAACTGGTTCCTGGTTCCAGGAAGTCTCCTGCTGCACAGCAATCGCTGCTCTCATCAGCCACCAGATGGAGGCGCTCTGGGCTCCCCCCCCCCCACCTCTATTTCAGAAAAACCTGATAAGCTGTTAACATAGCCATTCATTAGGGTATACACAGTCTTCTGTACTGAGATACTGAGGAAATCCATCTTGTGGTACCAGGTCAGGCCAGAAGCCTGGGAGAATTCGTGGCTCCAAGGAGAGTACTGATCCCTCTAAGCAGCAGCACCGCTGTCCTGCTGATTCTAAATATCTATTCTGAATTAAAACAGCCTAATGGAACTCCCTGTTTGTGTTCCTCATCTGAAAAGGGCAATAGATTTGTCACTATTTAACTGGTGTCATGAGACACATTAAGTGATATATAATTTTTTATATAAATAATGTAGCGATATTGAAAATGCTTCCCCCCAAAAATCACCCTAATTCCACAATTCCATATAATTACCTTAATTTAGATTTATAGCAAGATTTCTAAACCTGAAAAAGCCTAATGCAAGTCCCTTGTCATGCTCAATATATATAATGCTGCCCCCTTGTGGCAAAGTTTGAGAAAGCACTCGACAATGGTGCCACTGTGAACTCCAGCATGAAGCGGTTGCACGTGCCAGAAGGGGGACACCAGATGGAGCAGTGTCACATACATCTGAAATGATCATCAGGAAGCCAAGGTGGATCATGTGTCCCACATTAAACACACAGCACCATCTGAAAACTGGGCCCGAAGAACCTAAAAACTCTTCTGAAATATCTCCTCTCAGTCAAATGTCCATAAATACTTTGTTGCCATTTTGACTGTGTTCTTCATTACCTATTTCGGGACCCAAATTATATCTCCCTCCATTGTAGGGCCAGTAGGCAGCAAAACCGTCAGCACTCGCAGTTCCTGGTTTTCCTTTTCCACTGAATAATTCCTGCCCCGGTTCACCTGCATGAGAAGCTTCCATGCAGTGGAAATATTCAACTTCATGAAATCATCACTGGTTCTGATTAGAAGCATCTTCTAAGCCAGTGTTTCCCAACCTGCTCCTCATGGACCCTCAGTCGGTCCATGTCCACTCCGAGCTCCCTGCCAGACAATCCCTGGGAGGGAGCAAAAACGTGGACCGGCTGTGGGTCCCCTAGGACCGGATTGGACAACCCTGTTCTAAGCTATTAAACAATAACCATTTTAGGATGTTACAGATCATGACACCACCTCCCTGAAGGTGATTGTGTATCTGTTCAGCACCCCCTGTACTTGTGGAGTGGCCTGCTGTTCTCTGTTATCTCAGACTCATACTCTCATCCCTCTGCTGTGCTCATATATGATCAGACTCACCTTAAGGGGATCGATGCTTTGGACTTGAACTGTTGGGGCTGCTGGGATCACCAGGCTTTCTGCCGCTTCTCAGCTTTCTCTCCTGGTCGACATTAATTTGTTCAATAGGTTTTAGTGCCTAGTGACTGGGGAACCCCTCGGTGACTGTGTGTGGGTCTCTACTCGTAGGAAATCAGCCTGCAGTCCCAGCATGCTGGAAGAAAGGGGCCTGATTCACATTAACCTTTGCCTCCATCTTCTTTTTGCTTAAATATTGCGCTAGACGTTCCTTAAATGCTAGCGGTGGCCAAACGGAAACACATCCTATGATGACGCTCTTCCCTCCCATTGAAGGTGCTCTAGGCCTGAAATATGTGACAGCTCAGCCAACGTGACAGAAAACAATAAGCGTGTTAGACGCCACAAAGAATGAGGTGGAAACGAGAGGAGCGTAGGACGGGGGGGCATGTCATGTCCCGGCCCCGCTCACGGGATTGTACATTGCTGGAGAGCTGCGAGGTCAGAGAGCCACTCTTAAAAGGTATTAGTTTATTGACACAATAAGACCTGGCAGTTTATTTGATGGCTGTCTGCATCATCTTCCCCGTGCTCTTTTACTTGCTTCTCCATTTCACAGCCCTCTGGGGAGGGTTCCGGGGGGGGGGGGGGGGTAGGAGGGGGGGTGCTGCTATCTGTTTGTGCTCACGGAGCCTGGCCACGGTGAAGATTAGCGACCTCTAACCGGCACATTTTTAGGGTGCATCGACCACCTGATCGACAGCAGAAGGCAGGGAGGGGTTTACGACGGGGACAGGGGGGTGGCAGCCGTCGGTGGGGGTCGGCAGTACGGCCTGATGGGCCTTCATACACGCCCCCCCCGCAACGCCTGCATGTCTCCTTTACTTAACCTTTGTGCCCCTGCAAAATGTTTCCTCGCTCCCGCCCCCCGAAATGCCATCAACAGCCACTGGTTAATAATTGAAAGGAACTGCAATGAAGACAGTCTTTCCCACCCAATCAGAAGCAGTAACACAAGGGCCGCTGTGACGCTGTGGATCCACTCAATACAGCTCACACTTACACGTTTATCTATGTCAATAGATCCAGCACAAGCAAATGACTTGCCTTGACTTGACTTGCAGGTTTGGGCTCAAACAAACAGATCAGAACAGTAACAGAATTGTTATAGCCAGTTCTAAATGTCATCAGAACAGTGAAACAAAGAGGAGCCTTTATTTCGGGCACTGTACTTATTTGGAAATGATATTGTTTCATGGATTTAGGACTGGAATAAAATCCTGCTGCTTCACTTGAGCTTGTTAAAAACCACCAGTAAACCCTGATTGATCAAAAAGAGAGATGAAACTTACCTGCTATTAATAGCATGAATAGAGTAGCCATGTTGGGAATGAATTAATTCAACACAGTAGATTTAATTAGTTCAAAGTGTCTGACTCTCACCTGATGAAACCAGGCCACCCTTCTACGCTCCGCCTCTGAACAGACGGCGGGCTGCAGCGAACAGCCGCAGGACAGCTGTCGTTATTTGAGGCCCTGACATCGTCCTGAGCCTCTGGAACCGCTGTGCGACGCAGCCGCCGTGGCACGTGCCTGCCAGCGTGCAGGAGAGTCAGGCAGGGCCGTGACAGCCCATTATCCCGGTGTCAAACGGCAGCCTAATAGGTTTAACATGCCACGGCGAGGACAGCACCTGACCCCAATTCAGCCTGGCTCCTGTGTCCACCTCTCTCTCCACTGCTGATGGCTGCCTATAAGCGCCAGTCGATTGGGCCGATCAATCAGGGCCGACTCCCAAACCGGTGATCGACGAGCCTCTTGTCTCCGCAGCTAGAAAATGCCATAATGGCTTTGGCACTTAATTATGTCGTTAATTGCTGAGTTACACTTTCTGCAGCCGTGCCTGGGAACAGGTTGGTAATTGAGGATGGCTGTGCACTCTCTTACTGGGCTGCAGCAATAATTCACAGCTCAGAAATCCAGGAGCCCTATTGAGAGGGGGACAGTCGATACGACACAGCTGTTACGTTACACCACCCGACGGCCTGAAGAAAGACCGGCAGCAGTGTCCTCTGGGAAACGGCGTAGCAGGGTTGGCGTACGTCAACGAGTCTTTGTTAGATTTCACAATAAAAGAAAATAATTCATCAACTATTTTATTACAGAAATGTTAATGGTATTCAAGAAATTATTTTTTATACTGCTACGAGAGTGTAGGTGAATGGCTTTTGTATTGAGATTTGAAACAGCTTTTACATCAATTTGATATTTAGCCTCCATCTTTCAGTGAAGAAATGGCTATGGAGGCATAGAGGCATCAGCAGATCAGGAACAATGTGCTGACAGCTACAGAGCAAATACAGAAACACAAATAATATGCACTCAAGTAATGATACAGTGTACTATACAGACAAAAACAGGACTTTTTATTTAGCTTCATTCATCGATGTATAAAGTCATTCAAAGGCACAGATTAGACTTGAAAGTAGGTGAATCCAGTTGATTGTGTGTTTTGGCTACTGCTTGTGACAAAGGTTCGGGAAGCCTGCACCATTGAAATTCCAGCCACGAAAGTGCCATCATCATATTAAACTGCTGTAAGAGTCCAGGTCAAATACGACACAGTGATTTTGCCTTTTCCTCGAGTCATGAGGCACACAATGGCGCGAGAAAAAGTGTAAGAAAACTTCTGTCTTTTGCCACGGAAGAGTGACCTCGCTTTGAGGACTTGTCACGGTGCTCCGCGGTCGTCATAACGGGCCAAAAAAGAAAGACAAATTTGAAATTATTTATTTAGGCTTAAATCACGTGTTTCGCACCATAAGGGCCTTCTCCACTTGGATCTTCATGAAGGATTGCAGTTATGTGGCGATAGACGGCACTAGACGTTCTGTGTTATTATTATGTGTGTCAGGTGTAGGATCAGGTCTGACGCTTCTCCATCAAAGAGCCAATATATAAACATATACGTCAGAAAATTTTTGTTCCACTCTGACAGAGACCTTTTAGGAAAAGAAATGAACACAGGTGCATTAGGTAAGCGGACAGAACTGAACACAGTGACATTAGGTAAGTGGACAGAACTGAACACAGTGACATTAGGTAAGTGGACAGAACTGAACACAGTGACATTAGGTAAGTGGACAGAACTAAACACAAGTGACATTAGGGAACTGGACAGAACTAAACACAGTGGCATTAGGTAATTGGACAGAACTGAACACAGTGACAATAGGTAACCGGACAGAACTGAACACAGTAACATTAGGTAACCGGACAGAATTGAACACAGTGACATTAGGGAACTGGACAGAACTGAACACAGTAACATTAGGTAACCGGACAGAACTGAACACAGTGAAATTAGCAAACTGGACAGAACTAAACACAGTGACAATAGGTAACTGGACAGAACTGAACACAGTGACATTAGGTAACTGGACAGTAGGACTCACTTTAATTTTTATCACTCAAACTCAACGTGAAAAACACAAAGGAGGGAAAAAAGAGCCACTCCATCTGTTGATGCTATTAAGTGTAATTTTCTCTTGTGCCTAATGATCCGTCGTGTTGGCTGTGAGTGTGAGTGTGTGTGAGTGTGTGTGTGTGTGTGTGTGTGTGTGCGTGTGTGTGCGTGTGTGTGTGGGGCTGTACCCATGCGATGAATGGACAGCGCTGTGTGGCCTCCATTCTCACCCAGCCGTCCACACCCCTGCCTCTCGAACCCTTTCTTCTTTGCCTGAAGTCATAGCTGGGGGGTCTGCTGCAAGCGGTGCCAGTGTTGGACATGAGATGCAGAATACAAAAAAATAGTTCCTTCAGCTGTAGCCCCCTCCCCCCAGCAGACACACATGGAGGTCCTCACTCCCTGACACCGCATTTATTTTTATTTTTGGAGGACCACATGGGGTCCTGTATTCTTCTCTTTGAGTTTGCAGGGCTTCCCTTTCACGCTGAGCCCCCCAGCAGTCAATAATTAAACAATATGCACACGGGCTGCTGAATAGCAGGAACGCCGTGTGGCCCGCCACACACGGGCCTGGGGGGTGGGGGGTGGGGGGGGTGGTGTCCTGAGGTAGGACATGGGGAAGTTGCAGCTGGGAATGAGATCCTAATGGCCCTGCCGGCCACATTAGCCAAAGCATCGCGAGGCGGTATTGATGGCTGCGTGTTGAGGTGACATTGTGATGAGTATCGAAACACAGAGGAGGAAGCGGAGGAGGAGGAGGAGGACAGCTAATTGATCTGACAGTGGCTAATAAATAAAGAATATATATATATATATATATACACCTACAGTATATCTATGACTGTGTGTCTATTCCTATATATAAGTTTGAAGTGTTTGCATGTGAATACTTTTGCCCCTTCAGCTGACACTAAAGTAATACTTAATATTTTTATCCCCCCAGGCATTCACATTGGGGGGGGGGGGGGTTAGGTTTAGGGGGTGCAGATACCCCAAGCCATAAATATGACTGTAGGGGCGGGGTGTGGACACCCTGCATGTAAACACGACCGCGGGCACCAGGAGGTGCCGAATAGCTGCGTCGCGGGAAAACGGTGGGGGGGGGGGGGGGTGAAAGCCAAATGCATGTGGGGATGTAGGATGATGGGGGGTGGCAGAGAAAAAATAAAAACCACAACGACACTGGGATGCTGGCTGTGTGACGGGAGTGGGGCGAACAGGCTTTGCCATTGATTAAAGCAGCAAGGTGTGCAATAAAGTCGAAATGAAGCACTGGGTCCATATGGCCCCGCAGCCCCGAGGGCGGGAACGGCCGCTTGGCCCTCACTGCTGTTTACCCTCGCTCTCCCCGCTCCCAGGGTCCCCAGATGGTGAAAACACAATTTAAACCCCTCCACTGCCCCCCCACAATAGACTTTGGCCATGCTTCAACCGTTTACTCCAGTAATTAACAGCACCGATACCACAACAATTACACCCCCCCCACACACACCCCATCTTAACGGAGCCACGCTACGACTGAGGAGAGAGCTAATAGCTGGGAGCGATGGCGGCGGCCGCAGATTGTGAGGTGGGTGCGCCCCAGAATGAAATAAAAGGTGAAGAATGCGCTCGCAGTAGTCAATGATTACTTCGCAATTAGTATACACAAAGCCCCCCATTTAATGGCAGAACACAGTAATTAACGCGTGACAGAAAATCAAAGGCTACTTTTGTAAGCATATGAAAAGCTAACGGTGCCGGCCCCAAGGTGTGTCTACTGATTACAGGCATATTAAATCAATGCGCCGCTAACCGCTACACCTATCTGAGCTGTTTTTGAAGGCCGGATAACTGAGTGGGCCTGAGGGCTGCTTTTAATCTCTATAAATTACGCCCCAATTGCTGAGTGTGTTGAACGCGGGGCGGCTTAGACGCACAAAGCGGGTGCCATTCGCGTGGAGTATTTCTCATTCGCGCGGGATTCATTTCGGAGCGGAAGACGCCGGATCAAAGCTGGCCGGCACTGCCGACGGAGTCGCTGCCAGGGCCGCGCCTCCTGCTCGCCGCCGACATACAGGGGCCCGCTTTTCATCTACAGGCTGGCTGTGTCTAATTAAAGGAGCAGTGTTCTTATATAACGCCTATTACCACGGCGTTCGGAGCACCTGGAAAGAGAGCAGCATCTTACAGAGCAGCTTAAGTTAAAAATAACTGACGACAGGGAACAAAATCTCATACGGTGAAGGTGAAAGGTCAAATGGCTCCCCCCACCCTGCAGGCATACAGACATCATATGTCAAAAATAGGCACGCGTGTTAAAATAATATAAAATTAAAATTAGAAATTGAAAATTAATCCTTTGCACCAAATGTGCTATTTTTACTCCCACTGAACTATGTTCATAAGTACCTGCAGGGACGCCTTAAAGGGTGGGGGGAGTTAGTAATTCTAAGGGCCCCTGATTGACAGGGGCTCCAAAAAAATTGGAACATAATTGGATCGGTCTGGGTTGGGGGCCTAAAATCTCTAGCGATGCCCCTGAGTAGATGGATCAATCACTGGAATGTATGAACCCTTTTTATCACATTGATATGCAGTTTGAGGCGTCCTGGTGTTACCAGACTGCCTGCCGCTGGCCGTTGGTGTCCGTACCACACCTGCTGAGATAAGTACAGATTACCAGCCGCTCCCAGAGCTGCAGGGCCGCTGATCCTTCTTCAGGGGGGTGTCGCAGTGAAGGTGCTTTTCGATGATGGGGGTGGTGTTTGCGTTTTATAGGACAGTGTCGTGATTTAGCGGCAGAGCTAAGGGGCCCAAACTCCATGAGGTGGCAGCGCTGGGGGGGACGTGCTCGTCTCTCTTTGAGAGTAACATGCTGGGGAGGCAGAACGAC
This sequence comes from Paramormyrops kingsleyae, assembly GCF_048594095.1. Classification (NCBI taxonomy): domain Eukaryota; kingdom Metazoa; phylum Chordata; class Actinopteri; order Osteoglossiformes; family Mormyridae; genus Paramormyrops; species Paramormyrops kingsleyae. Next base: position 9,297,810 of record NC_132807.1, on the reverse strand, counting down.
TCCCTCAGGCTTGCCGGGTGGTGCTCTGTGATCCCGTAAAGCGAGACGCCGGCATGCCTGTGAGCGGCACCAGCCTGCGGGCGGCACACTGACACGCCGGGCTTTAGCGCCCTAAAAAGGCTGCCTAACACAGATCGTACTAGTTAATTATTGATGACACCATGAGGCCATTTTTCTACCTGTGAAAAGTCTCCTTTTACTGTGAAATTCCTTGATGGTACCATCCATACTTGCAAACTGACATCACAGATTGTTTCGTGGCGAAGGCAGCGCCGTGTAATGTGTTCTCCCCTGATGTGGGGATCAGCTTCTGGCTTCTCGTCATCCCCTCTGAGCATCTCTCTGTCTCCCGTGGCGCTTTGCACCTTGTAACGGCTCCTGGGACTTAATGACAAAGTGAGGATTAGAGAAACCTACGGGGAGCCTCGGCATAAATATCAAGACGCGAGCGTGGCTCTGTTACACGGGGAGCTGAACAGCAACGCAGTTGAGGAGGCTTAGTACTGCGGTGCTGGCTGCATCCCCACACACACTCTCTCCTGTCAGGGTCCCCGAAAGCCACACGCCGGGCCCCGGCACGTCCCTCACCCCCAGTGAAGGATGCCCTCACCCGTTGACGCAGGTGTGGATTGGATCTGGGCAGCGGGTGTGGCACAGAACAGGTCGCCAAAGAGCGGGACATCAAGCCCACTGCCGTCGCGAGCCTGATCGGGGCACCCAGGTCACCTGGAAACAGCACTGTCCAGGTCAGACTTGGACTCAGCCTGGTTCTGGACAGCTTCCCCTGTCAGCACTGAGGAACGGTGTATCTTTGTCGGCCTAGAAGATGAGTGAAGCGAGCAGCGCAGCGAGGAGAATTATCGCCGCCTTTTTCATGAGCCATCCCTGGGCGTAATTTGTTTTGCTGTACACACAACAGATACATTATTAATAGCCAACTGGGTTGTGACCTATCCTGTACTTGAGTAGTTTAAATTGATAAAAGCTGCTCGTGGGAGGCTGCCCAATCCTTCACGTCTTTAGCGTGTTGACAATGGTCTCCTTGGGAATACAACTAATTACTTCACATCTGTATTTATTTGATCCGCACGGAATTATCCTTCTGTCACTCGCAAAAGATGCTGCCAGCCTTGGCTAACAGTCATTCATCTCAGTGACACTTCTGGCATAGTTTAACATCAAAGCAGCTAGAAAATCAATAATAAAAAAAAAAACATAAAGGAGGAGAACTTGTGCTTGTGGTTTTCGGCTCAAACAAAGCAGCGCACATGCGAGGCAGGGCCCGTAAATAACAGCATCCCCTGCCTGCTAAATCACTCGGAGCCACCGTCGCGGTGTTGATATGCGGCGGAAAGCACAGGCTTTGTCTGCCGCTGTCCGTTTGGCAAACAGACGATTTAACCTTCTGGGCCTTGGTTAACTCACACCTGCACCCTCACACCCGATTTGCACTGTCGAAAGAAATCAGCCGGTCCGAGATAATGCATGACATACATAATAACCAGAATTTTTCCAGCATGTTCCATCCAAACTACATGTATAATTGATGGAAGGAGAAAAAAAAAACCCTATTGCAAGATTAATCAACTCTGGTGCCCCCTACAGCACACCTGCTGATTTGCAAGCGGTTTCTTTGAAATATATGGTCGACACACAGGATGTCAAGCCAAACAGCTTAGCTCAGGAGAAAGTAAAAGTTCCCGCAAGATGGGACTGCAGTCACACACTGCGCGTGGCGCAGCCTGCCTGGTCAGCCAGGACTGGGGCAGCTTAACAGCAAGAGGAGCCAAAAAACACAGCAACGTTCCGGCAAACATCCGTGATATGGGATTTGCAGGCAAAACTACTGCATACCCAGAACTTTATTCATGAGCTGCCCTTCTGCCAGAGATCATAAAACACCATTTTTCCTAATATTAACCTAATCATGATTGATAGCTAAAGGGAAATTAATGTATAGAGTGGGTGATTTATGTAGCAATAAGCTATTACTGATGTATGTTCAGGGATAACTGCATGACATTGTCACTGCAGCAAACTGTGTGTTACTTTTTGAAAAACTTGTAGCCTTATTGTTGATCATGTTTCGTAAACAGTGATTCCATCTGACTTTCGAGGAAAAACCGAGAAAATGGAAAGTGCTGCTGGCGCAAATCAAGACACCATGAGACTGGTATGCAGCTCTAGGCTTCCGTCGCTTCTACAGTGATGCCACTACCGGACCACCCACTCTGTTCTCCCGCCGGCCCGGCCCGCCACCCGCTCCGTTTCTGTTCTCCTGCCGGTCCGGCCCGCCACCCGCTCTGTTCTCTGTTCTCCTGCTGGCCTGGCCCGGCCTGCCACCCGCTCCGTTTCTGTTCTCCTGCCGGCCCGGCCTGCCACCCACTCCGTTCTCTGTTCTTCCACAGGCCCGGCCCACCACCCAGTCCGTGCTTCTGCATCTCTCAGAGACAACTTGGCCTGCAGCAACATCCACACGTGTATCTATGTACCAGCTAACATAATTGCATCACAAAGCCTACATTATATCACCATTCTGATTCTTTAAATAGGTAATTTAGGTGAACAAAAAGAGATTGTTTCCCAAATGAGCCAGTGGTACAGCAATGAATAACATACATTTTAAAATATAGGGCAGCGTAACACATGGTCCCAACCGTGTATTTAAATGCTGTATCTGATAAAAGGACACAGAAGGAGAGCTCTGTGCTGGGGGGGTCATAAACACAACTTTCCCGCATCACACATTTGAGAATAACTCATATCACCACACTTTTCTGTGTCCATTTTAATTTAGGAGAGAATATACAAATAAAGCAATAAATAAATTCTCCCCAGTAGTGCTTCACTTCAGCTGTAAATGGCCACAAGGCTTCCGGCCGTAGACTCGCTTAAATCCCAACGTTCACATATTAGTTTAAGCGAACACCAGGCCCATGAGCTGCCTTGGGCCCCCTTCATGCCAATCTGTTTGAGGCGCTGTGAGCAAACAGGTGTGTTGGTGGCTGGGCAAGCAGGCGGGTGCGTGGGTGGGTGGGTGAGCGGGCAGGCAGACAGGCAGGTGGGCAGGCAGGCGGGTGGGTGGGTGAGCGGGCAGGCAGACAGGCAGGTGGGTATGCAGGTGGACAGGCTTGAGTGAATGAGTGGGCAGGCAGACAGGCAGGTGGGCAGGCAGGTGGGCAGGCAGGCGGGTGGGTGGGTGAGCGGGCAGACAGGCAGGTCAGCAAGTAGGCGGGTGGACAGATGGGCAGGCAGGCGGGTGAGCTGGCAGGTAGATGAGCGGGTGGGCAGATGGGCAAGCGGCCGGGCAGGTGTGCAGGCAGGTAGGTGAGAGGGTAGGGAGGTAGGCGAGCGGGCGAGCAGGCAGGTAGGAGGGTGAGCAGGTGGGGGGGTAGGTGGGCACACTGCGGTGAAGTCTCACTTCATTAAAGCCTTTCTAGTGGAGTCCAGTCACTGGGCTACTGCAGGAGCAAATCACTGCTTCACTGACGACAACTGTCAATAGAGGAGGTGGCAGGGCCATGTGGGGCAGTGGGGGGGGGGGGGTACTTTTTATAAGGAGTATCTAAGAGACTGAGGCACCAATGCTAAATTACAGCGAGCAGCTGTACCGTCTGTACCCACATCTACCTCAATTCACCCCAACTTTCTGCAGCACGACGCCCTAAACACCCAGGAGGTTCAACCAGGGCAGGTTAGCGCCAATGTTGTCACGCTGCAGCCAAAAAATAAATATATAACAACTAAAAAAATAAACAAAGATGATGGGTGATGAATAATGGAGTGCATCCTGCTAGCTTCATGACCTCCAAGTGCAGGGAGGACTGGCTGCTTGAGATGCAAGAATGTAATTAAATAAATAAATTGGCACTAATTAACATGAAGGCGTTTGATTATTTAAGCGCAAAAGAAAAAAAAAAACTCTCCAACTTCTTAATCATTCTTGTTCACACAGCATTTCCTTTCGCTCAGTCGCCCTAAGTGCAGATAAAACAGCCCCATCTGCTCGTAATTAGGTCTAAATAATTTCAGACTACATAGCTTATCATTTTGACTGCACATTTGATTAAACGCGGCTCCGGAATCTCGGCCGCTCTGGGTTTCCCCTGGACCCAGACTTCCTGGGTTTCCGAGCCCCTCGACGCCGACACTAAAACAGGGCACAGCTAATCAGACCGGACCGACACCACGGAACACCCATAAAGCCCCCCGCCCCCCCACAAAGGGAAAAACATACACATAAAAACATGAGGATGTAAAATCTCAATCCTTTCTAGTTCATTTCCTATAAATGCAAGGAAATTACAACAAATCACCGCCGCTTGCATCTAAAGCGCCGCTGCATAATGACTTTTTATTTGCTTAATCTCCAAATTAAATGGCGTCTGAAGCGAAAGGCTCTTTTCCCTGATATTATTACTCTCATCATCTCCAGCACATTTTCCTGCCGAGACCAATTTGAATAAGACAAGAGAGCCTCCCTGAACTCAATCGAGGAGCCGTAATGGGCCTGGTAATAGTGATGTCTGATGGATCTGCAGGCGGTGGAGTGAGATCCCTAATGATGGGAGGTGGGTAATAGTCCTTCTGGAAGACCTGATGTGTTTCCAGTTGGCTGCCAGATGCTGGAAATCAAGACGAACATTGATCAGTGACAGGACAGTGCGCATATTCATCAAGTCGCAGGGAGGGGGGAAAACAGGATCGAGCTTGTCTCTCTCCTGCTTTAACAGGAACGAACCAAGCATAAATTATATTAATTAAATCAATTACATACTTAAAAACATCTTCACCCAATTAATTCAATTACCCAGTTACATGATGCTACTGGCAGGGGAAGATTAGAGGGTTTAATTAACAGAATATGAATGTTTAAACCAAGAAAACATACACAGAGTGAAGGCACACATAAATGAAGTTGTGATCACTAATTAAAAGGCTGTCTGCATTCATAAAGATGTTATCGGGAGATGACAGCCTTGCCCAGACGGCTTTAAACAAATAAGGACTAACAGCAAGAAAGAGCCTCTCTGCCGTATATTAATGATGTTTAAGTCCCCATTTCCTGCATCATGTTTGGAGGACATGGAAACTGACACCACGCATCTGAAGAATTCTGACCCCGACATATCGTTCACGGTGTGAAATGGAAATAAAATCCACGAGGAATTCTGCAGGATTCCATGTATATTTTAGTCCTGAGAAGATTTCTGGAGTTAAAGGGGAGTGTGTGGGAGGTGGGGGTGTCACTGAGGGGGGGGGGGGTGGTTGCGTGTGCAGCGGAGCGGGAACGTGGGGACTGGAGCCGGGGACGGCGCATTGCGCGACAGCTGGCAGGCCGCGCTCACCTGCCCCCCGCTGAGCATGTCCTCCAGGTTTCGGCGACGCGGTGCCTGGGGGGCATGCGGGCCATCTGAGCGGCCCAGGCCAGCGGGCAGGTAGGCCGTGCCGGCACCATATGAGACCCGGCCGCTCCGATTGGGCCGCGTCGCCCTGCCCCACCCGCTACTGTCGTAGGCGCCGCACTCTCGGACGGGCGGCAGCCAGTCTACGGGGGCCCACCCTCCTCCGGCTCCCCATTCGGCGCCGGTTCTACCAGCCCCTTCCTGCTCACCGACAACACCGGCTCTGCAGCGCCTCCTGGTGCCAGCTGCCCGCCACAGCCTCCTCTGCACATGATGATGGGCTATTGGTGACTGCGAAGGGGCTGAGGAGTCAGAGAACGGGCGCCGCCACGTGTATGTCTGCGACCCACACGGCTGCTCACGCTCCAGGCTGACCGCGACCCAGTACTGCATGAGTTTATAAAATGGATGAGTGGAAAACATTATAGCCGTCTCTATGCGTTTTGAACCAAATAGACTATTGAGAATCAGCAGCTTCAAAAGTGTATTGCAGGAGCTTGTTTCCTGTTCTGCCCCCCAGTTAGCTTGCCTGCGATCTTGTACGGATACTAACGTCACTGTGGATTGCGCTCATGCATTTCAACTCTCCTACGATCACTACAAAATGCACAAGTAGCTGGCAGGAAACAGCGGGGAAAATGGCATGACATCATGGGGGAGTGGGTTTACTTTGGGTCCGTTATGTCTCTGCTGTTGTACGCCGGCTCCTCGCAGTGAAGCTTGCATAATACGCATATTAACCAGCAAGCGTTGGGCAAACTGTGATTTTTTTTGTTGCTATTTGTGTGTTAGTTTTGCTGAAGCAATGCAAAATACCCAGGCTGATCAGAGCGGAGCCCCACGCTGCACTGGAAGCACACGCTTCGCTGGTGTAGTTGTCCAAAACAATCCAACAATATCGTAGTTTTTCTTTCTTTTTTTTTTTTGCTTTGTTTCAGGCTAAATGCTAAAGGCTCCTGCACCCGGACCCCTTTAGCTCCATGTCCTTTGCCACAACACTAATGCCGCCCCGCCACACTGCTTCTATGAAGTGTGAAGACATTCACCGAAAGCACTTTGGGCATCCCTACATTTTTCTCTGTGATTAATAATGCTAGGCTAATCTGCTAGCATGCTAATCTACATGTTTTCTAAAGGTTATCTAGCTATTATTAATTATTGGTCTCAAATCAGGAAATGTGACTAAAAACCAACTCTGCAAAAATCCAAGCCTTTCATTAGCGAATCATGCTTTGTCATCCAGTGAAATGGAAGCTGAGAGGCGAAGCGATAGATGGTACTGAGTGCGTCTCTCTTTGGCCTTGGTAGCGATTTATTGCGTTTATGTGATTCAGAAATGTAATAATACCACTATAACACTAATTTGTTCCCATGAATTCCTCTTCCTAATAATCATTCACTCTTTTTATTCTAAATTTGGCTGTAATGCTACTTAATTTTTCTAAACAATCAGGCTGATAAAAAGTATTTTGTAAATAATGCAGATAGTGATGCTAATTGTATGTAAAAAAAAAAAAAAGATTCTGATATTTTATACTACTACTATACTACTACTATACTACTACTTGAAACACTAAGACACTTTTCCAATATCCTACTAAATATTTGTATTGGCTTCAAGTTGGACTTAGTTCTCAACAAAACTTTTTAATATCAGGGGAAAAAAATCTATTAATCAGTGCAGCACCGCCGTGTGAATGTCAGATTATTGTTGTCTTTGGTGCGGCTATGATTGCATGTACGTGTGAATATGTAGTTACAGCTAACAGATTTCCTGCATTCATTACTGAACGTCAGCGCTAAGTCACAGCAGATAATGACATTGTAAACCAGCCAATAAGCTCCTTCCCCGCAGCAATCAATCATGAGTTGGCACTGCTTTGGTCAATTATGGTTGGGGGGGCAATTTCAGCATTTGTGTAATTTATTTATTCCTCCAGTTGGACTGCTTTGGGGTCTGAATTCTGATGGTGTGCCTTCGCACTGAACATGTTCTCTCTCACAGCAATCATAATTAATCCCCACCCACTTACGCCAGTGACACTGCAATGGTTTCCATAGCTACGGAACTTGTGCGTGGCTGCGTGAGGCGCCACCTGTACGGGCAGCGGCGCGGGGGAGGCCCGGTGAGAAGGGCCGCCGTCACCGCTGCTGCAGACCGGCCACCTTGCGTGCTGGTAACTTTCCTCTCGCTCCCTGCTGGACAGCTGCGCTTCTTTGCCTGTCCAGTATCTTTGCCTGCCGTCAATCTGTAATTCAACCTCGGTCATCAGTTTACGACACTCTGTGGCATCAAAAACCTTTGGCCTGTCCGTTCCTCATCTTCTTTATAGCAGGTACAGCTTAACGTATAATTTAAAGAATGATTAGCAAACTGGCTTGTCATTCAGGATGGACCTTAGCCTTGTGTTGTCTAAGACAGGCAACACAACCATCCTGTCCAAGACAATCATGTGTCGGATTATTTGCAGTGCTGTGATTGGAATTTAATATTCATTCATTCTTCCTTTCTTTCTTTCTTTCTTTCTTTCTGTTTAACAATTCATTTTTATGTAAGAAATAAATACAATGAAATGTATTTCAGGGTTTTTCAACAAATAACCAAGCCAAGAAAGTGGGTGCAAACACAGAATGATCCCTCTTCCATTCTGATCCTGGTTTTTCTCACTGCATTTCAAGCTGCAGTATTAAAACTGTGTTCAGGCCAGTGGCTTTTTTAAAGAGCAAAGCCTTACATACTGCGAGCACAATCTGTTAAACCAAAGTTGAGCACAAGAAGCACAGACTTTTAATACAGTAACGCGCCGTTCCGTGTTGGCCGTGCGATTCTGCTTGCTCAATCGTTTTCGTGCCGCTGGTCTCCTACGGAGCTCAGGCACTCGCCAGGTGCTTGCGGTTTTCTTTTGAAAGGCACACATCTGTCTTTACGGCGTCGGGGAAATTAAAAAAAAAAAAAGCAGGACGACAAAATGAAGTGCGAGAGCAGCTTTGTCTGCACAGACGGCAGCGGTGGAGGAGTGCCGAAGCTGGGCAGGCGGTGGGCAGGCGGCCAGCGGGCACCATTTGGGGATGCAGGCACCCCTCCTATTGGCATGCAGGGCCAGGTACACACTCCTGTCTTGAGACAGCTGTAAACTAGCAGCCCATGGCGCAGCAATCAGGTGCTGGCTGGCGCTGCAGGATGCTGAGGCGTCACAATGTGCAGCCCCGTTGGTCGAGCAGCCGTCGCACGCATCACCCTGCATACGGGAGAGTGACAGCACCGGCCCTATTCCTTATGACAGGATTGGGAGGGGGGGGGCGGAGCGACACCGAGCAGGGCAGGCAAAAAAAAAAAAAAAAAAAAGTTACTGTGGAACAAATGGCGACCTTTAGAAAGATTAATTTGTTTACCAACAAATGTTCTTGCTGTCATAGTCGGGCTGGGTGACCTTCACTCCCGTGTCTCCTGGTTGCGAGGATGCTGACTATCGTCATCTGTTAGCAGGAAGCTCTCTATCGCTCTTCCGCCGCCCGCAATGGTGGCGGCCGATTAATCTGCCGGGTCCCGGGCAATGAACGGAGCCTGAAATCCAGTCCATCATCATATAATAACATCCAATTCATCTCAATTAGCTGTAATAATTCCTGTAATAATTCCTAATCAAATTTTTCCCGGAGGATGGACAAGCCCGTATTGATGTGCTGTATTCAGCTAAATGGAAGCAGCAGAAAGTCAATATCCTCAGTGGAAAAATTCATAAAAGCGGGAAGTATGCACAATGGGAACCATATTCTTATAACAAGACCATAGGCCTCCAAAACTCAATAATCCCTCATGTGCAGTACTAACTCCATATTTAATTCAGCTGAGAAAGCGCCAAGATCGCTTCATTACACATATTACTCTCTCAGTAATATGTGTACGGGGAGAGGGGGGTACCACTGCAGCCGCTCCCCTGGGGTCCAAAGCTCACCCTCTGCTTCTGTGCCTGTGCATGTGCGTCCTCTTCCCTGGGTGTATTCAGGATAAGTACCTTGGTTGCCTTCAAAAACATGTGGTTATGAGCAGTGGTGTCCCTGATTTGGCCTGGGTGCATGAATACATACCCAGCGACGGACCACCATCTCCCCCGCCATGTGGCCTGGACCTCCAGCAGGAGATTCCAGGCTCACCTTGATGCTGCACTGGATAGGCAGCCAAGGAGGATCCATGAATGGATGGATAGATGTATGGACCCTGAAAAAAAGTAGATTATTGCAGGCAAAGTGCAACCTGCAATTCCTCCAAAGATAGCTGGGGAAGGGATTCATTTTCCTATTTGGTTAATTGCTTTGGGTGGCGTTTGGTCAGTCTGCCTCACGCTGACCGTGCCTTAAAGGTTCTGGAGTCAGCGTTCCAGCTTAGACGTCACACTTCCAATGAAGATGTCAGATAATTTTGCACTGTTTCATTTCAGCACTCGGACCAGAACGTATACCTGGTAGTCACATACCTCAGCTGCACACATTAAACTTACTAGATCAATCCGTGTCTCTACAAGCAAATGTAAGTACCCTGGGTGGAACGCGGCGGGGCGCAACCCACTGCAATAGGGATCAGGGCCTATGCCTAGAAGGGCATAGGTTCACTTCCTGTGGCTGGCAGAGGGACTGCTTCATTACTGGGTCCTTGAACAAGGCCCTCAACCCAAGTACTTCAAGGGGCCGACACTCTGACACCAAAACTGTATCTCTCAGAGAGCAAAATGAAAAAAAAGCTAAGGAATTTCAATGTATCTTGTGCAAGATAAACAATGTATCTTGTGAGTAATAAATAACAACCACTTAGCTAGTTAGAATCACGGTGACCTGCGGTAATTCCCGAAAGAACGGAAAGAATCAGACGATACACGATAGGGTGCAAAGCAGCGAGTCAACAGTCAGGGGCGACACATGTATCCAACTGCCAAATAATCTCACATTGCGGAAAAAGAAAAGACACGAACAGCGGAAGTACATGGAAACTGCGCCTGTTCTGAGCTGCGTGAAACCTGCATATTCGGAAATGCGCAACGAAAACGCCGCCGATGCGCGCTGTATTGCCGGTGTGATATGCTTCCCAATACTGTTCGTTAAAACGGGATTCATTCATCTTTTAATCATGCCGAACGGCAGTATTATATTCAGTGATAATGCTGCTTCTGAGTAAAGCAATTATTTCAATCAGTATGAGCAATCTTAACGCGGAGCGCTTCGCAGACCGCCTCTGTTTTGATGTAGGGAATTTAGCTGATTTATAAAATTGCCTCAGTGTTTAAACTAATAATACAGATGATGGATATTTGTATGAGATTTATATATTTAAAAGAGACAAGACATGCTATTTTCCAGCTTAATATCCTGTTACACGGATTTCAGGTTTAATAGACACTTGTAATAGACAGTTAAACAGTAAGCTTAATGGGGGTTATATGAAAATGAATGCTTGACATCAGTGACACTACATTTCAGATTAATGTTTCTCTCTATTTTTCATTGAAGATTAGAAAAACATTCACTGCTGGCGAGAGGCATAACTTTGATTGCTGTCTAAGCAACAGTCATATTTTTGTCAAAACCACTAAATTGCAGAATTTAATTCATCTGAGGTAAAACCTGCATGGGAGGTGAAACCACAACGCCGCGACAGACATCCGTATTAGATTGCAGGTTGTGACAGGTGAAAGTAATTGTATTTCTGGTAGAAATCGATGTATGAGGCGATGCCACATTGGACTATTTCAGCAAAGAATATCAACGTCTTTGCCACGAGATGTATGTATAAAACATGGATAGAGGGCCTTCCTTTAAATAACGTCACCTGTGAACTGACTTTAGCTATGATATATACATAGGCCTAAGTTTAAAGCATATAGCCTACCAACTCAATAAAATCATTTTAAATTAATCAGCTTTTAAAATAAGTACTATTTAAAATAATACTTTTTAATAATAAAATGCTTTTCTTAAACCTTTTTCTATTCCCATTCTATACTTCTCTACAACACCGACAGAAATTAATTTGCTGTTTAAAGTGTTAAAATATACAACTAAAAGTAATTTGTATGCATAGGTTGAACAAATCGGATTTTATAAGGTATTATACCGCCCGGGAAAAATAAGCTTTCATTTATTATTATTATTCACATTTGGGTCTATTATTATGGAGTAACTTAATCACCATTTGAAAGTTAAAATGAAGAAATTAAACACGTTTTGTGTTTGCGGAGGGTGAACGTTCTCGTTGTGCAAGCTACACCCCAGTCCACTAGGTGGCGATATGCATTTTAACAATTAATGTTTATATTCTAAAATACATAGAAATCCACCGAATTAGAATTACTGAAGTTTATAACATTTTTTTCCTGGCATTTATGACATCTTTGTTGTTTTAGTATGATTGTTCAGCGTAACGTAAATGGAGGTTTTTATAAAAGAACATTGGGTATCCCGGAAGCATTCAGGGCCCTTCCATGCCCCTTCTAGACCGTGCAGCTGACTTCGTCGGGATTCATCGCATCGTTTATCAGCAAACGCGCCCCCCACGGAGGCGACGCCGCGCCCGGCCCCCAGCTGGAAGCAGGAGCTGCCCCCGCCTCGGCGCTTCCCAGCTGCAGCGTTCCGCCTCGGCGTGTGGCCGCGTTTCGGCAGCCGGCTCCCGGCGTAAACATGTCCGCCGCGCAGGATGGCGGCCCGGCGACGCTGCCCTGCGTCCTCATTACGAGCTGCGACCCCGGTTTCAAGGAGGGGGACTTGGTTAAGCGTAAGTGGCCGACGCGAACACTACACACGCCGGCTAGCTGGGCTGCTAACCGAGAACGTTACCCGAAGCGGCCACCGGACCCTCGGCGATACACGGATAAAGGTGACAGCGAGCCAGGGCCGCCCAGCTGCCGCTGCTTTCCGCGCTGGTTCGCCGCGGTCTCGCTGGCTGTTCAGGCGGGTTAGTTAGTGGTTGCAGCTTTTTGGCTCCTCGCATTAACCCGCCGCCCTTGGCTGCTGTTCCCCCCGAGGCCCGCCGGCTGCTGCGCGGTGCGGGTTTAAACACCCTGCCTGTTTCCTACAGATCATCGTCGTTTATTCTGCGTTAACGTCCGTGAGAATTAAATGGCGACACACCGCAGTTAATGTTTCATACCTTCCCCGTGAAGCTGATATTAAATCATTGCATGTGTTCCATGGCTCGTGCGAGCAATGCACGCTTTCCAGTGTACAGTATTACGGAGATGTATTTTTTTCTGTATTCGTTTTAAGCATGCATCGTTAATTGTAAAAATAGAAACCCCATTTGTATTACAGCGGTCCAGTATTCCAAAATACCAATTTTTTTGTGTCTGTTAAGAATTATTTTAGTAGCTATGGAAAGTGTGAATGGAGCTGTCTGTCATTTCAAACGGCCAGCAACTTCGGTAATAACTTACACAGCGAGCTGCCGGTGGTCTGTCGAGTTGAGCTACTTTGTCGAGTTAGGCTACCGTAGTGCTAATCGATAGCGCCCCCCCCCCAACGCTTACCTTAACCCTAACCCCTAAAACCTAATCCTAAAACGGTGGAACTGCTCATGCGCAGAAAGGCTCGATAGCACGTCTCGATAGGTAGCTCAACTCATCAGAACACCTGCTGCCTTCTCATGAATTAAAAAGCAGACACATGCAGTATAATATGTTACAACTGCTCGGCTACATGTTACAACTTCTGTCTTGGTCTTAAAGGCCACGATGCTGCATCTGGCTGCTTTCCGCTAGGTGGCAGTGTTTAGCTGGCTTGTGGGGACCAGAGCAGCAACCCGCAGTCAAAAGTGCCGAGTAGCAACAGCCATGGGCGTCATTAGGTACGATCACTCGGGGCTGTAGCCCCGGGTATTTTGCCCCCGATGCCAATCTTCCTTCAAAAACAAATAAGTCAAGCCCCAGGTAAACCTGGCTTAGACTCGGATCTTTTCAATAGCTAGAAACTCCCCTAGCAACAGCCCCAATAATAATTAATGGGGTTGCATATTTATTTTGATCAGGAGATACCTCACTTTGTTATAATGGCATTTAATCGTTTATTAAAAGGTCAGTTGTTACATTATAGTACCTCCAGTCACATGTTTTTTTCACACATTAGCCAAACATTTGAAGAAAGAAAATGTTTGATCTGTGCAAACCTACTCTTCTGGTAGAAATTTCTGGGCATTAGTACCTTAGGTGAGTCTGCATTTGGATAAATAGTTTCAGGAAGTTGTGCCCCTGTTAATGCTGACGGGCCTCTGGTTTGATGGATTGAGCAGTTCCTGCTTGAGCCAAGCATGACAGCACGGTCACTGGGTGACAGTGACCCTCCAGTCACTCATCCTCTCCTCTCCTCTCATCTCGAAGAAAACCAGATGTCAGCCGCATGCGCCCCAAAAGCTGGCCACCTTCGGTCAGATTTCCGTTCTCCTTTCCACTGAGCTGGGGCGGGGGGGAGACACCCAGGTTTGGGAATGAATGGAGTTCATGACAAAACCAGATGTGACCCATATTTAGTTCTGACTTAGGTCTGATTTTTAATGGAAATGCCACATTACCGTTGGTGCTGAAGCTTTTCTGTAGCAGCGGGGAGAGGATTAAGATCACGGCATGACTGACGCCTCACGCTCAGGAAGCACGCAAACGCTCCTTTCCGAATTAAATGCAGCAACAACAAAAAGTTGTCCTTTTTATAGACTGTGTGATCCCTCTTGGAATGTAGAGCAGAATCTTTAAGGTTCAAACAGTGAAATACTGAAATGGCACTTTTTTCACAAGCTTTGGTTTAGATCTGTAAAATTAGAGATGCACCAATGGTATTTCCCATAGCCAAACCCGATTTGCACCAATGGTATTTCCAGTAGCCAAACCCGATTTGCACCAATGGTATTTCCCGTAGCCAAACCCGATTTGCACCAGTGGTATTTTCCATAGCCAAACCCGATTTGCACCAGTGGTATTTTCCATAGCCAAACCCGATTTGCACCAATCGTATTTCCCATAGCCAAACCCGATTTGCACCAATCGTATTTCCCATAGCCAAACCCATTTGCCAATTTCATTTTAAGCCTGACCTTCCCAAACCTTTTCTGGCTGATTCCGATTGTCTTAGTCTCATAATAATTAGCAAACTAAACATTTTTCACACTTCTTTACTGAACTTGGCTTTCTGCAAGCAAAATTTTTTAAATGACCTTTTAAAAAAAAAATGCTTACGCAAGTATCAAATTAAATTGGTTGTTCCAAATAGTTTAACGGTACTTCCTCCAGGGACGACTTATGACTTACAAACTGTGAATTTAATGTCTCCATCCCACAGTGTAAAGTGTCGTACTTCACCTATCACAGAGCATTAGTGGGGGCAGGAAAGGTGAGGGGTGGGTGATAGAACCTGTGGACAGAGACTGGGGGGGTGAGCAATATGGCCAAAATGTCGTCATGACATTTTTGGCTTTAAGCACAATCTACAATATGGATCAGAATATTTTGTATGTTGTAATGTTTGTCATTTAAAAAGACCAGCTGTGTTGGCAACTTTTTTGTGAATGGTACCTTTGCAAAGTTTACAAAATATGGTACATTAGTCTGTGACAGATTTCGCGAATACAAACCAATCAAAGCAGAACCTTTTTTGCAGTCAAGTCGCACTTTATTCAGCAGTGTAGCCGACCCGCATATAAACCATGTGCTGCTTACCGTGTGACATGAGTACAGTATTTTTAGCAGTCCCATGGTATATAAAGTTTGTTTTTCCACAAGCTAGCTAACTGGATAAAAAAGATCAATTAAGTTTTTAATTCGAGATCTAGTCACTAAATTGATATCAACTGAGACAAAGAAGTGAGATATACTAACAGCGCTGAGATGTTATGCAGGCTGAAATAGCTTTTTCGCATCAGTCTGTGTTGTACTGTACTGTCGCGGCCATTTCCGGTCACGAGCCGATCGATCGTTGCATCCCTAGTAAAAACGTAACGGGTGAACCATAATTAAATGGAGAGATTGTAAATCGGTAACCTGGTTTGCACTGTAGCGAAAATCCGACATGCAGCACATTTACCAGATGTGGTAAATCCTTGTTTTCAGAGATCCTTGGCGTATCGATATTGCCAGAGCCTGCCCAACAGCAGGGGGCAGTGTGCTGGTATCCATGGACCATCAACAATAAGTACTACACGGCAGATGTCAGCCTGTGCGTGGTGCCCAGCACGTTTCAGATGACAGGGGACATTGCCAAGGCGGTGCAGGCTTTCATCATCTACTTTGACAGCAGAGAGGTGAGAGGGAGGGAGAGACCGATGCGGTGAGACTGGCTTTCCTCTGTGTCGTGTGTTCATCTCTCTGACCTTGTGGACGCTCTTACCCTATGTGTTGAGAGCGGGGGTCTGAGCGGCGTGCTACCCTGGCTGCCTGTGGTGGAGGAGCTGGCCCCGGAGATACTCATCCTGGTTTGTGACCACGTGCTGGACAGTGGTAGGTCTCTTCTCTCCGGTCCGGTCTTAGTGGGGGTGGTGGGGGAGTGAGCGCCGGGGTGCACGGACGTGAGCCGGTGTGTCGCCCCCGCAGGAGTGAGCCGACATCAGGCACAGCAGTGGTGTCTGTCCCACACCTTCGAGCTGGTGGAGCTTAACCCTGAGGACCTGCCGGACGAGGACGGTGAGACCCGGAGACGGTGCTGCCAGCAGCCATTCAGGCGCCATGGCTCCTGCCCTCCTCTCACTCTCCTGACCTCCTCTCACTCTCCTGACCTCCTCTCACTCTCCTGCCCTCCTCTCACTCGCCTGACCTCCACCGTCTCCTTTTTAGATGACTTTCCAGAATCCACAGGAGTGAAGAGGATCGTCCAGGCACTCAATGCCAATGTCTGGTCGACCGTCGAGATGAAGGAAGGTAGGGTGGAGGTGTTTATTGCAATGAGTCATTCGTCACTTAAGGTTGAGCATCCTTCTGTGTAAATGGCTGCTTTCTATAGTAGTGACATCTTTGTTGTCACTGGCTGAGAGGCGGTTTTGCTGGAAAAATGAGGTCCCTTTTTCTTAATTAAAACACTTATACCCAGCAGACAGACAGCACTCTGAGTGACCTAAGCTGCTATGGGGGCGATTGTCATTCGCGCTGGGGGGGCTGATGGCTGCCCCATCACCTCATTTTCCGCTCGGCCTTTACATTTTGCCCTCCTGCAGTTAATACCTGCATCCTGTGAGATGTCCTGCTTACAGGGGGGGGCTGTGTGTAAACGTGTTTCATTCTCAAGTGTCCAGATGCGTTGAGCGCGCTGCTGCTGAAGCACCATCTCACCTTCTCCACCTTCTCACAGAGCACAGCCAAGGTATCGGCTTGATGAGTAGCCTGGTAGCGTCTCGAAATAACAACCGCCACGCAAGCCAGGAGTCCCACGTCAGTGCCAGTATTCTCCTGTTTAAATATATGTATACTTTAAAAATTAATGAAGTATGTGTGTTCAGTATGACTGTTAAGGATTTCTACCTTTTTAATTTCTTTGAATGACACATCAACTGTTAATCGTGTCCTGTCTGACAGTCTCCCCGCCCGCCAGCAGAGGGCGCCAGTGGTAACAAAGCGGAAGAGAGGACCGAAATGGCTGCCAACGCTGAGCCAGGGAATAACATACTGGGTGAGTGGACAGTGAAGCCGAACAGTGATATCACGTGGTATTTGTATTATTACTTATCTTATAATGTTCAACTTCCTCAGACCCCACAATAGACGTAGACATCCAGGAACTAGCAAGTCTCACAACCGGGGATGCAGATGTTGAAAATTTTGAACGCTTATTTACCAAACTAAAGGAGATGAAAGGTAAAACAAAAACACTGGGTCATAGATTATGCATCACAGAGAGATCTCATTATTTTTAAGGATTAACAATTTCATTAAATGGAAATACTGGATTTCCACAGTGCTGGACAATGTTGTAGTGCAGTATATCATTATCAAAGAAGCGCTGTACATAAAATTCGCTCAATAAATCATTTTGCTGCATGTGAGGATTTTAAAATGGTCTTATTCCAGAGTCCTGCACCACTGATCCACAGTGGAATCTTAAGTCTTTCTCCTGATCTCTTTGAATAACAGATAAGGCGTCCTCGTTACCCCACGAAGAGAGGAAGGTCCATGCGGAGAAGGTAGGAGCCCCCTCACTGACCTACGGTGCCCTCTGAATGACCACACTGTGGCAGGCAGCAGTGACTGTACAGGACGGTGTGCAAAGACTGTGACTGCCAAGGTCTGCGTTGGTGTGTCACTGTAATAACGCAGGTGTGGTGTCTGCAACTGCAGGAACAGGATGCAGATTGTTTGCTATGGTTTACCTTGTTTGTTCAATGACAGACATGGGGGGGGGGGGGGCTTTAGAGCCTTTTTAACTGTTACTGTACCTCCTAATATTTTTCAGGTTCATGCACTTAGAGAAGTGGGACAACTGAGACCAATATCTCTTATAAGGAGATTATATATATATACTGTATATATATAAGTTTCACATTGTTCAATGAGTACTTGGGTATCTTCGTGTGGGGTTTTGATAATTCGGATAGATAAAGCTCAATTTTAGATTTAACATTTTTTATTAATGTTCAAAAATGATACCCTAACTGTCTGGAATTAATGATACTCAATAATATGGTGGCTAGTTACATTAAAACTTTTTTTTTAATGGTTTGCTTGTTTTAATTATAGGCGTCTGGAGGAGTGTTTCTGTAAAATTAGCTTTACGGAGCTGGGTTTTGCTGCAGGTGTTTTATATGTCAGTCTGTATTAGAAATAGGTACCCTAGTGGTATTTATCAATAGTGCTTTTTGAACATAAAGGGACCTACAAGCTGTGAAATCTAAAAGGAATTTGATGACGTTTTATCAGGTGAGATTCAGCTGTATGGGGGGTGGCTTTGTGCTTTGTAACGGCGTTTAAATCCTTGATTCGCTGCAGCTGTAAGTCCTGACAGACACTGCCGGTCTGTCCCTCAGGTCGCCAAAGCCTTCTGGATGGCGATTGGAGGAGACCAGGATGAGATTGAAGGACTGTCATCTGGAGAGGACAGCTAATACTTGGCTGGCAGATGCTCCATCCTGTCGTCTGCTTGCATTGACTCTCTCTTGGCCCACGAAGTCCAGGACCCAGGATTTTGTGGGGGGGGGGGGGGGAGGGTGCTGAGAATGACCACCTTTCTCTTGGCTTGTAATGCCCTGTGTTCCCAGGACATGAGGCAGTAACGGGCAGTGACATAGTGCACGTTACTTAGCATTGATCATGGTGGAGGGTCTGAGACGGCCTTGCGTCATACCCCACTGCAGAAGACTGCAACCTGCTCTCAGCTCATCCTTCAAGACTGTCTTCTACTGATGTCCAAAAAAAAAACTACACTCCACAAGGTTTGTGTACAAGCATGTCTCTGGGTTTTTTTACCATAATTATGTGAAGTAGACTCAACAAAAGCAAACCACTTTTGATTCATCTTCAGTATAGACGTTCAGCAACTCCTCTCAGATTTCTTCAGAACAGATTGTTTTGTTACATAAGATGGGAACCGGAGGGTAATTTCAGTGATTATAGTATTTTAAGAGTTGTATTAAAGATTGTACACCAATATAAACAATTCTGTGAGCAGATGTTCCTGTTTCCAAAGTTATTCTTTGCATCGGAAATCTCAGCTGCAGAGAGTGAAATGCATTCTTTGCCTGCCTGCCCTCCCACCCGGCTAGTGACTGCAGACTTAACATCAGAGCAGTGAGGTGGGGGGGTTATGATCTATGTGACCCGTAACCCCGCAGCTGAAGGGGCTGCCTGCTGCAGGTGGCAGGCCTGTAATTATGCGACAACATCTGTCGGGGGGGGGGTGGCCACATTACCGCTCATTATCTCAGCCGGAAAGAAACTGGTTTGACTGCGTCAAGGCGTCCCCCCGCTTGGAGGAGGGTCCACCGTTTGCCAGTAAGGAACGCCCATGGCCAACAGACACCCCAGCCAGGCAGTGGAGGCTAGAATGGCCAGGCGGAAAAGCCCAGATCTGCGGTCGCTGCAGCTGAAACTAATGGAGGGAGCTTTAAAAAAATAAAAATAAATTTTCTGGACTGGCTTGCTGGAAAGAGGCATTCAAGTTGACCTTATTTAGGAACATGTGTGTGCATCAGCGTCAATGAACATTTCCAGACTGAAAAGCATACAGCATAAGCTCACTCACGGGAGGGGGGGTATGACCCAGATCTACAGCATTAAGAGCAGCGAGACCCTGCTGGACCCAGTTTGGAGTATTTTTGGGCTGATAGTCTTTCACCGTAATTATAGTACAGTACTTTGTCACTGCGGCACACGGAGACTTTGTTCGCTTTTGTAGAAGATGAAAAATGCTTAATTCACTTTCAGTATTTATTAAAAGACCAACAAAATACAAAGCAATATTTTAAATGGAAAGGATATATTTTTTTTTTATACAAAAAGGACACCTAAGACTGAAAAAGCACACACACACGACTAAGCACCAATTAAAGGCTACATTGGGAAATCAAGAACAAGTACTGAAACGGGGGATGAGTACATTTTTAAAAATATAAATTTTAAATATCCGTAGAGGACATTTTATAATAGTCAGGCTGGCTGATTGGGGTGCAGGTGTGGAAGGAACACCTCCAGGCCCTGATGACAGGAAGGGGCCACGGCAGAGAGGCCTGGGACTCGCTGCTGTACCAGTGCAGTGCGCTCTGTGACAGATTAGCTTGAGGGGGACACACAAGCTGACTGGAAAGGAAAACTTCAAACCCACCAGTATCCACTTAGACCATCTCTAAACAAGACAAACTAAACAAAGCACTGACTAATGCGCTGGATTTAATAACTGCTAAACGTCACGTGCACCATCGTGCTATGCAGTGGGCGTGTGCCTGCTTTCCATCCCCATACTCGGCTGGCACCTGCCCACCCATCATGTGAGAGACTCCTGGGGGCTGGGGGCTGAGAGCGAGGGTCCCGCCCTGCACCCGAACACGCCACTGGGTCTGAGGGCTGTGGGGAAGGAAAAAACCAGCTCTTCAAATTAAAAGAAACATTCTTCACTGGAAATTTTTAGCAAATCAGGAAGGGAAAGGGGGCTTATCGGGAGGGGGGGGGGAATTTCACTTTTAAAAACCAGCCTCTGCAAACTGCTGGTTCTGTGGACATGAGTAGCAGGACGCACCATCTGCCCCTCTTCCTGGTACATTACAGAGGATTGTTTGTGTTGAACCACATTACAATAAATACCTTTCTAAAAATCTACTTGGTACGAAAGTCTACTGTACAGAGTGGAAACTTCAGAAAATGCATCTTTATAGAAATATATATAAAGATCCATTCTTTCCTCAAGCTAGTTTAAAACCCAGGATGGTCCTGTTACCGACACACACTGCTCTGGTATCGTCACACGCGCAGTAACCAGGAGAAATGGCTGGTCTCAAGGGCCCCTCCCGGGCGTCGCCGTCACGTTAGCTGGGATTATGGCCTGAAAACAATTAAACGAAGCCCAGTAGTTATACCAGCTGAAGGTATCTGCATGTCTTGCCGACACACTCGCTCCTATATACCGTGTCTTGGAGGTCAGGGCAAGCACCACACAACTCTGTCAAGGGTGGGCACTCTAGAGCTTTCTTCTCCATTAGTGTTAATGCCACAGAGCCCTTTAAATCACACTTCATTGCTCTGCACTGCCACCTCCATATGGCAAAAAAGAAAGCAAATAGCAATACACTCCTGTATTTTCAATACAGGACTTTTTTTTCATGCAAAAAATATATATAATAAACTGGTTCAGTTTCTCTCTTCATAAAGTTTTGTTCAAATGTTTAGCTTTGTCAAAATGCGCATCTAAAAATAGACCCAAACACCATGACACTTTGGCAGAGTTGGAACAAACGTAGCTGCATTTTGTCCAAGAGACACTGAGAAGTTAATATACTGATTGGCTTAAGCACTACTGCATAAACTACTGAATGAACGCATTTTACAGTCCCGATAGAAAACTACCGCCATAAAGCACTAATCATACGCACACGTGACCCCGCACTGGGAACGCGTCCGGCCTGCACCAGAGGCTCCGCTTAAAGGTGGGGCGGCTCCCCCAGCAGGCAGAGACCACGCGCCCAGCTGGGGACTGGCTTAGCGCCCGCTGTGCCAGCTGCCCGACATGGTGACATCCCAGGGCAGAAGGGGTCTTCGTGGCTGCAGTGCGGCCCTAAGCATTGTACAGGACACTCAGGATACCCGAGCGACTTTGCAGCCTCACTGGTGCATTCAAGGCGGATAAGAAACAGACGAGGAGCAGCATGCAGCTCGCAATGCAAGGAGCCGGGTGTGATCACTCAGACACAGGCACCTCCGCCCCTGCTCTAAACTACTAACACTATGAGTACTAATAAAAAAATACTGGGGGGGGGGGTTTACAAAACATGATGCATAAAAGCATCTTACTGGGTATCCCTTTAAGAGCTGCTCTGAGGCGAAAATGGCGGAATACCTCATGGAAACTATACATACTATACATTTAGCATATT
This sequence comes from Paramormyrops kingsleyae, assembly GCF_048594095.1. Classification (NCBI taxonomy): domain Eukaryota; kingdom Metazoa; phylum Chordata; class Actinopteri; order Osteoglossiformes; family Mormyridae; genus Paramormyrops; species Paramormyrops kingsleyae. The sequence continues at coordinate 9,275,871 of NC_132807.1, read as the reverse complement.
TATGATCAACCTCCAGCAATCTTTATTCTTCTGGCCTATGAATAAAACTAAAACCGTACAATTTCAGTGAAATCTGTATTTTTTTGTTCTATACAAAAAAAGTGTAGCATGGTTCATTATCTAACACGAGATATATGTACAACTGAAATGTGCAGATTATTCCGCTGACGTTTTAAAGTCACTCTCACTGCTTACATGCTACAGCTGTTTGCAACTAAATGCCAATTTTTTTCCTCCCCAAACAGCCGCAGTGACGAGGACCGCGCGGACACACCATACTGCAGTGACGAGGACCGCGCGGACACACCATACTGCAGTGACGAGGACCGCGCGGACACACCATACTGCAGTGACGAGGACCGCGCGGACACACCATACTGCAGTGACGAGGACCGCGCGGACACACCATACTGCAGTGACGAGGACCGCGCGGACACACCATACTGCAGTGACGAGGGCCGCGCGGACACACCATACTGCAGTGACGAGGGCCGCGCGGACACACCATACTGCAGTGACGAGGGCCGCGCGGACACACCATACTGCAGTGACGAGGACCGCGCGGACACACCATACTGCAGTGACGAGGACCGCGCGGACACACCATACTGCAGTGACGAGGACCGCGCGGACACACCATACTGCAGTGACGAGGACCACGCGGACACACCATACTAGCTGTACTGTCTGTAATGCACTCATCCCCTTTGCCAACACATGGACTACAAAAAAAAAAAAAAAAAAGTGCTAAGAAGGTTGCATGAAGCGAAGGCGGCGCTTGTCCCCCCTGCTGGGTACCGGGGGGAGGGTGGGCCCTTCGCAGTACTCTCACGTCTCGGGTTTTGGTCTGTGCTTTCGTTGGTATGTGCCGAGGAAGCTTCCCCCCTCCCCCCCTGGTTTTTTTAGGACACGCTGGAGCATCGGATGCTGGGGGAGCCCATCTGGGTGAGGACCTTGTCCAGCCACTGCAGGGGTCCGTTTAGGTGCAGCTCAATCCAGCAGGGGGTGCTGGTCACAGTCTGCCGCCTGGAGGGGGAGAGAGGGCACACCCAGAATGATGTTAAGCGTCTTCCCTGCAATTTTCACCTCTCGTGGAGCTGATGTTGCACTTTTCTATCTTGCCGTTCTGCTGGCCTCTGACGGCAAGACAAGCTAACAGATAAAACAAATGAAGCTGGTAGCAGCCTGATATCCAGGCAGTAATTCAGCCCTTAGCTGTGTCTCACGCAGGCAGAGCGCCAGCCTTGAGTGAGAGAGAGACTCCTGCACTCAGACTCCTTTTTGACCATTCCTCAGCTTCTGAAAGTCTATAGAGATGAAGCTCTATTCCTGCCTCCAGAGACTGAACTTTGCATTTCGAAGACTTCTTTAATACAGGCCTTCACAGAGCTGGCAGGCAGTATCCTCTTCACAGCCTCTGTGAGGCCCCCTCGCTCCAAGCGACGCCCAGGTGCCAGAGCGATCACGGCCCGCACAATGCCTGAGTGATGCGTGGCGGCGGCAGCCATTCACCACCTCCCGCCTTATTACCGTGACGACGGAGGAGGCAGAACACACTGTGCTGCAGAAGCCGACGCCGAAAGCTTTCTAGACTAAAGGAGTGAAGACTGTCTATGTCCCACCACACAACCAGCAGCCAGATTCATATTCTAGCTTCAAAAGTGACAGAGCTTCATTCCCTCCTTTTAACATGCTTCGCTTATAATAAAAAGGGCATCAAGGTCGTTTTTCTTAAACAGGGCAGGTACCTACTCCTGGCTCTGCAGCCTCAAGTCAGGGCAGAAATCTAGATACACACATTCATTCATAGAGCACAGTTCTGTCCGTAGCTGTAACAGACTTCAGATTTCGCATCTCTACTCGGGACATGCAGATACTCGTCAGGGCCTGACAGGCGGGGCTAAGACACCTGTGATGACTCTGTCAAACCGTTATCCTCCTCCCTAGTAACCGTGCGTGAGAAAGAGCTCTAACCTGACCAAGCTCCAAAATCAGTTCATAAGCTGGGCTCCCCAGGAGATCTCCCTGGTCAGGAGCGTACAAATGGCTCCAATTACAGCTGGATTCCCCCCCCACAAACACTGAGCTTACTCATGATAGCGTAAGGCTGGGATGGGGGTTACACGTGCTTCTTGACGCAGCACGCTTAAAAACTTGGCATGGAAGGGCAGCAGAATCCCATCTAGATCAGACGGGCCAGACTCATGTGGTGATTCACCTTCAGCCCCCCCTCCCCTCTCGTCACCCTCTCCCTTTCCCAAGCCCTGGAGGATAAGCGCAGTGCTGTGAGTCACGCAATCGCAAGCCCTGCCCGTTGCTGTGCACGCTCCGCCGAGCTGCGGACCCACGCTTCAGCTCTCTACCCCGTGACTCACTGGGAACGCATGGCCAGCTGAACTGCGTCTGAATCACTGCGACGCTACAGGCTTGGAAACTTCAAACTCCAACAGCTCATTTTTTTTCTCTCGAGTGTTTTGTGAGCTTTAAAAATTGTTTGCCAGTAAAGAAGACAGTCGGTGGGGCAGCAGGGGACTCGTGGAAACCCCAGTAAATATTTCCCCTTTATTTAGGAGCCCCAGAGAGGTGTGTGTGTATTTTGGGGGGGTGGGGGGCGATCGTTAGAGCTCTCACCTGTATTCGGCTCCCCAGCCCTTTACAAAGCTCATGCGGATGGTGCACATGCGTGTCAGCTGGTACACGGCCTCGAACCCCTGATTCACAGACTGGGCCAGCAGGGCGGCGAACTCCTGGTTATTGAAGATCTTCAGGTTGCAGCCTGAACGGCAAACAAGCAGAAGTGCTTCGTTGGCAGGGGAAGGAGCTGCAGTGACAGACACGCGCTAGCGGGCAGTGGGGCAGGCGGCCGCTTGGGTCTCCCCCCCACCCCCGTGGGTGAGGCTCACCAGGCGGGATTTTACACACGGTGGCCGGGTGCCATCCATAGCGCTGGTTGCAGTTGGGACTCTGGACAAAGATGGCGCTGTCACTGAGACACTCAGCGAAGACCTCACCCCCGATGTAGTAGAGCCGCACTCCCCTACCTGGGAGGGCGAGACGAGTCTGCGCTAAGCGACCGCACCTCAAAGGCTGGACGAGTTCTCCTCAGCCCGTTACTCGTGTAAAGAAACCCGGAACCCAATACATCAGATTTAAGAACATCACTACATCACACTGGCTCATCAACCCAAGGCTGAAGTCAACCACAGTGATGCATAAACAAGGCTTATATTACAATTAAGGGCAGCTGGCCCAGTGATCACTATGAAAATGGCATTAATACCTTTCATTTCAGATTTCTCTGACTGATGCAGGTCCTCATGACCACTGAAGTATCCAGACTACTGTGCTCCCTCAACCCTTACTGCTGTTTATCAGTTTGAAGGCTGGATTCTGGGTGCCTGATCCCGCCATTTAAATACGTCTACTGGGCTGAAAAGCGGCAGATCCCAGAGGGAGCCGAGCGGCAGGGGTACCAATGTGGCGGCGCGTCAGCTCCACACCGCCGTTGCGGTTGACATTGGACAGCAGGCCCAGGCAGAAGCGCTCCGAGTTGGAGGGGTCGGTGAAGCCGTCCACGGTGAGCGAGGGCTGCGACGCGTGGAAGGTCTCCCCGACGCGCTGGTTCAGCTCATAGTAGGATATGGAGCACCAGAAGGCTGGCTCACAGTAGGTCACTGGCTGCAGGTCTGCCAGAGGAGACAAGCCACGGGGCGGAGAGGATTAGGGAACAAGGGACGTCAGAGGGAGGAGGCAAAGGGATCAACGGTACTCTGACATCAGCCTTTGCATCAGACCCCAGAAACCCACGGCAGGGATGCGGAAACATGGCCGCCACTGGAAGGCTGGGGCAAAAGTGGTAAATTACATGGTTAAGAGGAGCTCTTGGTAAAATACAATGAAAAGGCTTCTCTATTGGCTCCCCACCCTTTCATCTTAACACAGGCTCAGAACAGCAGAAGTCACCGGGCCGGCCATGTAAATCCTGACATATATTACAGATATATTTCGAAGGCGCTCGTCATGTTGCGATGGTCCGCTCAGCAGGCGGCTGGTATCTTGCCGATAACGTGAACTGGAAAACAAAGGCTCCTATCACCAGCGGCTTCCCCCTGCCCTCAAAGGCGTCACATAAGAGCCACAGGCGCGGCGCGCTGGCCGTCTGCCTGCATCCGCTGTCAGCAATACCGGAAACCACTTCAAAACCCATAGGTCTGTCACTTTGATGGTTTCGACCAATGACAGCCAACTAAGTAACTGATGCAAGGGAGTCAAAGCAGTCAGGGAATGACGACGTATGCCGGGGACCTCAAGGCCAACATTACTGCAGATATTGCAGAGAAACGCGTATGTAAGAACCGCTTCCAACATGGCGTCTGTCCTGTTGTTGCTTATGCTCAAACATGGGCATTAGAGTATCTGTCAGGGGTCTCTCACTGCCAGTGAGGCTGACTGGAGGGGAGGGGGTCATTCAAAGTACTCTCAAAAATAGACTTGATGTACATCTAGAAAACTGTCAGCCCTTCCTCACTGGGAGATGGTGATATCATCTGAAGGGGTATTTTTAGGAATGAGGATGCAGGCAGCCATCACCTCTGCACAGCTCTGTGCAGTGCACAGTCTGAAGTACGTTACCCCTCCACTGTAGCGGAAATGAAGAGGAGGCACTGATCTGGGGTCTGAGCGGTCAAGTACCTAATTGCAGAGAGCATCAAGTCCTCCTCTTTTCCAACGCTGAGGCACAGATTTCTTTTACAGAGACAGAGAGACAAGCTTGCCGGGGTGAGAGTGAGGGTTTAAAATTTAACGGGATATTTTTTTGAACTCGAGCATCTCATCTGAAGGGCTTCCTGACAGCAGAAGTGAACATGCGGTGCACATAGATCTGCGGAGGATGACGCCACACTCAGCAACACTCCTCACCTAGGTTGCTGTGTGCAGGAGACACCGGGTTCGGCGACAAGTTAGGAGAACCTGTCGAAAGACGAGAAGCACATGAGCCGGCGGGTCCTGGGCGGCCAGCGGAGGCCGGGGCGAGAAGCCCTCGCTGCTCACCCGCATCCATGCTGTGGTTCATCTGGTGATCGCTGGTCTCTCCATCCTCGCTGAGGTATCCCGGAGGTGGTGTTTCTGAGACATGCGAAGAACATCATAAACAAGGCCTTCTCGCTACAGCACAGCGCCAGCTAATCCCTCCGCAGCTAGCCAACCGGGCAGCGTGCCTCTCTGAGCCAGGCTGATGCCATGCTGTGTCCAAAGCCAGTTAATTAAGCTTAGGTAGGTAGTGTTCTTGGTGGGGGGGGGAGGGGATATATACTCATGACAGATGGCAAATAAAGAAAGTCTACTTTAAGGTCTGGTTATGGCCTCGGCCGCCCTTTGCTGTGTCTTCCGTAGCACGGTCAGCTCTGAGGCTGACAGCTTTGCATTGCTCCAGCGAGGCGGGTCCCTGCCAACCCCCACCTCCCCACCTCAGGGCTGGACACGCTCCGACGAGCGTGCCAAGAGCCCCGGCTCGAGCCGGCTACTTCTTGGCTTCTCCCCCATTTCCTCTCCTGACACACTTCTGCACGGCCTCCCGGGCGAAGTGGAGCCAGCGGCCGCCACCCGAAAACCCTCAGCGAGGAGAAAGAGTGACTCTGCTAGACACTGGGCCCCTGTCTGCCTGCCTGTCTGTCTCACCCACTCACCTGGGATGTAGTTACCCTGGGGCTCGATGCCAGCTGGAAAGTTGGTGTTCTCTGGGATGGAGTGGCTGTAGTCGTCCAGCGGCGGGAATTCGCTCGGGATATCCGTGTGGCGCGGCACGAGGACTGGAGGAAGCACTGCCGAGGAACGGGGGAACATCTCAGCGGTCATTAAAGCCGGCCGCTGATGACTGCGCAGGCAGCAGAACCGCCACGCTCCTCATAACCACCAAACTTAGTGAAGAAAACGTCAGCTGCTCAGACTGACTGCATCAGACGCACTGCTAAACGAGCGCAGTGGATGGTTCCACAACAGACAGTAACAGGAGAGAAGAGGCCTCTGACTACAACAGGTGAGATTATAGCTCTGTCCACGGCGGATGGTGCCACTCGCCGCCCTGCCGGCTTTACCTGGTGTCTCCACGCGCTGGTAGTGGTAGGGGTTGACGCAGACCTCGTCCTTCTTCATGTGGAAGGCAAAGTCACAGAGCTCCACAGCACGCAGCTCGTGGTGGCTCTGCAGGTCCGGCCAGCGCCACAGGCGGCAGTAGATAACGTGGGGCAGGCCCTTCCTGTGGGACACCTGCAGCCGGCCGTCCAGGGACCTGGGGAGGGGGGGGGGGCGCAGAAGCCTTCAGCTTGCCTGCCTCCAAAACACCTGCCCCACCCACACTGATTAATCTGCTTTTTTTCTGCAGAATTTCAGGAGTCAATGAATATTCGATTTCTTTTCCTACAGCACCCTTCACACTCTGCTTGTCCGCGCGGGGGGGGGGGGGGGGGTTACACGGCCTCCCCTCTTCCCTCCCAGGCCGACCGCGGTCTACGCAAATGCCGCCGCTGGGGATCCATGTTCCTGCCTGAGAGAGAGACTGGCCCTTTCACCCAGATCCGAGAGGCACCACTGGGAAGGAGCCCCTCCCCGGCTACATCATACGCCGCGGGTCACATGTGCAGCCACAGAAACCAGCTCCATATTCTGCATTTAATTTCATGTGAAATAATATACAAAGCTAGACTCAATGGGACTCCAATGAAGCATTCCACAAAAACATTCAGAGGCACTAAAAAAAAAATCCTAAAATTACCGCTTACAGAGCAGAATAACCACGACCCTATAACTTAGCCGTTTCAAGTCAGAAGTCACTCCAACATACTGACATCTAACACTGTTATAGTGCCAAAGCCCGAAGATCACAGACTGACAATTCGGTGAAGCAAATGTTGTTTCACCACCAGGGAAAACAGGGCTCAGATTTGCCCACAGCTTTTAAAAAGTCAACTAGATGACCCCTAGCTGCATTAAACATTATTCTACTGCAGGTACCGTCCAAAAGGACAGGGCTTTTTACAGCGATTGTCACTCTGCCAAGTTAACAGGAAGCAGGAAACTCGTCCACCCTGCTGTTAATTCTCAGTCATTAGACAGGCAGCTATTAGGCCACTTAAAAGCCAGAGACCACCTCAAACTGAAACATTGACAGTAATGTTTCTTAACGCCCTGCAGATTCCCTGTTTTATGCTATTAAAAGTGTAAAAACTACAATAAAAGCTTTAAAGAGAGAGCAGAGGCCAAAGGAGTGGCACGAAATCCGTAAACTGCTCATTTCCTCCAGCTTCACACATCAACGAGCCGGTAGTCATGGTAAAGAGCGAAGGTTAACGAGCAGGACACCAGCAGGCTGAGGGCATGGAGATGTGGAGGACAATGTCAGCCCTGCCCTCCAGAGGGCGCCCACTGGCCAACATGGAGGGGGAGGGGCTGCTCGTAACATCGTGTTTGGGATTGGTGAAACGGCCTTGTGTGCTCCTGGCATCTGTATTTTTGAACACGTATGTGGAGCAACACCGCAGCGTATGCTGGCCAAGTACGGCATCAGGAGGGTGTCCAAGCCGTTAAGGCCCGTGACCAAAAGGGAGGCTTTAAAGACTTTTAGGAGGGGGGGGGGGGGGTCGAGTGTTTAGCTGAGTGACGGAGTTTAATCCTGCCACCCCCCTTTCAAGTTCCCTGCTCTTAACCCCCTTCACAGGCAGGATCTGTCACTAATGTCTGCGAGGAACGTCTGAGTTTTCAGCCTACAGATACAGACACAGCGTGAGGAGCAGGACCCATAAAGGCCTGGATCGATGTGCAAAAGGAATGTAGGGGCGTGGCAGAAAGTACTCCCATATGCAGAGAGGGGAGTCATCCACCCGACAATAAACACCGCCCCCCCCCCCCCCCCAAGCAACGGCCTGCTGTCACCATTGAGGGGACCGGATTTGTGCGGTGGGGGGAGTGGACAGCTTTTGCTCTTGCTCTCAGTCCAGCCTTGCTGGTCTAATCTGAAGAGCAGCACAAATACCTGAAACGCCCACACCGAGCATGTCTGAGCTGGCTGCAGTCTGAGCCCAAGTTACACCCCTCCCCCAACAGATCCCTCTCCCCAGTGCTATTCCTAGACCCTCCAGCATCTACATGGTTTTAACACTTGACATTTTTACTACGGTTGCTTGACAAACACCGCTACACATGGGTGGACGACACCAACCCCAACGCCCCCCCCCCCCTAGCAAAACCCGTACCCTTAAACCTGTGACACTCGCATTACATGCGACGTGGGAAGCATTGACCCTACCGGGGGCAGCGAGACGCTCGCAGTATGAAGACGTGACCAGAAAAAAACAAACTGATAAATAAATAAAAGCCAACTGCGGCGGGAGGGGGAAGGTCAGTCAGGCAGAACTTGCACTCGGTAGAGAGGGAGAGACATGAGTAACCATTCACCACAAAAACAAAAAGGGAAAAGAAAAGCGGCAGGAAAAGGGAACAAAGACACCGCGGTGGTGGCAGACCTCTTTTAGTGTTTTACTGCGGCCCGTAGGCTTTACCCAGCTGGTCCCTCTCCCCTCCCCTCCCCCCCCCCCCCCCCAGCACAGGACGCTGTGGCACCAGTCACCCTTTCACCAACACAAACACATGTCCAGTTCCTTGGCCTTCTGAAATGGCAGCAAACACAGACTCACTTGCCTTGACGCCACAATCTCCTCGCTGGCCGGCGCGTGCCCCCTCCCCACCCCCACACGCCGGGGACTGGCACACGCCTGTGGCTAGCTATCATACCAGCATTCTAACCGACACCGAAGCCGTGTGAAACCAGACCTGTTATCTGCGATATTTAAGGGGCTTGCATTACTTGCCAGCCAATCCCCTGCTACCAGTGGCATTTAAATACAACCGTCTGTGTTTTAGTGCGCACACCAAACTCACTCAGGCGAATCCAGTGCACTAAAAGGCCCATCACTAACCTAAGCCAAGCTGGTGAAATTCCCGTACGCAAGAAACCACACTCCCCATGCTGAAAAAGTGCATTTGTCAACGACCCACTGGTGATGTCACTGCCAAGCTTCATAAAGTAGTTAGGGGGCCCAAATTCCTGGGGGGCAACAGGGAAGCAGACAGACGATGGCTGTCTCTCTGCTCAACTGGCCGGGGACGGTTTGAATTTGTCATGGACTGGAGGACCCCCCTCCCCATGTCAGAAATGAGGAAATGTCTCTACTGGTAAAGCCATGCTGCCTGAATGGAAAACTTAACCCAGAGAGAGTCCTCGTTAGCTCACACTGCTTATAATCTGCTCCTGATGTCTCACCATGAACAGTGCAGATGTGCCAGCTAATAAATGGCATTAATTAGGAGCTGTAAAGACTGCACTCACACAGTTGAGACACATGAAGGATGCACTGCAAGACACGGGAAAGGAACAATGAATGCAAGTAAATACCAACCCAATATATTATTTACACAATTCATACATTTAATATTGCTCAAGGGTAAAACAGAGCCATACCTGTAGCTTTAACCATTAGACTTACAAGCTAGACGCAAAACAACCTTAATTAAAACCTACTACAGCTACTGGAGATGAAAGAAACAACCAACGCTAGACAAATACACATTATTTACGTAGGACTATTAACAAAAAAATGGCACACAAAGCCACCTGTCACAGAGCAAGTCTATATCACGGCCCATCTATCATGTCAGCTTTCGAAGACCGTCCAGGCAACACCCTGAGGGTCTGGAGTTACTCGGGTAACATAAGGCGTCTCCTCTCGCCAATCATAACACATGCACCTACATTAGTAGCTAACTTCATATTCAAAGACAGTGCCCAAGAGAGACCAATCCTCTTGCCTTTTATCAGTCAAAACATATTGTTAATGACATTTTTTCCGCCAAGTCCTTTTGAAAAGCTACACCAGTTTACCAAAATAGGAAGTTTCTGCGATTGACGAGGCATCGAAATCCTTCGTAGGAGTGTGCTGTGTACACAGCATTTTCCGATACACATTTCTTCATTCCAATGTTCTGAGTGATTCTCATTGACACTCAAGAAGAAAAGCCCCATGTAATGTACTGTTAAGTTGGGCACGACAAGGAGAAACCACATACTTCACAAAGGTCACCTTTAACTGTTTTCCTGGCTCAGGGCCGACTGATCTGTATGAAAATGTGTTGTTGTTGGCGGTGTTGAAACAGGAAGATTTATGCACGGTGATAGAGCGCATTTTGACCTGCATCACCCTCATGTTCTTCCGTGTCACTGAGCCTCTCTATTGCCATTCTAGAAAGCTCCAAGTGGTTTCCCCTTCTGAGCTGCTGGACCCAAATGTGTAAGGAGGACAACTTCGCAAGCACTACAGGATATGCATTACAGCCCCTTCCTGTGCAGATCTCTCTCTTTGCAACATGGGATGGGAGGCGAGGAGCTGCCTTGACATCAGCTAGCCAAGAGCAAGCTCAACACGCCTGTACTTCCTGAGCCGTCCATATCTACCGCCCGCGCTGCATCGCTGGTATCTCTCTTTTCCGGTAGAGTAAGGAGCAGCAGCGGCGGCGGAGCACAATGCAGGCTTGTTGTCAGTGTATAGGGTGCCCTTTCTCCCCCGCAGATACTGTGGCAGCCGCTGCTTTCTAAACCTTCCACCCCGGCGAGAACCGCAAACCAAACACCAGCCCACACCCTCCCCGGGGGCCCGGCAGAGCATTCCTTAGAGCTGACTAAGTGAACCTCAAGCTGTGCAACACACACACACGCACGCTCACACACACACACACACACACACACACACACACACGACACACACACACACGACAGACAGACAGACGCTGCAAATTACTCCATGTTGCTCCAGCTGAGACTCCGCCTCGACCGTCACTGGCACAGCCTCCATGACGATGGCCCACTGCAGTGTGGCCAACTCAGCCACGCCTATGGAGAGTCGCTGCCGCACCGGAGAACCGATTCGCCGTCGGCCTGTTTCACAGCCGGTTACGCCCCAGAGAGCCCAGTACAGGCAGGACCGATGAGCCAGCCCACCACCTTCAGTGCTGAACTTCCGAGCGCACACTCGCAGCTTTGGGTGAGATTGTTCAGACTAAGAGAGAGGTGGCGGGGGACTGATATGTAAACACAGTAATAACTACATAAGAATTAGAGCATTTTTCAAGTCACTCCCAGTAACTGGGGTGGTTATCACAATTACCAATCACAGTGAAGTATTCATGTCTCCTTTTAAGTCTGATGGTCTTTTATGTCATTGTTTACTAAAAATAAATGTGTTGAACAGCAGGGCACCGGCACAGCAGACTTGAAGAGCCTTCCGCTCACTGCGTTCCTCCTCTGAAGGACAGGATGTCTGAGTGGCCACTGCATTGCGCTCGCCCGGTGGGCGTGTGCCTGTGTGTGTGTGTGTTCCTCCACCTGTGTCTCTCAGAGTGCAGACAAGTGCACAGGAGTCTGTTCAGCAACTCAAAGCCTTTGTGTACTTCACCCTGCTGCCGCATGCTGACAGACGCTCATTACAAAATAAAATCACCCTTCAACAAAAGTTATTCACCACTTTTTTTTCTTAAAGCCGACTGTTCTAAACCCAAAACTCCCCACCATCAGTACTGTCTGCCGACATTCATAAACAGCTGACGTCTCGAGCCATGACAAGGACATTATACCGCCGCGGTGTGACTGCCATTTTCAGAAAAAGGAGATCTCGATTTAATGATTTAGAGAAACTCCTCCCTGAATGTCCCCACAAAAGGCTTCATCTTCAGCATATTACCATCATGATCAACAATGATCAGACTCCAAAGTCAGACTTCAGCTAGTTAAATGTAAAAATAAATGCAGAGGTGTGGGGGAAGGGGAGCCCATGTTTATGTTAAACTTAAGACCAGCGGGAACCCTGCCATTTGTTTTTTAATGGGGGGGGGGGAGGCGGGGGGCATGCTGAAGTGTACCTTCAGCATAAATACCAGAGGAAGACCATTTTTAAGTAAGACAGCATCTTCGTTTCCACCCCCCAGAGGCTGTAAACTTAATCACGGTCAACAAGGTCGAAAACAACCTGCCCAAAGATTTTTAAGAAGGAAAGAAAAGCACCAAACTGGGCTATTAAGAGAAAACTGAAGACTAGTGTATTTATACCACAACTCACTTTAGGGGCTGGTTTACAGTTTCCCTTTTTTGCCTTCGGTAAATGTCAGGCAGAGTTGCCTTCAGTGACCATAAACAATCACTTAAGTTCCAGAATGCTTCCATAAGCAGTGAGCCTGCATGGACATGTGACTTGCTACCTCAGTGCCCTTTGTGTGGTTTAATAAGCCCTTCGCACTCTGGGGCACTGGGAATCCCCTCCCCTCCACCCCGCCTAAACAACAGCTCAGCTCCCCAGTGAATCAGCACACCCACTCTTGTGTAGCCAACCTCTGAGACGTGTGCAGACATGACCCGATCCTGGTACTGGAATCTGGCCAACTCCTTCCTGAAAGAATTCCCGACAATAAAGTCGTTGTAAGGAATCTAGCGCCTGGGGCGGCGGTCTGCATGCACTGATGGAGAGGCAACAGTCTGCAAACCAGCATTCTCAGCCATTAAAGAGCTCTCATATTCCTAAATGAAAAAGACGGCCTTTCAGGCAGAACCCACCCAAATAGCCTACAAACTGCTAAAAGTGGCCCAGCAACACAGAAGATCGGATACCTCAATTCAGAGACGGAGTTCAATTAGTGATGAAAGTAGGATTAGTCATCTCTCCCACACTAGAGAAAAATGAAAAACAAGCTTAAAAAAAAACCCCTTTCAACTGCCTCAACATTCACTCAGAGGTGCTCTTTAATTATATGACACACTTTGCACCTTTAAACTGTTTATTTTATGGCTTTACAGGTCCAATGTGGTTGTTCTTTGTTCTAGAGAGAGAAACACTCCCCCAACATCACCTCCATGGATAAGGGGCCACACTATGACTCCACAAGTGTCTGCAGAACAACCAAGGCTGAGGAGTCGACTGAAGCTGCTGTCATTGTACTGACAACCGTCGTTTCGTAAAAGACCTAGGCACCTCTTGCTGAAACCGCAGAGGCCTTCAAACACAGCTAAGCTGGGCATGTAATCTAGCAGACGCTAAACACGAGGCCAGTCGTGAAAGTAGTTTACAGATGACTGCCGATGACTGCTCCACCTTGGCCAAAGTCATTTTAGATTCTACACGCCCGGCATAAATAAGGACCGTGCTGCTAAGCGCCATTCAGGCCACGACTCTCGTCTGAGTGTGCCAGGTTGGCGAAGGGCAAACACAGCAGCTGCTGCCTGAAGCTCATGCCTTAGAGGCTGCAAGTCTGTCCAGACAGATTTAACATCTATGTGGAAGATCCAGGGAGATTAAATAACGTGCTGAGAATTAAGTAAAACAAACAAAAAAAAAAACAAAACACTGAGAGCCACTATATAAACAATCACAGCATAATTACAAGTGTAACGAGCATGATGCTTTTCCCGGTTTGTTAGTCACACAAACACACAAGCTGCCCATGGTCAAACATTATTCATTCTACACAATTTTGTTCTCCAAAACCCCATTCAACCTACAGCTACCTCCGCTGGCACACTCCTGTAATTCTTGTGATTACATGTTTACTAGCTATAGAATATAAGACAAAAAGGAGAGCTGAGCACCAGTAAGCAAGCATATTTTAACGTAGTGGACTGTGTATCAAATATTAGTCAGAGGATCCAAAGTAGCACAATGTAAAGCTAAGAATAATTTAAGATCTTTAATTTCATATTCCCGCAATTAAGATTTAGATATTAATACAACAGGCTAAGTGATTGTGTTAGGAAATACATTAATAGATTTGGGCTTTCAAGTCTTCAGCTGTGTTAAGCGGACTACATGCTCTCCTATCTACAAAGACAAAAGAGTGAGGTCAGCATACCATTCTGAGCACAGAACCTGGCAACATGTTTCAGCATAAAACTGACCTTCGGCAAAAGCTTTGGTTTCTTCCCAAAAGTGAGACTATCTAGCATTCAACATTAAAGACATGCGACAAGGTCTTGCAAGCAATCACCCACTAGCAGAAGGCAGGATCATCTGCTCCATGAATATAAAGAAGGTTAAAGTTAGCAGACACTGCACAAATACTGCAGCTTTAACGATAACTCATACATAACATGAATATTTAAATAAAGCGGAACCACCCGGATAATACTGGAAACTAAATGATTATATCAGCTGAAACTGCAGCCTTAAGCTAACTAGTTACAAGCTATATAGCTGATGATTATCATCCCCCTGCCAGTCATGTTTTCACCCATAATATATATGGAGAATAAATCACTCCATTCATACTGGACATGCATCATTTTAGTCCCTATTGAAGCTACAGACCATTTACATTAATGCAAAGATTTAAGTTCAGGGGACGCCAGAAACATGTCCCACAGCATAAACAATATGACATTGGGGAATATACAGTACATCTACCATTATACCACAATGTAACAATAAAGGCAAAGGCACCTATTCTTACCATAAGAATTCCATTTTGGAAACATTCCAGTTTCCAATACCTTGTGGGTTAAAAGCTTAACTTAAAAACACACCAGTTACGCAATCATTTCAGTACCCCTGGAAAAAATCCATACTATGTCAAAGTACAGTAATCTCTCGTCATACAGGAAAACACCCAACCGGTTTTCATCTATAGATTAAATAAATTCATAATATTCTGCGAACTGCTGATCACAGGTCATAAGAGCTCCTTCCTCTCACAAAATTTTCAATCAGTTTGTTCAGATGTCATCGCACAAAAAAACCAGTACAGCGACCCCGAGCAATTTCAAGATCTCAGCTGCTGTAAAGTGTGGTTATTTCAGAAAATGTTGATCAACTGTATCAAAGGGGACAGGCAGCACTGAATCTGGATAATTCGCATCTTCACACTTCAAAAACATCCAGCACTGTCTGAATGTGAATCTGAGGTATTTGCGGTGTAATGCTGGACCTCTGGAACCAATTAAAATTATAACATAGCAAATAACAGTACATTATTTTCATTAGACAAGCTTTCACTTAAGCAATGTTCGCAGAACAAAGTGGGCTCTGATATAAAGGAATCATTCATTCTAAAGCATATGGAGGACCAGAAACATAATGCATAAATGATTTCAAATCTGCACATTTCAACAGCTGGAAATTTCTGTACTTCTAGTGAAATTTTCCCAACTCCTCCCCCAAGATCCAGTTCTGCTGCTGCACCAGGCTGCTATCTGTTGGTATGTGCTTGTTGCCACTTGTTGTGCCTGCGACTGCTGTTGTTGTCACTGCACAGTACTATACCTGCACAGCTGCCATAGGACCACGCCAGTGAATTGGAAGTACATTTAGTAATAGGAGTGCCTAGGTGATCAGGTTACAGAGATCTGGGGATGCACGCAAACATTTTAAACATAGGAACAGGACCAGAATTTGAGTAGTTTAAGCAAGGCACTTAAAAAGAAGGCACAAAATTGTTAAAAGAAACAAGAGCCTGCAAATCATTAGTGCCCCTAACCGGTGAACGAAAATAACTGGTCCCACTAAGCAGCATTGGTTTAGTAGAACCCCACTAAAAACATAATTTGTGGGACAACCCAAGGGAGTCTCCGCAGTGGGGTAAGGAAAACAGAAAATTTACATTTTGCTGATTTTAAACATTAGTCTTTGAAAAGAAAAAAAAAAAATTAGCAGCAGTAATTTTTTTTTTTGTTTTTTTTGCTTATTGCACTGCGTATTAATCCCAACAACTAGAGCCCTCTAACCATCTAGTTTAGCCAGAAGGACGTTTTGTTTTTACTTGCAGAAATTTCTTCAATATATTTTAAAGCATCGTGACAGTCTGGTAACTTCTTTAACAATGTTATGTTGACCGCCTTGAAATTTCAAATGAATGGTCAATTAATGAACATAAATGGCATTTAATTTCAAAGGCCTTTTCAACTTAATGATTATGTGAAAATGAAAAGTACCTGGAAGCAGACAAAACATTATACACAGGTAAAGCATGCTGATATCTGCACCAAAAACAAAAATCACCCCCCCCTTTTACTTGCCAATAAAAGAACGATTCAACCGATGAAAACTCCAGCACAATGTGACAGGAAACAACCCTTATTATTTATGATGTCTTGCACCTGCGTGACGGTTTTCAGTTGGTGTTGTGAGACAGAGTGTTGCTGCTGAGTTGATCAGCTTTGCAGCATGGTGTAACTGATCCCTGAACATTAGAGGATCTACCCAGCTGTGCACCTCTCTCTCAATGCACAAAAAAGGAACAAAAAGTAAATATCTATACTGTTATTCTGCTATACATCTTCTGTGAAGCCTTTGTGGGTTTCAGGTTTGACATGTGACATCTGGGCATTCTCCATGTGAGCTTGTACTGAAACTGCAATGAGAGAGAGAGAGAGAGAGAGAGAGAGAGAGCGAGAGAGCATTTCCCCTGCTCTAACCTGCTGTCAAACAAAAATGAAATAAAATCATCTCAGTCCACACCTGAAACCAGGAACCCCACCTGGCCAGAAAATCATCGGCCAGCCAAGAAAGAAGAGACTTAAAAATGATTTGATAAAATCCATCAGTTCCATAAGAAAGGCCTCAACTGGAAGGTCTGGATTTGCTGTTCAACATGGGTGTTCAGGTAGTAAGTGGTCAGCTGGCTCGGGGCAAATATAAGATGGAACAACACACAGGAATACAGCTCTGATGTTAAGGGTATTTAAGGGTAGAAATGGAGCAATATTTAATGGAATTAAATATATACACGTTTATAAAAGCAGAGAATGAAACTGAAAATATATGATAGAGCTGTCAAACAGAAAAAGCTATATTTTTTTCGTTCAGTTATTCATACATTATTAGCTATTAATAACTTTAATGCATTGTCTTTGATTGTGACTGAGTGAAGTGAATCAGCACTTCGAAAAACTTCATATTCAACCTCCTAACAGGAATTATGGATACAGCACAACAATCCTTTTAAGACCCAGACAAAGCTGAAACAGAAAAAATAGGCAGCCCATCCTGCCACAGGGGCTTAGCTAGGCGGCCGTTTGTGGTTAAAGCCACAAGTGTAATATGTCGGTGAAGCCCTCAAAGTATCAGCTCAACCAGCAGGGAAAACGCGTGACTACAAACGGTTACCCTCGGGGGCTCCGGCACGGCCTCGTTCCTCCCGGGGGTATAATTCAGCTTGAGTCAGGTCGAAATCTCACGGCTACTTTTTGGGCAAGTGCTGCTTGCGGTTTAAGCACGACGAACAATTTCACGCAGTCAAGCTAAGTGCCACTTACGCCGGACTGAATCACACTGTCACCATCGGCGGCCCGTTCAGACGCATTAAGCGGGTATAACGAGGAACAGTACGGAAATGGGGAGGAAATCAGGGAGCGTGAGCCTTCTCTCCAGAACGAGGCCGGCTGCAGTGATTAGTCTCGCGTTACATAAACGGCTTACAGTGATATACAGTGACAACTTCACACGGAGCCGAAACTGGGTTATGTGGAAGCAGCGACTGGAGAAATTAAAATAACATTAAAATTACTCCACTGGGCCACCAAATTATATGAGCTCCCGGTGCGGGCGGTGGCAGACAGTGTCACAAATGAAAGTTAATGTTCCAGCCAAATTGCAAAACACAACAGCCGTGAATGAGTGTGCATATTAGAATAAGCGTATTATATTTTAAGCTCTGGTTCCTAACATGTCAGAAGTACTCTGGGGGGACCAAATACATACACATACACACACACACACACACACACACACACACACACACAGATAGATAGATAGATACATACATACATACACGCGCGATCCTCATTACACGCCTACGCAGCCCGCCATACAGCCTAAGCTACCGTCCCACATAAGAGGCGCATTATATAACTTCAGACAGCGGCAGATTCCGCAATTTTCGTCCAGGGGGTCGGTTTCAGTCTCAAAAGGCACGGGGCATCGGCACCGAGTTACGCGCTGCTCGCGTCGGCTACCCGGCCGCCCTCAAGGCAACAAGTTGCACTGAAAAAAATGTGCAGAATTGAGTTCGCCGGCGGAGAGCTTTTAGGGGGGGGGGGGGTCAAAAGTGGTACCGCTGCCATGTCAGTGAAGCAGCAGCCCGCCCCGTAGTGGGTTCGCTAGGCCGGCTGTGGCTGCCCGGGCCGACGGCCCGCCGGGGGGCGCAGAGCCCCTCCGCGCCCTTAGACAGGAAAGCCTCGGCGTAACAGGCACACGCTCCGGCTTCAGGGGAGCTCCGTCCGGCCGCTCAGCGCCGCCCCCCAACTCCACTCTGCTATTTATTCCCACAACTAAACATGGTCCTTTCTCTCAAAACCCGAAACAAAATTACTCTAAAGCCCCCCTCAACTCACACGCGCAGCCTAAGCATTAGTAACCTTCAGCAGAAGGGGGAAAATGGAGGCGCCGCTGTCAAAAAGTTAGAGCCCCTGAAGCAGCAGCTGGCGGCGGCGGCGCCCCGGGCTCCGGCTCGGCGGGGTGCCCTACCTCGGTATGGTGATGCATTTCGTGCTGACGCTCTGGGTGGTGATGGCTTTCTCCAGCTCGTCCAGCTGGCCCGTCTTCTTCAGCTTCTTCACCAGGCTCTTGACCGCCTTCTCGCACCACTTCTCCTCCTGTCCGTTCTGTTCCCCTTTCTTCCAGCCCAGGAGCCTTTTCACGATCGGGGGGGTAAACGGCAAAATTGACATCTTGAGTTCGCCGATGTCCTCCCCCAATTACGAGCCGCTTTACTGGGATCGAGCACAGGGGCCGCTTCTTCAGACGTCGTGACCGCGATGATGGGGTTTGTTTTTTTCCGCAAAAACCTACATAAAGTCGGACGAAACAGCCGCGATCCGGACTGAAACTTCGATCGTTCCGATTCTTCGGCAAGACAGAATACGTCCGCCCCACAACTCCTCTCTGCACTAGTGAAACTAGTAATAATCCGCCACTAAATATAGTGCCTTGCCGTGCGCTTTACTTTCCCATCCAGCTCAATATAACCCAAACGTTTTCCGTACGAGTCGGTACGGGACATTAATTTTTAAATTACAACCACGAGAGAATAACCACTGGCGCCGTATTTTTCGCCGAGAATTGTAGTTGCAAAGTTGGTCTTTTAGTTGCCTGTGCTACGCAGCGTATTCCTCCGCGCTGCTCGCTCCATGGTCGTGCAGCGGAAAGCTCGCCGGAGTTCAGGCTAGTCTGATGGTAATGCAAATGTGCGCCGACCCCCGAGCTCTTGCTGAATCCTTGCGGACTGGCTGCCGCGAATTGGTAAAATAATAAATCTGCACGGTCTGCACTGGGTAGCAATGTCGGTCAAGGTACTTGGAGCCCTGGATTCGCCGTGTTCTCACAAGACTGCGACTATTTCTACAAAAGCGTGTCTGATTTCTTCATGTTATCAGTATACATGCTCTAGTTTGATAGAATATGGTTAGATGCTGATGTGTACACCCGAATGACTTTGTTTACTCTTAGATAAACATAAGAACTGTAGTATAAGGAGCATAGTTACGTGGACGGCTGAATTTAACCTTCTAACCGGTTATGCAGTGGGTTACAGGGACCGCTACACCGTGGATGTTATGGCAGTATTTCGCACGCAACACACTCACACTCCGTGGGTAACAAAATACACCAATTTACCTAAGTGCATTTCCTCGGGCTGTGGGAGGGAGCCCCCCACCCAACACCAACACGAGGACGCAACAGTGATACACACGGTACCACATTATTCGTTTATTATGTGTATATTTATATAATGGCGCATGACACAGAAATTGTGCACGTCATTTTGAAAAGGGAGAATCAAATTTGGCGTTTAGAGGGAATGTTAAATATAAACGAACTGAAAGATCGTTACTTCAATGTGAATGTGAGATGTGCGTTTTCAGTCCTTCTATGTGATGCTATCCAGACTTAAAACTCAGTCAGTGTGCACTTTGTGCTGGGGGAGGGGCACTTCGCAATATGCAATCAGGCTTGCCCTAGCTTGTCCAGTCCGTGAAAAACGGGCTCGTTGCCCGGGGAATATCCTGAATCAGTGTGCGTATTTCTGTCAGCAATATGCCCCTCGCAGCTCTCAGCCTGGTGGGGGTGGGGGGCACAGTGGGATCCTCCACTGTACCACCCAGATGTTACCCTCTGAGGACAGATACCCAGCTGCCTTTCTAACACAAGGGCAACATTTTTGAAGTCTGCATTTCATTTTCGTTTTTTTTTTTTTTTTTTAGTACAAAGCTATGTTTTATTTATCAATTAAAAGTTGGCGAAACTTATAAACAATTCAGTAAAAATGTGTGCATTACAAGGTCAGGTAGAAACAAAAACACAATAAAGGATTTATGCTGAGAAAACAACATTTTCTATGATGTTTTTACTGTCTTCCTTCTCATATTCAGATTGCGCACTCTGATCTTGCCCTTATAGACCGACTGTATCCTTGTGGGTATTGGTTTAAGTCTCCTAGAGGGGCCTAATTGTAAGACCTGTGTGTAAAGTGCTTAACCTGTTACAGTAAAGCTGCCGTTGCCAGAATATCGCTTTCTGTTGATTTTTATCACTGCATGATTGCCGAGCCAGAACTAGCCTTGTGGATTTTGATCCTGCTTGCTACATAAAGGAATTTTAGAACAGAAATATACTTACAAGGACTTGTAGCTGTATGTACGTGCCTTAAAGACAATTTTTACGGCATCCTGTACTATTGAATGTGTGTCATATCTATGGTACTATTGGTAAGGGCCGTACCACCAAAACCAACTTACTGCCTTGTGCTAAAAATATCGGAAAATGCCGATTGACAAACCTAGCATTGCATCCAAGCTTCCCTTTCATCTATTTTAGACGTACGCGTCTGTATAGTTTTACATTTGTTCTTGGCAGGGGGTCTGCATTTCCTGTCTTGGACAAGAGTCATGGACGATAGTACTTTAAAGCCGTTTATTAACAAAGTTTCCGTTTGACCTTCACAATGCACCCTCCTCCTCGAGGTAGAGTGACCCCACACACCTGTAGGTACTTATTATACACTCAGCAGTCAGTGAAAGAAATCTCACAAGCAGCAACACAGGAAATTAAAAATCTGCCGCATCTTCGTTCTTCTGAATTGAGAAGCAGAAAATGAAACTTACAGCTTTTAGGAAAAACTACTGCAGTACAGACATATATACACATATATACAGACGTACATATTTTCTGTCATTAAAATGTAATTCAGCTGAGCATTCTAAAGTGTTTGATCTATAAAGCTGACAAAATTCACTAAATACTGATCTGCGAAGAAATTAAAGTTTTGAACAACAAATGATTAGAGTCAGACTACAGTGTTCCCACGTGCAAATAATCTGTGGTCATCTTAGGTCTGACAGGTCCTGGTACCCAGGATGCATGGCTATTTCAAGAAGAAACACAAAAGCATCGTTAATCAGTAGTACAGACTTGCACCTCTGTTTGCTCGTCTTCCACATTCAGAACAAACAAGTGGCTGCACTTCCCCCTCTGTGGCATCTATTCAGGCGACTGGATTGAGTACGAGAACAATTACCATGCGTCCTCTTCCGGAGTCGCGCTGGCAGGTCTGAGAGGTGCTGTGTCCTCCCGAGTGTCTCCTGCACCTGTTTGCATCCCGGGGGATTGGGCAGCATGGCCAGCTGGTGGTGAGCGTGTGCATGTGCGTGTGCGCGTGTGTGTAGGGGGAGGGGGCGGATAGGGGGCAGATGGACTGCAGCAGACAGAGAGGGCAGAGGGGACGGACTGGGGGGGCCCAGGGTGAGGAATCGCTCCAGACAAAAGGCAAGACGGCAGCCCCCAATGGGTAATGGGCAAACACAATCCGATGGATGATAATGGCATTGTGGCGGCCCCCCCAGGGGAATGCACGGGGGGTCTGGACTGCGCTGACAGCCCAGAAAGTAACACAAGTGCTGTGAGAAAGAGGGACTGGGGCAGGGCACACATCGCCATGTGTGTGACCCCGCCACGAACCAGATATGCGGCCTACGACCTTGTTACTGCAACATTTGGCTTCACTCTTGCCTAATATATTCCCCAGTATGCCTGATTTTCAGGCCCTGCAGTGTATGTGCACAGAGCTGTAATCCGACTGTGTTTACATGCAGCTTCACCCCCCAGCCTGGTGGCCATTTGGCTTGCGGCCATTCAGAATGTGGCCGTTCGGAGTGCGGCCGTTCGGATTGCGGGCCTTTGGAGTGCGGCCGTTCGGATTGCGGGCCTTTGGAGTGCGGCCGTTCGGATTGCGGGCCTTCAGAGTGCGGCCGTTCAGAGTGCGGCCATTCGGAGTGCGGCCGTTCGGATTGTGGGCCTTCGGAGTGCGGGCCTTCGGAATGCGGCCGTTCAGATTGCAGTCGCGGCTGTACTAATTTCTCATCAGCATGCAACCATAAAACTACAGCGTAGCAGCCCATGATGCAAAATGCTAAGGGACAGGCCAGCATGGTCATCACACTGAGACGTTCGAATGGGAGCCCCCCCCCCCAACTTTGCAAAGCCCACAATTGCCACAGCAGCCGTCCAGGGGCCAGCTTAGATAACAGAGGCACCCAAGGCTGTTATTAAAGCACACTTTGCCGCTCTGACGCAGCTGGAGTGAGAGTGGTGCGGGGCGTGGAGCCATGTGCCATGAAATATCCGTAGCTGCATCTGGCAAAGCGCTGCAGGCTGTTTTCTCCTCCGTACAGCCATCAATCTCTCGGCAGCCCTGACAGCTCCAAGTCTGTGGCGGCACATGGCGTTCCTGCCCATCCCCCATCCCCTCTGCCCTTCAACCCCCAGCCTCCACTGCCTCAAAAAAAAAACTTCCCCCAAGTTACTTCCCTATCTTGTGCCCCCCCCCCCCCCATATCCGGTCTATAGGGACGGGGGGTCCAAAGAGGCAATAAAGGGCAGGTGTGTCTCACACCCTTGTCGCAGGCACTGTTTGCATGTGACCGGGAGACGTGCCATTCCACAGACTGACTAAGGCCTTGGAAACTTCAAAAAAAAAAAAGGAAAAGCGCTCTGCCTTTCCGAATATTTGGATTGGAAAAATGGGACATTTTCTTTCTCCTTGATCCACATCAGAAGACGAACTAGTTAGACTGTACCGGCTCCAGCCAGCCCCATCCCACACAAACTTCAGTGCAATTTGTGCACAAACATTCCGGCAGAAATTGCAGGCAGCAAGCAACTATATAAATTGCACGGACATGCATAAAAAATTAGTTGAGGGTGGATGTTATTGGGGGGGGAGCTACAGTAAATTATTTTTAAATGTCAGAATTAGGTCTGAATGCAGCAGCACATCCATTTCCTAAACTAAAAGGTTGTTTTTATTTAGCATCAAAGGTCTCCAGTGATGCTTTGCGTCGGATGAAAAATGCCCACACAACACACTGCAGGGATGAGTGGATGATTTATCTGTGCATAAAGGTCCATTCGCCGAGGATTTCTTTGTTTTCTCTGTTTTTTGTGTTTGCCCACGCACATGTGCCTGCTCTGACTAAGAATAGGCAACAGAAAGCCACCCCCCCCCCCGCTCCCCCCCCCCCCCCCGCTCAGACCGTGCACATCACCAGCGCATGTCACTGCCATGTGGCGTCACACTTTTGTTTGACTGCTGAAAAAGTCTACAGATGTGACTGTCCCGTTGTGACATGGGTGATGCCGGCACGCCTTGGCTGATGGTTGACGATGGTTGTACTGCTATAAGTCACAGAAAAAAAAACATCAAAGACAGTCACATGGGCGCAGCACACACTGGAGCAGCACACACTGGAGCAGCACACACTGGCTGGCTCCATCAGCAAAGGTATGGCCATATATGGCAATTATTGTCACAAACATGTCAAAGGACTCATGAAATTCTCATTCCAGTCCTAGCGTCTGTTTTTTGGTATCAGCTGCCTGTGCTATAGTAGGCTGATTTGGTTCCCTTCAACAAGGTTAATAAATCACAATAATTATTCATCTTTGTATGCGCACGGCTCTCCATGGGTTCGGCCAAATGACCCCCCTGTGATCGGTTGATCAAACTCAAAGCAGCGCTTGTACATCAGTCGGATCTGGCTCCTTAAATACGTGACTAGCTTAATTGCCTACGATTAACAAATAGATAAACCTAACACCATAAACAAGCTGCAACTCTTCCGGCTTCCTGGGTCCAGGGTTGGCCAGTCAGTCACTGCTGGAGCCAGCCAATCAGGTGCTCCGGGGCGCTTTGTCCTCATAAAAAGATCTCAAGCAGTCATATCCAATATCATGTCTAATATTAGCAGACAGCATTTACCTTATATGAACCAACACAATTATCAGGCAGAAAAATGACACATGAAAGGCAGACGTGCATCATAGCAAAAATGACCATTATATTTGTATATTCAAAAGACACGGCCTGAAGTGAGAGAATGGGACTTAATTTGCCGTTAGGCTAATATCTGTCTGCAGTGAGGTCACAGCATTGAACTGACATTGACATAAAACCGTGTTAATTATACAGGCTGCAAATGAACAACAATCCCTGTTATCAACATGCTGACGACTGAGCACTCGGGCAGCTGCTAATGACTTACTTATCAAATACTTAATTTAAACATTTTTAAAATAATTTAACAATTTTCCAAATTAATGTGCATTCAGAGTGGTTCAAAGATTTGTGTGGGGGACATACACATTAATACCACAGATAATTAACTGCTACTGAATGATCTGTTAGAGTGAAAGCCAGCTTATACCCAGAGCCATCCAGAGACAGTCTGACAGCCCTAACCTATAGTGGGCATCTGACATGTCCTGTCACTGTTCAGCCATTCATAATATTATGATGCTTTGTTAGCCCTGTTATTTAAACATTAAATATCATCTTCGCCAGCCACAAACAAGTCTATTTGATGTAAATTTCTTGAATGACTTATCTTGTGTTTATATCTCCTAAGTATCTTTGTACATGGAATTTTATCTTTAAAATAATAATAATAATATATATATATATATATATATATATATATATATATATATATATATATATACACACACACACACACATATATATATGTATAGACGTCTCGTTCAGTATATCGTTGGGTAAATTGAATTTATGATCTATTTCTCTGTTTGTCTTGATTTATTTATATTTTTATATACCACAAGGATTTTCTTTTCACGAGGTATAAAATTTACACTATATTCAGGTACGTTTTAAAATATTTAAAAACTTTGCTTGTACACGTATAGCACTTTGCCGAAAGAAAATATTGTATCAGGTAGAGAAAAACTTGTATATTTTGGGAATTTGGCTATTTTAAGGTTTCTTGCTCCCTCTAGTGGTTATTTTCAAACACTGCAAAGGACTCGAGCTGGAAGGTTTCCAGAGGACAGATACAAAAGGTAACTTCAATGATATGGACCGCAGACCGCACTTAGTCAACATGCACTTTTTTCGGGTGTTATTCAATAGAAATAAAAATATTCTGTAAAGCATGCGGGGCTATGTCGTACATAAATAACAGCTTTATGCTGTACTCAGTCAGCTCATCGGACAGTGTATACAGTCGAATAAGTTGGAGTATAGGTTGTAACGTAGATGTAATTTAATAATATAATACAGTAATTAATTGTGTACCTGTATAAATCTGTGTATGTGTGCGTGTGTGTATGTGTATGCGCGTGTGTGTGTATGTGCGTGTGTGTGTGTGCGTGTGTGTATGCGTATGTGTGTGTGTGTGTATGCGCATGTGTGTGTGTGTGTATGAAAGAGAGTGGGGACCACCATCCATTCCGGAGTGTACCCTGCACAAAAACTTCTGCTTCGCACAAATCGTATTGGCCAATGTACATTCAGATGAACTGATGGATTAAACATCACGTGTCAGTAACGTGGCATAATTTTCAAGAGACTCGGGATTCGAAGAAAATGACTTGGACACATGTAGACCTGAACAGACAAAGTAAACGGAGAATCGCCAGAATATTAAATAATTCAATGCAGATGTCGTTGGAAGTCAGTTTCCACTAATGTAGAAGTCAGTCCCCTAGATGAAAGTGGCATTCAGGCAGCCTTAAAACCACATAATGAATAACTACTCTTCCAGATAGAAAAAAAATACTCAGAAGAAGAAGAATTTAAACCTTTTGTTCAATTAACAATTCGCGAAACTCTTTTTCACAGAAAAAAGAAAAAACAATGAGCGACAGGCCTAATATAATCAAACTATAATTATTTTGGTATCTTAGACGTAATCTGAATCATTCAGTATGAATTAATTTCTTTCTTTGGATTTAATATCATTTATATGCCACACTAAGCGAATTTCTCTTACTTAAGTGTCAAACGATCATTATCACGTGTCTCATTCGCTCCGAACCGCAACATCTTGTCTATAAAGACTAATCAAATGTTGATGATTAACAGCGTTTTAGCCCAGATATTATTGCTTAATATTTTAAGCCCAGATAATATTACCTGCATTTACCATTGCGTGTCATATCACGGCTCATAAATCATCTCTCGGGGCAAAATAATTATTTGTTATACTCGGACCTTAACCGTTTCCCCTCATTGTACACTAACAATGTCTCCTCGCTTTTTCGTTTTAAAGAGGGAAGGGTTTTGTCGTCAAAGATAATCGATCTGACAACATACCAACATATGGTGACGATTTCTGTAATTGGGGCCAATGGGTACGGGCCATGTCGGCGGACACGACTGTGATAACGGTGACTCGTTATTCTTTGCCAAAGATCTTCAGATAAGTCTACACCCATCACGCTAAAATGAGTTCCATTAGACCATGAATATTATTAAAACGAAAACACATTCAGTATGAGTAATTTATTATTTTAGCGCTTAGGTGATTATTTTATTCAAACAGACTTTCAATTTCACCAAGTGTTTTTTTTAATCTGGAGCACATTAGGTTATAACTGAGGGTATAAAAGCGGAACGCCTTCCAGAAACTTGAAATCTCATTCTCTCCTCACGAGCCAATGTGCATACAGCGAAGATCTGCAGCATGCACATTTATTTTAGCTCACTAAAAACAACCTGCCCATCTGTATCACACTCGTGATCAGTTCTAACCTGTAGGCCTATTACCTACCCTGACTAAGCCGCCATCACATTAAACACGTCTGAAGCGCCGCCATCCACTGGACTGTGATGCCGGCTCTACCCAGCCCATCCCGGCGCTCCTGTCCCTCCCCAGCGCTCCTGTCGCCATAGGGAAGGCAGCGCAGAGGAGGGCCCTCGACACGAGCAGATGCTGGGCGGACTCCACAGGAACTTCAAACTCTCAATTACTCTGCCAGGAAAGGTTTTTTTTTTTCGGGGGGGGGGGGGGGGGCGTGGTGCGAGATGACAGTTATGTTTGCTTAGACTCGGCGTTGCTCGGAGCCCGAGTCCTGCGCGTTGGGGAGACAGGCTGTGCCTCTGCCGCACTCTGGGGACCTTTAAATCCGAAAAAGCTACGCTGGGAAATTAATTGCCACTCTGATCTGCTCATCCATCTTTAAAAGTGCCTACGTCGGGCTGCGGAACACATTCATGTTTTTTAAGTGTGAGATGAGCAGTTATAAAGATGGGGTTCATGCAAATGAGTATGTTAGCTATTCATTTCCTTTGTGGCAGGTGAGCGGGTATGTAAACAGCCCAGAGCGATGGAGGAGAAGAGAGGGTGTGTGTGTGTGTGTGAGAGAGAGAGAGACCGGGGGGAGAGGGGGGGCTAAACGGTGACACGCACGGCCTCCGGCCCCCCTCCTCTCCTCGGACCCAATGCACAACCCTGTGATGTAAATACGCACCAAAACTCAGATCACACCCAGACATTACATTTCCCAGCCCACCATACGAACTAATCATGATGAAATTAGATTCAGCACGATCCATATTCATATGCATGAAATTGCCCACGTTAATGCAGCATAAGAATTGCAGTCGATGCAATGAATAGTTCAGATTGCATCCAGTAATGTATTTTTACCCTATTCAGTTGGGGACCATTTTCTCTTTTGAGAAACCAGGCCCCTAAAGCGATACGTAGCAAATTGCCATGTATGGATAAATTAAACAGTATTCAACATTAAAAAGGGTCTGTTTCGGTAGCTGCAGGCAGGGCGGATCTCTGACGGGATGACGGCGGCTCTACCGCTCCGCTTCTCTTTACCGCCAGATGATATGAAACCGCGAATCATGTGATAAATATCCTTCACAATTCACTTTGCATTGCTAATCATCAACTTCACTGACAAATGTACCAAACAATCTAAAGTAATTAATATTTTATTCGTGACAGACTATATTCCTCTATATTAGAGAGCTACTTGAGGGTTAAATAGCAAACACATTATACTACCGTCATTAGTAATTAGATTAATAAACTAAAAATGACAATGCTTAGATTGGTACGGGTTACTTCAAAGTTTTCAAAAATTAAACGTATGACAAAACATTAAATCACACGGGCAAACTCCATCTGCACATCACGATTCTTTAATAATAATAATAATAATAATAATAATAATAATGTTTCTAGACTGGAATATAAATTAGGGGTCTACCTTTATATTTTTTTAAAAAGCTCAGCAAGTATTGCAAAACATGAATACGGATTCCCTATGAAAATCATCATTGATTTTCATTTCAAAAAACACAAAACAAATAAAATGGAAAACAGTGTATTAAAAGTCAATGATGAAATACCAACGAACCACAAACGGAATTAATTCGCAAAATGTCGGTCCCATTTGCTTTAGATTGCTCCAGAACTGATGATCTTAGCCATATAATTAAATTGAGTGCTTATTTTCTCGGTAAAAGCCAGTTATTATTTTATGGCATAATAAACATTATGAATTTCAATAGCTGTCGTGAGATACATATTTACTGTTATTTTATCATTAACTATTAAATCTATTTTAATTCATTTCGTAGTACACAGCAAAGACCTCTGAAACTGACTACTTTATGTTTGAAGCTTGATTCAAATACATTCTTTTTCGGCTAAGATAAGAACATCGTTATATCTATGGGCTTATCGGCCATTTTGCCGCCACGTGGAGAATAAACATTTTCTTTTGTTGAGAAACAACCAAACCAGAGGAGTTTTGCAGGCCTCAGAAAACATGGGAATTTCTACTGGGGAA
The DNA here is from genome assembly GCF_048594095.1 of Paramormyrops kingsleyae. NCBI lineage: Eukaryota > Metazoa > Chordata > Actinopteri > Osteoglossiformes > Mormyridae > Paramormyrops > Paramormyrops kingsleyae. The sequence continues at coordinate 9,246,685 of NC_132807.1, read as the reverse complement.
GGCTGACCTGGAATACTGATTACAATAAAAGCAGTTATCTGAATTTATAATAACTGAGTTGTCAATACTTTCCTAAATACAGTTTTTATTTGTTTACATTTCAGATTATGACTAAATTGCAAACCAACAGCAGGTGACATCATTTAAAAAGCCTTGCTTCTTCGCAGGTGCATTGTGGGAGTGGTTACATATGCATCCCTTAAGACACTGGTTCCATCATTGTGCTGCTACGCCCTGCTGCCCAGTATGTGCACACAACAGTGTGTGGAAACATTTGCCGTATGAAGCAGGGGACTTTCAAAGTGAGTTTTTGGCCCTCTGAGGCTGTGATCTAAATAAGTAATCTGTGTCATTAAAAGGTGATGCCAGGGGTAGTGAAATGTAAACAAACACAGTCTACCTCCATAAATATGCTAATGATGGTAGAGGATGTTTGGGAATAAAAATCACCTGCTCTGGGCTGTTCTCTTTGGCTAAATCACCCTGCCTCATTTTTCTCTCTGCCCGCTTCAGGCCGGCTCCACGGGGGGCAAATAGCATAACTTACCCCTCTCCAAAGATGCCCTCGGGGATGGAACGATGTGCAGAGCTGAGGAGCAGGCAAGGTCAGAGCAGCTCTCGCAGTGAGTCCCGGGCGTGCGAGCGTGCACTAGCAAATCGAGGCACGGGAGTCGCCGTTTGTGAGCGTAGAGGTGGGGGAGGGGGGGTTAAGATGCACTGGGCTGGATTTTTAAAGTAAGCTCTTGATATGGATGAATTTAAACTTTGCAAAATGCATCGTTCAGACACAGGGAATGTGGTTTGTAGGTAGACAATGGGGAAGCTTATTACCACTAAGAATCTGCCCTCATACCATTTTCAAGGCTGCAAACCTTCAACAGACTCATTCTTAATAAAAGCAAATTTATTTAGTATTTTAATATACTTCAATATACTAAAAAAACTGTATTCATGTATTAAATAACTGTCCATCTGACTATCTCAATAACCTCATATTCATTTAAGGTGAGTCAGGTTGGACAGGGGCCTAAACCAGGCCATGTTCTGGGTGACACAATGCCCCTCCTTGCACTCTAGGTCAGGGGTGCACACTCTTACCCGCAAAGGGTCGGTGTGTATGCAGGTTTTTGGGTAATCTTTAGGTCAGCTGTTCACACCCAGGTGTGGGGACTCTTCCGCCAATCAGTCCTCTAATTAGTAAATTAATTAGGGACTGTCCACCCCTGCTCTAGGTAAAGACTCCAGCAGACAGAGAACTGCCAGGCACCCCCCCCCCCCAGCAGATGGTGCCCACTTGTCGCCTATTGAGTTGACCAGCCCTGCTACCAACATCAATCCATCGTCCACAAGTACTTACCCATTCAATAAGTACACAGTACCCAGTACAGGTCAATGTAAGCCTGCAGCGGGGAATCCCAGGGCAGGGAGCACAATGAAAGGTTCGCCAACTTGTGACTTGGCACAAACTCACAATCTCTCACCAATTCACATGCCCAGGGTTCTTGGATTACGAGCAACAGCCTACAAAGAATACATACATTCACCTTACAAAAACAGAGACCTTGGTTTCCATATTCACTGGCAATAAATCCACCTCAGATGCTGATAACATATTTTATAATATAGATTTAATAATAAGCATTAAAACGAACATACTTCATTTGCATGGTGTTTTTGTACAGAAATATCTTTCTTTCTGGCTAAATGTGTAGTATTTACCTCTACTAAGACCAGGCCTAACGTGTATCAAAGTTGCTTTTTGTTCATTCCTGTTAATATTAAACAAAGCTTTCCACAGCACTGACTTCCTAATAACATTGTGGCACATGCATAATGCATGACGACTTATGAATAACTAAACGACTGCGGCAACTTCAACTTCCTGGACGCATCATTTGCATATGATGCAACGAAAGCAACTAAGCTGCGAGAAGAGGCACTTCAAAGACCGGTAACGGACGTCCTCTGTAACTAGGCCTCCATTTTCTATGAAGGAGTCACCCCCAAAATGTCAAGTTATATAAACCAAGCCAGACTGCATGATTATACATCCTGTCTATGAGAGGTGAGGGTTATTCCATTAATGCGCCGACCACAGTCTCCACACCCGGTGCTGACAGGTCTTGAATCCCTTGCTCTGTTTTGCATAAATAGCTTGACTGACCCAGATACTAGAACACTGAGGAGACCCAACGTCACACTGTAACTGCAACACAATGGCAAACTTGACACTGTATTCCATAAACTGCAGCATAATTAGCACTGCTTAGCGATTCGATTTAGTTTGACTTTGAAAGGTGTGGCTCAAAGATCTGATAGGACAAGTCAGTCAAAGGCAGCATGAAAAGATAAGCTGCTGATGTAGATGCTCTGTGTCTGCAGGCCTGAGGTACAACAGAGAAACCATTACAATGGCAAACTCAACACCCACAAGCATCAGCATTTTTGCATTTTTCTTCATTACCTGGATATTCATGCTGTCTGCTAATTTGCACATTTTCTTACATATTTACATGTGTAATGCTCTAAATTTCCCGCGGAGTGTGGGCATGTGCCATGTCTGGACTGGCAGCCCATCTCCGCTGTCCCCTGCCTTGTGCCTCATGTTACGGGTCCCTGCAGCCCCGCACTGGATAATTGATCAGAGGGTGGACGGCTGGGTGCCGCCGGAATAATGTAAGAACATCAAGACCAAGCCTGTTGCGGCTGTGTGCATGTTGCTATGGCAGCGTACTCCTATGTAAGACCTAAGAGATGGACAATACCAGCTCTCAGTAGTACAGCTTAACTAGCATGCCTGGATACTTTAAACACATATCTCAGTTTCACTAGTCTACTTACTTTTCCTCCTTTGCCACCAGATTCGACTCCCACTCTGTGACCAAAGACACAACACACTTTGTTTAGCCATATCAATACAGTATTAAGGATCAGGTGGGTATTGGTTTTCATTGTGCCGTTGTTTTAAATTTTAATAGACGTGTCTATAGCATGAAGATAGTATTTATTACGACGGTGACACACAGAGTCGCCCTACGGCCTGTCAGTGTCCATCCCTCACAAATCGACGGGACGCTGTTATGGTGACAGCCTGCGTTATAAGGGTGACGGTGCAGACTTTGTCCTGAAGGATGTCGGGTCGTGACCCACGGGAAAAGCTTTTGGGGCTGAGTTTCCCGACGTGCTACTTCGAAAAGAACGGGCAGATCTTGGAAGTACGATAGAATGGTAAAGGATGACGGTTATGTAAAATGAAAAAGCAAAAATGAATGGAGGCAACGACAGAGATATATTATAGTGAAATGCGTAACATTCCTGTAAAGGCACTGCTTTGAAAAGCCATATGTGAACCATTTCCTCGGCCTTTTAAAGCAGAGGGCTCATTACTGCTGCCTTTATGACATATCTCCGCATAAATGCTATTGATTTTCCCTGCTGACCCCCCCGCGACTCCCAGCCGTAACGCGAAAAATCGTCATGGGGGCATTTAAATACACGGGCGGAGACCGGCGACGCGGCAGACAAGCGGGCGCGCAGGGCGCTCGGACGCACCCCTTCCCTTCCCAGCGCAGGGAGATGCCGGCGTGGCCACGCTCCGCCGATCGGGGCGCAGGCTTGCACCCTGGAAGCTCCCGCTGCGCCGCCCGCCCCCCCCCGGAGGGACCCTTCTGTGATACGCATCAGCAGTGTAATTAACCTCAATCGCTCCAGTAAATCATCCAGCTGTAGGGATGTAATGCTGGGAGTAGCCCGGCAGGTAGTGATACTGCGAACTCATCTCGCAGGACACCAGAGACAAAACACTCTCCATTTAATTTTAAGTGGTGCCACAGAATAGCTGCCATGTTGGAACCCGAACACAAGGCCGGTGTTCTGTCATAAAATGCTACCTATCGAGACGTGCTATCGAGCCTTTCTGCGCATGTGCAGTTCCACCGTTTTGGGATTAGGGTTAGGTTTTAGGGGTTAGGGTTAGGGTTAAGGTAAGGGTTTTAGGGGGTTAGGGTAAGAGTTAGGGTTACGGCTATTGATTAGCACTACGGTAGCATTTTTCGACAAGGCAGTATATATCGATAGAACACAACTCCATTTCGGGGTGTCCGAGTTTCCCAGACTTTTTCCGACAATGGCGTGCGTGTCAGTCCACGTGGGACGCGACTTGCTGCCGTCCAGGCGTCGTAAACGCCGGCTTTATCTGGAAACCTTGGCTGCCCCGACTGAAGCTGAGCGGCTGCTTCACGGAAGCAGTCAGGGCAAACCGAATGCGACCCGGACCGACGGCGTGGTCATTTACCAGCACGGGCTCAGACCACTTTTTTCTTTCACTTGACTGGCACTTTGGCGTGAAGCCACGTCTGATAGACAGAGGAACTCACCCAATGAAGCCCCTCCCCTCGCACGATCCCTGACCTGGACCATGTTCCCACATTGTTCCCAGCAAACTGCTCCCTGTGTTGTTTAAACATTCTCCTGTCACAGTCTCCAGGGCTGGAGAGGTGGCTGGGAGCCACTAATGAGGCACTTCCCAGGACCGGACACGAAGCCTGGGATGGTGGGAAGGAGAGTTCGTGGTCCCTACCGCTGGGGGGCGTCCTCTCACCGCAGGCTGGTCATTGTGGCACTCGCCCTTCAAGATTATCTGGCACGCTTGAGAATGGGCTGGTGTTTGTCTGATTATGCCTTAAATAATCGAAATAAACTATGAAAGTAAATAAGCTTTTATTAAAATGCTGATTATTTTGTTTGGGAGTCAGTTGTGTTGTGATGAGTAGCCCCGTAATATGTATGTTAAATACATGCCTTTACAAAGCAGTTTTACATGTAGCTTTTAATAAAACATTGCTAAAAAAACTTTTTGTACCGCTGGAAACTACTCAAAACCGGTAATATCCCCCCGAAACGTTTTGTGGTCAGTTCTTTGTTAACTGAAAGACAGTTCCGGGTATTACCATAAGGGGGCAGCATGGATCAACATTTTTAACTGCGATCCCGCTATTAAAATTTATCTTCACAACTAAAAAAAGTTTCTGGTTCTACTGGTAAACATTTTAAACGTACCAGCTACATGTAATAACTATATTAGCATCTTAATCTGTGCCAGAGTGAGACGTTTCAATCTAGTTGCGAGGTAAATTATATTTAAATAAATCGTACTGTCTTTGCGCTTAGTTTGGCACTATTTGTATGTTCCTCTGCGCTCTACTTTCTCGCTCCTGCATGCACCCGAATTATCCCCTGGCATATTAATCCTAAATGCTTCTGTAGGGAAATTTAAAATATTGATGGCCCAGAAACAGCAATATTCCTGGTAACAGGTAGAGAAATTTTTCCACATAAAAAATATAGTGTCCACCCATCCTGTCGATTAAAATTTGAGCACTGATGACTGGTAGAAGCCCTCGAGGGACTTTCTGAAAGAATTACCCTAAAAAAGCCCAGTCCTTTCGAAGCTATAGTTTCTGCATTGTTGTATAAAGATTGAAAGTTATCAAATTGTCCATCAGTTATGGCACCTGCCTTTGCGGTCCAGCGTCTCTGCCATGTTCACCTGGCATTTGAGATGGAAGGATGGATGTCAAAGGGTAGGAAAGGAGGAGAGAGATGAGTGTGGTGCTTCACCATGCATGCAGAAACTGGTTCATGCCTACCCTCCTAGCCTATGTAAGACGATCCGTGGTAACAAGCCTTTCATATGGTGATAAGTTCAGAGAAGAAACTACAGGTATCGGAATGTGAGGTTTAATTAAAGAAAAAAAACACAAAATGAAGGTTACTAAAGAGGCTCTTGCTAGAAAAGCAATCATTTCTCATGCTGCAGCAGCTACATTCAGGCTGTTTATTTGCAGCTCCTTCTCGTCTGCTGAGGCAGGGCCTTCGGCCGAGCGAGCGGGATTCTGGGTAACGGCTCCACGCCCCACCCACGGCCGGACGCACATCTGTTTCTGATTGAAACCCTTTAGCAGCAGCAAACCTGAAGCACCTCTCCTTCGGAGGGGAGCGGACGGGAAGGTGGGGTCAGGATAGGAGGGAGAGGCGATATTCCGCAGCAGTGTTGGGCACTTCTTTGTGCCTGGACCTTTTTCAGCTGGCCTCTTTACGCCCCGACCTTACTTTGGCCAGAGCTGAGCTATGTCCGTGCAAGCTGGACAGAACCTGCTTTACCAACTACACCAGTGCTGCTAAAAGACCCTTAAGCAGCACTAACCTGACCTACCCTAGCTAAACGTTAGCCAGTGCTTCTAGGTACCAATTAGCAGCACTTACAGAGCATAGTCACACAGATTACATCAGAGCTAATTCACAGAGGCAGGACGCTGTCTTTGGGCCATTAAGATGGAAGTCAGGAATGCAGCCCAGTGGGATCAGTTAGGATCTGAGCATGGATGAGACTCCAGGCCTGAGCTGGGTCATCTACCCCCATGCCGAACCTAAACTGGCACCATAGCGCCTCCCACAGGCATGTCAGGTGACGTGCGTCGGTTCGCCAGCCTGTGCGTATCCTCTGCGGAACCTGGCACAGAGGGACATAGCATACGCCTGGGCAAAATGTCGAGGTCTGCAACACGAACGACGGCACGTCAAGCGTGACGTTTGCGTGTAGGCGGCTGCCTCATGTTGGAGTCAGAAAGGATGAACCGTGACAATTAAGTCGCTCCCTGACGGTACCGCAGGCCCGGCGTTACCCCTTTGGGCATAATTCCCTTTCATCCTCCATAAATCATGGTGAGACCTGAGCGGACACATGGGGAAGTGTAAACACCTGTTATGGTGTGTCAGGGAATGCAGCAGGGGGGGGCATACTGGGAAGTAAGGGCATGTACGGGGGGGTGGGAGGATTGTTGTGGGGGGACTGTGAAATGAGAAACAGCCCCGGCTGTCCACCAAACAGAGTCAGGGGGAATCACTCATTCAGAAATGTTACAGTTCTCTCCTGAGAGTCGGCCTCGCTTAACATCCGTCAAAGTAGACAAGATACAGAGTGCAGCTGGGGGGGGGGGGGATACACTTTCGTCTCGGGGAGGCCCAACCGCACAGCACCTCCTCCGCACACTCACTGTGCTTGCCACTCATACAGTCATGCCCTCCTATATTACCAACTGATCACAGTCTTCTAGATATTCTGCAGCATGCAGGGAAAATTGCTCTGTGAACTATGGTAGTTGCTAGTGTTTTGGTATCACTGATGTATTGTACGTATCTCACCATTCTGGATGACCTCTGACCCATTTTGGGGTTTTGAATCAATTAGATTCATCAGTCTGCAGACTCTGGAGTAAAGATGGTTCCAGGGAACCTGGATAGAGGGGAGCTCAGTCAAGAACAGGCCAGAGGATCTGCCTCACAGGCAGCCTCCAATGGACACATAAGCTCCGATCGGTTCCGCTCTGAGCAGTCTTCAGTGAATCAAGGTAACAAGCAAGTCGCTGCTTTAGTCTCTGATATGTCGTTCAGTTTAAGGAGACTTGGCACGCAGTAGGACTGAGAAACGGTTGAAAAGAATGAAGAAATCAAGACATCAGGGGAACAAGTAGTCAGAGTGCATCACAGGCGAAGCCCCGCCCCCAGCCCCCCCCCCCCAGCCCCCAGTTAGTTGAGCTGTATCTTTCCAGTTTGATGGTGCTTTACTTCATAGCACAGGAACTTTTAAACGCCTCACCAAGGGGAACATAAATGATCTGATGCACTAGAAATTTGCTGGAACTCCAGCGACTCGCCGTGGAGACCGTCAGGGGGGTCATGCAGCAGCAGAGGGACAGTCGGCGATAAGTGGGATACACTGCTGCAGGCCAGGCGACGGAGGGCAGCGGCTGCTCACCCGTACAGTTATTTAAAGGGTAAGATGCAGCCTGTCAACGGTTTTGTTGAAGTGATCACTGGATGACTTTTGGTAGGTAAGATCTTCCCTAAGAAGTGTTTGCAAACGTTGAACTGGTACAACACCTTTAAGCTGTAAGGGATTTTTGGAGGGACCTGAAGGTGACCTGGAGGATGCCTCTGCAGCCTAATGCAAAGGGTGTCTGTCTGGCAGCGCCCACGTGTGTGTGTGTGTGCATGCATGTGTGTGTGTGGGTGTGTGTGCATGCATGTATGTGTGTGTGTACATGCATGTGTGTGTGTGGGTGTGTGTGCATGCATGTGTGCATGTGTGTGCGTGTATGCATGTATGTGTGTACATGTGTGCATGTGCGCATGCATGTGTGTGTATGTATGTGTGTGTGTCTGTCTGTGTAGGTTGTGTGTGTGCATGTGTGTATGTGTGTGTCTGTGTAGGTTGTGTGTGTGTGTGTGTGTGTGTGTGTGTGCATGCATGTCTGTTGTTTAGCTGACCCCAGCGAAAGCAAAGCTCGTGACACAGCGTCTGGCTCGAGGTCTGGACCGAGGCTTCCATGGAGCCAGACGGTCTGCCAGCCATGAGCTCTGCTTGCTTATAACTGCTGGGAACATCCGATCCCCTTGGGGGGGGGGGGGGGGGGGGGGGGGGGCTGTGCTCTCCTTCCTCTCAGTCTCGTCTCTGCCGCTCGTCCTTGTCGCCTCATGCAGCCCAATGCAAACGGATCTTTAATAAGTGTGACAGGCTCACAATGTAAATAATGCTCTTATTTTTAAAAATCAAAACAAATGTTTATAGAAAGTAAAAGCTCTTTAATCGTCACCATGTACATTAAGCACTTCTCTGCTCAATAACTCCCTTTCAGTGACTGCCTGCAAGTGTTGCGTAAGCTGACTAATGTGGAGCCTTGGGGTATGTGTCACTGACAGGCAGCACGACAGCTTTCCTCAAACCTATTTCAATAGTTTTTTCTTTTTTTGTAAAGAGGCAAAGTTCCTACACAACTGTTTATTGGGGTATCCAGAATTCACTATGCAGTCACAAAGAAGCCCAAACCACAGAGAAGGATTATTCTTTAAATAACTGTAGTTGTAAAGTTGGATAATTCCTTCTGTATTTATAAGGCAAATCCTAATCTTCACTTTGCTACTTTAAATAAACAAGCAAACAAAGAAACAAATGAATAATAAATGAGGCTCTCAAATTTGTTTGTAAATGACATAACTTTAGTCTAACTGATTATCCAGACGGTCCAGCTCAGCTCAGGCAGGAGTCATTACAGAAAAGCCAATAAGAGCCCCGGTCTGTTACATGGACCCCCCCCCCCCCCCCCCACATGGTCCATTCAGGCCTCACTGTGGGAACACAGAACTGTGATGGTCCTTACTGACTGTATAAAAAGAGGCAAAGCCTAGACCCAGGAGAGGAGAGGAGGGGAGTGCAGAGGTGAAGAGAGGAGAGAAGAACAGGAGAAGAGGGGAGAGAATGGGAGAAGAGAGGTGAAGTGAGGGGACGGGAGGAGAGTGAAAGGAGAGGAGAGGAGAGGAGAGGAGAGGAGAGGAAATGGGCCCAGCGAAACAGGGACAACATGATGGCAGACTGTGATCTGAAGGGGCTGAGATCATCAGCAGCTGTTACACTCATTCAGTCTAGAATCACAATCACAAAGTAACAGAAAAATAGAGTTATTAATAAAGCATTGTTTAAATGTTGAGGAAGAAATTCTCCTATAACGATATTATACTTATTCCTATACCTCCTGGCACTGCAGGTAGTGCAGCCCCCTGCCCTGGGCCCCCTGCTTCCCAGCTCCGCCCCAATGCTCATGAGGCCTTCTATTGGATCAGCAGCTGGAAGATGAATACTATAAGCAATGATTACAAATAAAATCAAGTTAGTGATGAAAGCTGCACTGAGTTTGACAGATGCAAAGACTGAGTCAGGCGCTAGTAAGGGCAGCCCTCTCTGGTCCTCCATTTCTGGGGCAGTTTAGTCAGCTCTTTTATGAGCTGGCTCCTGTCCCATTTCCGGTGTGACTTCCATGTCCGTTGTGACTCCCATGTCCGGTGTGACTCCTATTTCCAGTGTGACTCCCATGTCCGGTGTGACTCCCATTTCCAGTGTGACTCCCATTTCCAGTGTGACTCCCATGTCCGGTGTGACTCCTATTTCCAGTGTGACTCCCATTTCCGGTGTGACTCCTATTTCCAGTGTGACTCCCATGTCTGGTGTGACTCCCATGCCTGACCATCAGCGAGATTCACTACCTTTCTCTGGTCAAATGGTCTGCAGTCTGCCGTTCTCATTCAAAACACTCAACACAATACAATCACCAGTGAGACCACAATAACAGACATCTGGATGCATATGTAATGAAACAAATTTAACAATTAACCACTAAAAAAATCCCTGCAAACTATAGACAACACCAGCTTTTAATGGGTCAATCCAAAGTTTAAAAGTGGACAAATTAGATTACAGGGGGCAGAACAAAATATTTTATTCTGTAACACAATATGTCTGTGTTGCAATACATGGTTTTGTTGGGTGGCATAGAAAACTGTTAAATGATATATCCATAATCCTCTGCAAGAGATGTGGACAGCCTAACGGACACAAGCTGCGGGTCGGCTCTGCAGATTAAGATATAACTCCTGATGACTGAACCAGAATGACAGGGGGTTCAGCGGCCCCAGGATTCCCCCAGGACTGTAAACAATTGCACGAACGACGAGGGCGTGTCACGGCTGAGAGTGAGGGCTTCAGCTCAAACGAATCCCGCATCTTTAACTCCAGTAGTACCACATAGCTGTAACACTGACCAAAAACAACCGCATTCATTTCGCGACGGTATAATATCAAGATCCCCTGATAGACACCCGGAGCTGTCACCTCCTTAGCAGGGGCACAGAGAAGAAGGAGGCCTGCACATATCTGCCTGAATATTTGCATGCGCCACATGCAGATGGCATAGACCCTTCAACGGTTCCTCAGCAGACACCTGCAGTCCTCGTGAGATCCGCAGAGGACGTCCAAAACGGCCGGCCTCACAAAGGTCACGCTTGCCTTTCAGTGATTCTGACATCGTTGAACCCGAATGGCCACAAAACCCCTCGCTGACAATGCAGGCTATGAAGCTAAGCTCTTTGGCCAAGTTCAGACCACTCCCTTTTTTATCTATTGTGGGAATGGCAGAGGAGAGCCTCAGGGCAAAATACGTTCAAGATCTGCATTGGAGTACACTTCAAAGCCGGCCATTGTTCCCATTGTACGTAATGAAAACATTTTATCAAAGTATTTTTTTTCCCATGAGTGCTGAAAATGTTTCCTCCGCTGTGTTAATAGTGCAGTCTAACTGACACCAAATATTACTTGTTCATGTGATCATAAATTTTATTATACCTGTCAAAAGTAAAATATCACTAAGTACCGTAATGAGGTTAATTTTGCCCCACAACTTGTTTTTGTAAAAATACTTTGCTATTCACATCATTTTATGGGTTTCGACAGAGAACGTTTCTCCTCTGGTAACTGCTATCAAAATTTAAACTGAACTCTCTGAGGCTGTCAAGGAGGTAATTAACATTCCTCAGAAAAAATCTGTTATTTTAAAAACAACTTAGGGTAACTCCTGTCCTTGCAGGCTGGTAGATCTGTGTAATTAAGAAGAGCCTGTTTAATTAAGGTCATCACTTGAAAATTTTTTACATTCGTAGTGGCCAAGCAATGCACAGACCTACAGGATTTCAGCTTTTTATGCTGAGAAGCAGCCATTAGGAATATTTTTGTTGGTGTCATTTCTGCAGGCTGCACTGACAAAAGACAACCTTAATGCAATAAGGCCAAACAATGCAAATGTTACTTAAGAAAGCTCTTAGGATTGTTTAACACAGTCCATCATGCTGCACTTACCCATATTTATCAGCTTTCAATGCATTTTGCGGCATTTCGAACAAGGAGCCCAGAATGAAATAAATAAAAGCCATAATGTGTTTATTTTCACTGAGCTGAGTGCAATAAGTCCATTTCCTTCTGGGCTGCAGGGATCAGCTCACACTTTATAAGCTAAACCTCCACATACGTTTTAATGCCTCATTAATTTATGGTAGTGAATATTACAATGTCAGTAATGCTAAAAAACAGATGAACATTTAAATGTGAAAGTCTTTTTAGTGCAAGACCATAAGAGGCCATATAAAAAGATGACTCTCTGTTTATATCCATATAAGCTCCGGTATCACAGTCACCAGTTCATTCTCAGTTTTCTTTAATTTAATCGATACCTTCCTTTACTAAATCATTGTTTTCTTCCCTGTTCAGTTGTACTCTTTCATTTCCTCTTGTTCCATCCTTGACTTCATTCTTTATTCCCTCTCCTCCTCTTCCTCATCCATTTAACACCCCAATTCTCTCTCTACCCCTTCATCCTCTCCTCAGTATCACTGTCATTGTTTGTACTGACATTAAAGCTTCTGGGCAGAACCAGTGACCTGGTGGGCGACACGATGGATGAATGGATGGATTTTGTGATGTGATGGATGACGATCGAGAAATAATTTAAATATTGGCCTTGATTGATCAGAATGTGGAATCTGGGAAGCGTTTGTCGTTTAGGGTAGCAGCTTGCCTATGAGATAGACTTACTGCAGATCCACAGATTGTTTGAAGGATAGAGATCACCTTCATAAAGCAGCACAGCCAGCCTGCAGGCTGAGAGGCACCACCACTGCTGGCAAATCCACCATGCCAGCCTCCACGCCCATTCTACCCTATGCCCACGGCCTCCACGCCCATTCTACCCTATGCCCACGGCCTCCACGCCCATTCTACCCTATGCCCACGGCCTCGACGCCCATTCTACCCTATGCCCACGGCCTCCACGCCCATTCTACCCTATGCCCACGGCCTCCACGCCCATTCTACCCTATGCCCACGGCCTCCACGCCCATTCTACCCTATGCCCACGGCCTCCACGCCCATTCTACCCTATGCCCACGGCCTCCACGCCCATTCTACCCTATGCCCACGGCCTCCATGCCCATTCTACCCTATGCCCACGGCCTCCATGCCCATTCTACCCTATGCCCACGGCCTCCCCCACAGCCTCCATGCCCATTCTACCCTATGCCCACGGCCTCCCCCACAGCCTCCATGCCCATTCTACCCTATGCCCACGGCCTCCACGCCCATTCTACCCTATGCCCACGGCCTCCATGCCCATTCTACCTTATGCCCACGGCCTCCATGCCCATTCTACCCTATGCCCATGGCCTCCCCCACGGCCTCCATGCCCATTCTACCCTATGCCCATGGCCTCCACGCCCATTCTACCTTATGCCCACGGCCTCCACGCCCATTCTATCCTATGCCCACGGCCTCCCCCACGGCCTCCATGCCCATTCTACCCTATGCCCACGGCCTCCCCCACGGCCTCCATGCCCATTCTACCCTATGCCCACGGCCTCCATGCCCATTCTACCCTATGCCCACGGCCTCCCCCACGGCCTCCATGCCCATTCTACCCTATGCCCACGGCCTCCACGCCCATTCTACCCTATGCCCACGGCCTCCCCCACGGCCTCTGCGACGTTCCCAAATTAAGTTCTTCGATTTCAAACCTCGGTGCAAACCAGACGCAAACAAAAAATAATCTCTTTTGTGCACAGCAGACGAGTCGCTTCCACCCCACCTCTTGTACTTTATCTCCCCCCCCCTCCCCCCCCCCGCCCTGTACCCTCCTTTCACACAAAAAAGGGTTTGTCAGGTTCTCGTAGTTCTGGCCGGTTCCAGAATGCTCCAACAAAAGGCCCCCCTGTTCCAAGCCTACTCCTGTCAGACCGAGCACTTTGATATTAAAAACTCCAGAAAAAGGGAGGGAGACAGTGGGAGAAGGAAAAGATGAAAAGACTCAAAACAAACTCCCACTGTCTGCTAAGCCAGTGTCTGTAGGTGTAACCCCAAAATTGACTCGCAAATATTTGTCCAGTCAAAACAAAATAAAACGGCTCTTTGACATTTTATATAGCAGCCCGGGCCGGCTGCTGCCAGTGTGTTCGGCCTGCATCTCTGTAGAAGACGTTGGTGTGACCTCACGCTCGCTTCAAACGGATCGCAGTGACATGTGCTCTCCTGTCTACCAGGTTACTCAGGACTCCTAGCTGGTGCCCATTCATTCTCATTGAAATGAAAACTTTCTCAGACGCACAAGTACCGAAAACTGGAGGAGTGTAGCCATATCTAATAACGCCAGAGCCGAGATTCATGCGGAAAAATCCTGCCCTGTTCTACAGGAATATTTTATTCCGATATTTTAAACATTGTAGATATGCTCAGTTTATTGTGCCTCTTCAAGATAAACAGTAACATCTTATAGCTTATGCAAAATCCACAACTAAACCATTATATCAGGTATTATGAAATGTATTATGAAATGGTTATTGTACTTCACGTATCTTTTCACAGGTTAAAAATCTCTGCCAAACATATCACAGATGGCTTTACAAAGTGTAAAACAGACACATAGAATTTCCTTTTTGATTTAAAGGTTAAAACAGCGGTAAAACAGACGAGCACGTTGACCGAGACACTCATTTGGTGATGTAACAGTTCTGTGCATGATCGACGGATCATGCATAATCAGTACAGATTTTGGAAATCTCGCTAAGACAAAAAAATCCCCCCTTTCCTGCACACTTTGTAAGTGGGGAGGCGAGTCCCGGCTTGCCAATTTCTCTGAAAGAATGCAGGAATCAGAACAACAGTGATTTTCTTCTCTGTCTTTTTCAAGACGCCAGCTATTACGGAGCTTATGAGGAGCCCTCGGGGTACTTATTACAGTGCTCATATTGAAACACTGGATTGCTTCATTCAGTGAATACAGGCATTTAAAGGGGAAAAAATGTAAGCGTAGCCACTCTTAAGAGCGATGAATAAAATAACTTAGGCATTTTCCGGCCGAGTGCGCGAAAGCCGAAGCGGAACGACAGCGGCTCTTGGTGGGGAGTCCCCCCTCCCTCTGTGGGAGCATCTTTCAGGACTTCGCCTCTTCATTGATTGACTGATTTATATGTTTAGTGTAGAATGTCATTTGTAGAATATGTAGGATATTTTTTACTCTGTGCTGATAATTGATCTACTGTAATTAAAAGCCCCACCACAAAAATATTTATGTCATGAAGATCTACTTGTTTTGAAAAGCCTAGGTACTATTGCACAAATACCATTCTTATTTCACATATATACGTCGAAGAAGAAGATTGAAGGGCTTTTAAAAAGCCCCTCTCACAGAGAACATTATTTACAACCATAAATGATGTCAGAGATGAGAGGCATCCCCGCCCCTAATAAAAGTTACCTGTCGCTATCTGCCTGGCTCTCTGTGTGACCCCCGCTATGACTGGGGGCTCATTCTTGGCGTAGGTTCGATAATGGCTGTAGGAACATCACGGTTCCCACTAGCTGTGAGGGGCGTTGGCCCTCTCGCCGCCCTGCTGGCTGTGAGGGGCACCGCGTGCAGTTCCACCCTGGGTTGGCCCTCTCGCCGCCCTGCTGGCTGTGAGGGGCACTGCGTGCAGTTCCTCCCTGCCTTGTGGCTGTTCCCACCAGATTCTCTGATTTCTTCCCATAGTCCAAAAACATGCAGCTGGGTGAGTCTGTGCCTCTAAAGTCCCTTTATTGTGTTTGTGTCCTGCAATACAACAGGCGTCCTGCTCTGGGTGTCCTGTGCCCAGGGTCAGATCCAAGCACCCATCTAGGGCCCAATCAGCACAAGGTGACCCCGATAATGTCATGATAAAAATATACATTATACAGATATTCATATATATGTAATTTCTGAATAAGAATAATCACACAAAATTTGAAATAAAATTTAAATGATTCATTTCAATCATTTTAATTTATTATTAGAATTTAAAAAATCAAACCAATCAGATCAAATTAAGATGTTTCTATGCAGGCAGAAACAGGGCCAGCTCTCACTACAGGCAGAACGCAGCTGCCTAAGGACCCAGGATTACCTGTGTTGCAGAAGCCATGAAATGATCATCAGTTTTGCAGGTAGGGAGGCCTCCCAACTTAAGCTTTATCCAGGGCCCTGAAAAGGCAGCTGCAGCCCAGCCTGTGCGCTGTGCTTTCCGGGATAGTCCCTGTGCTCATTGGGACCCTGTGCTGGGTGGGTATTTCACTGATCTAACTACATTAAAAAGTTTTAATGTTGAGAGAAAATGGCACATCATCAGTAACAGAATGTACTGGGTAAGACACTGACTTGAATGGGCAGTAAGTGAGTAAGTGTGGCAGCGCGGAGTGGCGTTCCCTCGCACGGACGCCGGCGTGCTGAGAGCTCGCACATCCAGCAGGCCCTGTCAGGTGGTTCTACTTTCCTTCTGCTCCTGGAGAGTGAGCGCCAAGTGCTTACATGCCAGCGCTGACAGGAGTTAGCATTTGCAGCCCATTTACCGGAGGCCCTGAGAGGACAGAGATGACAGACAGCAGCAGATTAACACGTTAAACACAGTCATTGGGGGGCGATGGAGGACAATCTAAACAGTCGGCTTCTGAGTGCTCTGAAGGTGGAAGCAAACAGAGCAGAGCCAGATTAGGGTGAGTACTTTCAGCCGCGGTGGCGTGCGCTCGCTCGCCCGCTGCCGGGTCTATGGCGAATTAGAACAATGCTTTTGTGAAGCTCAGCTTTCTGGAATCCTGGACAAGAAAAAACAACAAAGTCCACAGTGAGGGCACCACTGACTGACCACAGCTGTTGTGAAAATCGCTTGATTGCAGGACAACTGACGTAAGGTACAGTGGTTATGCTCCAGACTACAGACAACGGACGCAACTGCTATTACAAAATATGTGATCTTTACATACACAGTTTATATTTTGATTACAAGTATTTATTATCCCCATATACAACTGCTGTTAGCATTAGTTTGTTCCAAAATCTGTTCCATAACAGCCACAGCAACATAAATCACAACTTCTAGACTTCTGGGGTCATACTTATAATAACTGTGAAGCCCCTTGGGGCTCAGATCTGTGGCGCCGTGTGACATTCTTGGCCTTGACCAGGGAGACACACGCTTCTCTTTGCCTTTGCAGGCTTCGTTTTGCAAAAGTTAGACTGGCATCCAGAACAATTATGTTCTTATGTTCTTAATACCTAAACCTACAGTCCCTAAAAATACTTCCCCCCCCCCTTCCTGGAATGAATGTGACATATTAAATTCAGAAAGATTTCCGGGCTTCCTCGGCGCTGATCAATGGCCGGGGAGACCAGTCTCCTTCCAGCTGGTCCTGTGCCCTGCCGGATTGTCATCTGGGAAATCGATTCTTCTGTAAAGCCTATCAACTTGCTCGATGAGACGCCAACTGATCAGTATGGAGCAGCAACACTGTTTCTGTCCATCTTGGGCTGAGACAGACCTCACGTTGAAATACCGTCGTCACACGTAGTTGCAATCGAACGTTCGACTTTATTTAAAATAGCACATTTGTATGAGACAAGTGTTATAAAGCAAATTACGTTACATCAAAAAGCCAGTTCACCAGTGGGGGAAAGTTAAGATGATTCCTTGATGTTTTCAAAGAACGCCATATGTAATGCTTCTGGAAAATACAGTCCATAAATCTCAAATAATGGAGAACATGTGAAACCTTCCCAAGGATGGGTTACAGTGACTGGGGGTGGGGGTGGGGGCTAATTGTCAGGTCATTTTGTCAGAGTCACGTGATCCGATCCTGGATGCAGGACACTGAGGGACAGTCAGTGCAGATGACCATCAAGTAGCATATGATTCTAGCCAGATATGTAGGTCTCCTGAGACATCTGCACGCCGCGTATCAGAATCAGAATTGACTTTTTATTACCCAGGTACAACTGCATGTACTAGGAATTTGTTTTGGCAGTATTGGTACTTACATTCACAGATAACTTACTTAGAAAATCAAAGAGTATAAAATTATGAAAAACAGATAAACAGAAATAAAATAATAGAATAAATTAATAAAATAGAACAGAGCAGTGCAAACTGTACAATAAGCTAACAATAATTATAAGTAACATTAAAAGGGACAGAGGTATATCGAATATTGGAATATAAAAATAAGAAAATATATGACGTCCAGTAAATAAGAAAGATAAACAAAGATACATGCAGAGTGAGTGGGGGGGGGGAGGGTGACAGAGGCAGGGACTGTGTCAGCGGGGGTCCATATGGAGACAGAGAAGGAAGGTTTAATATGTTTGGTACAATGCATTCATTCACCATCAATGCTGGTTGTCCTATACAGGGTCCAGGGATCCAGAGCCTATTCCGGAAACAACAGGTGGAAACAGGGAATGTCCCAGGACAGGGTGCCAAGCCGTTGCGGACAATATGACAACACAGGCTGTCGAATCTTTCTGGAGCAGCAGGGTTTAGACCTGACCTCTTTCTGATACCCACATCTACACCCACATCTCAGGCGAATGTGAGAATGATTTCACTGGTTCTCTTATGCAGTCAGTGTTTTTTGGAAGTGTGCGGTGATCCCATCGCATTACGATACAATTCCACTCTCAGGGTCCGTTTTACTTTTCATCACATGGCAGAGGTCAGCAGCACGGGTGAATGTGATATGCAGGTGGTCTCCGCATTTTAACAAACGTCTGAAAGGTAGCCTCTCCTCAAGAGCTTTGTTAGTGTTCCATGGTGCTCCACAGTGCCCCCTACTGGCCTACAGGCTTTACAGCAGAAACACAGTCTCTTTGCTACACTGGACCAGCGTCAGAGAAGTCAGTGCAAGATGGAGTGACTGGGGATGCAAATCAAAGTGGACACATAAACTGCAGGGTGTGTGTGTGTGTGTGTGTGTGTGCAACTACCATTTCAGGACAGTACCAAATATCTGCATTTTTTCCAATTTGTTTTTCTTTTTGATTTTCAGTGGAGGAATGGGATCAAACACTCAGCAATGAAAACAGTCTGGCATTGTTGCCATAATCAGAAACACTGACGGGCTTTTGAAGGCTGGGCTGCGGGAACTCCAGCCCTAAGCTTCCAGCCACACACTAAATAAATGAACAATTACCAGATGCAAAGACGCTTTTGTTTAGCAGTGTTCCTTGCATGACAACAAATGTTCCACGGCAACAACCCAGTAGGTACCAGAAGCTCTTCAGAGCTCCTCTATGGTGCTGCAGCTGGATTCTGTCAAGTTCTAAGAGTTGAAGCGATCTAAAGGTTGGAAAGCCTTGCCATTGCTTAGCTCAGTACAGACTCTCCCATTTTCCTGCTAAAAACTATCTGCATTAAATACAGTAGTTTAGTGAACGATATCCTGGAAGAATGGTGCAATGTCTGGCCATGGTAGAAATGCGGTTTGGAAATCCATGATGGATGGGACTGTCCTAAAGTGTCAGTCGCCATCTAGAGATTAATGAAGAATCACTTTGCTAAACTGGTCTGTGCACGATAATCTATTCCACCAGGAACCTCATCTTTATCAAACACTAGGTGTAAACTTTCTATACATTAAAATGAGGTTAATTTTTGAGTGAAATAATATTATTACTTACATATATCAATGGAAAGGAGAATAAAATGTTTAGTGTCAAAGCCAAAAGGCTTCAGTTTCGGTGCAAACGCTTCCTGTCACTGTCTGTACCTCCAGCACTGCAGGAATATAGAGAGAGAATGGGCAGGGAGATGGAGAGTGCGGGGGCCGGGTCACTGGTCACTGGACACGCTGCAGTGTGACGGCGGCTCCGACTCCCAGGGGTCGGCAGACACGCCGCCAGGCATTATGGACCCATCGTGTCTTTGCTGCGTGGGAAGCAAAAGTTACAGTTTCCAGCAGCTGCATGTGTGAGAAACAAATCTGCCAAGCTGACAGGACCCATAAGTCATGGGGACACACAAAAGGTGTGCAGCGCAGTGCAGAGGCACGCATTTTGACGGAACATCAAACAAATGCAGTAAAGTGATACAGGAGCACAGCTGAGATGTATCAGCTGGTTTCCCAAAGAGAATAAAGTCCGGTTGCAACGCGCAGTGCAATTGTTTATCAGATTGCCAGTGTTTACCTGAAGAATTCCTTTTTTCACAAATTTCACAACAGAAAATTGTTCAGAAGTATCTTAGAAAGAGGCACCAAAAGTTTGAATATTTAAAACTGAGTTGCATGTCACGTCCTCCATCATACGTGACCTTGAAGGCCTGAAAGGTCTCTTCTGATGTGCCTTCGCTGCGATGTATTGAGGGATCACTGGTGTGGGTTTGTCGCCCTGGTCTGGGTCTGTCGCCCTGGTCAACAAAGGGTCTGCATTCCTGGCAGAGAGAGACCTGAGTGTAAAAGACGAGGATGTAGAGCTGAGAGGAGGCAGTGAGGAAACTGTGCAGTGGGGCTCAGCTCTCCCTCAGCCTCTCATTAGAATCACCTCTTCTGTACTAATAATCTCCAAAGCACACAGACCACAGTGACAAACAGCCCCAAGACATTAACTACAAAGGCAGAGTGCAGGAGAATAACCAGCCAGCAGGTGAGCATGGCCACTGGGAGGAAACGACTGTAAAGAAGCCCCCGGAAACTTAAGGTAGGTGTGTCAGTAGCACAGTGCACTGCGATGCACAGATTTGGAAGGTGAAACCCCGTCCTGTGGGTGCTGCTCCTCACAGGCTTCCTCCAGCTCAGATCTGTTCAGTGCAGCCTGTTCCTGCCCCCAGGGCAGATCCATTCAGTGCAGCCTGTTCCTGCCCCCAGCGCAGATCTATTCAGTGTAGCCTGTTCCTGCCCCCAGGGCAGAGATATGGAATTAAATATGGAATCGATGCTATAATGTAAATAGGTTCTCACATTGAATTTACATCTTTGTTATGTTTCGCGATTACATACTGTATTTATCCATCAATGCTCCTAATGCTAATCCTGGTTACAGTCCTGGGGTGTCTATCAATATATTATTTGCATATTGCATTAATATAAGCGGGTAGCACATTGGCTCGCTGGCCAGCCGCCTGGCCTCACACCTCCATGGTGCCCCCCGTCCCTATGTGTGGAGTTTGCATGTTCTCTTTGTCATGGCGGGTTTCCCCAGGGTTACTCTGGAAATAGTCCAGCTTCCTGCTGCAGTCAAGGGTTTGCAGGTCTGCTATCTGCTTTTCTAAATTGTGTGATAGCATGTGTGTGTGTGTGTGTGCCGGTGCGGGTCCCGTGAAAAAGGCGGCCTGCCTTAAGGTTACACTGCTTAGGGCTGGACCTCCGTGTGACCCTGTTCAGTATAAGTGGACACCAGTTTGGTGGGTTTTGTATATTTGTGGGTAGAAACCTGTGTGAAAATGAGGAGAACATGCAAACATCTGGAGTCGAGGTAGGACTCAAATCTGCAGGCATGGAGGTGCGAGGCCCCGCTGTAGATGTGTAAGTATCTAACTTCAGTATTGCAGTTTGGGCAGGGAGCCCATACCAGGACTCTGTCATAACCCTACTTGTATAAGATAAATACGCTTAATGGAAAAATGTATCCACCTACATATGATCAGCGCGAGCGAAATGGAAACTTTAAGTATTTAATACTACAGGAGAGTTTCCAGAAGTATGATGCCAGAGATCACTGCTAAGTACAGCTCCGCCGAAGTCAGAGAAGGTCCTTGGGAAGATCTGGAGAGCAAGCGGGACGAACCCAGCAGAGCGGCAGTGGTGATCCAGGCTCCACTCGGAAGCAAAGCCAGTATCGGCTGGCCCAGGAGCAGCAGTCCACAGCACCACCATCGCTGTGGGCCAAACCACAGACTGGAAGTTTGGAAAGCAGGGTGATGTGACTGCATTTCCTGAGTCCGCCCCATTTAAAGTCACAATATGGAAGACATTACCAAGCACACAAGCAAGAAAAAGAAAAACGTTCCTGGACCTGCCAGGGTTCCACTGGTAAATGTGCCTTCCTGGCTCCTAATGGGTCCACATAATTGAGTGGAAAACATACGTTAAGTGCAGAGGTCTTGGCTTTCGCTTAATTAAAGAATTCCAGTTTAAACAAGTAAGAATAATTTTCAAAGTATGCCAGTGATGCAATGAGGCAGAATCGGTTCACTGTGTACTTTTTGTTGTGCACATTGAAGGGCTCTTAATTAGCATAACACAGTGCTGCGGCATTAAAATGGCCTTCGAGATACCTGGGAGACTGATGAGCTGCCTGGGAAATAAGTGTGCTCAGAAATCGATAGATAAACAGATAAACGGCGGAATCGTAATATTTGCATGTACGATGAAAGGATGGGCTCCTCACAAGTTTGCATAAATTCAAAAAACGCATGATTTGCCCGAGCTGAACCACAAGCCTGGATACAATGGCATTTTACAGGATTCACCGCAATAATATAAATAACTCTTGATACATATTGTCATTAAAAGGATCAAATTCAGTAAAAGTGACGATCTTTAGCTTCTACTAAACAGCCTGGAGGTCTGGAGCAGAGCTACTTAACAGGTTTTTTCAGAAACAGTTGGACTCCGCGAGATACAATTTCTAAATGAGACACTTGCACCGTCCCATATTCCAGGTACCTATTCAGCATAGGGTTGCAGTGACTGCTGCATTTTTACACATTTCCCAAATAGACATGACAGCTAACATAAACTAAAGACAAAACTCATTGTTCGCTCTTAAAAGTGCTGAATGCCACGAACACCAGTCTCCACCACGCTGACAGGCACGATGCACAAGCCTTCAAACCCCATCCACTAGGGGCACTAGTATTCGGGTAAAGCAAAGATTTCTACAGAACGAACAAATGATTCATTCTACCTAACTAGAAAAGTATCGTAAGTCCAGTATTATGTGCAAAAATAATCAGTCACATTTCATTCATGTAGGTTTGTTGGCTCCAGCTTATTTCACTCATGTTTGATCAGGGTCTTACCACAAAAAAGGAAAAAATAAGGAAGGTGGGTCATATGTACATATTAACAGCTAATTATCACAAAATAATTAATAATTGTTACTAGTGAACCTCATGTGTCCTCAAACTTATATGAACATGAAAAGACAAAGGATGACAAGATGCAGTACAGGTGGGCATTTAGATGCAGGGACAGGATGTGACCTCACACCTCCAGAATTGTGGGTTTGATTTGAATACAGCTTCTCCTTGTGTGTACATTTTTACACAGCACAGAACTGTAGACTGTTAGTCCACTTATACATTATTTACACAGACACTTTGAGGAGCTGCACTCGTCGGCTGTCGTCAGACCTCTGGCAGGTACAAGCGGGTGCCAGGAACTCGTCGTTGATCCGAGCGATCGGTGATGCTGAGGAGAGGAGACTTTTCCTTGTGGATGAGAGAGATCACAGGGAATGTTGTGTGTGATCCCCGGCTTATTGTTCCTTCTTAAAACACGCCGCCACTTCACAGCTTTTTCACTCCGTCCAGATGTGCAGCGCCGCTTCCTGAAGGAGGGACCGGCCACAGTAGCCCGACAGCTGTGCAGCGCTGCTGTTTCTCCCTGCGGATCGATCCGTCCTGCCGCAGTCTGGAGACGTATGCTGCTTTTCCCTGGGATGTTTTCCTGCTGTTTATTGTAAGACACCAGAGAGAAAGAGAGAGTAATAAGACAGATTCATTTCAGTGGCAGGACAATAACAACAGCAGGATAAAGAAGAGGAGGTAACGTTTTACATTAACTGCACCTTCATAACGCATTCATAATGCATTCATAGAACATTCATAAGTCGCACGTAACTGTACCTTAACATTCTAACATACCTTACTAGTTTTGATATACATTAACAACAAACATTATATCATTATAATGTTTATTATAATATGATGTTTATTATTAACGTATATTAAAGCTACGTTAGGATGTTAAGGTACAGTTACGTGTGACTTATGAATGTTCTATGAATGCATTATGAAAGTGCACTGAATGCATAATATAGGCATTATATGCATATACAGTAAAGCATTACTGAGGAGTGCTAGCATGACTGAACAGGATGATGATTAAAAGGTTTTTATGTCTATGAATGCATGAAAATGTATGCACATGTTTAATGTAAAATACTCATATTATGTATGGACAAACGCATATTCCACATAATTATTGCAAATTTGCTGCACTTCATACTAAACTAAATGAGTGCTTCTGGTATGATCTGCAGACATGCCTGCTCGTCTTATACTGCACAGGATCGGGGTGGGGGGGGGGGGGGCTAGCACAGGGGGAACCCCCCGGATTGGACTCCAGCCCATGGCAGGACACACATGCACACTAAGGGAAATCAGAGATGTCAGTTAGCCTAACTGCATGTCTTTGAAGTGCAGGAATAGAGCCGCGTGCCCAGAAGAAAGCCCCACAACCCAGGGCAAACACATAAACAGCCAACACACAATCCCCCGGCTTACTCACACTTACTCACTCTGCCGCCCCTCTAAACCTTCCCTGCGAAGAGATTCTGACAGGAGCTGCGTAAGGATGTTCCAGTGAGGTGATATAGAGAACTGACAGTCATTCCCAAAATTCCTTTCACATGTATGGTCATTTTTGTACAAGCAAGCATATGAATTAGTGCCAGACTGATAAATAGTAAACATAGTGTTTCTTACGCACTCCACACTTGTTATTGGCTTATTTATTTACGTTTGATTTTTCATACACAATGCTTTGCACTTTTCACAAAGGATCAAGCCCTTTGATTTCTGTGTGTGCTCAAGTGTTGTGTCAGAAAATGCGAAATGGTGCGAGGCTATCAGATCTGCATGGGTGCTACAAAGGGCAGCGAAGTGTACGGCTCTGGTTCATTAGGAGGGCGCCCCGCCGCAGACCTTTCTGAGGCCAGAGGACTTATAGAAAGCAGCTGAGATTTATTTCACTTGGAAGATGCCTCTTTGAATCTTGACAAAGGAAAATAATTAAAAGGTCTCAGACTGCGGGCGTTCCAGCCTGCGCGCACACCAGCGTTAAAATAGAAATGAGGAAAACAGTGAATCCATACGGAGAAACGAAGCTCAAGAGTTCAGCTGTGAAAATGTTTCGAAATATGGCATGAACTTGTTATCAAACCTAACATGGGTTTTCATCAGACTCGGCATGCCCGTTACGGTGAGGGGGGGGGGGGGGGATAGATTGCAGAACAAAATGATCAATTTCGGATTAAATGAAGCCTGCGCCTCTCTAAAGACAAGGCATTTCTTGTGGTTGAAGGCCAAGATTAAAACATTTAATTTAATCTTATTGGCATAACCAGAAAGAAAAGATTTGAAGCTGGCGCAGAACAGAGCACGGCTGAACGGCGGGCGAACACGCCGCGGGTTTGAGGTCCGGCACAAGGCCGTGTCGCAGTAATAGCTAACGGATTGTGTACGTTGCTGTCTGGTGATCGACATCTTCAGATGTTTTGTCATTACTAGATGTTCTGAGAAATTTAAAAGAGCAAGAAAAACTACAGAATCATGTCAGCCACAAAATCATATTAATGCTTGTCACTGAAAAAAAATATTCAACATCCTAGCATGTTGCTATTTGTGCTAATTGAACTATATATAAAATAATTTCCATGAATAGTTCAATTTGAGGACACCCTTCCTCCTTGCACTCTTTCCTGAAAGCATGTCACTTGGCACTTATTGATGTCAAAATGGACGCTTTCTGATTCAGCTTTGGAGTGGTGCAACAGGTTTGAAACCTTAGAATTTCTGCACCTGAAATATGTCGTTCCAGCAGCTGAAAAAAATTGGCTTACATGTTTCAGGGTTCTGAAAGCCCTGTATTCCTCCGAAGATCACGGAGGTCATCAGAAAGTGGCAGGCAAGACTCAGGTCTGTGGGTTAACAGCACAGACGTCTTCCGTGGTGAGCGTAAGCAGCAGCCTCTTAAACGGTACCATGTGTTTACAAGCCGTTTCCATTCTCCTCAACCCCAAGACTAAGTAATAAAAAACTGCCACAAGTATTTTTTGCTTTTGACAGAAAAAACAGGATGCTTTTCTCAAGATGCAGCTGAATGTGCTGTGAACACCATAGTTCAGCCATTGAAGGCTATTTGGGCTCATGTTGCCTCTGCGGTTTGCTGTGTAATCTGTTAGGTATGTGCTGCAGTTTCTCGCTACCCAATATAATAGCCTACCAGTTTGTTTCCAGTAGTAATTTGGGCCTTTTTCCCCACACAGTAACTGACACAAAAGAACAGGGTAATTTTCCCCCCAAGTAGCTCTGTGAAGAATAGGAGAAGGTGTGTGGTGTGTTGTTTGGGCTGCAGTGGGTTGGGTGGGAGAGAACATGAGCTTTGCACCAGAAAGGACAGCAAAAGAATCCCACAGAGGCTGACCATGCTGGTATCCCCACACCCGCTTGGCTGCCATCTTTATCCCTGACTGTAAACGCTGTATTCCAAACACATTTTTAAGCTTTGTTGTCCTAGCCCTTTTCTGCCTGTTGACTGCTGCAAAAATCTATCTTGACGTTCCCCTGAAGGACGACGCTGTTTTTAACCTCACTGCATATTTCTTGCCCCGTTTTTGTCGAAAACACCAAGCAGTGAACGTTTTTTCTTCTTCTTCTCCTTCTTCTTTCCTCACTCTTGATCTCCCGTTTGCTGTTGGCAGGAAAAAGCGCATCTCCCTCCATTCAGACAACCCAAACCCACAATGAGACAGGAAGTGAGCTCCACCACATCCATTCTGGCTGCAGTTTAATAGATTTCCCAAAGGCCTCTGAAGAACTAAATTTCAGAGTCGAGCGTTTAGGGGTGAACGTGATGAATTTTGGCTGCCGTCTCTGCGGCCAGAGCAGAACATTCCTCACAGAGGGAAAAGGTAGTAGCGGGCTTGACCAAAGCCACAAACACAGATAGTGAGCATTAGAGCTGCCTCGGAGATTTGTTTTTGGGACAGGATGGGAGGGAATCGCGAGGGTGGGGTCCTCCAGGCTGCAGAGTAGGCATACAGCAAAGCCAGTTACGGCAGATCTTTCAAAGCTGTGGAGAACCTCTTCATCTTTCTTTGTCTAAGTTGGCACCAGAGTTCTGCTTTTCTTCTGCTGGGATTTTGGTTATCAGCATAAATGCTTAGGTTTCTCTGTTAGTGTATCTCCATGTTAGCAGACTTGTGTTAGCAAACTTCTCTGTCAGTGTTTGCTGGCCTCTATGTTAACAGACCTCTCAGGTAGCAGGCCTCTGTGTTAATGAACATCTGTGTTAGCTGGCTTCTATGTTAACAGACCTCTCAGGTAGCAGGCCTCTGTGTTAGTGAACATTTATGTTACCAGGCTTCTGTGTTAGCGGATCTCTCAGTAAGCAGGCCTCTGTGTTAGTGAACATCTATGTTAGCAGACCTCTCAGTAAGCAGGCCTCTGTGTTAGTGAACATCTATGTTAGCTGGCATCTATGTTAGTGGACCTCTCATTAAGCAGGCCTCTGTGTTAGTGAACATCTGTGTTAGCTGGCTTCTATGTTAACAGACCTCTCAGTAAGCAGGCCTCTGTGTTAGTGAACATTTATGTTACCAGGCTTCTGTGTTAGCGGACCTCTCAGTAAGCAGGCCTCTGTGTTAGTGAACATCTATGTTAGCAGACCTCTCAGTAAGCAGGCCTCTGTGTTAGTGAACATTTATGTTAACAGGCTTCTGTGTTAGCGGACCTCTCAGTAAGCAGGCCTCTGTGTTAGTGAACATCTATGTTAGCAGGCTTCTATGTTAGCGGATCTCTCAGTAAGCAGGCCTCTGTGTTAGTGAACAACTATGTTAGCAGACCTCTCAGTAAGCAGGCCTCTGTGTTAGTGAACATCTATGTTAGCTGGCATCTATGTTAGTGGACCTCTCATTAAGCAGGCCTGTGTGTTAGTGAACAGCTATGTTAGCAGGCTTCTATGTTAGCGGATCTCTCAGTAAGCAGGCCTCTGTGTTAGTGAACAACTATGTTAGCAGACCTCTCAGTAAGCAGGCCTCTGTGTTAGTGAACATCTATGTTAGCTGGCATCTATGTTAGTGGACCTCTCATTAAGCAGGCCTGTGTGTTAGTGAACAGCTATGTTAGCAGGCTTCTATGTTAGCGGACCTCTCAGTAAGCAGGCCTCTGTGTTAGTGAACATCTATGTTAGCTGGCATCTATGTTAGTGGACCTCTCATTAAGCAGGCCTCTGTGTTAGTGAACATCTATGTTAGCAGGCTTCTATGTTAGCGGATCTCTCGGTAAGCAGGCCTCTGTGTTAATGAAGATCTATGTTAGCAGGTTTCTATGTTAGCAGACCTCTCAGTAAGCAGGCCTCTGTGTTAGCGAGCATCTATGTTAGCAGGCTTCTATGTTAGCGGATCTCTCGGTAAGCAGGCCTCTGTGTTAATGAAGATCTATGTTAGTAGGTTTCTATGTTAGCGGACCTCTCAGTAAGCAGGCCTCTGTGTTTGCGAGCATCTATGTTAGCAGGCTTCTATGTTAGCGGACCTCTCATTAAGCAGGCCTCTGTGTTAATGAACATCTATGTTAGCAGGCTTCTATGTTAGCGGACCTCTCTGTCAGCAAGCCTCGATGTTAGCATACCTGTGTTAGCAGATGTGTCTGTTAGCAGGCTTCTGTTAGCAAACCTCTGGAAAGACTAAGTTTGAATAACCCATACCATAAGTAACAACCAGGGACAAAAAGCTGTTCTTCCTCATGCTACGAGCAGCTATAAAGTATTTAGTCAATCTGTAACAATTGCATATAACACCAACACTGAAGACTTAATTCCTGCCGAAATTAAAATGTAACGAGCCCAGGCAGGCTAGGTCAAAAAATAATGAATGAATAAAGGTTAAACATCCTGCCAGATAAACCTGCTATTACATTCGAAGGGGAAACCAGCATGCCGTGTAGTGTATTATTACCCTATAGGAACAAGTGAAATAATGTAATACAATATAATGCAATAATTAAAAATATGAAGAGTTTATTTTTACAGTAACACCATGATGTCACTGGTGAGGTGGTGCTGCTATATTTAACTGTAACTGGAAAAACTGGTGATTTTTTTTTGTCTATGATGTGTCAGTTGGAACACCAATGTAATGTTTCGCTGGACCCGAGGCATGACATGCAGCGGAGTTTATCGGGTCGACTCCTGCGGCCGCGGGCCTCACACCTACATCATGGCACACCACACTGGACTTTAACGGCATCGTCGCCAGTATCTCTTTCGGACAGAGACACTGGAACTCTCCGTGCCCATTTTCTTCATGGAGAAATGCGAGGGCTGGTTAAGACGGGGCCTGAGAGGGGGGGGGGGGGGGGTGCAGGATGTCGGGTTAAGCACCCACACCCTCAGTGTGTCATGTCGCTCCCCATGTAGAGGAGGCACTTGCATCAACATCCTTCAGCATTCTCCCCCCCCCCCACGGCCCCCCAAGCCTTTCTGCCTTGTGTTCTGTCTGAACAATCAGCCTTTTAAATATGTAATTTAAGTGAGATGAGTACAGCAAACTGCCCTTGGTTGGACTAACACCCCATCCTGAGTTTCCCCAGACTGGTTCTCCATCCTTCTTTGGAATGTACTTCTGTGATGTGTTTTGGAAGAAGGACACCCCGTGCCGAGGAATGGGACCCACATTCTCATTTAGCTATGAGGGCTGGTTCTTGTTGTGCTAACAGGTTTGAATCAGTGGAGGGGGGGGGGGTTATTAATGAAAGCCAGAGACAGAAGGAAACATAATGCGAATACTTTATTATCAATGTGTGAATGGCGTTAGCTTTTTGTCTGGGTATTGATATATGAAAACCGTACACCAAAAATCTGGGTCATTTAATTGTTGCTGCATAACTTTTCAAATTGGTATTGAAAGATTCTGTATGTGTGTGTAAATGCATTCACACACACACGCACACACACACATATATACATACATACACACACTCACACACACGCATACATATATGTATATACATACATATATATCTATATAAAATCCAAAGTGCATTTTCTGGTTTCCGTTTTCCTCTGTTCCATATACACATTGCACCATACATAAATAATTACATTGTAAAAATGACTCCGTTATTTACAAGTATAATATATTTTTCATATAATATATAAAACTTTATATTAAATCTAGGTAGGTGATATTTGGGATAGTTTGCGGTGAGCCGGCTGTGGCTGTTATCTGTGGTTGTTGAGCAGGATCTCCAGCCAGCAGGGGCAGGAGGTGATGAACTGCCGCGAGTAGCAGGCCCCCCAGCCCTTAGCGAAGCTGATGCGCACGCTGTGGGGGTCGAACGGCCCGTCCAGGCAGCCCGGCTCCACCGCCCCCTGCAGGAGGCACGACCTGTCGTAGTCGAAGACCTTGATGGAGAAGCCGGGCATCACCTTGCGAACGACGAGGCTGCGGCAGCCGGGCGCGTCCAGCGTGGGCGAGTTGACGAAGATGGGGTGCTCGCTGCGGTTGTAGGCCCACACGCCGTCCGCCTCCTTGCTCAGCAGGATGCCGTAGCCGATCTTGCCGCGCGTGCGGCGGACGCTGCTGCTGCACTGCTCCAGGTTCAGCTGACCCAGGCAGAAGCCCGTACCCTGAGGTAGATCGTAGAAGATGCTGACGGAGTGCTTGTACACTGCGTAGAGGCGACCCACCCGCGTCCGGTGCTCCCAGTACGCCACACTGCACCAGTGGCTCTGCTTCGGGGCTTCTGGAGACATGCTGGCGTCTGAGAGGGAGGGAGGGAGGGGAGGCGTGTCACACAAAACAAAAACACAGGTAAAAACTCAGGTTATCACCCCCAAGTCCGCACACAGGTCCATCTAAAAGCCTCCTTTTATTGTCCGAGATGATATGGAAGGAGACACTGTTTTGAAATTAAAGTGGCACACAAACACAGCACCACACTGGCCACTGGAGTAAGCACTCAGGTGAGGAGGTATTAGAGACTGGACCTCACTGGAAAGCTTTGTCTCTACGCCCCCCACCCCCACGGGAAACGGAGCGGTCCCTCCTTTGCTCGCTCCTGAGGGCCACCTTCTCTAGCTATCACCCCGGAATGAAGAACCTATTTAAAGCAGAACGTAAGATGGAGGTACACGATTCACTGCATCCCCACTGAGGATAACTGCACCCAACTAGGCTAGTACAAACTCCAATGTCCTGGAGAGTCTCTTATGCTTTAATTAACGGGCTCAGCTCACTGGGACAATGCATCTGGCGGAGATAAAAGAGCAACACGGAGAGAGAGACACCAACGCACACTAACGCGAGCACTAGCTGGGGATCACCCACCGTTTGCAGGCTGTACTCCAGATTTCAGTCTGACAGAAAATTAATGTGAAAATGAGAGAGAACGCACCGACAGTAGGACTAGCCGGGGGTGGGGACAATGTAACTAACCCAGAATGGCTGACCGGAAGGGATTCCCACCTTCTGTCCTGTGACTACAGCATTTTCAGCGTCACACTGAGCAGAGAGCAGTTATTCCACAAAGTGACTCCCACAGGTTTACCGTGCAGTGCTGCCGTGATTATGCTGCCGTGATTATGCTGCCGTGAGTATGCTGCCGTGAGTATGCTGCCGTGAGTATATTGCCGTGAGTATGCTGCCGTGATTATGCTGCCGTGAGTATGCTGCCGTGAGTATGCTGCCGTGAGTATGCGCTTAGTGTGCGGACCCTCTCCGTCAGGGAAGCACGCTACATTTCCTCTACACTTTGCACAAAGCCTTTCTTTCCAGTATAATTCACCTTCGGCGAAAGGCTCAACCGGGGGGAGAATTCTACCATAAAAAGTCAACACGGCTCAACATACCACCCCCCTCCCCGCATTCCTCACGAGGTGGGGGTCTGGTGGGTGAGTGGCCCAGGCAGGGGGTCCTCCCTTCCCCCACCTGCCCCCCCCCAGCCAGGCTCAGGGACGGCATTCAGCTCCCTGACAACTTAGCGTAAGCCTGCGACCTGCTGACCCCCCAGCCATCATGCTATCAGCTTCGATTAACTGGCACACAGACTGATGCCATTATTTTGCTTCAGAGAGTCTATTGACACAGAGGATTTAAAACCAGGCCTGTGGCCCCATTCCTTTCATTCTCAGCCCTCTCTAAGCTTAATGACTGCCCCCCCATTAACAAGCCCCTGTTACGGTGGGGCCACGCAGAGACACACGCAGCACGCACACACACACACGCACACACGCGCGCACACACACACACACACACGCTCACACGCAGCACGCACACACACACACACACACACACACACACACACACACACACACACACTGAACTGTCCTCTTCCTTTTCTTAGCTGACTCCCGCACTGGATTTATAGAGCTTTTGCGGGAACACAAAATTTGCACCTGTCTTTTCTATGAGTAATAAAACTTTTAATGCACATTTCAAGGGAAATAAAGGTTACAAACAGAAATAAACGCTTTTTCAGCTCATTTTGTTCCCAGTTCTGCACACCTCCCAAGCTCAAATTTTGTGTTTCTCATGGTTTGCTGTGAGAAATTCCGTCTCTACTGCACACACACATGCACACGCGCACGGACACGCACACCCTGTGCAGTGGGCCGGGTCGGCCGCAGCTGTAAGTGGACGGTCAATAAGGGTGTCCATATGCAGGCCCCCTCGTAGTTTGAAGCAAACCTCCCTCCTCACATAAAACCTGTGCGGCCTCCCCCTCGGCCACCGCCCCTGAAACTCCACTGCGCCATTAGCAAATTCCTCCCTTGCAGCTCCTGCGCTCCTCAGGCTGCTTTTACAGCCCCGCAACTGAAAGGGAACGCGCTTTACTCGCAGCCTCTGAAAGAATTTGGCTCTGACATAATTACAGCCCTCGATTGTCTATAATAAAACAAGAGCAGCTCACGCAGGTTCCAGCGAGCCCGCGCCTTAAAGGGCCAGTGCTGCCAGACACAACCCTGTGCTATTTCACCCTCTGCTCACCCTCTGCCCAGCCTCTGCTCACACTTAGCTCACCTTCCTCTCACCCACTGCTCACCTTCCTCTCACCCTCCACTCAGCCACTGCTCATACTCTGCTCGCCTTCCTCTCACTCTCCTCTCACCCTCTGCTCACACTCTGCTCACCCTCCACTCACACTTTGCTCACCGTCCTCTCACCCTCCGCTCACACTCTGCTTACCTTCCTCTCACCCTCCGTTCACACTCTGCTCACCTTCCTCTCACCCTCCTCTCACCCTCAGCTCACCCTCTGCCCCTGTGGCTTCAGCAACATTACCATGTCCCCATCTTCCTATGCCAGTTATAAAATGACACTTAAAAGGTCTGTTGTCTATTACAATATTTTTTATTACCCTATGGAGTGAAAACTTGCACTGGCCAGCTGCTAATCTCACTGGAGACTGAGAGGCAGGGAGGTGTCCTGACCAGGGACAGCGCTGGAAATTGGGGGTACTGGGGTGTCGGCATGTCCCATGCCGTGATGCCCCAGTCCGCACAGGGCTACCAGGCACCCAAATCCAGCCCACAGGAACACAAGGGGTGAAGAACTGTGGCATACACCCTCCAGAAGTGCTGAGAGGGAGCGCCTCAGTCCCTCCTATTTGGGGGATCGTTGTGTAGAAAAGTTGGGAAAGGCCATTATTTTCTAATGGGTCCAATGAGCAGCTTGCAGAGAAAAGGTTATTAATCTGGTTAATGTTTGGCGGGAGCAAGAATTAAGCCGCCACACAGACGTCACACTTCCTGCACGGCCGAAGCCATGTCCGTCCATCCATGCAGACCACACTGTGCCCGTCACCTCGTTATACAGAATCTCAGTAAGCTTTGCTGTCCCCACACCCCACCTCTGTTTAAATAACTTCCAGGACAGCACAGCCTCCTGAGGACCCTGCAGCACAGCCACCTCAGGGCCCTGCAGCACAGCCTTCTCAGGACCAAACAGCACAGCCTCCTGAGGACCCTGCAGCACAGCCTCCTCAGGGCTCTACAGCACAGCCTTCTCAGGGTTCTGCAGCACAGCCTTCTCAGGACCAAACAGCACAGCCCCCTCAGGGATCTGCAGCACAGCCTCCTCAGGACCAAACAGCACAGCCTTCTCAGGACCAAACAGCACAGCCTCCTGAGGACCCTGCAGCACAGCCTCCTCAGGACCAAACAGCACAGCCCCCTCAGGGCTCTGCAGCACAGCCTCCTGAGGACCCTGCAGCACAGCCTCCTCAGGACCAAACAGCACAGCCTCCTCAGGACCAAACAGCACAGCCTCCTGAGGACCCTGCAGCACAGCCTCCTCAGGACCAAACAGCACAGCCTCCTCAGGACCAAACAGCACAGCCTCCTGAGGACCCTGCAGCACAGCCTTCTCAGGACCAAACAGCACAGCCTCCTCAGCACATCCCTTCTCCATCCTCAATGCAACCATTATTTACCTTACATCACCAGTTTACCTCCTGAATTCCTCAGTTCCCCCTAAGTTCCTTCCTGAACGACACATTCCATTGTCCTGTCCAAACTAAAGCTTTCATTTTTTTCCCGAAGCTGAAAAAAATCAAGGAATTTCAAGAATTCAGTAGAGGCTATTCAATTAGCTGTGATATTTGTTTCAGTTCTGTGGCACGATGTTTTCTGAACATGTTCATGGCGTTTTCAACACGTTCTCATTTTCCTCCGAGATGACACCCCTCGTGCCCCCCACCCAGACTCATGGAATGCCCCCTTGTTCTCATTTAACTAGCAGAGCCACTAAACTGAATGTAGCCTCTACACATCAGCAAGGACCTGAATGGTCGTCATGGACGATGGGCACATGCTGCCTCCACACCTGCCTGAGGGTCCTCAGGCGCGGCTGCTTCCTAGGGAGTTGGGGGGGGGGGGGGGGCTGCTGTCCTCACAGTTCATGCAGGTTTGTGAAGGTGAGGGAGTGGAAGGGAGGAGAAGAGAAAAACCTGGGCCCAATTACTCTGCTCTGCAGTCATTTAAAGCAAGCCCCCCTACCCAGCCAATTGCCCATTACATAAGTACTGTTTGTTATTATATTTTCAAAGCCCCCTGCTCTTAGCGTCAGTCTCTTTGACACCAAGGCCAACCCCCTCCCTGCCCGAAACATGCGGAAGGTCAGTTTTCTGCCTTAGAAATCACCCCCAGCGCACCATCTTCCTCATCTTCCTCATGCCCGGCATGACTCAGCGTCAGAGAAACAGCTTCCCAAGAAGTGTCTCTACGGGCAGTTTCAGACAGAGAAACACACCTTTCAGATGAGATCCGAGATCTGAACGCATGTGGGTCCGAGGCAGAAGAATGCAAACACCAAACCGGTGCAGTTATCTCGGAAATGGTATCCCAAGAAAAACAAATAAATGAAAGTCAGCGTCGCTGCTGAAGGAAGTTTGTTTTTACAGCTTGATTGTCATCTGTGACAGACAAAAACACGGCCTTGGTACGACTTCAGCCATTGCGGCGTCTTTCTGCTTAAAAAAAACCATGGGCAGTGGCTGTAGGACTTGTGCCACGTCCTTCCTGCTGGGGACGCCTCCCTTTGCTGCACAGCGCGGGGGGGGGGGTTGGGGGAGACGTGACAGCAAGGGGGGGGGGGGATTGAGGTACCGGCCACAAGGCGAACACAGACCCTGGCGGAATATCACCAGTCCTTAATGTGACCCCTCTTTTGTCTCTAGGCAACAGTAGATGGATAGTTGAAACAACTAAATGTAAACCCCCCCCCCCACCCAATAAAGTGCACACAGGAAGGGGGCTTTGTCTGCTTGCGATATCCCCGAAAAAGGTCCACACAGCAAGTTATAAAACATGTCAAGTTGATTCCTCCTCCAGTAATCCTCAAGAATACTGTGTGTCAGGGTAGGGGGCTCAAAACTGGCAAAAGAGTCACAGACCCGCCCCCGCGAACATGAACGGAGTGACCCCCCCCCCACCCAAGCCCTCCGTGGCCATCAGTCAGCAGCTGTGATGATCCAGTAGTAATTACTACTTTTAGGAGGCCCGGAAGTTCCAGAGTCAGTCCTCCTCTGGTATCCCATGATGCTTTTCAAGGTGGGGCTGAGGAAGAACGGGGCAGATCGTGTAGCACGAGAGCCGGTCAGGGGACCTCCGGCGGGCGGACAGAAAGGCCAGCTTCATCCACACCACAGCTGAGGTGTACAGGGCTCATTTTTCAGCCATGCTAATCCTGAGAATGCTGAAAAGAGGCTTTTTTTATAAAAAAAAAAAAACTGTGCAGTCTATATGAAAACTCCTGCCAGACTTTAAGCAGTACGTAGCAGAGGGTAAGGGAGAACGGAGGGAGCGAGCGAGCGAGGAGAGGGGCTGTCTCTCTCATCCTGTGCCAAGGATTAGATTCCCCTCCAGCTATTAGACTGTACCACTGAGCCGAAGGGGGGGGGGGGACCAGCATGTATAAGTGTGTAGGGACGTCTGAGGGGCAGCGACTATACTTTCGGACATTGCTTCGGCTGCGGCATTTCAGTCTCTGGGCCTGCCGAGAAAGATGTTTTGTGGGATGAGGGTTTGTCAGATTTCAGAACAAAGGACAATCGGAGGTCCACCCCTGCTTGGTACGGCCTCCCTTCTTCGGAGACAACTATCATCACAGGGCAACTTACAACTGACTAACGGGCCGCTTTTAGGTTGGCGTCTCAGCTATCTCTGCCATCAAAGACTGCTTTATCAGCCAGACATGTACACTGGGGCCCGGCTGCCTCTTTATACATATATGGATTTTTTTCCCTTCCTCGGAGTCTCCACTTCCTGTGCTGAAAATGACATGGCCTGCGTGCGGCCCACCGTGGTTCTGGGCGTACGCGCGCGTGTGTGTGCGCGCATGTGTGTGCACGCGTGTGTGTGCGAGCCTGCCTGCGCTCACACTGCGACCGGTGCACTGTGTGTACATGCGCTCTTGTGTGTTTAAGTGCAGGTCACAGTCAGACGCAGAAGCCTGGTGACACGGCAGGCAGAGATATGAACCAGAAGAGCGATTGGAGAACATTTCTCAGTAGTTCCCCTTTAGAGGCAGACAATTCCATGCTATAGAGAAGAGGCACGTTCTCCCAGGGCGGATTCCTGTATGCTTGGGTCCCTTTTCTTTAGCACAATGAAAGGGTCCAGCTACCGGCAGCAAGCGGAGACTTTATAGAATCACACACAGTGAGCAGAGCTGGGGGCGTCAGACACAAGCATCATTATACTGTGATGGTGGCACTACAGCAGCATAACACACACACACACACACATCACACACACACACACACATCACACACACACACACACACACACACATCACACACACACACACACATCACACACACACATCACACACACACACACACATCACACACACACATCACACACACACATATCTCACACATCTCACACACACACACACACATCACACACACACACATCACACACAAACACACATCTCACACACACACACACATCACACACACATACATATGTCACACACACACAATCAGGCCGTGTCCAAACGGGACCAGAAAACGTCAAACAACACATCTGAGGTTTCTCTTCATTAATTTTGAATATTTTGGGCAAACAAAGCTGAGATGCCCCCCCCCCCCCAGCTGCTGACGTTGCATTTGCCTGGGCCGCCGCTGCACAGCCTGCGGTCGTACAACTTTAAAACGTTTCCGCTGGAAAAATACTGCTGTTGCAACAGTCTGATGCTGTTTACCACTCTGAGCCGCTGATCGTTTGAACTACTACTAAAGGCTTCAGAGGGGAGAAATAATAACAGAATAAAATACTTTCCTATCCAAGGTAAACTGGAAGGATGCGGTTCTGAGTGACAAGTGACGGACACGGGAAAAGAGGATGTCCAACATGCATCTCGAAATTCCCGGGGGGGTTTATGTGATGCTGAAGCCCTGCACTTATTTCCAAATTCCCCCACCCGCAGTTCCCCCTCAGATGCTGCGCTCCTCTTGTGCCAATGAGCAAGATGGACGGGCAGGGACAGCAGTGCCCAAGCCACTCTGTTCCCCGTGCTGAGGATTTGTTCACTGCTCAGTGAGAGGAGCACACAGCCCAAATGACAATGGTCTTTATGATCCTCAACAAAAATGCAATAGAGAGAGACAGAGAAAAAGAAAGAGACAGACAGAGAGAGAGAGAGGCAGCGAGAGACAGAGAGACAGAGAGAGAGAGTGAGAGACAGAGAGAGAGACAGAGAGAGAGAGGGGCAGCGAGAGACAGAGAGACAGAGAGAGAGGCAGAGAGAGAGACAGACAGAGAGAGAGAGGGGCAGCGAGAGACAGAGAGAGAGAGTGAGAGACAGAGGGACAGAGAGAGAGAGACAGAGAGAGAGAGAGACAGACAGAGAGAGAGAGGGGCAGTGAGAGACAGAGGGACAGAGAGAGAGAGTGAGAGACAGAGGGACAGAGAGAGAGACAGACAGAGAGAGAGAGGGGTAGCGAGAGACAGAGGGACAGAGAGAGAGAGTGAGAGACAGAGGGACAGAGAGAGAGAGAGTGAGAGACAGAGGGACAGAGAGAGACAGAGAGTTTCCAATAATTCCTAAAGCCGTTTTCCTGTCAACATCTGCAAAGAATCTTTAAGTTAAACGGAATGGCAGGATTTCATTAAGCAAATTGCAAGCTGGCAGAATCTCTGAAGGAAAAAGGGACAGCCAGAGCCAGTACTATAATTTAAACCTTATTTTAAAACGCGACAGACTGACTGAGTGGGCTGCGACTCAGCGGCCGGAGGGCTGCACGCGCACAAGCGTGTGCACACACACACACACACAAACAGACACAGACCTGTAATCATATCTTTGTGAGGACCACTTATTCAGTTCTATGGGAAAAATGCTAATGCCAACTATGACAACCTTAACCCCTACCCTGCCCTAACCATAACCATAAGTATCCAAATAAAATATAAGAGTTTTTGTATTTTTTGTTTATTGATTGCAGTCACACATTTTTAGATAAATGAATTTTCCCTTATGGGGACCAGGAAATTACAGGAGACCTGGAGACCACACAGCGAGACACACACACAGACGGAGGCACACACACACACACAAATGTACACACACACACACAGACATGCACACGCATCAGATGCACACACATATACGGACACAGATGCACACCCGCAGGCAAGTAAGTAAATAAGCAAATGCCATCGGTCACACAGAGAGGAGAGGACACCTCTATTCTAGGTCAGCAAATCACGATTCCCAGTAATTTCCACGGTGCTGCAAGGCTCCATAACTGGGCTTCGCAAACTGGGGGCACCAAACTTGCCCACAAACTCACCATTGCTACGCATAATTAAGTTTTCGTCAAAAAAGAAACTCTGGAGATGCAATGGCGTTTTTGGGGGAGGGTGCCAGTCCCCGGCTGGGCATCCGCAGAGTCAGGCGGGATGTTAACTCCGGGGCGGCCTGACCCACAGTGACGAGATCCAGCGGATGCAAGGGCGATGTCAGACAAATAAAAACCCCACCGGAAAAACAGCAGGCCGCAATTTGCCTCGACCGGCCGCAAATCAAACCTAAATCGCCCTTTCCCAGCGTAACGGGACAGAGGGCGTGCTTGGTGCTGCCAGCGAAGGCGGAGGTGATCAGCATCCCAATCCCACAGCAAAGCCACACACAGTGCACCGGGATTCCAAGCACACCCCCTCCCCACCATCTCATGTATGTGCTTCTGGACCTGCAGCTCCGCCCTGCTTTCCTGCCATCACCAGAACGCGGGGGGGTGGGGGTCGGGAGCCAGGTATCCAGTGCAAAGGCCTCAGATCCATAACATATCATATATATACCACTGGAATATATGATGTAGCCACCTTAAACTTCATTCAACAAGGAAGTCTTTACGCATAATCACTGCAATGCATTCTGGGTGATAGCCGCCATCTCTCACTCTACTGGGAGGAAGCTTAAAAAAAAGTACATGTTAATTCATGCAGCACGTTGGGATCATGACTGGATGCAGCACAATCCTGGAACTGTAACTGTGGAACGAGTGTTGGAAAAAAAATAAAGTAGCTGGCACCTCCCGTGTGCGGTGGCTCAGGTGGCTGGGCCCCAGGGCCCCAGGGCCACAGGCTCAAACAGCGCATTGTTTCCTGCCACAGCCCTCAGACTCCCCACACTAAAAGCACTAAGCCAACAGTTGGACATTCCTTACATTTTAACGTCCCCCCCCCCCCCCCCCCCGCTTTATTTGATGCCGTAAACCCCGCGGTGGATGGATGGCCCTGCGGGAGCCTTGAGCGCCGCCGGCGCCCCCGGGGACTTCCCCATTCACAGACGCCATGGCTGCACTATTTATAACCTGCAGAGTGCCTTTCCTGACAGCCTATTTTCCGTTCTGCCCTCCATTTGCGCCGGATTCTGGTCTTTTGACACCAAACCCTGACCTGGCCATCTCCTTCCCCCCCTCCCGCCTCGCATGTCAGCGGGTTTCTGGGACAATCCTAAAACGAGAACTTTAATGAAATAGAGCCACCGGACACGGGCGGCCATTTCAGGCCCCGCCCCCTCCAGCCGGGTCCTCTGTGTCTCCGGGGTCCAGCACCGGTGCTGCTCAGTGAGAATCCAGGCCAGTTAGCAGTCATGCAAACATTCTGTATGTGTCGGGTCCCAGTGCAAGAGGGAGGAGCTCGCATCCCAAACTGCAGCGTCCCAAACCCGTGCCGCTGCGCCGCACCACTGCGTGACCTTACAGGAATTACCCGAGCACCATCCAGCTGAAAGACAGCAATACATCAGCGCGAGGATGAACAACAACACAGGGTGGCATGAATCGGTGCACTGGCCCCGTTCTCAGTAGGGAACCCGGCTGACATCAAACAGCGCGAGCTGGCCGGTTGCCGAGCTGCTGCACGCCGACACTCTGGGGTCCAGAGAAACGGGGAGGGGTTCTTGTTCCCGCCGCCTTGGGGGGGGGCTAGCTTGGTGGTCAGCAGCCTGGCCGGGCCCCTAGGCAGTGGCCCTCCGTAGGATTTAATTAAAAAAGCAGGTCGATGCCAAGAGGAAGGACTGATCTCCAAGCTCTGTTGCTGCGATCAGATCGGCTGGAGTTCAGGGACCGGACTGAGGTCGCCAGAACCGGTACCACGACTGGCTGCAAATCCGCTGGGTTGCCTTCAGACAGCGGACTGCGCCGATCGGGACTGACGCCCGTCATAGGGTTTCAGAGGCGGATTATGGCTGATCAGAGCCCATGGCGCGTCTTCTTCAGGGAAGAGGAGCAGCCTCCCAGGACGGGCCCGGGTTCCCTCGTCCAATAGGATGGGCTTGTTTGATCATCGGAGGGACCCTGCTTCCCCCCCCCAGCATTCTTTGGTGTGTCCCTGCCATCAAAGAGCCAATTCAGTGCCTCGCGCCACCTCAACACCCGGGGCAGATTTTCAAACAGGATGTTTGGCTGAGACCTCATTTACCTCCCCCCCACCCCCCCTAAAATAAACAATCCACAAAACCTGATTTTTGGAGGCAGGGTGGAAGTACTGCAGTCACATTATTTCCATATCCTGTATCCTGATGTAGCAGCCCCCCCGGGAGGGCGGTGAGGCTGCGGTGGAAACCTGAGCCACCGTGCCAGGTGGGGGGGGGGGGGGACGAGCGGCCTCGTCTGCAGGGCCGGCGGCGGTGCAGGCGGTGTGGGGAGGCGGGGCGGCTGCGGGGGTATCAGCCCTCAGACCATGGCCGCTCCTATCGGGTTACGGCGACCAGATCTAACAGGTACGCCGGCAGACACAACAAAGGAGCTCAGCAGGTAGGCTGACATGAAACCCGGCACCGGGTGGGACCTGGGGCACATCCCTGCCTTTAAAAGGAGAACGGCGGTGTCGATGCCAGCCAGTAATATCAAGAGAATTCCGCGTCCCTGACGAATTTCTCAGCTTCAGTCCGGCTCCTTTGGAGACCCATGTGGCCCAAACTCTGCTCGTCTTGATGCGTCACTCTGGGATATTTGTCAACTAATCCCACCGCTGGTGGCAGCGGAGCGGCACAGACTGCTGGGCAGGTGTCCCCCCAGACCCCATAAAGCCTGTCAGCTGTCGGCTTGTGCACACCACTCCACGCGCAATTTGTGGGGGGGTGGGCTTTTCGGGGGCTTTAGCGAAAGCAGCTTTTTTCCTTATCCCACCCCCCAGACTGTTTAGGGTACGGAGGTGCAAAAAAACTCAACATCTGCATGACTGATCTTTTCATAAACCTTGCCTCGCCAGTGACATCATGCACCCCCCCCCCACCCCCCCGGCATGAAGACCCTCCCTTCTGATTGTGCTATGCTAACAGCCTCGAACCCACGTCAGGCTTTGGCTGGCACCCTTCTGAGGAGATGAAAACCAAACGGAACGAGCCGTTGGTGTGTCAGCCATAACCTCAAGCTCTCCTCCTGGCAATATGTCCAGGTCTGAAATCCAACTTTCCTACTTTCTCATGACAGAAAGGAAAGAATGAAAAAATAACAACTATTTCTCTTAACACAGCGTGACGCGTCCAAAGGAAAATATTGGCCGACGTGACGCTGAAGATTACAACAGCTCTGCTGTTTTTCATACTTTACCCAGCAACACAAAGCACCTTCAGACGCGCTCTGATCCCCGTCGCGCTCTGCTGACAGTTAAACTAATTGAAGACTTTGCTGAAAAACGGTCAAAAACCTGAGCTTAGTCTTATCAAGTGTGTCAGCACATACAGGAAGATTTGAATTTATCGCCTTTGAAAGCCCTGGTAAGTTTTAAGAACATATTTGTGTGATGCAATAAATATATTCTGTGAAAATGCTTTGAGACCTTTAACATGCACACTGTTTAGTCAAATCAAACATAATTAAAATGTTTCTTAAGGCTCATGTGAAGACGGGGTGACTGCTTTTCTTCGCAGACGCCACTATCCCCTGTAATCCTGAATTCCATAAACCCTAAATTATTATGGTTATAAATGCTGCCGTCTGGGGAGTGTTACCCTTTCTTAGTGCCCTCCAGTGTCAAACCAGCACACATCCCGGACAGACGATGCCCGGTCACTTGCCACCTCGCGGCTGCCGACCCCCCGGCCCCTGACACACGCACAAAGGGCTACGTGCCCCCTCCCCACTCCCCGACGGCCCAATCCAAAAGCGTATGAGGGGTGGGGTGTGTACATTGCCCCTCCTTCAAAAGCAAAATAAAATAATACATCAAGGTAAAAAAAAATATGCTTTGCTGCTGACTGATTCCTACTGTCAGGCACGCGAGTCATATCTCCCGCACTGTTGTGAATCGGCCTCCCCCCGTCAGTCAGTGGGTTGCTCCGTTAAGGAGCGCCTTTCCATTTGTCGATTTAAATTTGGAAGACTTTTCCGTCTGTATGTCCGCCATGCGATCTGCCGTCGGTCTCACCTGTCTGCCTCAATGAAGATCCGAAATCTTGCAGAGGGCACAAATGCCACCCACCCCCCCCCCCCCCCGAGTGAACTGCCACGACCTAAGCCAAACTAAGCAACTCAGTTTGGCTGCCTTTTTATACCTGAAATTTTTACGTAAACTGTGCGATTAACATTTAAAGCTACCCAAGAAGGTCATGCCATCGACCTTCCTGCACAACATTGCCAAAAGTTTGTTACTAGAGGCTGAGATTATGTCTACAGAAAGACTCGATCCACAGGCCAAAATAATGATGAGTGTTTCACATTTTCATTATTAGGGTGATATCTTTGCACTAGCAGCAGGGTAAAGATTCAGGGCAGCAGAATTCCCAGCAATATCTGAATCAGCATCACAGGGCTCCCTGCTGGCCAGGTACAGCTGGAAGTACTAGGAACTTGTTTTGGCAGCATTACACTCACAGACACCACAGACGAACAAAGAACATAAATGAAGAAAAACATAAGTAGAAATAAAATAATAAATGAATAAAATAGAGCAGAGCTGCATGATATGCTAACAAGAATTATAAGAACAGTAAAGGGAACAGAGGTATATTGAATATTGGAATATAAAAGTATGACAATATATGACGTCCAGCAGGTGAAAAAGATGAAAAAGATGGGTTTAGAGTGAGTGGGGGGTGGCAGAGGCAGGGACTGTATCAGCGGGGGTCAGGGGGCTTGTTGATGAGTTCAGCTCCTGAAGGGAATAAGCTGTTTTTGAGGAGTGTGGTGCTGGTATTGACAGACACGAGTGTTTTGCCAGAGGGCAGCTTTTTTGAACAGTCCATGTCCAGGATGGGAGGAATCGGCCACAATCTTTGCTGCGCGCGTCAGAGGTCTGCAGGCGTGTAGGTCCTGTAGGGATGGCGGATTGCAGCCAATCACTTTCTCTGCAGAGCGGATGATAGGCTGCAGTCTGTCCTGGTCCTGGGCAGTGGCAGCGTACCAGACGGCGGTGGAGCAGGTGAGGATGGACTCAGTAATGGCTGTGTGAAAGTGCACCATCATTGGCAGACTGAACTTCTTCTGCTGCCGTCCTGGGAGGTGAGGATGCTCAGGAAATGGAAGGACTCCACTTTGTTAACCGGCGATTCATGGAGAGTGATGGGGGTGGGGCGTGTTACACCTGAAGTCCGCTACCATCTCCGCTGCCTTTAGAGCAGGGTTTCTCAACCCGGTCCTTGGGGACCACCAGACGGTCCATGTTTTTGCTTTCTCCCAATTCCCTGCCAATTGGGAGAGAGCAAAAACGTGGACCGTCTGGTGGTCCCCGAGGACTGGGTTGAGAAACCTTGCTTTAGAGCTTTGAGCTTCAGATTACTCTGGCTGCAGAAGTTCCCTCCTACAGATGGATTCATCCCCACCAGAGATGAGTCCAATGAGGGTGCAAATCTCTAAGTGTGAGGGAGAGGATCTACTCTACTGACATCGGGAATTTCAAAGGGCCGTCTCACTGCGTGCTCACAGTGAGGAGGACAGTGTCGGGGCGACCACAATTCATCTAACACGCCTGGGGAGAAGCTCGCCTGTGACAGAAAGACATTCCAGACTCGCCAGCAGATTCTAAATAATTTGAGAGATTTTGTAACCGAGGTGCGCAGAATTCCCTCAGTTTTGCGAGGACCAGGTCCTGCGATAGAGGGGAGGAGTTTAACCCTCAGAAAGGCCCAGTTCAAACCTTAGGCCACTGTTTGACAGGGGCAAGAGGAAT
This sequence comes from Paramormyrops kingsleyae, assembly GCF_048594095.1. Lineage (NCBI taxonomy): Eukaryota > Metazoa > Chordata > Actinopteri > Osteoglossiformes > Mormyridae > Paramormyrops > Paramormyrops kingsleyae. The sequence goes on along the minus strand of NC_132807.1, from coordinate 9,201,849 downwards.
GTGGGGAGTGGGCTATTAAAGCAGCTCTCGCCTGCTATCCACTGCTGCACATTTGGCTAACCCCCACATGCCCCCTAGCCTCGCTTTTAAGAGCTTAACTAGTTCCTGGATGGGGGTGGGGGGGACCACACATACGACTCCCATTAAATTGATCTTTTCTTTCCAAGCACTTAAGCAAGCCAAGGGCAGAGGGTGGGGCACGGGCGTGCTGCGGAGGGGTGTGTGGAATCCACCCCGCTTGTCATCTCCGGATCTCTTCTCCAAGCTAAATGAGATCCTAAATAATAAGTGCATTATCCAGGCGGCCAGCGGGGAAGGCCGAGAAACACGGAGTCCGTGTCACCGTCCCTCCCCGCGCCGGTGGGGATCCCCCGCCATTCACACCCACCCTCCACCAGAGACCGGACCTCTCGCTCGGGCAGGCCTTCTGGTTCCGATTAAGCGAGCGGAGTCGTTTGTCGACAGCCCAGGCATCTGGACTGGCGCTCGCTTTCTGGAAATCGTAACGTTTTATCAGTCGCCTTTCCGTCGGGACATTCCGAGTCAACAAATCCAGGGGGGTGGAACGATCGCTCCTTCCTCCCCTGATGGGACAGCAAGAAGACAGATTACTTGTTAGCCTGAAAAAAGGGTATATGCTTGGGGAGTTTGGCATCCTGCGGCAACTGGAGCGAGCTGACCTAAAATCATCTGCCGCAGAGTCAGATTTACTCCTTCTCTACGGATAATCCCTTCCCTACCCACCCAGGACGTCCTGCCTGTACAATGTGAGGACCGTAAGGAAAGGGGAGGGAATCACCCCCCCGCTGCTGTGGCTCAAACCCGGGTCTGCAGCTCATCACATGACTGCCAACCCCAGAGAATAATTCATCCGAAAGGTCTGTTTCTATCCGGCAAACCCCTATTGCAGAAGTGGCCAAGTTTTCCTGGGCCCACCCCAAGCTGGACTGGGGGGGGGGATTCAGCGGGTCAGGGGGACAGGGGGGCGGGTTTGCAGATCCAATTTCATTTTGATCCCACTCAAATATTTTCGAAAGAAAAACAAGGCAAGGAGAGCGATTTTTGTGGCCGCGGCGATGGCTGCGGTGGCCCCCGTGCCGAGCCGCTGCGCCAGGCCCCCCCCACAATGAACCCTCTGTGTCTCCGAGCTCCCACCCGTTTCCATAGTCTTTAATCAGCTGGAGCACAAGGCGGCATTAAACAGCAGAAAGCTTCCCGTACATGCCAAGGTCCGTCTCTCTGCGGGGAGGCGACACGGCGCTGGTGCCCCTCCCCCACCTTTCAAGGCCAGACGAGTCATGGCGGTGGCAGGTGCAGGAAGAGACTTGGACTTAGCACAGATCAGAACATCCCTATTCGTTACAACTAATCAATTCCAAATCCCTGCTTGGTATTATTGCAAAGCGTACAGTACGCTCACTCTACTGTACCCTGTCACCGCACACACTGAACGTTACTTTTGCATCACACTGAATCAAGTACAGATTGTGGCCTTCATATGCCAGAAACCTGGAATCCCGATAATCGTACTTGAAATGACTTGAAAAGAGCTTATCAAACTGCCATCCTACTAATCTGGCAAAAAACGTTAGGGTCCAATCACGCTGGTCTCCAGCTGTCCCCCCTCCCCCTCCCTCCAGGGGGCTCATTAATAATCGCACGCTGGCCTAGTAGAAACATCTGTGATCTCCCTGCTCGTGTTGGCAGCGGGCATGCCACGCTCGTCAGATTCCGCCGTGCCCCAGTGCAGCGCTCAGCACCTTATCCAGTTCACCCAGAAGCCGACGGCGTCCGCAGTGAGAGCTCCCACATCCCTCCGAGACCGAAAATGCTGGCAGAGGCCAGCACAGCGAATGGTGGATGAATGAGTCATAGTTACCTTGGGTCAAGAGAGACTCCAGCAAAGTACATCTGCAGAGGGCCTGCGGTTCCCACTGAGCTGCGCTAGCAGAGCGACATGACCTCTTTCTACAGAATAGACTAATAAGCAAGACCCCACCCCAGCAGCTCAGCTCGCCAGCATCACCCGTGTTTTCCAAAGGCTGCTGCTCCCACAAGACGACGCTGCCGGCTCACTCACCTGAGAAGTCGCCCGGCAAGACATAGGGGGAGCAGGCAGCCTCTCTTTCAGTGTAAGACAATGTTGAATCGGACAGATCTGCAAAAGGAGACACGTCAAGTCGAATCAGGAGAGAGAAACATACTCTTCACTCCACAGAGCAGTGCAGTTATTATGGATCCCCGTGTCTGTTTTCAATACCTCTGGTGGAGGGGGGGAGGAATGGTGTAAAAATGTCTAACTTCTACTCTTTAAATTTGTAGCAAATGAAATCGTGATCAATAAATCCATTCTCTGGGGGGGGGGAATAGCACCTGGGCCAAAATATAGCTTTAATGCTCACCGTCCCAGCATGGGGTGAGTAAGTAACAGACCCTGGTACCCAAAACTCCTAGCAGTGTAACCATGAACCCAAGAGTGAGTGATAAATAGCAGGGACCCCTTTACCACCTGCAGCTGGGCTTTGGGAACATCTACAGACCTGAATGTCTTTATTCATTCAAGCATGGCAAAGCAAAATTGTCCGTCGACCCACACCGTGGTCGGGTTTCCCTATTTTATAGGTGCTGGATGTCTCAGGAAACCTGGTTCTCCATCACGCGGGGGGCGGAGCTTGGTGACCCACTCGGGACTTACCCAGTGGCTTGATCTCTTCAGTGGGGGACAGCCTGGAGTAGGGGGGTGGAGGCGACTCTGGAACAGAAAACACCTGCGTCAGGAACCACCATGTGTCCAGAGTCACAGACTAATGTCCCCTTAAGATGCGCCGATGTCGCAAGTGAGTAAAATACGGGGCTGAAGCCCACATTTCATGCAATGGACATTTCAGGTCCAGAAAGTAAAAATTCAGTCCAAGATTTTGTTTCAACCAAACAGTTGAGTGCTCTGACTATGGCTGTGACTCTTTGGCTGTGTCCAAATTCAGGGGCTGCATCCTTCAAAGGACGTGGTCTATGTAGCCTTTGTAAGCTGCGTCCTTTGAAGGTTGAATGTATCTTGGGATTGTGGCAAAAAAAAATAACGCGCTTCTAGGCTGCATTTGAATGCGCCTTCAAAATGGGACCTTGTCGCACCGCCGTCACATTCAGCCCTCCGACGCATCCTTAGGAGGTCGCAGCCCCTGAATTCGGACACAGCCTACATACTCAGCTGGTTGGTTGAAATAAAATGTTGGTCTGGATTTTTACTTTCTGGACCTGAAATGTCCACCTCTGGTCTACATCTGTAGATGTGTGATGAGAGACCCGCCCATCCAGCCACTCATTCTGGTCAAAGTTGTGAAAATATAATCATGCAAAAAGCAATGAAATGAAATGATGACAATAATCTTCTCAAGTTGTCCCGTTACGCACATCTACTACTAGGCTCTGCAAGCATGAAGCCACTCTACGGTCCCTGAATGTTTTATATGACATTTTTGGTACTTCAATAGCGTTATTAGGTTCTTGTTTTGTTAGACGCTCTTGTGTATCTCCTGCTCCAATACTGCTTACGCTGTACCTGGGCGGTCATCCTACTTACACTTAGTATACTCCTTGATTGCACATATGTTGATAATGTGCCATTTGCCTTACTTGTTACTTTGGATGAAAGTGTCTGCTAAATGTGTAAATGTATCTGCGTGACATCAACCATGTGACTGAAAAATACTGCAATGGAAAATTATGCAAGTGTTAAGTGAATAGGGTCAAGACACACAGACATAATCAGAGCCCGCAGCTAGCAGCCACCCCATAATACCTGCACCACAGTGCTCGGGTTTAAACAAAAACCAATGGGAGGAATCACAGCATCACAGATGGAAAACCCTTTGCCCAAGTTAAAATCAGGTGTCTGGAGCCGTCTCAGACTTCCTGTTACTCATGTAATGAATATAAAAGTGGCTGACAAGAGAAAAAAAAAATGAGTGCAGTACTCAGGGAAAACAGGCTGGCTGTTACTGCCATCTTTACAGCACCATTAATCGCAAAAACAGGAAAAAAGAAGGCAAAAGGTCCTCCTAGAAGTCGGGATGATAAGGCCAAGGTCTCCCTTATCACAGGTCACTGAAGATACACACTTTTCGAGTGCGTCCTAAGAATGCTGCACTGGAGTTTGTTTTTCAGATTATGATGATTCATTTGTGCATGAACTATATTTGGATGAACCGTACTTTCTCCAGGACATAACTGAGAAAACAGAGGCAATGTGGCATCGTTATGGTTTCAGTTACTGTCCCGAATGTGAGGGGACCTTCACTTCAATCAGCTGGGCTGGAATTTTCAACAAAACATACACAGTAAATAGAAGCATCTGAAAAAGGAACAGATTCTAGAGTAAATAATATTTACTGTTACCAAAAGAGAATATGCATGTTATTTACATGGATTTCTGCCTTTATTTTGCCATTAAGCTGCTATTAATGGAGTTATGAAGCAAAGCCAAACAAAAGTTTTAATATCAAAATGGGGAAGGACAACACCAGCAGGACTGCGCTAATCCTCCGGCTGCGTGAAGCACACGGCAACACGGAGACACACTGACCCATCTGCGGACTGAGTATGTCACCCTGTCACCATTAGCCATTTCAGCCGCCACTTTCCATTTTCCTTTACTACCAATCTCATTTTTCTGAAGTTGGTCAATAATATGACATTAGGAAATCTGCCTTGTGTTTTTGTTTTTAAGTCTTCTCAGCTTTCATGAGCAGAGCGTTATAGCCGGTTTTCATATTTTCGCTGCTGCAGTGCTGTGCTTTCTCTAGGACTGAAGACGCAACATTTGCCATTTCTCAAGTTTTGGTTCATAAATGGACACAAACATGAAGTCAAGAGGTCAAACAAACCACTGAAACAAACATGTTATCTGTGCGGCACACATTTCCCAAAACATGAGCATTCCAGTATATGAACCAAGAACCTCGTGTGCTCTGACTTGCAGCAGCCACATTTTTAATATTAAAAACTAAATACAAAGCAGAACTACTGGAGTGGCGCCAAAGGAAAACGACTGGGTTGTTTGGAATCAACTGTTTTTCACTATTCGTTTAGCTAACTTTTCATTATGAGCCAAATAATCAAATAAAAACACACAATAATAAAATGTAATTGAATATACTGCACTACACTCATTTGCCTAAACTTCCGTATACATCATAAACGATTCAGGGCAAGTGAATAGAGGCGAAGCACAAAGTGAAAATAATTCCGAAAGCAGAGAAACGCATAGTGAAAGTCAAAAGCAGGCAGTGACCTCGCCAAAGGACGGGCACGAACATAACAGGCGCGGCTTCTTTAAGAGCCGGGATCCAGGCTCAGCCGTTCAGATACACAGCTAGTCAGTCTGGCGCCAGGAGTATGCAAACTGTATATTATCACCACTCCTCCACCTAAATAGCATGAGGGGACCTCTTTAGGAAAAGGGGCTTTTAAAGCGCAGCTTGAAACTGATCTCATTTCAAAGGGATAATGCCTGGGCAAATAAAAGAAGCAAAACTTTAAGTCTATTTAAATCCGCGTTCTATTAACCTATCCGAGCTGTTTCGTGCATTTTTGTCGCTGCTGGATGCCTGTGTACTTCTCAAGATTTACTGATCAATAAAGAAAGCTAGACGGATAGATAGATAGATTGATTGATTGATTGATTGATTGATAGAGCCTGGAAACACCCACCCAGAAGCAGCTATGTAAAGTGGCGGGGATTTCCGAACGAGAGCCCTGGCCAGACCGTGCAGGGAGCGCTAACGACCTGCGGCCAGTGATGGTATGCAAACTACTGACCGGCGCGCAACAGTAGCAATAACGGGAAACGCGTGCAGCCTCCGTTAGGACAAGCCTGGGCGCCGAGGGTCCGGCTCCGCGCTCTCTGACTGCACGTGAAAAGGGCAACGCTGACGCTTTACGTACATCTAAATCCTTCTGGCGCTCCTAACCCACAGGTCATATCACATCACAGTACGTTTAATTTGCCAGTCGCTCCATTTTCCTCAACCGAACCAGTTCGTAATATGTTAAACGACATTTTAACAATCTGCATGGGGCAACTTCAGTTTACTACAAGCAATAAAAAAGTAATTTACTAAAAAACCTCGCACACGTAAGAGATACAATTTAAAAGCGCCCAGTGGTCGTTAAAGTTCGAATGGGAAACTAGTCAGTTGAACTTTTTTTGTCTTTATTAAATTAAAATTAATTTAAACCACAGCCCTAGACACCCGACCATTCCAAAGCTTATCCATTAGTTCATCTGAAATTATTAATTTCGCCTCCTTGCAGTCTATTTGACAGCTGGCTTTTAAGCATGAGTGCGTGTCACGGGACGGTCGCACCCCCGCAGCAGGGCGCCCGGTCCGAGACGGAAATCTTCGCCTGCCTGCCAGTACCGGGGAGAAGCAGGGTTACCGGCAGACCGATACTGCTGAAAGTCAAACTTCACCAATTTACAAATTTCACGCATAGATATTTGAAGCTTAGGATTCGAATCAATTCCAGGTTCACTAGGCCTATCAAATCCTTTCACGTTGCTTTTGAGCTTTAATAATATTTTCCACATTTATAGGATATTCTTAGAGTAGGACCATTGATGTATTACAAATGCAATAACGTGGAATTAAACTAGGCCTGTACTTCCACCGTAGTCGAAAAATGCCAAGGGTCTGGTTTAAACTGAAAACTACACTGTAAAACATTTAATGTCAGCTTTCCGGTCAGTACCACGCATGCCACCATTTTATAAATTCATTAGAAGAATTTTTACGCATATGACGCCATTAGCCGGGTTGAACCGTTCTTATAGTTAACACCAAAAATAAAGGTACATTTTATTTTCTAGTAAGGCACATAGCCATTGTAAAGACACTTGCAGCTGGACAAATTCCATAGGAAAAGCTTACGGTTACGTGCGCACTTTAGTAAACTTATATTCCCAGTAAGACCAGTGCATTTAGTTGCAGGACGTATTCAGCTCGATCAAGTACAGATGTGAGCATTATACTACTCAGATTTCAAAAGATTTATAGAAGAATAAGACGTGCACCAATGCGGCATATTTATGTGCTAACTTACAGTCGTTTGTTCCCGATGCTGCACATTTAAAGAAATTTAAACAGTTAAATAGCCTTTTAGGTTTTAAATGTACAGTAGGCCTATACGTTTTGACGATAGAAGAAGGGCGGATCGTGACCTGGTGGACTAGCCACTGCTGCTTCGGTCTCTTTTTATTTACAGTATTTAGTATCAAGTTTAATTTAATTGTTATTTAAATAACGGGTAAAGTTTAAATATTATAATTGAAATAAGTAGGCCTAGCCCATGTAATCACAGGCTTAACGCGTAATGCATGTTAGCCTATATAATCTCTCTAAATATTTAAGCTATAATGGGTGAACAGATAAGGCTACGGTTAGTCAAATTAATTGTACACATTTTTCTCTGTAGAGAGAACTGGTGAAATTATGATGGGCAAAAAAGCTGCACTAGCTGGTGTCTAGTTTTTTTTTTTTTACCGTTTGGTCGAGTTGTAAGGCTGGGTTTGAGTGAGAAAAGATAAAGACGGCGCTAATGGAGTTGCCGAAACAGCAGTCATAACAACTCAACTTCAAGTGAACGATGTAACGCCAGTAAAAGAAAAGGGCCGCGTCTTCTTCACAAGAATGGGCAGCTGTCATCATATACGGACGCTCCAAGAAGTCTAGTGCCGGCTGCGGAAAACAGCCCCCTGCGTTCATCGCTATATTTGAAGAATTACCCAGATAGATTACTCAAGGAAATCGAATAAGCAAGAGATCCACTCAGTTAAAGGATCAAGCGTTATGTTTTCTGACAGTTGATTTATTATTCTGTCTTCTAGATTCTTCATTTATACCAAAAAATAATACATCATTTTAGTCACTTTACGAGCAGTTGTTACTTCAGTTACCTTATTCAAATTATTTAAAAATCTTTTTTGGTACAGTGGTAATCTTTAATGCTAAATGTGTATACACAGCATTCAGTCTTGTGCACAAAATTGCATGTATAAAGCGTTGATGTTGCACCAAAACCAGCTGAAATAAACTGGCCCCTCGAATGCGCGTTTCCACCTTCTGCTGCACCTCCTTCCTAAGTAGGTTACGCTTCTACTCTGAGGAAATCAAATTTGCGGGTTAACTGTGTCCTTCAGGCTGGCCGCCGGCCGCAGACCGCGAGCCCGTCCAGATAAGGCCACTGCATCTTCGCCGTTACTGCGCAGTCACGACTCCCTCAAAACTACTCCATTCTGAAAATTCTCAACAAACCAAGTAAGTCTGTTTCAGTTCCGTCACATATAGCTTCAGTTTACTTGATTTTCATCACATATTCAATACAAGTTGACAAATTGCCCCTTTAAACTTAAATATTTAGCCTTGAACGTGCTTGAACGTACAACTTTTCACTCTGCACCCCAGCTGACTGATTTGATATGTGTTCTTAGCATGCGCTATCTTTTAGGATAATTACTAGCATATGTCAATATTGTTCTTGTATTCGCTTCTGAGTCGAGGATTGGCCAGGCTGATAAATAACAATACGCTGAACACATTTTGACTAGGCACTGAATTGGGTCATAGTTTTGATAGAGAACAAAACAGCGAACATTTCACACTTGCGAGAGGGATTTGGAAGGCAGACAGACATAAGGACACCGTTAGAATAAAGCAAGCAGTGATGCCCAAATGAATACCTGGACAGCAGAGGCGCATACATGAGACGCGCAGCAGTTTAAAAGGCATGCAATGCGACTGTATTATTTCTTTTCTACATACGAACGTATATGGCATTTATTCTGATAGCAGAGGAAGTAAAGGAGTTGGGATGGGGACAAACTGGAAAGCTCTACGAGTTACTGCAGGCTCGGACACAAGAGTTAAACAAGGCTGGTACAGTACAGTTTAGTTTTCCGTTTATCTAAGACACGTGTACAACAGAAGATGCTTAACTGAACCAAATCAACATGGCATCAATAAAAGGAGGTATTCTGTATCCAGTTGTCCACCTAGAATCAATCTAGGTTTTTCTGGTAATCGATTACAACAGGTTGTATGCTCATTCTTTTTTTGCATATCCACAATGTTTGATTTTATTACATTCCCATAGTCTATTTTAGCAATAAAAATCGAACCGTGTAAATAAGTCTTGCAACACATTAAATCTGCTCATGCTAATGTCAGAGGGTCTAAATGTTTTTTTTCCACTATCAGTAACTAATTGTAATTTTGTAAATCTGATCATTTACTGAATCTTCGCTTGAGAAGCGATCAAGCATCTCCTCTTCATGCCACAGTAGTCATTACCATGGTACTGCGAAGGACTTCAACACGCGACAAGGATCGAGCGCAGATAAAACTTTGCGATTGTCTCTAAAAACTTAATCCGGAAAGATTCCCGCTCACGGTCAAAAACAGCTTTAATATAAACTATATGTCAGGCGACGCATTCGATAGTAATAGGAACAACATACTCGACTTCATCTAATTGAGAAAATTACCCGAAATTTCCGCCGCACTTGCAAGACCCCGGGACGCAGAATACATGAACTTACCTGGGCCACACAGTCGGCTGTAATGGTAGGGATTGCAGCACACCGTCGGACTATCCGAAGCCCCATAGCTCTGGCACTCGCAAAGTGGTTTGAGTTGGGCCGTGTGCTGAAGGTCGGACCAACGGTAAAGCTTACAGAGAAGCAGCTGAGGTGGTGCCATATGGCCACCCAGCCGCAGCTCTGTCCGCGATACCATAACACAATCGCTTGGCATCCCCCCTTTAGATTCCACGGCCTCCAAAAGGGTATCCAGCGGCTTTCCCTTTAGCCTTTTAAACAAGGAATAGGTGGCGGTTTTAAGTTCCTGCTCAATGACAGAGCGCTGCTTTGCCTCCAGTGCTCCCGGAGAAGCGGCGTCCTGAGAGCCGTGGTTCCTCAGCATGAATTGGCATGAAGCAGGTTCTTTACCCCGAGCCGTATCTGGCGTTCTGGGTTCCGAGTGTTCCCGGTCTTTGAACAAACAGCACGTCACCGTTCTGTATTCATTCTCCGGTGCCGATCTGGGACTTCCCTCTTCCATGAGACACATGGCACCCCCATCTTGGTCCAAAATGTCCCCCGAGCCGCCACTCTCTGATGGATATCTGGTGCATACTTCCTGAAGGTTCTCCACAGTCGAACCTCCTCGGGTCACCGGTCTGAGCTCCGTTTTGGAAATCTTTTCTGGGTTATTGCCGCACAGTTCGTTCCGACTCCCTTCGCTGGTTTTGCTACTTCCATCGCCCCCCTGTCTATCTGGAATCAAACGGCTTCTCCAGAGTCGCCGCACAAGACCTGAGCGTTTCGACCTGAACATACGACAATTTATAAATCTAGAGTTTGTATTCTTGTTCAGATCGGAGTGAATTACAAATTCTTTTATGGTCGTCGTACAACATAAATGGTTTGTAAATGCCGTGCAGTGCATGCACAGCCGAATGCTGTATATTTGCGGCCAAACAGCAACATTAGATTAGGAGCTAAAATAATAAACGGCATTTAAAAGGAAAAGCGTCCCAAAATGCAATACCACATTGAAATCAAAATGCATAAAACATAATATTCTATTCCCTGGGACAACAGAAAACTTCTTTGTACTCCAGCTATTACACACAAAACTGCATAAAGCATTAACCGCGATTCTCAAGCGATGTTATAAGTATTTGCACCAGCGACTGAAAAAACTACGCGAATGTAGCCTGTAACCGACTAATAAACAGCAGAGATCGATCACTCTGCGCTTCCGCTTTGTTTCTGGACTTTGGAACACCTTAAAAATTTTCCTTTTAAAGCAGCGCTCGACACATGAATGGAACTGCTCCGCTGTGAATTAATCCCAAGAAATTCCTTTCAGAATTCACAATCCCATTGGTTAGTCACCATAGTAAAGCATTCGTGTAGAATTCCAACGTATTATAGTATGAAGACTGCTGACGAACAATCCTTAGGCTCAGACGTGCGACTGACCCCGTGTTCAGATCTGGTCACACAGCAGCCTGGGTTTTCTTTCCCCGTTTCTCTCTTTTTTGTGAAACACACACATACACACGGGGCCCCCGAGGATAGCTAAGGAGCCATTGGCTGACTCTCATCATGTGCTAGTCTAGACACTTTGGCGGCTGTGAGCTGCACTGATTGTTGCGCAAACAAGGTTTCAAGTTTCTTAACTCTTAAAGGCGTAACATTCACCTCTTCCCTTCTCTGTAATAGAAATTTACGGAGGAAATCGCTGTCCCAGGTAAATAGCAGGTTGAAAAAACTATGAAAATGACATTTTACTTAGAGTGATTTTCATTTTTAATTTTTTTTTTCCTAGTTTCAAAGTAAACTTTTTTAATCCATGTGTTGGACAACAAAGTGAATGCATCGTACAGTAACCAAATCCTAGGAATTGTACCCCCCCTCACACACACACACACACACACACACACACACACAACGGCTTTGCAGCCCTGCCACGGGGAGCACGTTACCTGCACATAAGGAATTTTTGTCCGAGCGGGAAGCCCACAGAATTCCATAGAATGACCTCATGACGCACTGGGCCCCTCATTTGTGAGCGAATTCCAGCAATATACACCCACCCAAACGTATAGGGTCGTGCACACTGGATTGGGCTGTATTAATTTTTGACGTCCTTTTTTTGTATCTCTCGTCACTTGTGCATAGTTTAATTAAGCACAATAAATAAATATACCAGTTGGCCAGGTACAGTAGAATTTTTAAAGTAATGAGATAACAACTGCTAAGTCTATAGCATTTTTAAAGTAAAGTACTTATCGACTGTAAAAACGAATCCAATAAATCCAACTTCAAACTTTCTTTATATATACAAGACTGCGTTGCAAAAGTTACATCACAATTGTGATTTTATGTTATATCGAATAGAACAAAAATGCAACAGACGTAGGTGCTACTAGCACAAGCATGTGTACAGCAGGATTATATAAATATATATATATTGCTTCAGCGAATCGGAACTTGAAGAGTTAATGAGCTTTCAAGTGGAGTCAGTGAGGCGGGGCCACGCCCCCCGATGTCTTAACTTGCTCAGAGGAGCAAAAGTTCAGGAATGAGGTCCGTCGATTGGCCTTCGAGTCCACATGTCTTACCCCCCGAGACAAGGATTGGTCAAAAAAAGAAAATAGACGCGCCCACTACAAATCTATGATTGACACTGAATGAAAGAAATTGCCCTCTCTTAAGCATATTGTCAACACTAGGCGCTCAGTGCTTCGGGCATAGAAACACAGGGTCAAATATAAAGAACGTTTGGATAGTGAAGCTATAATAAAAATGTGATTTTTCAGTAACTATTAAATACGTTCAAAGTAAAAATAGCAGAGTAACTGAAATGTACTGAAGTTGGCAATTGTTTTTAGTGTAAGAATGTGAGGACTTACACAACATGTTTTCGACATTTTCTGTTATCTTTTTGATATATTATTCTCAGTAAATTTGACTTTGAGCAGATTTTAGCAATTAAATTGTTATCTAATAAATTCAGTAGATTGCACACATTTTTTTTTTTCAGGCAAGGATGTTCTGTACAGTGTCAGTGTGAAGTAAGTGTTCAGGTCCAATTGTGTTTATATGTTAAGAAAAATGACTGTGATGGCTCAGGCACTAAGTATGAGGTATTTTAATTTTAATTACAAGAACAGCACAATGCAATCTTCACCCTGCATTCCCATCGGAATGGACCCCTCACATAGCCACCTAACCCTCCTAAAACCACCCTATCCCCCAGCCATAAGTGTAAAGCCTACAGCAGTGCAGCTACACCTGCAGAATGGAGAAGCTCATTGATGGAGCCCAGGGGAAGCCTCTCAGTCTGGGATACCTGTATAAAGTATGCTACCCAATTTAACATTGACGGAGACTCCTGATCTACTGTTGACAGTTACCAAGGAAGAAAGCAGAAAGTTTAAAAACAAAACGTATTACAGTGTTATGATGAGCGTCATTAGTGGAATATCATTCAGTGTTTTTTGATTTTCATTGCTGTTTCTTTAAGCCATGATAAGAATGAAAACGGGCTCTTTTATTAAGTGTATACATTTTTATTAATTTGTTACTATAAGTGATGGTGCGGATCTTACCAAGCTTACAGCCACAGTGCAGGCACACTGTGGCTCTGTGGGCAGAGGTTCAGCCAAATAGGTGAAACGTTTGATCCTCAGCCACATGTCACGTTCTCTGTCGGCTTGTGTGGGTTTCATTAAGGTCCTCTGACTTTGTCACTCATGCAGCTCAAGTACATCAGTGACCCCAAATTGCCATTATTAAATCTGTAACTCCTGTTCAGCAGGCTAGTGTCCCACCCAAACTGTTGGTCACCCTATTTTCAAGGGGTTCCAGCTTCTTACTGCCCTAATATTGATGCATAGTGAATGAACAGCTAGAGAAGCAGTCCCATGGAAGTGTTACCTGACTCATGCTACATCATCCTTATAAAATATATCATATGCATGCAGGTTAATAATAAATACATTTTTTGAACAGCTAGTTTCATAGGCTTCCTCCAGAAATGCTGGCTTCTTCCCGCAATCCAAAGACATGCATTTAGGTTAATTGGTGTGCTGAAATTGTCCTTTGTGAATGATTGTATGAGTGTAAGTGTAAATGTGCCCTGCAATGGACAGGCATCCTTTCCAGGGTGTGCTGCTGCTTTCTGCCCTGTGCTGCCATGGATAGCGGACAGGTTCTCTGTGTCTCTGACCAAGATAAGTGGGTAGGAAATGGATGGATGGATGGATGGATGAATGATGGATGGATGGGTGATTGATGGATGGATGGATGATGGATGGATGGAAGGATGATTGATGGATGATGGAAGGATGGATGATGATTGATGGATAGATGGATTATCACACAATTTTACAGATGGATGGATAAATTCATAATAAACTGTGTGTTTATATTCATTAATTCTTAAAGCATTCTCTGTCTTTAATATTTTAAAGTATTGCACTGCATTATGCCGTAAGGAAGGCCTTGCAGTGAGCTAATCCACATTGATATCTTCACTGTGTAGCTTTAGGTATTCAGGGATGGTGATACAAACATGTAATTGTTAGTTAGGGATTTAAGAAGTCGTGACCGTAGCCTCTGGGCCCTCAATAGGATAAGCGGTTACAGAAAAAGGATGGATGAATGGATGGGTTTAAAGCAGGGCACCTTCTTTGTTACCACGTGCCTCTGCAGATAACTAATTCATATACTAATAGTCACACCAGCAATGAAGGGCAGTAATTTAAAGAAAGACGACAATACAGGCAAACTGCATTTGTGGCTCAGCGTGGATTCCACCATGAATGTGCTGTTTGCCAGGATAAACATGATTTCCTTTGGTATGAAAAAGACAGACACATTTTACAGGTACAGTATGGATAATGTACTACTACTGATGCTACTTCCACCAGTAAACACAGATTGAAATTTCATCTTACTGAGTAACATATGCCGTCACCAGGACAAAGGGGGCTTAGAACTCATAATATGAAAGCTAGGGCTTTGTAGGACTGAAAATATGGGTAATACAGAAGATAACGACTGTACAGTGAAAATCGGGAATCCTAAATGCTGAGACATTAACAAGACCGACTGGGAAGGTGCAGACCCCTAGAACAGCTTATGTGCATCTTACACAAATGCCACTGAAGCTCATATTTTCTCCTGTGATTTCATTTATATTGTTCGCTCAGTAGATTGTTTGAGAAAGTGAATGACATCCTGGCTTAGAGATTAGTTTAATGTAAAGTCTCCATTTTGGATATAAGTTTTTGTGTGTGTGTGTGTGTGTGTTAAAAAATATATTATATATTGTGGGCATCTCTTCTTGTTCAGGTGCTCTGTGCATTAAACCAAAGCATTTGAAGAAAGGTTTATGTGTAATGGCACTAAAATAATTTCCTTTTATGATGCATAAACTTTCCCTAATTGTTTTGTCATTGTTAAACATGTGAAAAAACAATAGAACAAATTATGTTTTGTATGATATTGCAAGTAATCGGTAATAATACGTAATATGATGAAAAGCCTAACTCCAAACCAGCAATCTATCACGCAATCATGAGGTGCTGTTTTCTGTCGGAGCAAGGAAGTGCTGAATATTTGCAGAAAATATAAATGTGAAGGGTGAGTGAGCTGTAAAGGGGAAGAGAGGGGGAAACGATCTGGTAATTGAAGACATTTTGATGAATTTGGTTGTGTAGGATGGAGGCTATGTGAGCTTTGGCATGTGTGCCATCCTCCCTTTGCATTATGGGAAATGGGCAGTGCTGCAGGGCTGTGCTGTCATTAGAGAAGCCACCGATGGCATTCCCAGCGTCATCCCATTCTCACACGTGGCGAACCTTGGCGCAGGCAGGCGCCACCCTTCACACCAAATCCCACATTGTCTCGACCACCCCCCACTTCCCGCAGCTCCGCTGCCCCTGCCAGACTTAACGTCCAGGTGGTTTAGTGACTCCACGGGTGAGTGACTCCACGGGTGAGTGACCCCACGGCGTCGCATGGGGAAGCGGTGCTTCACTCCCTGGTGCGGTGGTGTGGCTCCGCGGAGACTGGGGCGGGGGTAGTCTGCGATACCTGGGAGGGCCTAATCGTGGTGGGCGTGGTCTGCGATACCTGGGAGGGCCTAATCGTGGTGGGCGTGGTCTGCGATACCTGGGAGGGCCTAATCGTGGTGGGCGTGGTCTGCGATACCTGGGAGGGCCTAATCGTGGTGGGCGTGGTCTGCGATACCTGGGAGGGCCTAATCGTGGTGGGCGTGGTCTGCGATACCTGGGAGGGCCTAATCGTGGTGGGCGTGGTCTGCGATACCTGGGAGGGCCTAATCGTGGTGGGCGTGGTCTGCGATACCTGGGAGGGCCTAATCGCAAACCGCCAGCTCTGTGTTTTTATCACTGAGGTTCTCGCTTAATTACATCTCCATGGACAACTGGAAAAATTTCTGCTATGTGCAATATATAAGATACAGAAAATCAGCTCACATTTCCGTATCATTTACATCATTATATCAAGTCCGTTGTACTTTTTTGCACGTCTGGAAGAATCACTGTTACTACATGAGCAAATAAATAAATGGAAACATATACTTAACTTTTATTCGGCCTATAATGCTGAGATTATATTGAAAGATTCCATGTTGGTGTTGAGGAGTCGTCCATTGGGGGCTGTTTCGCCACAATCAGCCTCTTCATTGCTGAAGCTCAGACTCTGTGTCTGTCCAGCTGTCTGCGGTTCCTCCCAAATTCCCATTGGTTACCGACAGCATTTCTTTGGAGATCAAGTAATTGAACCTTTGCACAGTTATGTTCAGCTGGAGTCAGAAAATGTCAGACATCTTAGACATTCATTGTCAAAAGAAGCAGTTTGAGAGGAAAGTCTGCAGCATTTCACTGCCGATGGCATCTGGCCCCCTCCTTCCAGACCTGTGATTATGCAGAACCAAAGCTGGGAACACATGGTCCCCACAGAAACTACACCCCCAAATAAAATGGTTGAACAAAACTACCCCCCAAATAATACACACTGCTCAGTATTTATAAACATTTCCATACAGTAGTAAACAAAACATAAAAACACACTCTGTTTCGCTCTGGCTGACACAGCAGATGATACAGTTTAAGGTCATCACTAACCGGCTTTATTATTTCAGAACTTCATTTATAGATCAGTTATCATGTGTTGTGACACAGCACCCCACCCCCGACTCAGGAGGACAGTGGCATCATAGCTGCCATTGCCGAGTCCACGACCCACAGCCGCACCAAGCTTGCACAAAGAATAATATTTTCCCAATTTTTATCAGCATTTGTTCAGCAGCTTGTGGAGTCAGTCTGTCTTGGAGGCCTAGATAACAACTGCGAAGTGGAAGACTGCCGCCGTCTGTCTGAGTGACTGGGATGGGCCCCGAACGGCCTCTTTATGGGCCAAATTAGCGACGTTTCTACAGATAAAACTATAATAAGCAGCTGCATCCCTGGTCTCACACCCCCCTTGTTATTGCTTTGACTTCCTCTGGTCGCTGTGCAGCCTTGCAGTAACCAGCCGGTAAATAATTTATGACTGCGGGGCCTGCAGGGATCTCACTGTTCCCAGGCCAACCTGGGTGACCTGCTTAACTCATCATGTGACCGTCGGCCCGGTTCCAGCTAACGTCCGGTTTAACTTCGATCCGGTTGCTCCGTATGTTGGCAATAATCGACCGTCTAAGGTCATCTGGGGGCCGGGTTCTGTAAAGATGTGCAAAAAAGTGATTAATGAATAGCACGCTGTTCTTGTGAAAACAGAATTGCTTATGGAGGAAAAGCGGCATTTGTTCAGAAGGGTGTCCCTCTTCACTGGCAGCCCATTAACTCAAGGGGAGATGTGCGGGCTTTTTATATATGGAAACATCGAACATTCAGTGAGTAACCCAAGAGTAACCCAGGAGTAACTCAGGAGTGTTCATGTGTGGGTCTATGCATAAAAACAGAACTTAAATTTTAGAGAACATTCTGCCACATACAATTTGATCTTTGGCGCCTCACTGGATTGCTGCCCATTTCAAAATGAATGTGTGTGTGTGTCTGTGTGTCTGTGTGTGTGTGTTGAGGGGGGGTTAGGGGGCTAAGCCAAAATGCCACCGAGTGCTTGAGAGTTACATAGTAACTCATATGGTGCAACTTAGTCCACTTTTTAATACTTCCTTGCACCAATAAACTCAGCTTTCACAAAACAACCATGAAACACATGGCCAGGCCTGAGCTCAGCCCACAGCAGACGCTTTATAGAATCTCCGGCTGGCAGGCCTGGTCCGGCTGGCCCGGCCTGTACGGTAGGCTGGGATTCCCCCTGCAAACTGTCCTCTGAGCCCAGCAGCAGGAGCCAGGCCTGCTAGCAGCTTTTCTGTTTATCATAATTACATATAAAACGGAAAATGGAGGTTGGATTCCAACTTAATTGACAGTTTGGATAATGTGGCACCCTCATCCTTGTGTTGCTCAATCGATAATTTGAGCCTCAAGGGCAGAAAAGGTAATTATATTGACTTTTGGAATTTTGCTTTTCCGTACAGCTTGGTAAGATAATGCAACAGCATTCTTACATGTCAGAATTATGTTAAATGTGGGCAGGTACTTAAGGGCATGTCAGTAATGCGGCTGAGTTAATGACTGCTCTGGGATTAGCACTGACATTAAACAAAACAGCGTGCTAGCGAGTCTGTAGCTGTCTGTCAGTGTTTCCTGTTCTCCGCTAGGTAAACTACGCTCTGAGTCACACGTACACGCTTACACGCGGACCCCTGCAGGCACAGAGCAGCAGTACATGACAAGCAGGCAGCAACGTTAACACTCGAGTGAGCAGTCCGGCCCATGTCCATCCACGCTGCCCCGCTCGCAGACGCACGTATGCTGTTGAACTTCACCGAACCCCACCCTCCCATTGCCTGCTCCGAGTTAGAGTGTCCGTTATTGTTTATCATTGATGCGGTATTGCAATCAGCGAAATACATGTCTATTTCTTTGTTAATTAGGGTTTCTTATCATTTTCCAAAAACTTTCATTGTACTGTGATATATGGCGTACCTGGGAGTCAAACACAACAGGCACAATTGATTTAGTTATGTAACACTTATTTAATACTTAATGAAGTGGAAAAAAATGTATCCTGCTCTTAATGGGATATTTAAAGCCCAGTGCTGTGCCCCTTATTAAATATTGTAAGGATAATGATACCTAGGAATTCTTTGGTTCTTTCATACCCCACCTTCCTCTCCTACTCGACACACATATACAGGTGAGAGTGACACGTGAGGTCGGAGTGCAGGGTCACCTCTTTGCCCAGCATGCTTCAGCATTTCTCAGAGCTACAGGCCTTGCTCAGGGCCAAACCCTGATATGGTCACTGGGATTTAAACCAATAACCTTCTGCTCACAGGTACCAAGCCTTAAAATCCACAAATTAATAAAACCGTTTAAAATTTAGTTTTAGATATCTTTTATATATCTTAAGAGAATAAAGCGTTATGTAGCATCCAGAACATCTCGCTTGCGTTCAGTGGACTTTTCTTGCAGTTAATTAGGATTCTCGTGGGAGCTCTGTAAGTGCATCCAAAGGGGACTACTGGCCGATTGGACATGGCAGACGAGATACGATTGTGTTCCCTGGGCATCTCCTGTCTGCAGTGTTTTAGGATGTTCATTAGTGCTACAATCACTTTATCTGCTTTCAGGCCTTTGATAGCAGCCCGGCTTGGCGGCGGGTTTGTAATGGCCTCCCATTTAAACCCTGCCGCTTGATAGTGTATCAGCAGACAGGTCAGCCTTTGGAGACAGGGTGTCCGGCACCAAACCAGCTCCCAAAATAGCCCCCCTCCCATGTCGGAGCCCGGGGCCCCCGCCGTCCGGCGCGGGGAGCTCTGAAGACGTCTGATGCAGGAATAACCAGTGTCCAGGGCTTCACAGGCAGCCGCACGCAGACGGACACACGGCCCGCATGCGAGCTCACGCACGCACACACACACGCATGGCTGAGAGGCCCTCCCAGACAACATGGCTGCCCCGGTACTTAACATTCCGGCTGCTGTAATCTGCAGCGCCGTCTGACGGGCCAGCTCTCGCTTCGGCTTACCACTGCACACATTCTCTTTCTTAATTACACATAATATCCCTTTAAGATGCTTATTACGGGCGTCTCTACAACTCAGAAAAGTTTTAACTGGGGGGGGATTTCATCCGGAGGGCTGACCGCGAAGTCTAACACCGGGGTCAATCTCCCCCACAAAACATGCTGTAAATTCAACAGCGCCAATCACTGGTCAACAGCACGGCCATTTTCCTCATGTTATTTCTGTCGTTTGATGCTACAATCACTGTTCTGGCTGGAGAACATTGACCGGCTGTTCCTCTGGAGTCAAGGCCGCAGCCTCTGTCCACTGAAGCATGTTTTTTTCATTACCTACCTCTGGCCGTCTATCCCCACTCCCGAGAAGCTGGGTGATTTAAACTCTGCTGGCACAGAGGGGGTCAGCTCCATGACCCCCCGGGTATGATTTACTTGGGGGTTCTGGTTACTGTTTCTTCACCAGCCGTGGACCCGCACCGGCCCTCCCCTCCTCAAAGAGGCGCTGGCTCGGAGCGCCGCTGAAAGGTGATTAGTATCGTCCCAACAAAGCCCCTTTTCCCGCGAACTGTGCTAAATAAATCAGGCACAACGCGAGCAGAGCTGAGCGGAAACGCTGAATCACGCTCTGAAATCGAGACCCAGACCCAACCTGTGCCAACCAGGGAATGTGAAACGTGTGATTTAAAGGTTAAATCTAGTATAGAAAAAGAGTTATATCATGTAAACAGATAAACTTGACACCTAACATCTGACATGGTGCACTAACTCCTGCTAGTTGAATAGTAATTAAAATGATCAAAATGAATTGAAATATAAATGCTACATTGGAAGGAATTGGTATTGAGTCCAGTGCATCCACATACTTCCATTCAGTGCTCTTAAATCCTAACCCAGCAAAGCAGAACTCATCCAAGTCTGACTCAAGATGAAATATATTTACAAAATCGTGTCCAGATCACTCAGTTTTCCTAGCTATTTGACCTCTTCTAAATGTTCACTTCAGTGTTCAACATTTTACTGATCTTTAATGCCCAAAAATGTCTATGCAGAGGAAATTCGAATAGTTTCGGTGGGAGGGGGGGGGCAGGCCACAACAAAGTGACAGAGCTGGCTAGTTTTTATTTCGGCCTGAGGATGGTCCGGCTCTTTTCCTGGAACAAAAACCGCATCCACACCGCGATTAACTCATTGCTGAAGCTTAACTGTGCCAGACAAGACATGGAGGATATTAGAGTATTAATGTGAGAGTAGGTCATAAACGTGCCAGGATACATATTTAGCTAAAAAAAAAAAAAAGGAAGAAAACCATGTATAATCAGATCTTTCTCACAAGATGTGTGCTTTTTATTATCGTTTTCTTGACTTTGAACCGACTTTGTTTATCAGAAGCTTCCTCCAGTGTGGAAAAAGGTAAATAGCACAAAGGTCTGTGCTGTTTCTTTGGGAAACAGAACATTTATATTACGCTTCCACAGATTCATTCAGTGGCACCTTGAATCTAAGAATGCTTGTAGATGTAGCGGTGATTGCACTGCCAAATAGACCCCAAGGGAGGCAGAACAGGCCACGATATCCTGACAGACCAATTGTAAGGCCAACACAGAAAACACAGGAAAGCGTCACTGTGACCTTAAGCAGCTGTACAGACCCAGATGTTACTGCCGTTTGGCTCAGTTTGGGGACGTCTGCGACTAAAGGGCTGTGAACAGACTGAGATTAATCGATGCTTCTTATCTGCAGCAGATCTGAGACAGAGAAGGTCTCCCTACCACAGTCATGTTCCTGGAACCACAAAAGCTGACATCTTCCACTTGTCCACCAGGGCTCCTGTGTCTGCTGCTATCCTGCAGTTTTCCTATTTGGATTTTACTCACAGCTTTCTGTTTAAATCTGAACACTTGTCCTTCAGGGTATTAAATAACTGTCTCCCTCCTTGAGACTTGAGTTCCTCTAATCTAGCTGCTCCCCTGATCCATCCTTGAGTCATTACCCATCCCGAGCTGCGTCAGAGAGTCCTGATCCTCGCTTCCAAGGCCCATGAAACAATTGAATTTTCCCTGGCTGCAGCTGGAGACACGCATCTCCATTATTCTACACCACTACACTTCTATGACAAGGCAGACATGTTAAAATCAATTTGTTTGTCTCTTGTTTTTATAGCCCCGGGCAGAGAGTGAAAAATGGATCTCCTCGGAAAGCGCTAGAATGACTGCAGGAGGCTGGATTCAGAGCATGAGCAGTGTCTTCTGGATGCTTATCCTGTACGCTGTGGCATCGCCGTGACCCCAGCACCGAGGGTCACGCATGTTATATAATGCTGGGATGCAGGGGGCATGGAAACACACGGAAATAAGTAAAGGCGGACAGGAACGCATAAAGGCAGCACATGAGTTTATCATGCCCTTGTTAAGCTTACAGAAAATGAATCAGACTTCCCTCTGGCCCTCGATAAAAGCCATTGTTAGCCGTTACTGGTTTCCAGTGGGGAGACACACGGCCATTATGTGCGAGAGACTCTGAGGGCAATATGTTCTAATTTTGATTTACTTGATCTCGTATCTTGAAGGGAACCACTGGAGTGCCTGCCAGTCTGGCGCTGGCCGTTTCCCCGCATGACCTCAGTAAACAGGAGCGCTGACAATGGGCACCATGCCGCGGCCTGCCTGCCTCGCCTTGCCGCGCCGCGCTCTGTGAGTAACCCCGCCACGGCCGCCGCCGCAGGGAAGACATCCTGGCGAGCAGAGCGGAGCCGGAAAGACGGCGGCCATCTCGGTTCAGCAGGTCCGCCGTCAGGGCTTAGAATGAGGTGTTCCCATCAGGATGTGAGTAAACATCCCCCTGTCTCAGCCCCCCCCCCATCCCGCTTACATGTTTTTATTTTCTTCCGCCAAAACACAAAAACAAGACTACAAAGCTGCACACCAGCGTCCCCTAAACGCGCGCGTCAGAGGTATTCCTGTTCGCAGGATTCACGTCTCTCTTCTGTAAATAACACCTGTTTTTTTCCAAAAAAAATACTGAGAACCTTGCAGACGCACCCAACATATTATAAGAAAACCCTTATTATAAGACCTGGTATGAACGTAGCCATGGTGCAAAACAGATTTTGTAGATTTTAATGACGTTTCAGATAACTGTTGTCAGACATCAACAAACAGAGACGGCTTCTATCCACAGCTCAGCCACGTTCACCATTGTTTCCTTTATTGTTGTATCAGCTGGGCTTTTGCCCGTGTTGATACAAAAACATTTCAGGATTAATTTCACCCGAGCATGACTGCAAGGCTCAGATCGAGGTGGCTGAAGGAATCCGACTCTGCCGTCTGCCAAGAATGAGTTTAGGCAAGCTGAGCTGCTTTTATGGCGGCAAGGCCGCAGCTGGGGGGCCCTCAGCAAGCCCCCGAGCCGTGGACATGTGATGCGGGCCACATACACACGTGGCACAGATATGGAGTCCGCACTGGGAGAAGCTCCTCAGAATGCAGCCAATCAGTGATCTCGGAATGTCGCGCTAACTTGGGGGGGGGGGGGGGTCGGGGAGACGCTGCCAAAGAAGGGCCAATGATCTGACTCCTGAAACGTAAAATAATGCTACACAACTGTGGTAGGGTGTCGTCTTCATGAGACATGGTGCTCAGGAGACGATAGGAAGAAGGAGGGAAGAGGGAGGCCTTCATGTGAATATGGGGAATAAATCGTCCCAGAGAGGCTTTATTGTTGTATCCACATTCCATTCCAGAATGTGGGAACCCTGATTCCAGAGCGGATTTAATCCATGGCTGTGTGACGTTCCACAGCGACTGCTCTGGATGCAACAATAAGTCAGTCCTCTAGGCTCTTGACAGCCTTGGGGTCTTGGCCAGGTTCCTGGTAGAGCCATCCGATTTGTCATCCTCTATATTTACTAGTTCGCTGGAGCGCTGGGAGGGAGAGCCCCCCCCCCCCCCGCACTCTGGGCCTGCTCGGGGACCCCCCCCCCCCATTCATTTGTTTACTTTCTAAATAAATCTCTGTTTAGACTTACATCAGTGGGGAGAGAATATCTAAGAAAACGAGGAAGGAAATTTGTTGAAAACAAAGGAAGAGGAAAGAAAGCCCCTGTGATAGAGGCTGCCCCTCGCTGTTCCTGATTACAGTGGAGCCGCACAGCGTTTGGCGCCATCAGAATTGGCCACAGGCTGCCGGTCAGGGCCGACGAGGAAGAGGAACGCCGGCTTCTCTGAAGAGAGATTACGACTCTCACAAACAGCAAGTAGCCAGGGAGCCCATGCCTGTTTATGTACTGCTGATGCTGTTTTCGATTACATGAAAAAGACGAGGGAAACGGCAGCCCCTTCATCAGGCACCACTGTTCTGACGTTATATAAGAGCACTTACTGGCAAGATATTGAGTATTGTGTGCATAGGTCAAAGCACAAACAAGTCCGGCACTATATTATCGGTTTCAAACAAGCTGTGTGTATATTTGGTCGCTATTTGGAATAAAAGCTCAGCTTTACCCTGATAAGTGTAAGAATGAAAGCGGCTAAGCAGGTCATACGAACGTGACCCCTATTCAGTCACCGCGGCAAAGCCAGATGACGTCTTTTTATTTCCCCATGGTTACTTAGAAAACGTCTCGGAGTCGGCCGACGAAACTGGTGAAAACTGTTTGTTAAACGAAACCCGACACTGGCGAGAGTCACTCAGAGAGCTGGTGGTGAAAACAATGGCGCTTTGAGCCAGTGCCTCTCTGCCTTTGTATAAATCATAACGTGGATCTGCCCGCCCGCTATCGGATATTGGCCTGGTGTCCTTGGGTGAGCCAGCGCCGGATTGTTCCACCATTGTGTGTGACTGAATGCTGCGTGGGGGGACCAGCGGTGGGCCTAGTGAGGAGGTCCTGGGAGACACGGACCGTGGCGTACCCCCCCCCACTCACCTGGCACCTCTCTGCCTGTGTCTCGCCCTCGCTGACGGTGGACCCAGACCCTGTTGATCCCAAACGTGCAGCCTTCCCCGATAAACTGGCCCATAAGCACATTTGGAATCTATATTACTGCAAGTCTACAATATACTTGTAACATAATGTGTATAATCTCACCATATCTCCCAATTTAATAACAGTGCAGCAAGCCAGCCTGTGCCAGCCTCTGTCAGCACGTGCCAGTCTGTGCCAGTCTGTGCCAGCACGTGTCAGCACGTGCCAGTCTGTGCCAGTCTGTGCCAGCACGTGTCAGCACGTGCCAGTCTGGCCTCTATCTTTATTTATATAAATTGAAGTAATCTACATATATAGAATATATGATACACTCACCATGCACATTATTTTGGAAAAGAGCACCAACTGTGTACATAAAAGATGTGTGGGCTTTATGAGATATTTTTAATCTGAACATCGATGACACAATCAGCTGTAGCACTGACCAGCCGTCCTGGTGATTGTAAAGGTATTGTTTTTAACAATGGGCTTTGTGAAGCAATCATTCATGTGTATTTTTGCCATCTAAAGTGGTCAACTGGTGGAGAAATATTGTGTATGTTGTCTGGAGTTAAATTTACACTTGTCAGGTAAAAAACAATAGTATCTTTCTGCTTGTTGTAGTCCAAATAGAACCCCATTGGGCTGATTTTTACCTATCAATGGTAAATTATTTTTTCCCTTCCCATTTCATAAAAGTAATTCTAAGAATAAACATTGGCTAATAACTGCAGACACCTCTGTGGGCTGAGGGGCAGTGCTGGGGGCCTCTGGTATCCCGACAGCATGGAGAATCAGCACTCAGCAGTCAGCAGGTGAGATCCACTGCATAACAGCAAGTCTGAGTTAACAACTCCATGGAAAAACAGCTACGCCAGGAGCGGCCATCGTGCACTGAAAACAAGCAACTCCATCATTTTCATCATCATCATCATTACTATTATTATTATTATTATGATCATCTGAACTGGGGCCTGTATCACGAAGCAGGATTTCTTGCTTAGCTGGATTTAAGTTAACTTTTCAGATTTAAGGTACCTCAGTTTACCTTTGTTCACTTACATTTAACCCAGACTACAACAATTTATCCAGCTAAGCAAGAAGTCCTGCTTCATGATACAGGCCCCTGACCTTTAGAAATTGCCCACAATATGTGCTTGTGTGTCCTGTGATGGACTGGCATCCCATCCTGGGTGACCCCTGCCTTGTGCCCTGGGGTTCCAGACTGACTGCAGCTGCTGGGTGAATGATTATGCAAGATTAATGGATTATGATGACATTATTATTACTATCATTATTATTAATATAATTATTACAACATGTTACACACCTCATATGACATCTGCTTCCTGGGGTGGCATTCAGTGGTCCAATGTGCGTGTCTGTGCTGTGTTTGTGCCTGTGTGTTCATGTGTGCGCCTGTGCTGTGTGTGTGTGTCTGCCTGTGCTGCGGGTATATGCTGCGTGTGTATATGTGCGCCTGTGCTGTGTGTGTGTCTGTCATGTCTGTGTGTCTGTGCAGCATTTGTGACTATGCGTGTGTGCCTGTGCTGTGGTATGTGCCTGTGCTGCATGTGTGCTCCTGCGCTGTGTGTGTGTATGTGTGTGTCTGTGTGTCTGTGCCCATGCTGCACGTGCATGTGAGTGGGCCGCAGCGGGATCCATGCAGGGGTTCCAGGCCGCTGCGTCCTGCCCGTCCCGAGGAGGGGCGGCTTCTTCCACGTTGCTGCTTATTTGTTTTACCTGCCAGTGGCTCTTAGCAGTGAAAAATATTTTTGCCAATCACATTCGCGTGCGTCTAGTGGGGCGACGCTGCAGCCATTTGCGTCAGCCGGCGGGCAGCTATCTAATCTCCAGCGAAAAGGAAAGAAAAAAAAAGGCAGGCAGTAGGAACTGCGGAGCCATGTGGGCTGGCTTCAGAAAAGGCAGAAGTGAAGAGAAAAATCACCACTAACGATTTTAAACAGGAAGAGCGTGGCGTCAGTCCGGGCTGGAGATAAGGGCCCTGCTCTCCACACACAAACAGAGCGTCCTCTGGCCGACTGGCCGGTCCAGGCCCTGCCGCCTCTCCCTCCACAGATATGTCCTCTTACCCACAATGCCTCTGTGCGGGCTGCCTACACCCAGTGCCTCAGACGGCAGATTGCCGGTCCGATACCTTCTCCTAGGCTCCGGGGTTTCAGAGGGCGGCTGTGTGTGCACCCCTCGCTGGCACAGAGCCCCACCGGCCACTTCAATGCTGAAGGTTATAGCTCCGGGGCTGCAATTACACACAAAAGTCCCCCGTAATATTTCCCAGGATCAGAGGGACCATAATGTCCAATTTTCTGTTAGTTCATCTTGCGTTCCTCCCTCGCATTTTATAGCTGTTAAAAAAGGTCTTTGAAAAACGACACTGTCTCGTGCCCATTTTCTTTTTCCTTTTTTTATTAACATTGTTATCATAACAATCAAGGCGTCAACACTTAGGATAACACACGTATAAATGAGAAAGTGCATCAAATACTGAAAAGAGTGTGTGAGACGCTTAGCCTATCCGACT
Organism: Paramormyrops kingsleyae; assembly: GCF_048594095.1. Taxonomy (NCBI): domain Eukaryota; kingdom Metazoa; phylum Chordata; class Actinopteri; order Osteoglossiformes; family Mormyridae; genus Paramormyrops; species Paramormyrops kingsleyae. Next base: position 9,174,657 of record NC_132807.1, on the reverse strand, counting down.
AACCTGTAGAGGCTGTACCTCGGTGTAACCTTGTTGTGGATGCCCCCAGAACATGTGCTAAAATCAACCAGCTGGGCCGAATTACGCTGAAGCGCAACACATGCGTGTCCTGGAACGTGTTGCCTCGCATTGTAACATCAATGAATGAATTTAAACCACTGGTTCAAATTGTTAGATGGTGAAAATGTGTTGCACCGAATGCGGTTGCAGTCACAATACTGATCAAATTTCCTTTTTCGGGCTGAAGAGAAATTGGCACGTTAGGGTGTGTATGGGTATATCCCGTGGGCACAGTGAAGGCAGCAAGAGGCTCCCTGGATCAGTTCAGAACCGGTCCAACGAAATTATTCCACATTAGAGAGCAAAGGTAACAAAACTCAGATTTAAATGGAATCTGTCTGGTCCTTTTAAATAGACTGATATAACTCATACATGGTACCTATATGTCTATCCATTAGGCCACAAACTGCCTTGAAATCTGCTTGCTACCAATCAGGCAAGTAGCTCCTTGAAATGTGGTCGGGAAACACAACCGATGGGGGCCCCACAGCCCAGATTTATTCTGGCTATGAGCCTGGTACCCTGGTACTAGCACTGCTGATAGAACATCCATGGACACTAAGGTCACGTGACTGAAACTTAATGTAATCTTAATTAATAGTGGCCAATCAAGTGTCTGTCCTCGTTCTTCTGTGACTCGTGAATCTGACATATGAGAGAGGCCTTCGTCAGGTGAGGGTCGCATTATGAAGGCAGGAGACGAGCTCTGCTGCTCCAGATGTAAGCACTGGCCTGCCTGGGTAAGAACCTGCTGTGGCCAGCGAAGGACAATGGGCATAGATTAGCCTGCTCTGTTATGTGCTGGAGCCCAATTAATAACCAATAGAAAGTCACATGGCAGCTGTAAATGTGGGTGAGGGGCGGGAGTCCGACGGACTGAGGTGCTGAATCTTCCACATGATTGGTTAAGCTGCCACAGCTTAATGGGCACACAAGCCAATGAGCTGAAAGTGGGGGAGATCCCGCCCACCCACTGGGGTTCAGAAACATGTCATTTACATCCCACAGAGAGGAAATTAATTAACTTCAGAGCAGACAATGGGCTTTAGAGGGGCTATAAGGTCAAGGGTTAGAATGAGGGGGGAAATCCGATTTAAAAAACAAAATTGCCAAAACTTAAACCCTCAATGTAAACAGAACATTCATTTGAACTCTGTAGTAACTCATTTGCATGTAACGATACGCTGGAGACGTGATTATGCTGTTTTTAAAGACGCAGAGTTTTTTAGAATACATCTGTTGACTTCATGAGCGCTATAATACCAAACGCAATTCCAGTCAAACGAATAGCAATTATTCGCCCCTGTTTCCTCTTACCTGAGGAGAGCTGCACATATGGGATTGCCATCAGCTGGTCTCTGTGCCACGCCGGGCCATTGTCACTCTTTCCAGCGCGCAGGATTCAGGGTCCTTGTCGTGGCTTCCTGTCCTGCCAGAATATGTTTACTGCTGGATATCCTGAGCACATTGTGGGGCCTCTGACTTCCTAGTTTGACATGTCACGGCTCACGAGCCTGTCTTCGGTTCCCCCGCAAACAATGCTTCCCTAGGCCCCAATCCCAGAAGCATCGCACTGAAACGTGTACCGGACACCTAAGGGCTCACCGCCACGGTCACCTCTGGCAATATGGCGTCGCGGTCACAAGCTCCTAGGTGCTTTTTGCTGGCAGTATGGAGTTAGAAATGTAAACTCATAAATCTGGAGGCTGCTAGTTCCCCATCTTCCCATTGAGGTGTCCCCCTTGTGGAAGGTAGTTCACCTGAGCCAGAAAAAGCCTAGTTAAGTCAAGTCACTGGGTGAAAATGCTAAGCGTCACCTAAACAAGTAAAATGTAATGGAAACATTAAGGAGAGCTCTGTGGGCCTCAGGCTTGTATACTGTATGTCTTGTTGAGCTGGACTGGGGGGGGGGACAGTCCAAGGGGGGGGGGGGGCTCTACTAAGTGAGCAAAATAAAAACCACTCCATATTTCACGTGCTGCACATTCTTGTTGGACATCACTCTGAACCAGTGACAATGCAGGGCAGCCGGGGGGCTCGTCCAAAGTTAGAGGGGGCTGGTGCAACCATACCCCCCCCCCCCCCCATTGGCTCCACCACTACTTAAACTTCAATGCTATCTTTCCCTTTTCCCATCTTTTTTACTCCTTTTCTGTAATAATTTATACATTTAAATATATTTTAAAGGGACTTTCTCCTTGCCTAGGATCTCTAAACTGACAAATCTCTCAGGTAGGTAAATAGCAGCAACTACAGTGTAATTGCAAAGTATTTGTGATGTTTCCCAAATACACACCCTCCGCCCCATTTAAACTGGGAAGGAGGCGGATTGCCTAAGGGACAGACAAGCCACGATGCCGGACAGGATCACGAGACAGGCTGGCTGGGTGCTGGCTGGCCTCGATAGCTATTCACCCCCCCCTGAAGACTGAATGAACTGCAACTGTTTGTGTCGTGGTTCTGTGAAGGATCTGTCAGGCCGCAGGCCAAGGCTGCAAGGCCACAACATGTGGCCACAACGTGGCTCCGACATGCTTGAAGGAATCACAGGGATTTGCTGTAATACTTGAACCCAAGTGCACTTCCATTCTCTTTATGGGGCTTCAGCTGCCACCTGAACTTTCCATTCTCCCTCCCGAAGTCTGAGGCGTTGCATCTGAGAGTCTCTCACCTCTTCACAAGATCAGCAGAGATGCGAGAGGTTTCACTGCGAGGGGGAATGCACCTCTCCGACATGGCCTGCATGCCTGTGTCTGGCCAAGATTCAGGATTACTTCTCTTTCAGATAAGACGGAGAGACAAAGGCGGGGGGGTGGGGTGTCTGAAATGAGAGACTTTGGCTCCAGTAAGACCTGGAGAGCTGCATGTGGCCTGTGCTGGAGCTGACGCCCACATGCATCGGCGTCCGCAGCAGCCGGAGGAACATGGAGACAGACTGGCACCTCCCATGCAGTCAGCAAGGCCGCAGGCCTCATCACCGTCCCCTTCGTCTGCTGGGGACCGCTTGGCATTCGGCACTTTCTCCTGACCCTTAACCTTTCGGTGCCAGCCGTTGGGATCCAAAAACTCACATTGTTCTGTGATCATGTGCAGATCGCGTGCAGTGCAGTGCAGTGCAGGGCAACGCAACAGTCTTGTTTTTCCCACACGACTTTTGTACACAGTTTAAGGTATGACTCCTCAAGACTCATATCTATAGCATCTGGCGGGGTTCATGCTAGGATGCTGCTGGATGGATGGATGGAAAGTGTCCTCCACGTCTCAATGACAAATGTTGCCAATTTAAAGCTCACCTGATATGTGATAAGATTACTGTATATTCCTCATTTTGTTAAAAAATATTTGTTTATGTCCTATTTAACATCTTTCATGTGATCATTTAGCTAACTCATTTAACATCCTCTTATTAGAAGATTAATATAAGTATAGAAGTTTATGCTCATCCAAACTTCCAGACAATAGAAAATGCTTTCTGCACTAAGGAAAGGTTTCTTAGTGCAGAGAAGCACTTCTCAGGGTATGATGCAGTACAATTTAGACCCAGTTCCTGTTACACATTCGAAGAGACACAGAGTCACAGAGTGAGTCTCTCCATTAGTGGACAGTACAGTTACCCCAATACAGAATGAATTATGAGTGAGCAGACCTCACAGCTCAATGCGGCTTAGCCATCACATTCCACCGGCTTCATGGAGTCGCTCAGGACATAAGTGCCTGTTAGACAGCGAAGTTAGCTGAATTATAATTTGTTTATTACTTATAATTAGGCAGCTGGTTTACCCACGTGGCAGCCAGCTGTAAGAGTGCGGCCGCAGAGGGAAGCCCAGGATGCAGCGGGGTTCGCTGCTGGCTGGTCAGTTCCGCCGCAGCTCATGGAGCCCCGCCCCCAGGTCACTCCCAGGCCACGCAGAGCGGCCCGGTGCCCAAGCAGCCGGATAAGTGACGCCGCCTGGCTCGAGCCGTGTGTGATAACAGCGCCACTGGGATAGCATCGCCGCCGCCGGCCTGCCAGTCTCTCTCTCTCTCTCTCTCTCTCTGTTTTCCTTCCCTCCCGAGGGCTCAGCCAGTTAATTGCAGAGTGAGGGTGAAACTATCAGTTAGCAGCACGAGCCTCGGAGACGGAGACGGACGGAGACAGACGGAGACGCAGATTGAGACAAAGACGGGGATGGAGATACAGCGGCTCCAACGTATTTCCTGTGGGTGGCTGCATCACTCATGAGTCACGCTCCACACACAGGCACGCATAGGCCCTCACAGCACGCACACACACGGACACACACACGGACACACACACGGACACACACAGTCCCTCACAGCACGCACACACACGGACACACACACGGACACACACACGGACACACACATGGACACACACAGGCACGCATAGGCCCTCACAGCACGCACACACACGGACACACACACGGACACACACAGTCCCTCACAGCACGCACACACGCGGACACACACACGGACACACACATGGACACACACAGTCCCTCACAGCACGCACACACACGGACACACACACGCACACACACGGACACACACAGTCCCTCACAGCACGCACACACACGGACACACACACGGACACACACAGTCCCTCACAGCACGCACACACACGGACACACACACGGACACACACATGGACACACACAGTCCATCACAGCACGCACACACACGGACACACACACGCACACACACGGACACACACAGTCCCTCACAGCACGCACACACACGGACACACACACGGACACACACACAGACACACACAGTCCCTCACAGCACGCACACACACGGACACACACACGCACACACACGCACACGCACACACACGCACACACAATGGACACACATGGACACACACATGGACACACACAGTCCCTCACAGCACGCACACACACGGACACACACACGCACACACACGCACACGCACACACACGCACACACACAGACACACACACTTACTCCCACGCATCTGTGTCGGTATTATTCTTTTACTATTTTGTGACACTGTGTCACTGCGATTGAATGTTATCTCCGGGAGGCTGCCTGATGTACAACACAATGCTTTGATTGCATCTGCCTGAGCAACATGGCTTAATTGTATACGCTGAAAGGCCACTGAACTGACGTTGCACACTAATGGGTGACGTCATGTTTTCTAAAGCGTTTCATGAGACATTTCAGCACATTTGTCTCTTTGCAATAGGTGACATACAATCACAAAAACAGCTTTGACAGGCCTCCGAGAAGGAAGGCCCTGTGGCCAGTGGTTTTGTAAAGAGAAGCCACCCCCCCCCCCACTCCCACCAACAGCAAAACATGCTGGCAAACATCAATACAGACACGCACCCGTGTATCTAAGCTACAGATATAGGGCTAGTCTGTCTTTCAGACAGTTACCTACTGCACCTGTAGGGGGCACCACACATGGGCACAGAAGTTGATACAACCAGACCCGGTCTATCCTGAAGGTGGAGAGGGCCTGGGGTGGGGGGGGGGAGGATGGGGCCAATTATTTCTCAGGCCAGCTGAGCTCCTGGTTGAATTTGGTGGTCAAAGTCATAACCTGAGTGCTGAGCTCAGAGCCCAACCTCCAGCGCACTTTTTGATGGTATAAGATATATTATTTAGGTTAAATCAGTCATGAGGAAGCCAAAGTGATGTCTGCTGAGAAGCGTTCGCTGGCCATGGTGGGGGGGGGGGGGGGGGGACAGTAGCACAGCGTTCGGATAATCTGTGGGAAGTCGGGGAGGGAGGAGCAGGCCGAAGAGGGGTGGAGGAACGGGGGGGCGGAGCTACCTGCCCCCCATACCACACTCTGGCATCTTGCTGTCTTGGCCCGGCACCAGGCTTGGCAGGGATGGCAGCGGCCTGGTGAGGTGGGGATACTTAGCATTCCTGCTTTCTGAAGGAAGTTTCTACTGTTTTTTTTCTGCCGTGCCCTGGGACCTGCCACAGATATAACATGGCCAAGGGCGTCCTTCTGTTCCATTGTCGCACTGAGCCGTAGTGGGGAAGAGAGAGTGAGCGAGAGCAAGAGAGCGAGAGAGCGAGAGAGAGAGAGAGAGAGAGAGAGAGAGAGAGAGTCGGGGTCAGAGAGTCAGTGGTGTAGAAGAACTCCTTGTTTTTCCGGAATAATGAGATCCTGAGATCCTGTCAGGGGCAGATAACCCCCCCCCCACACACACAGGAACACTTATGCATGGGGAGAAAAGGTGCAGTGATGCGAGCAGCCGCAGGGGCGCCATGTGCACAGGATGCAGCACTGCCCCCCCGTCGCAGGGGGCATCGGCAGCAGTGGGGCGGCAGCGTGGAAAGTGCCGGACTGAGTTTTATCGCTCTTACTGATCTCACGGTCCCCCCCCCCTTATCTTGTTACCCTTCCCCCTTCCCCTCTCTCCATCTATTCCACATTGTGCCCCCCTGACTCCACCCCCCAGCCCACCACTCCTGCTCTCTTTATAATGTTAACTGAGGATTCCTGCCGATAGCCCAAACATGCCAGAGGATAAGCAATCAATAATGGGGGGGGGGGGGGGTTTCTTCTCAGCTCCGAAACTGAACAGGGCACATCTGCTTCCAATAACCCAGCTTGGAGCTGCACAGTTACGCAATCATGTTCAAGTGGCCGTTTAAATGGCCAGACCGTCACAATCACAGGCCCGGGCTCATTCATACACTTTCCTACCATTAAAATATGTATTCACACATATTTATGCATTTTTGTAAAGTAACATACACTTCAGTACAACTGCAATTCCCTCCTGGATTTGAGTCTCCTGGTTGCAAAGTCCTTGAGTTGACCTAGATTATCCTGCTAATTGATGCATTTGGTTCTAAAATGCATGAAAGGAAAATTTTCTGCAGATTTATTGAAACGATTAATTATTTTCTGTTTTGATGTTGCGCACAAGCTAATAATGGTGCTCACTAAATTTAGACTGTAATGTATTCAGAAAGAATCTTTGAGGAGTGTAAGAGGTATTTTCCAACCTTGTAACTGTAAGAAAATGTTCTTTCACTTCACACTTCACACAGCTGAAGCTTTATTATTAATGACTTTTATATACATTATTACCGCCTTAAAATGCTGTTAGAAATGTATCACCACAGCAAATTTTCAGCCTCTGTATACAGTGTGCATTTTGACATGATTAAAATTGGCATTATATTCCTTCTGTTCTTGTCACCGATAGTGCATTAAAATATGATATTTATCCCCAAGTATTGGGGTTCAACAGCAGTATCCCTCCTGTCTAAGGGTACATGCCCGTGCACCCTCCCGTCTCAGGGTACATGCCCGTGCACCCTCCCGTCTCAGGGTACATGCCCGTGCGCCCTCCCGTCTCAGGGTACATGCCCGTGAGCCCTCCTGTCTCAGGGTACATGCCCGTGCACCCTCCTGTCTCAGGGTACATGCCCGTGCGCCCTCCCGTCTCAGGGTACATGCCCGTGCGCCCTCCCGTCTCAGGGTACATGCCCGTGCGCCCTCCCGTCTCAGGGTACATGCCCGTGCGCCCTCCCGTCTCAGGGTACATGCCCGTGCGCCCTCCTGTCTCAGGGTACATGCCCGTGCGCCCTCCTTCCATAACAAAAACACATGGCTTAAAAAGTTGGTGAGTGGTTCAGATCAGATTCTTTGTGTTATAACGGGTAGTTTGTTTGCTCAGCAACAACCACAGGGAGCTGCTCATGAAACGGCCTTCATTTGGCTTCATGGACATTTGACCGGTTTTCTGACACTTTGCAGCTTTCCTGCGATAAGACTATTCTTTAGTGGGAGGAGTGGGTTTAATTAAACCAGTGGCTGCGGCCTCTGCTAACTTCCTCTCTGGTTAACATACAGCTTCCAGCAATGACGGCGGCTAACAATGGCTTTCCGCTCATGCCGAGGGGGCACAGCCACGTCATCAAGCACGTAGTGGGATTGGCGAGATTTCTGTGTTATACTGATGTAACGTGAGACTGCAACTCCGGGGAGGTCTGTCAGCTTTGTGAGGTCCTGGTTTTCAATGGTCCTTACTCTAATGCAGCTAGGCACGCATATAGCAACACTTCAATGAATCTCCAGTCCACCATGCTCCATTTACACCTCATAATCATCAATGGCATAATCACTATTGTATTCCCGTGTGTGACTTACTTAGTAGAACATATTAACATGTATGTGCATAAAAACATATATATATATATATATATATATATATATATATATATATATATTTTTTTTTTGTATATATGCTATTTTTTTCATAGCCTCTAAACTAAGTAACGTAACCTAGGAGCTGATATCCATGTCGTTCCGTATAAAACAGGGTAAATAAAAGCTGTGTCTTCACAGAATGCAGCCTTTGAGTTTCAGGAGGCAGTGGATGGAATAACAGAAACAGGGCTCTCAGATGTCAGGCCAAGCAGCGGGAGGTCCTGGGGGAGCGAGGCAGGCCGGCTGACATGAAAGGCCTACACACAAGACCCTGGCACAGAGCGAGGGGCGAGCTCCTTACTCTCTGACAGGCCCGGAACCGGCCGGCCAGCTCGCATCTGACCATCACGCCGGCACGGTCAAGGGGCGCCAACAGCTCGCTGAGAGGACCCCCCCCCCCCCCCCCGGTCCTCCATGTTTGTTGCTCCTTCTTTGTGGGAGACGAAACGTGAGACAGCATTCAGGCGGCTGGGAGTGCAGATCGGCTCATAGCCACAGTCTCCTATCAGGCTGGTTATATTTGAACCTGGATTCAAGATGCGATGCTGCTCGTCTGCTCCATACAGTCCCCAAGGTTCAGATTTTGTACCATCCAGACACGTATTCACCCACAACTCACATGTTTGCAAACTCTCCTTTTAGGATTTATTAGTATTCGTGTTTTTGAATGGTGAACTTGGAGACAGGCGGCAAGAAGCTAACCCTCTATGGTTTCCTAATCACAAATCAGTGGGTGGAAATACCCATTCCGAGCTGCAGTGACTCTGCACTCGACACCGAGTGTTTCACTGCCGTGCTCCTGGGTCTGTTACGAGCATGTGCTTCCACTGTCACGCCAGTGCGCGCTTGCCAGTGCTTAGCCACGACCTTTACAGCTCCTTCTGACTCCTTCCACAGACTCCTATTTATGCTTGGCTGTAAAACACACCAGTGCAGAAAGTTTAATTGTGTTTGTCCCGGATGGCTGTGTCTCACTGGCGAAGCGTAGCACGGATAGCACGCTGCAGCCGGCATTTAAATAAACACAAACATACAATCCGGATGGGAAACTCTCACCACCACTACCCCCCCCAGTCAGGTCACATGATGGGCAGCCACAGATGGACACATCTAATACACACTTGGCCCGGGGAGTGCAGCGGGCAGCGTCCAGTCAGAAGGTGGGAAATGGCAAGTGAAGAATTCCAGAGGAGCTGAGCCATTTTCCACTGAGACCAGTGCTAGAGCCAGTCTGCCAGTCCTTTAAGACAGTCTGTTAGTCTATTAAGACAGTCTGCCAGTCCTTTAAGACAGTCTGTTAGTCTATTAAGACAGTCTGCCAGTCCTTTAAGACAGTCTGTTAGTCTATTAAGACAGTCTGCCAGTCCTTTAAGACAGTTTGTCAGTCTTTTAAGACAGTTTGCCAGTTCTTTAAGACAGTCTGTCAGTCCGTTAAGACAGTCTGTCAGTCTTTTAAGACAGTCTGCTGGTCCTTTAAGACAGTCTGTCAGTCCTTTAAGACAGTGTACCAGTCCTTTAAGACAGTCTGTCAGTCTTTTAAGCCAGTCTGTCAGTCCTTTAAGACAGTCTACCAGTCTTTTAAGACTGTCTGTCAGTCCTTTAAAACAGTCTGTCAGTCCTTTAAGACAGTCTGCCACCCCAAGTTGTGAGGCAGTCGGGCAGCTTCCTTCTAAGGCACGGCTGCTCCGAGTGTATGAGATGTGCATCGTCATCACCCCCCCCCCCCCCCCCCCCCCCCCCCCCCGTGGATGATAACTGGGGGGGGGGGCATGATTGCAGCAGAGATAGTGGTGTATCCACCCCCCAGCATGCCCAACCCCCTTAGCAGCGACCCAGGGAGGTCTGCCAATGCTGGTAGCCTCTGGTCGTCGCCATGACGCCTGCCGTTTTGCGCTTCACGGCGGATCTCCGCAGCCGGTGCCGCCCTGTCTCGCGCGCCATGCAGGCTTTGGCTCCTTCTCACGGCAGGCCACTCCCGGACCGGCGGGGGGGGGGCAGGTTACGCAATGCGGCAGATAGCGGCGGGCTGGGCCAGACGGTGATGTGCCTGCTATCACGGGAGCCTGATGGAGCCGATAGGCAGCCAGAGCTCAGCGCAGACACCCGCATGGCTGTGGTTTGTAGACCAGGACGCATGACCTCTGACACAAACATGGCCGCCCACTTGCGGTGTAGCAGCACGTGTCCGAAAGCACCTCTACCGAGATCTGTCTCCCAGGGGAACGAGTCAGCCGTGAGAGAATCGCAGAATGATGATGATTGCTTTTTCCTGACGGCCTGGGGGGTTGGTCCCGGCTCTCGGGGGGACGTGCTCCCCCTCACAGATCTCACACGCTATATGCATGCCTCAGAGGCCAGAGGCTGACACCCCCTCTGCCCATGCGTCCTCCCGCTTCCTGTGGCTGTCTGCCGTCCGCAGCAACAGGATCCAAGGTGAAGGCCGCCGGCATGCAGTTCAGTGACGCCGCTCACGTTCGCACCCCCGCTGGGACCTAGCCGGAGAGGCCCCCCCATCTCTCCTGGCTGGAAAATAAGCAGCATTCAGCCAGTCTAACTTACATGTGGTGTAGCGCTGAAGCATTAACGTGTTCCGGGTGTAAATAAGCGTCTAAATAGGTATGTAAATAAATAAATCTCTTTTAAGTAGGAGGGAGACCAGAAGAAATTCCGGTCCTGTGAGCTCCTACAGATCTTTACTGCTATAAACTAGTTCTCCCCACATCATATTTATAAATCTCCCTCTGCCTATTCGCAGGTAAAATCAGTACTGTATTTTAGTTGGGGGAGGGTCTTCGGCATTCTGGGGTCTCTCACTGCCCTCCCCCCCCCAGGTGCCCTTGGCCTGGAGGGATTGATAAAGGCCCACTTTTGACTAACCCAGCCCCTCCCCACCAGAACCCTCCCCTCTCTTTGAGGAGGCCTGTCTTCCGCAAAGGCAGCCCCTCACATGATTTATAGCAAATTAAAAATCTGGGTGGTGGAGGGGTGGGGGTGTGCTATGGGGGGAGGAGCCCCATTTGCCCGGCCCTCTTCCACAGTGCCTGAATGGGATTCCTATGTTCCCTCATGTCCGTCTTTCTGTAAATTATCCACGGGGCGAGATCGGGCTCTCTAGGAGACAGGTCTAATTATCGGTCACGGCATGAAAACTCACCCTGGAGAAGAAAAAAATGATTCCGCCATGTGCATTGCGGAAATGGCACAGAGGACAAACCATTTACTGGGAAAAGAATTTATAAGAGAATCTACTTTGGGTTTTAGCTAAAAACAGATGTGAATTGCCCCGCGTTAGACCACCGAGAGACGCTGTAGCGGTCCGGACAGCTTAAAGGGACACTGGAGATGAAAGGCAGCCCAACCACATGCCTCCGCATCACCGAGGATCGACAGGGTGGCGGTATGTGAGAAACGAGAAGCCTGATGCCTGGCTACGGCATGCTGGCTGCAGCGAGAGACCTGGCAGCGCAGACGGGTGCCTCATAGTGCAGACGTGGGCTTGGCTGTGCAGACGAGAGCCTGATAGCGCAGACGGGGGGCTGGCTGTGCAGACGAGAGCCTGATAGCGCAGACAGGGGTCTGGCTGTGCAGACGAGTGCCTGATAGTGCAGACAGGGGCCTGGCTGTGCAGACGAGAGCCTGATAGCGCAAACAGGGGTCTGGCTGTGCAGACGAGTGCCTGATAGTGCAGACAGGGGCCTGGCTGTGCAGACGGGGCCTGACAGCGCAGACGGCGGCCAGGGACTCGCCGGCCCAGCCAGCATCTCATTGCACATTCCAGTCCTATCTGTGCAATAAAGTGCATCTCCACCCTCTTATCTGCCGGCGGTATTTTCCATGGCAGGCCAGCCGCGAATCCCTCTCTGGCCGCCTCCCGCACCTCCGCGAGCCCACGGCACTGACACTGACCAGAAACAGTTAATCCCTGTTAAGATAAGGGGACCTGCACATTTCATACGCCCTCCACACACCATTGCCTCCCCCTTGCCGTCCGTAGGGGCAATCGGTAACCTAAACAGCCAGGGGCCCCACGTCAGACACAGGGAGGTACCCCCCCTGCCAGTCTGCCCCAAAGGATGTCACATCTGAGCCCCCCCCCCTCCACACACACACAGACACACATGTGAGGACACACTGAGACACGCACATACAGAGATCCATGTATACAGACTGACAGACACACACATGGACACATAGACAATAAAAAATAACATATATATAGATAATTACAGACTCACACACAGACTCACACACAAATGCACATGCACAGAAAATCGAAAGGACATACAATCACATACACAGAGTCACACGAAAACTCAGACTCACAGCCCCCACATCATTCACATACAACATGGCCGACATTTCGATTGTCCCGAAAACCTTTTACCGATCACAGATGCAGCACTGTTCCACAGCACTGCAACACCCCAAATCCTTCCCATAGCTTGCTATGCAGTGCTAAATCAGCTGTGAAATTTCAGTGCAGCCGTTACTCTGGCCCTGCACAAAGTTGCTATAAAGTGTTTGGCTTTGGTACCACCATCACTGCGAGGCCACGGTGCCAGGGCTTCCTGCGTCATTAGGTCCGATCACTCGGGGCTATAGCCCCAGGTATTATGGCCGTCGTTAGGTCCGATCACTCTGGGCTATAACCCCAGGTATGGCCGTCGTTAGGTCCGATCACTCAGTGCTATAGCCCAAGGTATTATGGCCGTCGTTAGGTCCGATCACTCGGGGCTATAACCCCAGGTATGGCCGTCGTTAGGTCCGATCACTCCGGGCTATAACCCCAGGTATGGCCGTCGTTAGGTCCGATCACTCGGGGCTATAGCCCCAGGTATGGCCGTCATTAGGTCCGATCACTCGGGGCTATAACCCCAGGTATGGCCGTCGTTAGGTCCGATCACTCGGGGCTATAACCCCAGGTATGGCCGTCGTTAGGTACGATCACTCGGTGCTATAGCCCCAGGTATTATGGCCGTCGTTAGGTCCGATCACTCGGGCCTATAGCCCCAGGTATTATAGGTGTCGTTAGGTCCGATCACTCGGGGCTATAGCCCCAGGTATTATGGGTGTCGTTAGATCCGATCACTTGGGGCTATAGCCCCAGGTATTATGGTTGTCGTTAGGTCCGATCACTCGGGGCTATAGCCCCAGGTATTATGGGTGTCATTAGGTCCGATCACTCGGGGCTATAACCCCAGGTATTATGGGCGTCGTTAGGTTCAATCACTCAGGACTATAGCCCCAGGTATTATGGGTGTTGTTAGGTCCGATCACTCGGGGCTATAGCCCCAGGTATTATGGGTGTTGTTAGGTCCGATCACTCGGGGCTATAGCCCCAGGTATTATGGGCGTCGTTAGGTCCGATCACTCGGCGCTATAGCCCCAGGTATTATGGGTGTTGTTAGGTCCGATCACTCGGGGCTACAGTCTTCCTTCAAAAAACAAAACAAAAAGTCAAGCCCCAGGTAAACTTGATTCCTGATCTTTTCCATACTTAGAAACTCCCCTGGACATCCCACCCCCCGCCCCCCCACCAGAGGGGACCAGCCTTAACGTGAGTCATGTTTTTCAGGAGAAGTCATTGGTAGGCCAACACAACTTCCAGTTCTGAGATATGGCTCTCAAAAATGCAAAGGGCCAGGCTGGTTTTGAAAATGAACCCCTACAGCCAGGTTTCAAAACACAGGGTTTCCTTTCGTTTGGGCCCCTGCTGCCACACCAGGAAGGGCCAAACGCCGTACCTACAGTGCGACCCCCATAAAGCCGGGCCCTGCATTTCTAAACAGCAAGCCGCAATTCCCCGAGCAGCCAGCATCTGTGCCATTTTAAACATATAATTATCAGGACTCAACAAGCCTGTTTCTCAAGCGTTACAATAATCATGGAAAAGCTACCCGGCTTTGTTGTCATCTTTGTTCCTCAGTATCTTTGCTGGAAAACTCAACTGAAAAAACACACATACACCCACTTACAGCCAGACTGGAAAGACTGGAGCTCCTCAACATTTACTCTGGAAGATAGGGTGCCACAGCTCGAATCCAGCCCAAACAGAAATGCTCCAGATCAATAAAAAGGCAACAATGTTAAAGGTTTACCCTGAGAGGCTAATGCGAGCTGCTCCTCATTCTTCAGCAAAGTCTGATTCATCTGTAGGGCTGATTTCAAATGGGTGCAATTACCCAAACATTAACTCTATACTGAGGTGCAGAGCTGTACTTGTCTTGGGCCAAAAACTGCAGGCCAATTTCAACTGTTGTGTCAGATTTCAGTATCATGTCTCCATCGATTACCCTTTAACTAACTAAAATCCATTGATGTTGTCGTCACTGTTGAAATTTTGGTAAGCAATTCTAATTGGCTCAGAAACAGCCGACCTGTTGCCATCTTGGGAAGGTTGGCCTGAATAACAAGGGGACGTCAGAGCCTGAGGGAGCCCGAGGGAACCAGAGGGAGCCAGAGGGAGCCCGAGGGAACCAGAGAGAGCCCCAGGGTGCCCAAGGGAGCCCCAGGGAGCCAGAGGGAGCCCAAGGGAACCAAAGGGAGCCCGAGGGAACCAGAGGGAGCCCCAGGGAGCTAGAGGGAGCCCCAGGGTGCCCAAGGGAACCCGAGGGAGCCCCAGGGAGCTAGAGGGAGGCCCAGGGTGCCCAAGGGAGCCAGAGGGAGCCCCAGGGAGCTAGAGGGAGCCCCAGAGTGCCCAAGGGAGCCCCAGGGAGCTAGAGGGAGGCCCAGGGTGCCCAAGGGAGCCAGAGGGAGCCCCAGGGAGCCCCAGGGAGCCAGAGGGAGCCCGAGGGAGCTAGAGGGAGGCCCAGGGAGCCAGAGGGAGCCCCAGGGTGCCCATGGGAGCCAGAGGGAGCCCCAGGGTGCCCAAGGGAGCCAGAGGGAGCCCCAGGGAGCCAGAGGGTGCCCAAGGGAGCCCCAGCGAGCCCCTGGTCCTTGCAGAGCCCTGCAGGGATGGAGATTGGCTCGAATGTGTCATGATGCTGGTGAACTTTTTAAGAATACTAGGTAGCCACTAAAAAAAAGTAACTCACTGCAGTTGCTGAGGAATGACAGTATTTAACATGGAATTTGGAGCAATTACTCTACCTTTCCTACGGCTAGATATTTCACGAAGCAGTTCAAGTCGAACGTCTTGCCCAAGGGTTCGATACATCATAAAACCTTCGAATGTTTGAAGCTTTCATAAAAGATAGCACACTTGGCCACTGTGCAGTGCTATCTTTCATGAAAGGTCATTAGTCATTTTTGTTATTGTGCAGACATCATAGAGTGTACTTACACAAACCTAGATGGTATAGCCCACTACACACCTAGGCGATATGATGTAGCCCACTACATACCTAGGCGATATGATGTAGCCCACTACACACCTAGGCGATATGATGTAGCCCACTACACACCTAGGCGATATGATGTAGCCCATTACACGCCTAGGCGATATGGTGTAGCCTAAATCATGATAAAAAGTACAGTAAAGCAAATATATAAACCAGTAACATAGTTGTTTATTATCATTGTCAAGTATTACATACTGCACAAAACTGTGTTATACTTTGATACAGCTGGCAGTGCAGTAGGATCGTTTACACCTGCATCACCACAAACACGTGAGTAATGCATTGCGCCATGATTTCACTAGGCGATTGGAATTTTCCAGCTCCGGTATAATCTTATGGGACCACCATCATATATGCAGTCCATCACTGGTGGAAATGTCGTTATGCAACTAGTAAAAGATACACTGCTTGCATATAAAGGTGTACGGATGTTTACTGTAGAATCTGAAATGGAGGAAATGTGTGCAAGTCATCCGTGCTTAGGAGTGAGGTAGGACGTGACAGCAGAGAAGGCGAGTACCACCGATGTCTGGTTTACAAGATGCTTGTGCAAAAATATGTGGGCAAAAGGAGCAAAGGAATGGCGGATTAAGGGTGGAGAGATTCATCAAGGGATGGAATGTAATTAAAATTACATCTGCTCCACTCAAAATGACGGAGGAGAATTTCTGAGGAAAGTCTTACTTTAATGGAAACAGCATTAGAGTGAACTCACTGTTTTGAGTGAAAACACGCCAATACATTAAGACTCGAGGAACTTTAAGGCCCTGTGTGTCTGTGACATTGTGTCTGAAGTATCCATCTTATTTACCTGCATAGTATCAGTGAGGAGCCTCTCTGGGCGGGGTCTCCCCGGCCTATGATGAAGACATTACATTTAATGTGCTCTTCCTGGTGATGTGTCTCTCCCAGTGGCATGCTGGTGAGTAGTAATTAGTTATACTGTTCTCCGGGGAAAACTGGCGTGCAGAAACCAGCACGTTAAATAAGGGGGGTGTTAGAGAAACATTTTACGAAAGCAAAGGCACGTTGTTTACCACGGGATTTCAGCTCAGTAAAATAAACGTTCCTCGCTGCTTGCCCAGACTGCCGCGGAAGCCCTTCTCCACATCAATGCACACAAATTTCAGCCTGACACATTTCACTGACGTGCTCCAAAACAAACTTCCAGTGACACCTTCTGAGTGACCAAATCCTGCTGTGTGAAGTTAATATGAGTCACGTTAACATTCGCAAAAAGATTTAAGTGAGACTTTAGCGGGACTTACTAGGATTTAATTTCCAATTTACTCTCTTTAGCAAGCCTCTGATGTTTCATTTTCTGATTGACAGATGTGTTTCTAATGGTCAGAGCAGTGCCTACGGTGTATCTACCAACAACAAGGTCTGAAGGAAGAGCACGGATAATAGTTTCATTGTACTAGACACGTGACAATAAACCGTTGAACATAAATACTAGAAATAGATAACTATAAATACGTATGTTTTACGATGTGTCTTTTTGGTGGTGCCAGTTTAATATATTTGTTAGTTTGCCTTGAGGAATGGCAGCTGGGATTGGGTTAGCCCTAGGGAGAGGCGGCTGCGATGATTGGCCGCCGGTGAGCTCGACAGCCTGCTCGGCATGCTGGGAGATGTAATGACTGCAGCATGGTCCACATCAGGCCTCACATCTGGGATTAGCCACGACAACTGGATGCTGAACAGTTCTAATTTAGGCAACTTTGTTTATAACCCCCATAATATATTCAGTATTGTAGAGCTGGGGGGGGGCTGGGGAGGGCAACTTCGTGAACAACTCTTTCCGAGGTCTGCCTGCCGGTCCACCGTCTGAAAACATTTTGTTAATGAGGGCCCTTCTGGTGCAAAGCTCTGGAAATGGGTTTGCCTCATTCATACAACCAGGGGAAGAAAAAGGGCCTGATTTGGGCGTAGGCTTCCGGAAGCTTCCTAAAGAGCAGTCCGGATGGCAGCTTGGAGCGGAGCTGAATGCATGAGCTCCCTCTCTTCTGTTTTTTCACAGAGTGGTGTGAAAGGAAAGTGGGCATGCGTGACTGGCACATTGCTGGGCCCTGAGTAATATCTGTAAGGCAGCCTGTAATTACGCAGGGAGCAGCTACACGGGACGGGGGGGGGGGGGGGGGGGCAACCCGCCACCCTCGCTGCTCCCAGCATAGTGCTCATGCCTGCCCGCCGTGCCGAGCCAACATCTGCCACGTCCTGTTTGGCGAACATGTCATCAGCGGCACAGATGTGACACCTGAGAGCCAGCCTAATAATGATAATAATGATGACATCACGAAGTAGGAGTTGCAGCAGTTGTGCAGGCTCTGCGTAAATATGGCCGTCCTGCACCGCACAGGCCGCAGGCCGGCTACTGGGTTGCAGTCAATGGCGAGGGCATGGCTATCGACACTTGGATGCGTCCGCTGCTTTTCAAACGCGTGCCAGTGTATCAGTTCAGTCGAACAAGACCGGCCTGGTTCATTTTTGCGAGTGTGAGGCGGGCGGGGGGGGGGGGGGCTCCGGCTATGGTTACACCAAACTGGAGAAACTTAACGTGGAGATCCTAATAGCTTGCCTCGGCACAGAAAGACCTTGTAAAACTTTTAGGGGGTCTGGCGATTGCTTTCGAACACGCCAGGGCTTTCCGGAATGTTCTCTCCACATTGCTCATGTGCGACCCCTTCGGAGTGGACTATCTTTCAATCAGTACGGGCACGAGCCTTTGAAATGTGACCCACGGCCAGTCAAAGACAGCCCCTTTCAACCTAATTAGATGATTATAACCAGAACATTATTTTAGCTCGGAAGAGGGGGGGAAATTGTCCTGTGCTGGGTCGGCTCCTCCAAACCCGGACCAGACTTTTCACACAAACACCCAAATCCTTGATAAAGACATTAAAAATGCTTCTCCGTGTAAAACATAACAGCAATCAGGCCATTTAAGACAAATTAAATGCCAGCGTTTCACACAGCTCTACACATATTCCTGGAACAACTGAGGGAGTTAATCCTTTTCAAGGTGGAGCACAGACATTAACGGAAATGGAGGGATGCGGTAAAAATCCCGGGGATAAAAACAGAGGAAGAGAAGGGGAATGACTGATAGAAAGAAATAGAAAGACAAGGAGAGAGGGATAGTTCAGAATACAAAGGAAAGTAAACACAGAGCCCTACCAGACGGGACTCGCTATATTGCATGGAAGAATAGATTGCAACCATGGCAACAGTACACACGCAGTCCAATGTCCCGCAGATACAGCGGATCCTCTCTGCCTGTTTACTCCCAGCGCTCACTCTATAGCCAATATATGACTCAACCCCCCCCCCCCCAAAAAAAAAACAACTTTCAACCCCTAACACCTACCTGAGGTCATAAATCACAGCACATTTCCTGATTCAGCCTTCTCCTGCTCATACACCTCTCCTGTACTTTAAGTAATCTTTGACACAAAAGAAACACCAGCAGGAAGCTGCTTTCTGCTGTGGATTCTGGGTAGTTTGCATTTTGCGACACACTCAGGGGGATGGGAAGGTTTCGGGGTGTATGGAAGCATCGAGACCTTAAAAGGTTAGCAGGAGAGAGACAACTGCCACCGAGGCTTTGGGGACGTCACCCACCCCAGCCATATTTTTAGCTCGGCTGCAACCATAGCGGTGCTGTCATTGGCCAAGACGAGCTTTCTCTTCCCAACATGAAAAGGCTTGTTAGTGGTCAGTGGAAACGTCATTTCTGCATACCCTCCTGGCAGCAGTGGCTGCAATTTAGGACGTGGAACAAAGGCGAGCGAAGCCTTTTGCCTGAATGAAATCTCAAGCATTACATTTTAGTGGTCAATCATATATCAAAAAAAAGTCTAAAAACAGAAAATGCCTTTGAGATATTTTATTTAAACGCTCTGCCCCATAATTATGCGGGAAATGACTGTGTGTTTCCATTGTCAAAACACCAGGAGCCTCGCTTTAACAGGCTGAGCTCAAAAACCAAATGAATTTATGCAAGAGGGGCAATTTACACGAGTGGCGCTGCAATTCCCGCTTCTCAGATCATTTAATCTAGACCTTAAGTGTAAACACTTCACCAGATACCCCCCTCCCAAAAATGATGAGAGATAACATCTCACGTGGCAATAAAAGTGTACTTGACTCAAACTGTTTCAGTAAATTTGAAGTTCTACAGTTCCTGCAGTAATCAAACAGTTGAGAATTTACAGTACAGAAGCCTCCATCACAGGAAGACAGTGTGCATTGTCTCCTCTTGTGGTTCCAAAGGTCAGTGTTTCCCCATCCAGTCCTTGGGGACCCACAGACAGTTCACGTTTTTGCTCCCTCTTACCTCTCTGCCAGACAGTCCACATTTTTGCTCCCAGAGGTTGGACGGAGCAAAACCGTGGACTGTCTGATTGGGAAACACTGCCATAGGTTAACCCAGCTGTCTCTGTCCTTTCAAATGGCGCCTGAGTGTGGCAGGGAAACTCCCCAACTCTGACCTCATCCAAACATCCTTAAGGGCTGTCGCCCTGCTCACCCTCCTGATGTGAAAGGTCTCATGCCAATGGGAGATATGCTGAGTCTCCTTCTCTGTTAAAATTCCAAGCTCCACGTAAATGCTCTAAACTGCCAGTGATATATTGTGCAATTATAAATTATTATTATTATTTTCATTATTAAAAGCTGGGGCTTAGAAAAAGAATTATTATTGACTTAAATAAATCCTTGCAGTATTTTGTACCTAAGGCATGTATGCAAGCTAGCTCTGCTACAGCAGCTACAACTGCAAATTGATACTGGAGCAGGTACAGCCTTCTGCCGTAATGACGTATCCCCATGCCAGCCGGCCTCGTCAAAAATGGCAGCGCGCCCCTATCCACAGATACCCTCTGCCGCCCCTATCCGCAGATACCATCTGCCTCCCATCATGTCTTTCTTCGCTGGTGTTCCACGGTGACACAGCAGAAAATGAAGATGCTGCATGATCACAAAATGGCCGAAAGAAAAACAGGGAACAGAGAAAAGGGCAGTCTTCGCGTTTACAGTGAACCTGTAATCCAAAGTCTGCTAGCACACTTAAATATTATGTTTTTATACAAAATTGTTGGGTATGACCATTATGTTTATGTACGGAATGGTTATTATAATACTGGATAATATTGTTTTACTTGCAGTGGACACTCAGGCCATTGCTGACTATACTTTCCGATAGAAAAGAACCTTATTTTTTTGTACTGTGTATTTAGCTCAGTGCTACAGTCAGGTCAAATGAATGACCTGAATTTTGACTCACAGTCAGTTTGTCCATTTGTTGTCTGTCTGAATGTGAAGCAGAGCTGGATTCTCTCCAGAAAGACAAAAAAAAGGCAAATGGGGAAAACGGGAATCTGCAGATCCAACCCCACCGGCAGGAAAGGCAAATGACATAACTGCACACAATATGAAACAGAAAAGGTACCAAACATTAACATCTCATTCTTATAGTGTGAAGAGGATGATGATTATGATGAAAATTTCAGATTGCATGACTGGCACAGGGAGAACTGCCACGGCTCATTGATCACGTAAGTTATAATACTGATTCATCTTCTTTAATTATAACTAAAGTGTGCATCCTAGAATATGGAATAACAGGACAATGTCAGAGGACTGACTGAATTAGAGAGCTTTTATAAACAATTGCCATGCACAGTTAATCTGCAGTGCTACACTTTACCTGTTCATGTAAAATGATGTTTTTATTGATGTAATCTAAGTACCTCTCTGAAGTGCCCTTCCTCTGAGTAGGCAGCTCTGACTGCCCGCTGAGCAACTACAACTGCAAAATATAGTGAGAGAAGCTAAACCGCAAAATTTAAATGAGTTTTTGGAAGAGGAGGCAGGTGATCAATAATGTAATGAATGTACAAGCTTTGACAGGCTACACAGCTGACAATGAGCGTCACTGGGAAAACGGCCCCGAACTGTCCTGGGAATCATTAGTGTAAATCAGTGCGGGGCCGAGCAGCTCTGAACATCACAGAGGGGTAGGGTTACCTTCCAGTTTTCTGGCTCGCACCCCCAGCCAAGCTGAGCTAGCAGTGGGACGGACCGCAAAGACCGGAGACAGCTGGCACGGCTCCAGAACCGGCACGATCCTACAGGTGCCAGAGAAATGCTCAGCACACAGCCGCAGATGGCGTTCGTGGGCGGGGCCAGTGGGCTAAAGCACCTGCAAAGAATGGCTTTTGTCACATCGTAGGACTATATTTCAGGCTGCTGTTTTGCTGACACCCCCACCTACCACTCTTTTGACAGGTCAGATAGTTCCACTGCCCCCACAATGCGCCTGGAGGAGCGCCAGGGCTGCTGTTAATTCCGGCCCCTTATTGTGCTAAATCTGATGCGGGGGGCTGTGTGGGATCTAATGAGCAAGGGGGACTTGGCCATACTGCCCGGCGCTAATCAGGCTCCCCAGCTGCTCTCCCAGCCATCAGACATGTGGGGTAGAATATGAGCCCTGCACTGCTAGCAGTTCGCTGAGGGGCCTTTAATGTGCGTGGCTCCTGGACAGTGTCACTCACAGAGACTGCCTCTCACTGGACCTGGCCTCTCACTGGACCTGGACCCTCACTGGACCTGGACCCTCTCTGGACCTGAACCCTCACTGGACCCGGCCTCTCTCTGGACCTGGACCCTCACTGGACCCAGCCTCTCTCTGGACCTGGACCCTCACTGGACCTGGCCCCTCTCTGGACCTGGACCCTCACTGGACCCAGCCTCTCTCTGGACCTGGACCCTCACTGGACCTGGCCCCTCTCTGGACCTGGACCCTCACTGGATCTAGCCTCTCTCTGGACCTGGACCCTCACTGGACCCGGCCTCTCTCTGGACCTGGATCCTCACTGCACCCGGGTTCTCTCTGGACCTGGACCCTCACTGCATCCGGGATCTCTCTGGACCCGGACCCTCACTGGATCTGGCCTCTCTCTGGACCTGAACCCTCACTGGACCCAGCCTCTCTCTGGACCTGGATCCTCACTGCACCCGGGCTCTCTCTGGACCCGGCCTCTCTCTGGACCTGGATCCTCACTGCACCCGGGTTCTCTCTGGACCTGGACCCTCACTGCATCCGGGATCTCTCTGGACCCGGACCCTCACTGGATCTGGCCTCTCTCTGGACCTGAACCCTCACTGGACCCAGCCTCTCTCTGGACCTGAACCCTCACTGCATCCGGGCTCTCTCTGGACCCGGTCTCTCTCTGGACCTGGACCCTCACTGGACCCGGTCTCTCTCTGGACCTGGACCCTCACTGCATCCGGGCTCTCTCTGGACCCGGTCTCTCTCTGGACCTGGACCCTCACTGGACCCGGTCTCTCTCTGGACCCAGCCTCAATCTGGACCTGGATCCTCACTGCACCCAGGCTCTCTCTGGACCTGGTCTCTCTCTGGACCTGAACCCTCACTGGACCCAGCCTCTCTCTGGACCTGGACCCTCACTGCATCTGGGCTCTCTCTGGATCTGGACTCTCTCTGGACCTGGACCCTCACTGGACCCGGTCTTTCTCTGGACCTGGACCCTCACTGGACCCGGTCTCTCTCTGGCCCCAGCCCCTCACTCCACCCGGCCTCTTGCTGTACTCATATCCTTCATACTCCATCATCCTGACACAGAAATAACCATAAAAGTTGTGCCTTTATTTGTGCCACAATTCCTAGTTTTTAAGTTTTCTTAAAAGAGTGAAACCAGGGAACTGTTGTCGCTCACGGCGCCGCTCCAGAGAGGAAACTGGCCGCGATGGTGGGGGGTGGGGATGTCGGCACAGCAGCGGCACTGGAGCGCAGTCCTAGCACCCCCCCACCACCACCCCCACCCCCATGAGCCCCACTGATCTGTGTTTGTTGGAGATGCTATCAGGAGCTCTGTGGGTGGCGGGGAGGTGGCGTGGGGGGGGGGGCACTCAGGGAGAGCTGAGCCTGCAGGCTCCACGTTGGCAGCTGAGCAGCAGAAACAGGCGTCCCGTCCAGAGCAACGCTGCTCTGAGCAGAAATGACGGGGAGAGAAGACCCCCATGCGGTTCTGTACGTGAGGAGCCTGGCCAGTAAAGAGGGGACACAGAATGGCTCCCCACTGTCACCCAAAGTGAGAATATGCCATTTTCATTTTGTACAGAATTTAAAAATGTATTATTTATGAAAATAAAAGTAATTACAAGCTCTGTGTTTTGGATTATCTGTGGTCCAAAAGGGCAACTGTCAGAGCCTGTTTTGGCTGAGCGATTTGCATTTTTTTTGACTGATAAGATCTGTCTTTGAATGTGGAAACTTCCATCCTTGATTGGAATGGAACAGAAACGGAATGGCTTGGAGGGGCTGATCGCCCGGTGTGTCTCCACCCTCTTGGGGGGGTTTAAAGGTCATTAAAGTGTAACTGACCACTCCCACAGGTGTACCTGTGCGGACCCTCCTTACGTTTACACAGTGAGCGCAGGATCCAGGTGCGAGAGGGTGGAAGTGAAACCCTCTGAACAGCCAGAAAGAAAACGGACTCGCTGGGCCTTTGCAGAACACCTCGGACAGAACGAGAGCAAAGGAGAATCACTTTGTCTTTTTAGCGGGCTATGCAATTAATTTTAACATAGAAATTTAGCATGTCAGCAGCTGTATTCTTCTAAATGATGCAGACTTTGAGGCAGAAGGAGCCTCCTTACAGAGTAGTTTGGCAGACAGTATTGTAGGGTTTGGCCCTATAACAGTATTTTGACCTGCATTTCTATTTTACTGCCGATTTTAATACACAGAGAAGGGACACGTGTGACACACTGTCTGCGTGGTTCCTGCCCCAGCTTCTCGCACCTTCACCTTGCACTGGCCGTGCCCCGTCAGTGGCGGCTGCTCCTTGCGGGCCCTCAGCTTCCATAGATAGTGGCTTCATTGAGGAGCAGTTGAATGGGAGGCACTGTAAACAGCGAGGCCCGTGACAGACAGGCAGGGCCAGAGTCTGCGATAGGCTGCACACACATGCAGCAACACACAGACACACATACTGTGGGCAAAAGTACTGGGACACCTGGCCATTACACCCATGAGAACTTCTATGACACCCCATTCTAAATCCATAGCCATCAGTATGGAGCTGGTCCCCCCTTTGCAGCTATAACAGCTGCCACTCTTCTGGGGAGGCTTTCCACAAGATTTTGGAGTGTGTCTGTGGGAATTTTTGTCCATTCATCCAGAAGGGCATTTGTGAGGTCATGCACTGATGTTGGACATGAAGGCCTGGCTCACAATCTCCGTTCTAGCTCATCCCAAAGTTGTTTGATGAGGTTGAGGTCAGGGCTCTGTGTGGGCCAGTCAAGTTCTTCCAGACCAAACTCACCCAACCATATCTTGATGGACTTTGCTTTGTGCACTGGGGCAAAGTCATGCTGGAACAGCAAAGGGCCTTCCCCAAACTGTTTCCACAAAGTTGGAAGCATAGAATTGTCCAGAATGTCTTGGCATGCTGAAGCATTATGAGTTCCCTTCACTGTCTAACCCAACCCCAGAAAAACAGCCCCTTACCATTACCCCTCCTCCACCAAACTTTACAGTTGGCAATATGCAGTGAGGCAGGTACAGTTCTCCTGGCATCCGCCAAACCCAGACTCGTCCATCAGACTGCCAGACAGAGAAGCGTGATTCGTCACTCCACAGAACACGTTTCCACTGCTCCAGAGTGCAGTGGCGGTGTGCTTTACACCACTGCATCTGACACATTGCGCTTGGTGATGTGAGGCTTGCATGCAGCTGCTCGGCCATAGAAGCCCATTCCATGAAGCTCACGGCGCACGGTTTTTATGCTGGAGTTAATGCCAGAGGAAGTTTGGAACTCTGCAGTTATTGAGTCGACAGAGCATCGGTGACTTTTACACACTATGCACCTCAGCACCCAGCGACCCTGCTCTGTTACTTCATGTCTGATTTTCTGTTGTTCCTAGATGCTTCCACTTTACTTATTTGGAAGTAAACAATACAAAAAGTTCCAAACCAAAGAATTTACATACTAAGATTTCCTTTAAAATGTGTTTTTATACTCAAACTCAATTATTGTTTACGATTACAACTACAAACATTACAATTCAACGGGAAATCTGGGTGTGTTGGCCAGTTAGCGACAACAGTAGGATCTCCGCAATGCACCTGACCCGTCTCTAGAGGGCGCTCCTGTTTGAAAGCCACTAGCTGAGTCCCACCCTCTCTGTGTCACGGAAGCACTTGTGTTCCCAGATTGGAGGTGACACCACCGCTATAACCCACGGTGCTCCTGGAATGAGGGCATTAACTAAACAGGCCAATCAGGGCCTGACGGGGCTATCTGTCTGTCATCTGATTCACTGGATAATGAAGTTTGCCTTCACCGATCCACAGACAGATCGCCTCATGAGCCTGCTCCAGTGCGACCTTTATACACGGGGGGGAAAACACGCAGCAGAAGCAGAAGGAACACTTCACTGCTGCCGGTCACTGTGGAAACGAGCATCTGAAAAGCGACTCTGTGTCAGCTTTAGCTAAGTGGCGAAGTGCCCCCCAGGTCTCCGCAGACCACTGCGGCTGTCACTGTTAAAGACCACTGCGGCTGTCACTGTTAAAGACCCATTTGCGTTTGTGAGGACTGGGGAGCCGCTGCTGTGCTGTAGATCTGAGCTGCTTCCGCCCTCTGCCCCCCACCCCCCCAACTGTGTTTAACGTATTTAACATGTGGGAACGCTGAGAGGAGAGTATATATTTTCCATTCACCTTTACACAGAGCCCTGACCTTCGCCCTGACAGTCAATTTTCTCCATTTCCCATGAAGCACCGAGAAAGTAGCTGCCCCTTTAAACCCCTTACAGTGCAGCCGCTGAGACCCAAACCTTCCCATTAATACTGATCATTATTCTGTCCAGCTGCTTGCGGTTTATAAGAGGCAGGTCTGTGGGTGCAAAACCCCGCCCTTCAGACTTCTTTGCTTTGATGGAAAGCTCAGAATTACATGTTGATGCTGAGGGGCTGTTACTAAGCAACGCTTCTCCTCTTTAGAGAAAAAAAGCGAGACGTTTAAACAAGCACAAACAGACTCTTTCAATCAGCTGCCAGAGAAACAATGAAGTACTTCAGTCTTAGGGCAGCGATACCTGATCAACAAACCACCGCCAATTAGAGCAGTAGGAGAAGTCATTTATTTAGTCTCTTCAGAAAAAAAGGTGCTAAACTCAAGAAAGCATTCGCTCACGCCACGCTGAAATTTCATCCCAAACAACTTTTGCCCCACACAGTGAAAGAGGGTTATTGAGAGGCAGAGAGAGAGAGGGAGACGGAGGCCACTGGAGACCCGAGTCACTGGTGGGGACACTGCCAGGCCACAGCAAGCCTGAGAAACACCAGGCCTCCTCCCTCCGCACCCCCTAGCCCCCCCCCCCCCACCGCTCTCTCTCTCTCTCCTCCACCCCGGCTACACGGAGAGCGAATTTACATTCTTTGGGGCTGAAATAATCTCCAGAAAACCATCAAGGTGCTTCAGGGCTGAGCGCTGGCAGCATCCTGGCCTCTGTTTGAGGAGAAGGGCACCTTCTGGCACTTTTAGGGTGACCGGGGGTCTCTGTCCTTCTCGAGAGCAGCGATTGGAGCCTCTCCCACCTCCCCCTCCCTTTCAGCTCGCGAGCAAACTCTTACCATCATCGGCTTTCCAAAAATGTTGGGGGGGGGGGGGGGGGCACTCTTAAAACGCATGTGCACTTAGGACCGCAGGGCGAGCAACTCCCAGGCAGGAAGCGGGACGGGGAGGACGGGGAGAACTGGGAGGACGGGGAGGACTGGGAGGACGGGGAGGACGAGGAGGACGGGGAGGACTGGGAGGACGAGGAGGACTGGGAGGACTTGGAGGACGAGGAGGACTGGAAGGACTGGGAGGACGAGGAGGACGGGGAGGACTGGGAGGACGGGGACTTCTGGCTGCTGTAAAACCGCGTGGACGAGACGATGGATCCAGCAGAGGCCTCCTCTCCAGGGTACGCAAGTATGGATGCAGTAAATAAATAGCTTTAAGCAAAAATGGGTGACATGTTCACACAATGTGCACCTTTGCAATATATTTAAGTGGGGATTGTGTAAATCTATATGTGATTTCCTGATGGGGAAAAGAGAGGGATCTACAGTATGAAATTAGAAAGTTCCAGAAATAGGAGTGATAAAGAAGAAAAACTAAGGAAAGATGTCAACATAAGCGTGTGTATTTCAGGGTTATGTATTTATGGCAGTGCGGCGGCTCAGTGGCCAGCGGTGTCCTCTCACACCCCCTGGGGCTTTAGTTTCAGCCATGTGTGAAGTTTGCGTGGATCACTGTGTCTGTGTCAATATCTTCCAGGTACTCCAGTTTCCTTCCTCAATCCAAAGACATGCTGTTTAGGTTAATGGGTAGCCCCTCCGTGTATGTGTGTGTGTGTGTGTGTGTGTGTGTGTGTGTGGCAAGCCTCCCATACCATGTTTCAGAGTGTTCCATGAATAATGCCCTATGCTTCACACAGCAGGCTCTTTCACATGCACCACACACACCACTTTGAATAAAAGTCCATCTATCCATTTCCCAGCTGCAGCTCGTAGGCAGGGTTGCTGGGGGTCCTGTCGCCAATCCCACTCATTTAAAATTAAATGGGGAAGTCAAATCTGTACGGAAGCATGTTAAAATAAAAACGCCTCTTCATATACAAGCCATGCATCTTCCAGCTGTACCCAGTCTGTCCCAGGATTCCCAGGACACAAACTGGGGTGGTCCTGTATGGGCTGCCAGTCCCTCACATGCTATGGCCAACTTACAGACGCCAGTTCAACAAATACTTCCAGAGGACACTGGGGCCCCCACACAAACACGGCCAGACCGAGGCCCCACAACTCTGAAATGATTGTTTTCCAGGTACTTTCTTGGGTGAATTTTAGTGATCCCATTAAGTCATTCTTCTATTCCTGAAATTGAACAGAAAAAGCACATTCTGGCCAGGCCCCCTACACATAGTCTATTGAAAAAGCAAACTAAGTTTATTTTTTTTCCAGCCAGTTATTAAGTGACTCTTGCCAACAAGAATATAAAACAAACAAATAATAATGTATATGAAACATGTAAACAACTTAAATAGGCTACAGCAATTTGCAGTTTCACGGGAACGTATAATAGAGACCACAGTTCGGTAAGTTAATTCATAGTAATAAAACGTGCCATGTCGGAAAAATCCCAAACCGGAAAAACTGGTTATAGTTACGTTAGATATTTACCACAGAAAAGTTTCAGGATAATTGGGAGCCCACGGTCGCTTCCATATTCGTTTTAAAAAGCCTGTTAGGATTTTTAGACGGACTGAAAATAAAGGGTGCTGGATATACTGCGTTGTTTTTTTCCGCACATTGTTGCACATTCTTCTATTTCAATCCATAAGTTAAACTCCCCCCAAACCCACTGACTTAATGTGTAGATACAGTGTACATGTAAGATGACGGACAGTCCTTACTTGTATAGACAATCCCTACCTTATATTCCCAAGCAGCGGCCGAACCGGTATAGTCTAACGTTTGGTTTTTGTTTCTTACTTTTTAAAACTGGGTTTCAATAACAGTGCTTTGTCAAAGCAGAAAAGAACTTAAAATTTTAAGCTGGAAGATGCATGGCTTGTATATGAAGAGGCGTTTTTATTTTAACATGCTTCCGTACAGATTTGACTTCCCCATTTAATTTTAAAACGAATATGGAACTGTTTTACTCAGTTCTGCGTGTGTGCATGTGGAAACAACGATATTTAAACGTTTCTAAGCCAGTGACATCTGAAAGTCGGTTATAATTTAAAAAAAAAAAAACAAAAAAAAAAAAACAGAACCGAGCACTAAATCACCAGTAACGAAATGTGGACGGACGCAGATCGGAGGATTATGTTACACAGGCTAAAATACACGTTAGGCAGAGTGAAGCTTATTTAGGAGAGAGCTGGGGAATTCGCACCAGTATGACTAAACTAAGCGCGCTTTCATTGGGACCGCAAAGTAGGCAGCAGGAAAGTCACTACAGCTCCGGGCACCAATACGGCGATCTTCCCAGTGATCTTCCCGGCGACAATACTCATGTCCTACGTTGTAACCAGCATTGTAACGCACGGTGTTTGGCAGGCTCCGTTATTTAAGTAAAATCAGTCGAAGCGAGGTACACCTTGAGGGAATGTAGGCTAGTTACAGTAACTTGTGCCCTTTGTCATCGTTCTTCAAACTATTTTTTTAAATCAACAACATGATTTCGGTCACCTCCATGCACAGATTTTTTCCTTTCATTCAGGAAATTGTATCTTTAAGTAGCTTACACGAGATTCCACTGTTTCGTTAGCAATAGGCTAAATCATCCAACTGAGATAAAACTGCGGACAGTTTTCTCCCTACAGTAAAGAATCATTACGCATACAATCTCAGGGAAAGAGATTAGGGCTAATTTAAAAAAGATTAGTTGAGTATGTCATTGGACGTTTAATTGGTGTGTTGGGTCTAGATTACAAAAAAAAACTGAACAAGCATCGTAAAATAATACAACAAAATCAATAATTACTATTTTATACCGTTAAAGACGTTTTGTGTACTGACTGAAAGAGTATGCCTATTATTAAGTATAAAAGAAAAGTTAGTAGGCAAAAAGTTACACCGCATTTGGGCAAAAGGAAACGTCACTGAAGGAATCGATGAATGAAATTTAGCGAATTTTTATCTGCGATATAGAAAGAGTTGAATTACTGAGAATCATGATTTCCAGGCTGAAGCGGTAATTATCAAACAGCGCCCTCTGTCGGCCAAACAGCTGCTGGCTGCTTTCCAGGCGCATACGGTTTAACATTCAGAAACGTTTTAACATTTTTAGGGGCGACATAGTGCTGCAGTGACGTTTTACTGTCAGTCATACATCTGAATATATTGCCACATTGTGATGATTTAAAATACATGATGGATTAACATTTTATAAAGCTGTAGCGATCACTAAGCTTACATTTGGTTAGGTGTAAATTAAAGTTTACTAGGATTGAAGAATGAAAGATTTTTGTTGCTAATTTTACGTTATGTTTACAACTAGCAAATAGTTTCGATTAGACACGCTGTATACAGATGTTATTTCGGGATGTCGCCATGTAAAGTAAATTGAGCCAAAAGGACCAGAACAAACATATTAATCTTACAGTAAAGCGAAAGGAACACAGCGAAAATAATAGTAAAACTTCCCCCGTGTCTAATGAAATACAGTTCTTTGTTTATCGTGGCATGTACTGGCTACTTTGGGGATTTTAAACTATATAATTAATGTACTTATAATTCCTTTTTAAATGAAAGATAAAAATTACCAGTGCAGTGTTAAACAATTTGATTTTGGAAGCAGAGGTTGAAAAAATAACAATTATGAGTCAGAATACAGGAATGTACGTGTTTAGTTCCAGCTTTAGCTGCCTGGAGCCGTTTGTGGAAGGAGCCTTGAATCACAGCAGATACATAATGACATATCTTGCTGTGTATTTCTCAGCTTAAGCAACATCGTCGGGATCATAAATAGTTTTTTAAATACATGGCTGCACGTCGCCAGGAGATGCGCCTTTTTCGCGAATGAATTCTGTCCTCCGAGTCTCTGAGCTACTGTGCTTTACGGGGCTGTTTTTCACGCGGCACCTACTTTGACACCGAGAAGGTTTTTGCATAAAACTTTCCTTCCAGAAGGAATATCCTTTCCATTCGTGCAACCTACTTCATCTCATACTTGTCATGGAGCAGTGCTTTAAAGCACAGACCTGTCGCTCCTCTGCACTCCAAAGGCGGCAGCTCCGGCCCCCGACCTGCGATACGCCAGGGCACGAGGTGGGGGGACGACGACCGAAAGCAAAGAGATGACGAACGGATCATCCCCCACGTGGGCTGCAGAGGTTGAGCTCAGACGGTGCTGAGAGGTACATCGCACTCTGTTGGGGGTAAACCTGTATTTCTGTCCTGGCCTTTCAAGGGGGCCATCCGACATCTTGAACTGGCAGAAGCTCTGCAGCGATTTTCAGCTACTGTAAAAGTACAAAGTGAAGCATTAATTTATTGCATGTATTACAGAATAGCGCTTTTACCTGTATTTGCAGTGCATTATCCTAATGTGTTGCAGGTATAAGATGTGAATTTCGATTTCTTTGACACACATTCCTGTGACTCTGCAGTGCTTCTGAGCTGCAGTGTGACCATGTTGAAGATGTTACATGCTCTCTTCACCTTTGCTGACCAGCTGACCAGATCCCAACAACAGGTACATTGCAGAGATACGGGGGCCCATGAAGGGATATTCAGAGCAGAGTAATCATGCTGATCTTCAACAGCAACTATCAATGACTGAAAACCACCAGCATCTGTTAATAGTGGAAACCACATTAGAATCTATTAATGGTGCAGGCTTGGATTTTTGTTTGGGTGAAGGGAATGCAGGGTTTGCCTTTTATTATAACCAAACAAAGCACAAAAGGGGCTTATTCCACTATTTTTTAATTTTGCAATTTTAGAGCAGTACAAAATAATGTGTTTTCTGATATTCTTGTCGGACAGGAAACCACAAAAATATTTTTAAACTTTTAATTATGGGCCAAGCTTTCAATTAATTTTATTTGGTAAGCCATCAAATGTTAATTTCTTCTACTCTGCCAAAGGCAGGAATTCAGGTAAAGACTTTGTAAATATGCACAAGTTGCCATGGAAATCTTATAAGCCCTTTTCTGAGACCACTCAGCGTGTAAATCTCAGTGAATGTGTCCACATCTCAGCGCTGCCAGGAACAGGCCTGGAGGCTGGCTGCGAGAGTGATTGAGGAGACTGTAATTGCTCACCGTTTTAAGTCGAGGTTCCAGCAATGACATCATTCTCCGCAATCAGATCCCCGAGTCAGCTACGTGCCAGGGCTTACGGTATTCCGCAGACTGGTCATCCACAGGGTTCCAACAATAACATCTCCCCACTAAAAGGAAATTCTTTCACCTCTAACACACCTCCCTACTAGAATACACAGCTCTGTTAATCCTGCTTCTTGTAATGAGGTCATTTGACAATGTAATTTGTAGCTTTTCTTATTTTGATAAATTGATCTCAGCCGTGTCCTAGTTACAAGGGATTGGGGGGGGGGGTATGAATCCCCGGCATGAAAAAGCGCATTCTATGCAACTAAAATATTTGCTAAACAGTTTTTGGTTACATTTTCTTTTTCTCTGTTTTCTTTGGAACGGAAATAAGCTCACAGTACAGAATACGAGGTGTCTCGTGTCTCGGGGACTGTGGAATATCAGTTCCCTGAAATGAGGAGCACGGTGAGGCGCGGTGGAGAAGTTCGGAGCCGGACAGGGACGCTGTGGGAGCTGCAGCTTCGCTCTCATCGCAGTCCCGAAAGCTTTGGGTGTCAGCGCAGCGAATCCTTCTCTAAGACGAACTGACAGTGTGTCTGCGAAACACATTACAGGTTGGAGGAAATTGGGGATAAACAGATAAAAAAAGACCCCTCCCTGCTGGAGCGGGCAGGCATGGGGGCAGGAAATAAACTTGGATTTAAGCTGATTAGGCGAGCTGGGTCCTCACCATCGCCACTGCTGCTAATTGGTGATTTGCGGTACAGAATTAAGGGAGGGGGGCAGCCTTGTCAGACTGGGAAGAGTGTCAGTGATGGCTGGCTATGGGGGGGCGGGGCTCTAAACCTGGGCCTATGTGACACGTCACTGGCTCAGCTGGGGCAGCAGGGATAATTGCGTCGTGCGGGTGACGGCACTGTGAGCCTGGCCATTAGGGCCCAGGAAGTGGAGCGGCCCCCTCCCCAGCCCTCTGCTCCCACCCCGTATCCGGGCTACTCAGACTCTGGCCCCAGGTGTCACAATCCAATCCAAGAGGCTTCACAAGAAGCAGAAATCAGTTTAATCCTCTGCAGAATCATACCTGCATTCAGTATAACTATCAAAGCCCTGTTTTAAAAAGCTCATAAAATGAGGCAGATCATTTATAATCAAGCAGTTCGTTTCCCTCCACCTGGCACATCCGTTGCTGGAGGTGCAACTTTTCGTCTCTCTTATTACTCCGAGAGGGCTTAGTTTAATTAAAATCAACAAAATATACATTTGAAGAATAAGTGCCAGTTATATTAATGCATCGCATGCAAACAAATCGGCCAGCTTTCACCATTTCCAAGTGACGACAGAAAGGAAGCTTCTCACAAGCCACTTTAAACTCACATGTGCCTTTGCAGCAGCCGTCTGCCCCCCCCCCCCCCCCCCCCGACATGCTTTGTAGTGGTTATCAGACATTTCTCTTCCCGAGCTGCGTGCTTTCTAACATGTCATAGCTGGAAAGCACACTGCATGACTTGTACAATCAAGATCTTCCTGATAACCCTCCAGAAACAGCTTGTTGAACATATAGACAGGAGATGTTAAGATCTTGAAAGCATTCTTGTAAAATATGCTGTGGGTGTTTTTTTTTTTTCCCCTGGCATGTATCACCATCAGTGTACGACTGCAGGCATGAGAGCCCTTATCCAACACTCACTCACAGCCGCTCTGCGCAGATTTAGCGGGAGACACAGACACCCCCAGTTAGTGGCACGGAGGGTCCCAAAAGACTCGAGGGGCTGAAAAGTCACATGGCCGGAATTATAATCACAACCTGAAAATGTCCAGTTTCCAGGGGGCAGGGCACTGTACGGTCCCTTAGGTCTGGAACTATCTATGGTGGGTAAAGAGCTACAGGCACTTGGAGAGCCGCAGATCTGAAGCGGCACATCTGATCTGCAGGTCGGCTAGACTCCGTCGTCCTTTTAAACTCACGTCTTTTCAGCAGGAATCCAGGCTCAAAGCGCAAAGGCTGTGCATAAATGATAAAACTGAGGCTCCATTATGGATAATATTGAGATGAACGCAAACCTTCGAAAAACAATCAATAACATGTGCTGATTGTATGGTGGATGTTGCTGTTTACTTTGACAGCACGGTGGTACGGCTCCGTTAGGACTGGGGGCTCAAATCCCTCCTCTGTCCTGCGTGTGTGCAGTGTGCATATTCTCCCCAGGTCAGGAGTGTTTCCTTGCACCGTCCAAAGACATGCAGTTAGGGTAACCGCTGTGTTTAAATTGTCCATAGAGTGTGTGTGTGCATGCAGTGTGGATGTGACCACTGGACATAGAGTGTGTGTGTGCATGCAGTGTGGATGTGACCACTGGACATAGAGTGTGTGTGTGCATGCAGTGTGGATGTGACCACTGGAGGGGCGGCCCCTCTGACATCCCCTATGCTACCTGGGACGATCATGTGACTGTTATGAAGAGTAATAGATTTTGATGTTACTATTGATAAGCATAATCACAAATGGAACAATATCTGACAAAAAAAAGCTGTTCTGCAAATCTCGACAAAAACAACAGTGGACGTAGTCCTGCTGGGAAGCGGGGGCAATGTACACCTTTTTTCCGGAAGCACGATGGGGGGGAGGGCTCCCTGATGTTGGCTCAGGCCCCATGGAATCTCACGGTTTGTTCTCACAGAATATCAGACAAGATTCTGGTGTGTTCCTGAAGGTGAGGGCCGTCTGCGCACTGCACGATCAGAGGCGGCACAGCTGGAACTAGGGTGCTGGGACATGCCTGTGCCTGGCCGGGCGGGGGCTTGGGCTGGAGGTGCGAGCCCCCTGCAGCAGAGGTGTCTTAAATAAATGGTCTTGTCACCGTAGCAACACATTCTGCTGGGTCAGTGAGACACAAGCTGCTACTTCACGCTCCTACCAGGCTTCCACATCACTTCTGTATTACCGATTCACTTCCTACACACACACACACTCTCTCTCACACACACACACACACACACACACACAAGTTGGCATACCTATCTAAATGGGGACCTTCCATTAATTTCTATGGGAAAAACCCTAATCCCAATCATGACACCCTTAACCTCTACCCATCCATAACCTTAACCATAAGTAACCAACCAAAATACAAGACTTTCACTTTTTTGATTGCATTCACAGATTTTTATAAAATTGAGGTTATCCAAATAGGGACTTGAAGAAGTGTCAGGTTTTACCGCACTTTGGGGACATTTTGGTCCCCAAATGTGACCTATGCAAACCCACACAGAAGCTGACAGATGCTCAGTAAACACCAAATGCTGCTACAGCTGATGCGCTGGAATTTAATCCACCAGGTTGCATTATGTATTGGTTTTATTTCCTGTTATTTGTTATATATTTTTGTCACCTGTTGTATGCATTGTTTGTATTTAAGCAGCACTGAGATATGGGCACGTGCAGGAAGCCAGACCTTCACAGTACAACCTACGCTAGGCAGCTTAGCCTTGTTAGCTGAAACCTGACCCTCTGCATTTGTATTTTACTCTGACTGGAATGTCTTCAGTGTGTAATGTTTAAAATTCAATTTTATTTTATTGCATTGTGTTTTATTTTAATAAATTTTTTTTGATGTGGCACAATTTTGCAAAGAAGTTCTTCCAGATGTTTTTCATTGCCAGATTTACAAAAAAAGTGTGCTGTCAATGATCATTAATACTTTTTTTCATTATTTGTAAGAATTTTACATTTTACAGTAGAGGCCTTCACTGGGTATGGATCTCAGCCCTGCTCAGTTCTGCGCGCTGTCTGCACGGCCCTCTGCTCTGCCTGCACGGCCCTGCGCTCTGCCTGCACGGCCCTGCGCTCTGCCTGCACGGCCCTCTGCTCTGCCTGCACGGCCCTCTGCTCTGCCTGCACGGCCCTGCGCTCTGCCTGCACGGCCCTCTGCTCTGCCTGCACGGCCCTGCGCTCTGTCTGCACAGCCATGCGCTTTGTCTGCACGGCCCTGCGCTCTGCCTGCACAGCCCTCTGCTCTGCCTGCAAGGCCCTCTGCTCTGTCTGCACGGCCATACGCTCTGTCTGCACAGCCCTCTGCTCTGCCTGCACGGCCCTCTGCTCTGTCTGCCTGGCCCTCTGCTTTGCCTGCACGGCCCTCTGCTCTGCCTGCACGGCCCTGCGCTCTGTCTGCACAGCCATGCGCTTTGTCTGCACGGCCCTGCGCTCTGCCTGCACAGCCCTCTGCTCTGCCTGCACGGCCCAGCGCTCTGTCTGCACGGCCATGCGCTCTGTCTGCACAGCCCTCTGCTCTGTCTGCCCGGCCCTCTGCTTTGCCTGCACGGCCCTCTGCTCTGCCTGCATGGCCCTCTGCTCTGCCTGCACGGCCCAGCGCTCTGTCTGCACGGCCATGCGCTCTGTCTGCACAGCCCTCTGCTCTGTCTGCCCGGCCCTCTGCTTTGCCTGCACGGCCCTCTGCTCTGCCTGCATGGCCCTGTGCACCGGCAATCTGGGAAACTGGTGGGGGGGCATGACAGCTGGGACAAAATATGGGAACCGGGTTTGTGTGCTTCGCTCCCCCTGACGGGAATGTCTGGAATGTCCCAGCCCCCTCGGGCAATATTTGATTTAGATCGAATGATAGGAGCGGCTCACCGAATTCCACCCCCCCACACCTCTCCACCAGCTCCACAGGAGCGCCATACCAACCCCCCCCCCCCACCTCTGTCATACCATTTCAACCATATAAATCCAACTCCACCAGTCCTCTGCCACAAACACTGCATTTCATTTTGCACCTTCTGAGCTGCATAGTCTTAGGCTGACCAGCTACTGCTGCCTTGAGAAAAGTCCCTGCGCATACCCACAGAGAGAGAGAGGAGCCGCAAACATGGCCCCACAATGTTCTTGAACACTGAACACCGCCTGCTAGCTTGGCATCTGTTTCAGATAAATACATCCACACAAAAGGAAAAGGGTGTGGCGGCTCGTCTAATGAGCGGTAAAAAAAGAAAACAAAAGAAAAAGGAATCAGGCTGGAATTCCGTCCCGTGGGTCCGGCGCCGGCAGCCGCTCCATCCGGGAGCCTGGGAGCAGAGCTGGGAACGAGGCGACCGTGGAGGAAACCCGGACGGAGCCGCGTGGACCGAGGAGGGGCAGGACCGAGCCAGGGAGCGCCGAACGCGTCATTAATCACGCTCCGCACCCCCGACAAGTTCCCAGGAGGGGGGGGGGGGGCACAGGCCACACAACATGGGTGGTCAATTAGCTTAAAATTTCTTCTGTGGCCGACCATGTCCCAGACCCGGCTCCAGGATCACTCTCATCTTTCCAGACCACATCACATCAACAGCTAGACAGGCGCTGGCGTGGGGGGGGGGGGCATTCTGAGGCTTTCCAAAAGCTCACTTCCCATAACACAAGAAAGTTGCTCTAATTATAGCGGCCTTCACCGGGGGCCTTTGTGGCCACAGCGCCGGGCCGCTGTCAAGCTGGACTGGATCGACATCCCCGCTCCATTTAGTTCTCCATTCTGTTCTGAATGCCCTCCTCCACCCCCCCGGCTTAAACCAGACTGTGGGGTTTTGGACTTGGCTGCTAAGTCCGAACTGATCTCACGTTTATAAACCCGCTCTTCTTTGGAGGGGGTCACAGGGAATATTTATCCATCACAAACACACGTACAAATGAAATACATATAAAAGCAATAGTCAAAGCCAGCAGACTGGACACTGAGCATTGGCTGAGTGTTGCCTGAACGCTGGCTGAGTACCCCCCTGAATGCTGTGTATCAGCTGACACCGATCTGCCAATCAAATTGCACCAGGAAGTGCTGAGTCGTGCCTGGTCTTTTATAGTTAATCTCCTACTATCTATGCATGGAAACCTCAACAACACTGTGGTGTATGTGTGTGTATCTGTGTCTGTGTGTATGTGTATGTGTGTCTGTGTGTGTGTGGTCCAGATATACCTTACTTTGTGGTTGACCAAATGTCCCCACAACGTGACGAATACTTGTTTTTTTATCTTATGGGAAATAAACTGACCCCACAAAGGAAGGCAGACATTCATCAGTTTTTTTCAATTTTGCTGGAATGCGGTGAAAAGTCATCGATTGCATTAAAATGAGAATCATTGCGCAGGAAGGTAAACGTGCGTTTGTGTGTGTGTTTGTGTGTAGGATGTCCAAACAGGAAAGGCAATGGCTGAAACAGCTCACAGAAACAAAAGGTCCCTGCACACCAGCACGTCTCACCTCCCACAAATCACATTTTCCTCTTAAAATAATGCCGGACTTTGCCAAGAGGGAACATCCTGGACATTGGGATCCCACCGCCTGTCCGCTCCATTCCCTGGGAGGTAGACAGATTGACCCTCAGGAATACTGCGGCTTCCTCGGCCCGCCAAAAGAACAACAGGATTAAAAACCACAGTTTCTGTCCTTTCCTTCGAGCACACGAACACTAACCTGCAAGACTGTCCATCTAAACCTGTCTGCAGACATCCACTGAATGCAGACATCCACTGAATGCAGACATCCACTGAATGCAGACATCCACTGAATGCAGACATCCACTGAATGTAGACATCCACTGAATGCAGTGACCTGACAGGACAGTTTGCATTTTCACCTTTCTGCTGTCTCTCTCCCGCTTGTTGGAAAACATCTTGAGCAATAAACAAAGTAGATGAGGAATGTGTCACGGTTTATGAGTTTTCCGCTCTTGCGTCTCCCCTTTCTGTCCCTTCAATTCTCCCCTGTTGTACAAGAGTACATTAGAAATTTGAGAAAATGTTTTATGTGCGCAGTAAAAGGAATTTTAAAATCCACATCTCAGAATTGAGTCATAACTTCCTGACTACACTGTCCTGAGGTCAGTCCCACTTGCCCCCCCTGCCTTGGCTCTCTGCCCCCCGCACCCCCCCCCCCCCACCATCCTCTACCCTTCCCAGGGCCCCTCAAACACACCCAGCTTTGCATTCCTCCGACAGGGAGCCGCTGCAGAGATGAGCTGAGGTCCCAGCTGCTACTTTTCTGCTTGTGTTCCATTCCTGCTCAACAGCGGCTAAGCGGCCACACGTCACCGTCTCCGACCCCGACGTGCCGGCCAGGCAGCGGCTGCGGGGGGGCCTTAAATGCGGGCATTAACACATGCGGAGCTAGGCCAGGTGCTAAAGCCATCAGAGCACTTTGCCGCAGTCACCATCACACGTCACCGTCACACGTTACCCGCAGATCGCAGCAGCTTTGTTCAGGAACTTGCGTGGCTTTGCAGTCAGATCCACGGCGAGTCCCGCGCCTCTCAAAGATGCCGTCTACATCACATTCCCAAAGACAGAGTGCCATGTAACCAACCTCAGCCTTTTGGCTTCTCTCGTGCTTTTAACGGATAACATCGGCACCGGCTGTAATCATTATCGGCTGAACTAAAAGTGAGCCGCCATGCAGCATGGGGGTCACCGTTACACCGAATCAAAGGAGCTGTCTTTCGGCACCAGGAGACATAAATCTGTCAGCCGTGGCACAGGGCTCCTCCAGGCCAGTCACAGCCCAGTTCCACGTCTTCCAAAACCATGGCCACCCCACCTCTCGCGCTCCCCGCCGATCTGCAGCAGCCTGCGCGGCCCAGTTGCGTGCATTCAGGCCGCATCGCGCTCGCACGCAGGGCACAGAGATTGCACGCAATGGCTAGATAAGACGGAGCGGTTTGCGCGATGCAGCCGGTCGTTGGCACGCTGCCCCCCCCCCCCCACCTCGCTCACACACAATCTCACACACGCACACTATGAAATGTAATAACTTATCCAGAAGTATGAGCGTGTTCGGTGTACAGCCAGCCTATATAGGCATGTAGAGCGATGTGACACTCTGAGAGGCGACTGAAGCTGACCGCAGTGCTGTGGTCCAGGGTACTGCCTCATTAAATCCTCGTTACACCATCCTTTGTCATTCCGAATCATTTTACTCTGCTTTATGGAATTAAATTGACTAAATGGTGTATTTTGGAAAGCCTGGTACTGGGAATTAATATTACATTATAATTTATCATCCATCCAGCCATCCTCTGACCTTCTATCCTGGGCAGGGTTGTGGGGGGGTGGGGTGGGGCCTGTAGCCTGTCCCAGGCAGCACAGGGCACACTGGGGGGGGGGGGGGGTAAACCCTGCATGGCATTCCAGTTGTTTTTATATAATGTAATTTATTTTAAACAGCTATAGTGTGAAGCGTGTAGTTTTGGGTCTGTTACCCAAAGTCCATCATACATGCATGATGGTGCAGTGGTTAGCACTGCGGAGTTTGCATGTTCTCCCCAGGATCTCCTCCAGGACAGGCTCCAGACCCCCCCGTGGCCCTGAATAGGGTAAGAGGTTACAGACAATCAATGGATAGCATTATACACGTTGTGACTTTTATTTTGACACTGCCCCTGGTGCTGGGGGAATAGAGGTCATTCTCAGTGCCTGTTTAAAAAGCTGTAACCCACTGAATTTCTAGTCCATTGTTCCTTGGATATTTGCCTTCATTCACCTAAACTTCCATGCCTTACATTTATATAATATGCATGTTAAATTGCTGTACAGTTTGATACAGCATATAGTATTTCTTTTGTACAGAATGATATTTCAGTCTGGCATGTAAAGGGCTGCACTACATTTGATTTAGTGATTTTGGGTTTCTGTCGATGCCCTTTGGGTTCGTAAAGCTGCGATTAGCCAGTCGCTTTGGGCAAAAGCTCTATGCGTATAAATCACATCATCAGCAAGAATTTCGTCAAGGATAAAAGTAGAATTTAAGAGTAAAGTCCAGCTCATTTTTTTTTGACAGGTTTATGACCTTGGGGTTTAGGAGTATATTAAAACTGCAAGAAAAGTGCAGATCATTTTCTACACATTGATTAAAGTAATTAAAAGTTATTTTAAAAATGAAAATGATTTTGAGCAAAATGCAGAAGTGAGGATCTCTTCTGCTGGGTTTTTGGTTACCTGGGGCATCAGTAAACTTCTCCAAACCATCCATCCTTCTTCAAACCAAATCATCTTCAGCAGAGGAATTAAGACCTGGATGTGGCTGCAGAGCAGCTGATCTCATGCTGTTTGTGTTTCCCTCCACGTCACGCACCCCAGTATGGCTGATAATGGGAAAACGCAGCCTCAGGCCCCGCCCTGGGGGTGAAAGGAAGTGCCCTCTTCATGCCGCTCACTGACAGCTGTGCCCTGGGAGCGCTGTCCCGCCAATAGGAGACTCGGCCATCATCAGGAGCCGTGTCATTAATCCTGATAAATGTTCTTGACAAAAATACCTTAAATGCATGCTGAAAATACACACTTAATTACCAAAGATCTTGCATCCCACCTGTCTGTGCACAGTCAAGAAAAGCCTTTCAGATACGGGGGCGACAGCACATGTGAGATACAGGGGAAGTATGGGGGCAAGTAGCCGATGGTCTCAGCTCAGAATCAGGCTTCTACACGGCTTCCTAAGCAACGCGAGGAGGAGGACAGTCCTCCAGTAACACGCCAGACTGCATTGACAATGAAGCACTGGAGTAACATGGATAAGAGTGAGACCTAAGCAGCCAAACGCAGAGAGGTGTTTACTGGTTATTTAAGAGCAGTGTCTCTGGAGCCACATTTCAGTGCTGATGTCACAATTCCCGCAGCAAGGGTGTGATGAGGGACTTCGGCATGGATGTGAAGGCCTGGCAGAACCAGAGAGGGAAAGTTCAGCTCTGGAAAGCAAAAATCCAGAAGCAGATTTTGTTTCAACCGACCAGGTATAACTACTGTGTCACTGTGACTCTTTATACTCAGCTGGTTGATTGAAACAAAATCTGGGTCTGGATTTTGACTTTTTATCCTGAACTTTCCACCTCTGCAGGAGAGGCTCTTTACGTAGCATAACTCTGGAGTTGAAGTGGCCAGGAGGACAGAGTTAGTATAGGATCACTTTCTGTGGATGGAATAACCATCCCATCCATTAAGGAATGGGGGAAATCAAATACATTTATTGTGTTACTATTATTACCCACGGGGCTGTGACACACTGCCACGTGTGTTCCGCACCATGCCGTGGGCCCCATATTCCACCATCGATCCAGATTCCACAAAAGAGGAAGTGTTGGTGTGTATCTGGCCAGTAACCCACAGCGATTGTGGCACAAAGTGAAGTTATGTTAATTTAATCTTCATTAATAAATTAAAAAGCTAAACACTGCTGTTCAAACAAAAATGGAATCAAGGGCTCTGTTGTTCTTACTGTTCATCTCACAGTTCCTGGTTTTTCAGCTGGTGGTGAAATATCAATCAATACTGTAAAATACTCAAGACTGTACATTTGTCCCAAATAGCATGAAAGACCTGGAGGAACCTAGAAGTTTGTGAGTATGGAGCTGCACTCCATTCTCAACGTGCACAGTCATGCTGTGGGAAAAACCAACCAAAAACACACACACATGGTGAATGATATGGAAGTTAGGGTTAGAAGCTGTGTGTTTTCCATAAGTCACATCACTCTTTCCCGGCGTAAGATCAGGCATTAACAAGCACTCGACAGTCCGCCAGATGTGTAGACATTTCAGGAAACAGGAGAACATGAGGAGCCTCAGGCTGCCCTGAACCACTTCCTGCTCAGTGTATTTGGATTTCATGTCCTCCACGTCACCTGACTCTCATTTTAGCGTCACATGACAAAGGTTGCCCTTCATTTTTTTGGGAATCGCTCTTGGGATGTCCCTGTCAAACAGGCTTTGTTGTCACTCCCGATGGACATTGCTCGTGTCACCAAGGACATCACCTAAGCTGGATATCAGGTCCAGGGGTCAGTGGCCCGAGGATCTCCCAAGTTTTCCCTGGGGACCTGGGACAGGGACACAGCGATCTGGGGTCCTCGGACACAGTGATCAGGAGATACCTGTATTGTTGGCCTGATCTGGTACCTTGGTGAAGATGTCCATGTTAGCTCTGCCTTGTCAGGAAAGCGGTCCCCTAAATACCACAGATACAGGTAATGTTGGGGAACCAGAAGGTGCATAACACTCCTACCACTCATCTGCATGCAAAACCTGCGCCACGCTGCCCCACACTGCCCCACGCTGCGAGTTCGCCTGGGGCGTGACGCTGCCTGGGTGCATGCCCAACCAGGAGTGCAGCACAGACATTTTCCCCCAGCGATTCAGCACTTTTCAAACAAGCTCCCGCAATGAGCGGCACCTTTGGATGGCAGCCGCATTCACACTGCATGGAGGACCTGCCCAGGGCAGGTCAGGTGACATTAAAGAAGCGCATCTTTCCAAGAGGCTGTGCCTCTGAGACAGGCCGCCACTCTGCTCAGTGCCTCCAAGACAGGCCTCCACTCTGCTCAGTGCCTCTGAGATAGGCCTCCTCTCTGTTCAGTATCTCTGAAACAGGCCTCCACTCTGCTCAGTGTGTCTGAAAAGGTCATTTGGAGGTCAGCAGTGTTCTGCATGGCACCACTACTGCTCCTGTTTCATTTCTATTTTTACCTCCAATATCAGTATCTGTCTAAAAAATGTTTGGGAATTATAATAATATGACAGGGCAAGAAATTCCTTAAAGATTTTAATATTCTGTTTTTTTAAAAGAACAGCATTTTTAATTGGGAATATTAACATTTTAAAAACAATTTTGGAATCAATGCATTTATTACACACTTATTACTCACAATAATTAAAGGATTATTATTTTGTGCAAATGGGGTAGCATGATGTCTCACAGCTCCAGGCTGGGGTCTGACACGCTCTGTGTGTGTGTGTGCGTGTGTGTGTGCGGTTTGCGTGTTCTCCCTGTGTCTCTGCACTGTCCTTTTTATGGCCAATTGCCTTGTCATGTAGAGTAGCCAATCCGGCGCTCTTGCCGTGAGCCTTTGTCCCAGCGATCGGCTTTGCTGGCAGAGTGTAGCCCCTGTTTCAATGAGATTTGTTTGGCCCAGCAAATTTGCGCTCACACTCCGTTGAATCTGAAAGGGGTGCAGAGCTCCAGTCATGGGACGCCGGTATCCGCTGGACGTTTCTGCCTTGTTTGCCAGCAGCGGCAGGCGTTCTGACAAGCGGCACCTGTGGTCCATGAAGCCAG
This sequence comes from Paramormyrops kingsleyae, assembly GCF_048594095.1. Classification (NCBI taxonomy): domain Eukaryota; kingdom Metazoa; phylum Chordata; class Actinopteri; order Osteoglossiformes; family Mormyridae; genus Paramormyrops; species Paramormyrops kingsleyae. The sequence continues at coordinate 9,130,118 of NC_132807.1, read as the reverse complement.
ATGAAGCAGGGGGCAGTGGAATCGCCTCGCCACATTTCCGAACAAACGCAGACCGTCTGACAGGTAGAGTGTGAGCGAAGGGCAGGGAGACTGTATACCACGTGCTGCTTTCACTTCTGCTAATTTATCAGAGAGCACTTTTATTGTTATTGCATGTTATTTTCATGGCAAATGCATCAGAAATACATACTAGTTTTCCATTTAGTATCACTGTCAATTTCATGGGGTCAAAATATCAGGAAATATTCCAGTAGTTTTTATATAATGATGGAAACAAAGTATAAAATCTTGCTTTACGTATTTAATCATTTTTATTTCACAGGCTTTCAGTTCTAGCCTTTGAAGCTGTCATTGTCTCTTGCTTCTAAAAGCAGCAAATCTAATTTTGCACCCATTTTCTGTCATCATTTTCTAGACAGCACTCTCGTTTTCACAAATTAAAGGTGTCCTTGGGGTGTGTGGCATGTAACGTGACAACGTGTGACGTGTGTGACGTGGCTGTCACTCTTTTTGGTTTGTGGTTTACAGCATTCCATGCCATTCTGCTCTATGCGCAGACTGTCCCGACTTACAGCCTATGTGACTTACGACAATTTTTTAAGAATAAAGTAAATATAAATATAAAAGTAAATATACGCCCAGCAATCGCTAGCCAGTGCGTGCCGCACGCTGTACAGTGCCGCCAGAAAGCACTGCACTATACGACCACCCAAGCCTCACACGCAACTCTCAGCCTCATTCTCGCACCTAAAAGTCAGTGTCATCATCCTATTCCGACATAAATCCATCTCAACATACAACCTGTCTGTGTGCAGTTTGGTTGCAAATCAATTATCAATTTCATCTCTTAAGTTTCTGAAGGGGACATCAATGGAGGTAAGAGGAAACCTAGAAACAAATCAGGTGAAGGGAACATTTCAAGGATGATCGGTGGAAGCTGGATGCATGTAGTGTGAAAATGCCTTTTGCTGAGCATGCAGATAAGTGTCAGGTCTCTGAGGAGCCACCTCACCGGCTGCGGTCCTCTGGTGTGAAGGAGCAGCCTCTGAAGGTCCCCTGTGTGCAGGTGCGGCGGACTGGCGAGGGGCACCATGCTGCGGCACGGAGTCCCGGGCCGGTGCCATGTGCTCATGCTGGTGCTGTGTCTGTCTGCGGCTGAAGACTTTCAGTGGACCAAGAACGAGTGGGGAGCCTTCTATTACGGCACTTTTCCGACCGGTATGGCACCTGGCAAAATGCCACCCTCATAGAAATCCTGCTCATGCTGTCATTAGCTTCTGCCACAGCTCAGTCTGAGCTGCTTTTCCATGTTGTTGCAATTTTGCAGTTTTAAATTTAACAACAAGTATAAGATTAGGATAGGAGTTAAAAGCTAGTAGGAAAGGATTTGGACCCAACATGATGTGGTCTTGGTGGCTCAGTGGGTAACCCAAGCACCCTGGGCTGGGGGGTTTGGACCAAACATGATGTGGTCTTGGTGGCTCAGTGGGTAACCCAAGCACCCTGGGCTGGGGGGTTTGGACCAAACATGATGTGGTCTTGGTGGCTCAGTGGGTAACCCAAGCACTCTGGGTTGGGGGGTTTGGACCAAACATGATGTGGTCTTGGTGGCTCAGTGGGTAACCCAAGCACTCTGGGTTGGGGGGTTTGGACCAAACATGACGTGGTCTTGGTGCCTCAGTGGGTAACCCAATCACCCTGGGCTGGGGGGTTTGGACCAAACATGATCTGGTCTTGGTGGCTCAGTGGGTAACCCAAGCACCCTGGGCTGGGGGGTTTGGACCCAACATGATGTGGTCTTGGTGGCTCAGTGGGTAACCCAAGCACCCTGGGCTGGGGGGTTTGGACCCAACATGATGTGGTCTTGGTGGCTCAGTGGGTAACCCAAGCACCCTGGGCTGGGGGGTTTGGACCCAGCATGATGTGGTCTTGGTGGCTCAGTGGGTAATCCAAGCACCCTGGGCTGGGGGGTTTGGAACAAACATGATCTGGTCTTGGTGGCTCAGTGGGTAACCCAAGCACCCTGGGCTGGGGGGTTTGGACCCAACATGATGTGGTCTTGGTGGCTCAGTGGGTAACCCAAGCACCCTGGGCTGGGGGGTTTGGACCAAACATGATATGGTCTTGGTGGCTCAGTGGGCAACCCAAGCACCCTGGGATCGGGGGCTTGGACCAAACATGATGTGGTCTTGGTGCCTCAGTGGGTAACCCAAGCATCCTGGGCTGGGGGGTTTGGACCAAACATGATGTGGTCTTGGTGGCTCAGTGGGTAACCCAAGCACCTTGGGCTGGGGGGTTTGGAACAAACATGATCTGGTCTTGGTGGCTCAGTGGGTAACCCAAGCACCCTGGGCCGGGGGGTTTGGACCAAACATGATCTGGTCTTGGTGGCTCAGTGGGCAACCCAAGCACCCTGGGATCGGGGGCTTGGACCAAACATGATGTGGTCTTGGTGGCTCAGTGGGTAACCCAATCACCCTGGGTTGGGGGGTTTGGACCCAACATGATGTGGTCTTGGTGGCTTAGTGGGTAACCCAATCACCCTGGCATAGGGGGTTTTGATCCCACCTTGGGCTGTATGAGTACAGAGGGTCCTTTATCCTCCCTAGTGACCCTCACCCTTATAATCTTTACAAGGATTTTCATGGGGAGCCGGCAGCTCAGCCTATCAGACAGAGGGAGCCTGGGACAAGGATGGCAAAGGCATGAGCATTTGGGACGTGTTTTCCCACAAGAAGGGGAAAATACTCATGAACGACACGGGAGACTCCAGTTGTGAAGGGTACTACAAAGTCAAGGTGAGTAAAGCTGAGGTCCCGAAAGGCTCTCAGGCCTCCTAAGCCGTCTGTGGTCGGCGGGTAAAGGAAAACCAGCCAGAACAGTAACAAGAGTTCCAATAAAGAGAGCCGCATTCCGGTTCCCAGATGCATTCCTGATGTACGTGTTACCACATTAAAGACATTACAGACATAAAAGACCCACACAAGCTCCTAGGTCCACAGCTGCTTCAGCCAACTGTTTAAAGAGGCAAGTCTTAAAGGGGTGGCTCTTAAAGGGGAGGCTCTTAAAGCTTCAAGACAACTGATAGCTGTCTGTCTGTTTCCCTTTGCAGGATGACATTTCCTTAATGAAAGATCTGAAGCTGACCCACTATTGCTTCTCTATCTCCTGGCCCCGACTCATACCCACTGGAATCAAATGTAAGATACGGCATTGTCAAAAGAACGCTTCATCTGTAATATTAAAAGCTGTGACAGATTCTGGAGGCAGAACTAATTTAATCTTGTTTTTCCAAGCGGACCATGTCAACGAGAAAGGAATAGAGTACTATGACAATCTGATCAATCTTCTCCTGGAGAGCAAAATTACACCCATTGTCACGCTGTACCACTGGGATCTTCCACGGGTAATCCACACCTCGGCTTGCAAACAGCACGCTAGAATAGGTGCAGCTTGATTGCGTTATACAACAAAACAGTCCCTTCATATCGGGGTCTATTTGCTTAGGTGTTACAAGACAAATACGGAGGCTGGCAGAACATCAGCATGGTCAGTTACTTCAACGACTTTGCCAACCTATGCTTTGAAAGGTTTGGAAACCGAGTCAAGTATTGGATCACATTCAACAATCCGTGGGTATGTTCCTTTTTAAACCAGAATGGCCACCTCGCTTAGCGACGGCTGTATCTCCCACGGTAACGGCTCGTGTGTCTGCTGCAGTCTACAGCCGTGGAAGGTCACGAGACGGGGGAACACGCGCCTGGGCTGCAGCTGAGGGGCACGGGGCCTTACAGGGTGGCGCACCACATGATCAAGGTGAGCGATCCCTGAAGCGGCCCCTTTAGATCAAAAGCACAGACCTTCTGACCTGAGCACAGTGGCAGCATGAGACCAACTTCAGTAGAAGACGCCTTTAGCACTGGGCACCTGACTCAGAAGTGTGTTAAAAAAAGAAAACCCCACTTATCCGTTTTCTCTTGTTCCCAGGCGCATGCTAAGGTTTGGCACACATATGACACCCAGTGGCGGCATAAACAAAAAGGTAAACGATCCTTACTGCCCTTTATAGGTCATGTGGGGAGACTAGAGAAGTACCTCACTGATAACTGCTGCCCAGAAGTGAGGATAGCGGGTACCAGCAGGAGTAACCTTAGTGATGTAAAAAGCAAAAGACTGTGCACCATCATTCCCCGCAGGCCTGCTTGGGATCTCTCTGTCTGGGGACTGGGGGGAACCCGTTGATATCACTAATCTGAAGGACATCGAAGCAGCTGAACGATATGTCCAGTTCTCCATGGGCTGGTTTGCAACACCCATCTTTCATGGGGACTATCCACAAGTGATGAAAGACTACATTGGCAAGTCATATCTCACTCTGACATCCAGTCATAGGTCTGCAGAGAGTCAAGTAAGGTCTGCAAGAGAAAGTAAGGCTTCAATGGACTCCAGAATGGTCCAGGATATGATGGTTCTCATCCTGAGGCTTGTTCTTTACACTCAGGGAGGAAGAGCGCTGAGCAGGGTCTGGGAAGTTCACGACTGCCAACCTTCTCGGCCCAGGAGAAGAGCTACATCAAGGGCACCAGCGACTTTTTGGGTGTGGGCCACTTCACCACCCGGTACATCACACAGAAGAACTTTCCTTCTAGCCGTGGCAACAGTTACTTCACTGACCGAGACCTGGCTGAGCTTGTCGACCCTCATTGGCCCGACCCTGGATCAGAGTGGCTCTACTCCGTACCCTGGGGCTTCCGACGGCTGCTCAACTTTGTTAAGGTTTATAACGGGGCACCAATGCCTTCTCTCTGCCTCAGCCCGATGGACTGTGTTTCCATCCCATCTGACATACCATAGACATCCCACCTGACATACCATAGACATCCCACCTGACATACCATAGACATCCCACCTGACATACCATAGACATCCCATCTGACATACCATAGACATCCCATCTGATATACCATAGACATCTTACATTCATAAGCTGCAGTATGGGATTCCTAAACTGAGGCGTTTTCATTTTTATGGACATCATCTTTTGCTCAGACCCAGTATGGAAACCCCATGATCTATGTGACAGAGAATGGCGTGTCAGAGAAGACGTTGTGCACAGAGCTGTGCGATGACTGGAGGATTCAGTACCACAGGGATTACATAAACGAGTTGCTGAAAGGCGAGTATTCTCTCAAATGCAGTGAGGCATCTCCGGTCAAGACGGTGGATTTTCAGGAGTGATGTCATGCTCAAGGTCATATGAGAGAACATAACCATGAAGGTTAAACAGATCTAAACAGCATGGGCACTATATAAAATTGAAACAGTAAAGGTCATCTTGTTGTGTTCTCTAACATGTAGCTATCAAGGACGGCGTGAACGTCAAGGGCTACACGGCATGGTCCCTGTTGGATAAGTTTGAGTGGGATGAAGGCTATTCTGAGCGGTTCGGGCTGTACTACGTGGACTTCAGGAACAAAAACAAGCCACGATACCCCAAGGCCTCAGTCCAGTACTACAAACGGATCATCAGCGCCAATGGCTTCCCCAGTCAGAGAGAGGTGAGCATTTGTCAGGAGGAAAGGAGAAACGACTCAGGTGCCGAAACAGAACAAATGACCAAACGGCCCAAAGACCAAATGAGTCCAGCAGTGATTAAAAATCAATCAAGCAGAAAGGATCGCATTCTGGAAGCACAGAATACCCATGAGCGTATATGACAGGTCATTCCATCTCTGCATTTATGTGCCGTTGCTTTTAGAGAATCAAAAACCGGCAGATTTTTTGTAAATATTGGAGTGAGAATCCTCAACCGGAGACTAATGGGCTGCTTATTATCTGGTTCTGGATACTGAATGAATGATGTATGTCAAATGGTTGGTGCAGGTTGAGAGCTGGAAGAGGAAGGCGACCGAAACCTGCTCAACCAGCAACCAGCTGTTAGCTACAGGTCAGTGAACATCACTGCAGCACTTACCCTTTGTCCTGGTACAAAGACCAGAATTAGCTGGGGCAAGCAGAAAATATTCTTCCTTCAAATGAAGTTAATGGAAGATTGGCCAATGAGATTCCTAAAGGAAGCTATATTTAACTAATTGGTTAATGGACAACCCAACAGAAAAGTCTGTTATGTCCTGCCCATTATTTCCACCTGATCCTCCAGTCTCCCCCTGACCTTGCTCTGATGAGCCACGCCTGTCCCTTGTTGTCCCTTGTTAGTGTTTGTATCTATCTGTCTCACCAGCCCCAGCCTGGTCATTGACGTTGCGTCCCCTGTCTCCCTGTGTCCTTCCCTGTACCCACCTTCTTGTCTTGACCCCTCATGGTCTCATTTGTTTCCCTGTTTCCGTTCAGTTAAATAAACCCCCTTTTTTGTCTGACGCCTGCCTTTCAGTCCTTCGTCTCGCATGCCGTGACAGCAGCAGGTCAGGTACTGCAGCCTCTAACAGGATTTTTCTTGTTTGCTCCTCCAGCTAGAAGAAAAACCCAGGAAAATAAGAACCATACAGAAATGCAAAAGCTTTGGCCGGTGCATGATGAAGTTTAGGTACTAGGGTCTAATTAGTCGATGTTTTCTTCTTGGCTTGGCCAGGTTTTAAAATGAAAACAGGAAGGGAAGTAAACATGGCAGAGCAGAGAATGGCTTCAATTGGGCCATTGACTAGGACTTTCAAATCAGCCAAAAAGGTGGATGATCTTGTCCTTCATATGATTGCAGAAAATGAGGGGAAGAGTGATTTATGAAGAGCACAAAAGAATGTGTCTCTGCCAAATGAGTGTGCGGTATCTGTGGTTCCTCTGTTTACTGTGGTTTTATGGGTTGTGCTTCTCCATAACATCCTGTCAGAGTATCACCCACTGAAGCTCTAAGATGTGCTCTCCAAACTCCAGTGCAGGACCCCACAAGGGCTCCGCCAGTGATGCTCTGCTTTAAAAATAACAGCCTGGAGCTGACCCAGCCATCCAGGCCGGCCTGTTCTGCATGTTACTGCTGTGCACTGATTGAAGATGTTGCGTATCCTGCAACACAAGGCGTGCTCTTCTCCACTGCTGTTCCACTTTAAAGTCACATGTGTCAACAAAGTTTATTAGAAAACACATGTGCCTCAAGGAAAGATCCGGGTCATTAAAACCGGGGATTTAACATCTGAGTCAGTGGTAGCAGTACAATGTGTTTGGTTCCTGATCCCATTTCCTTACCTCTGACAGCTCAACCCAAATGCCTGGTGCTGACGTCGTGCGTAAGATGGCTGCTTATAAGAAACTCATTGATTATACTTTCTGCTGTATTGAAAATGGCAAGCAAAGGAAGGTTATAAGCAGAACATGTGCAGTGCCCTACAGAGGCGAAATAAGAGGCGTGTCGAATTCACACGCTGCTTTATGAAACATCTTACACTCTCTCAAGCCGAACTTCTGATTAAAACAGAGACCCTTTTTCTAGAAAAATGTTTCTCTTCAAGGATTTGCCTGTATTAAATGGCACTGCAGTCCCCAAAGAGTTAACGTGACTTAAATCACTCTCGGCAATCTTCTCTTTTTAATAGAGGAACAGCGGACTACTGCTGCAAATATTCTAAGACTTATTTATGGTAAGCGCACACGCAGACTCACACAGCTGACTGAAATGCACTGCAAAATATGGTTAACTACTTGAGCTGAGTGTAGGTTACACGTTATAGGTTACAGCTTATAGGTTTGCACAAATAGACAAAAGATCAAACCCGTATTAAACCGAGCAGAGAGGAGACATGCTTTATCATTCAGATGTTTGTGATATAAAACGGCTTTTGGTGTGCAGGTGCTGGCTAATGGCCTGTGTGGTTATGTGTTGCAGACCCCCTGACCAGTCACATGGAGATGGTGACCGAGATTGTCGTTCCCACCGTCTGCACCCTCTGCATCCTCCTCAGTGCTGTGTTCCTAATGTTCCTGCTGCGTAGGCGAAACTAAACAACTGCTCCATTTGAAGTGGTCCACCGCACACATGCACGCACGAGCAAAGTCACAGGCGGCTGCGATGCGCTGTATGCATCAGCGCAGCGTAGCCACAGCGATAAGATCTGGACCCTCACATTAAGGGCTATTCCTGTAACTGTTGCCTCACGTCCATAGGACGCATTATCCTTGCATGTTGTGTTTTTTGATTAAATTATTGGCAAACTTCAATGTGGAGGGATTCAGGCTTGAGGTGTAGCGTGAAGATTAAGATGGTTGAAGCTTTTGTTATTGAAATAAACCTTAAAGGTTGGTGAAGATGCAGTTTAGAACCTGAGCTGATATAAATCAGAGCTGGAAATAGCAGGTGAAATGTCTTCTTTGATAAAATATGAAAATCTGAATTTAAGAATAGGTATACAACAGTAGACTTGTGAAAAGCCAAAGAAAATCTCAAAATGGCTACAAATAGCTGTGGTGGGGAATGTGTACCCCCCCCCAACCCTAACGTCCCTAAGGCCTCAATGAGTTTGTAGCCTCAGCGTTCTTTTCTTTTTGTCTAAAAAAGCTCAGAGCATAATAATGTAATAATGATAATTTGACATACAGAGTATTTCATGCATGAGGCTTTGGGATTGCCATGACACTGTGCTCAGTGAATTAAACTATTCTAAATTTCCCTAAAAAATGCTTTGAAGTGACAGAAATAAAGATATATCTGTATTTCTGTTTACAATCTTGAAAGACCAAAATGAAAAAGCATATGTTAATAGCCAAAATGAAAGTACCCATCCGTCTGATAAGTACTTTTCCAGCTGTAAGTCACGAAGAACAGATGTGTTTGACAAGAAGCATAGCAAACTACGCAGGATAAGCTAAAGATCTGACAAACTCCACAAAACGACAAGGGTCATTTTCACAGTAAAAGCCCAGGTCAAATTAAAGGCTGAAATAAAGAGAAAAGCATTTAAAATATATATATATATAAACAAAAAACGAGTTCACGAAGCAATCATATGAGAAATGTACTTGACCACTCCTTCCAGCAGATGGCGCTGTTTCCTAAATATTAAAATATTGTAAACGCAGACCTAGAGCATAAAAACAGCACGATGTCACTTCAGCGACCGACCCTACACGTTTGTATATTCACTGAGCATAGATATGCATTGACATGGTCAGAGGCCCCCCTACTATTGTCTATGATGGTGTAATTGTCGAACCCAGGAAGGGGATTGGGCATGTGATTCACACACAAAAATACATTCTAAACATATTGATTCAGCAATTTATTTTTCAATATGCAATAATTAACAATCCCAGAGAAAGGTAAGGAGCATGTGCTGACAGTGCATTGCTGCACCCACCACACAACAAACCACCTCAGGAGGACTTCCTTGCAGGGCTGGGTGTGGAATTATTCATTATACAGCACTTTTTAAATCAATTTGTTGTATCTAAAATGCTGCACAGGGCCACCAAAAAGAACGAAAAAAGAAATTGAAAAAGGAATATGATGACACCATATCATCACAAAAACAGGTTATCTATATAAGTTAGATATTACAAGCTGAAAACTGCTAAACTGTAAATGATTCTGCTAAGTATCACAAATAATTTATGCCATTACAAATATCTGATTATGTAGGCCTTCCTTATTAATGTCTGAGTATGTAGGCCTTCCTTATTAATGTCTGAGTATGTAGGCCTTCCTTATTAATGCCTGAGTATGTAGGCCTTCCTTATTAATGTCTGAGTATGTAGGCCTTCCTTATTAATGTCTGAGTATGTAGGCCTTCCTTATTAATGTCTGAGTATGTAGGCCTTCCTTATTAATGTCTGAGTATGTAGGCCTTCCTTATTAATGTCTGAGTATGTAGGCCTTCCTTATTAATGTCTGAGTATGTAGGCCTTCCTTATTAATGCCTGAGTATGTAGGCCTCCATATTATCCATCAACACACAATGTTATACGTGTAATAATGTTATTGATGGATGAAGTATGTGAACCTCTAGGACACTTACAAACTCAAGGTCTGCAGACCACACTCACCCCACGGCACGATTCTTTACAGCCTGTGAAATGATTTTGACATTATGTCTGAATAACAAAACCTATTTGCACATTGTAAAATATATAGAATAATAATTTTTTAAAAATAAGACCGCATAAAAACAATCGTAAATGAACAAAATACTGTGTTCCCTACCACGGAGTCTGGTTGCATATCTGTAGCGATAAAGAACCCTATAGCTGTAGTTTTTTTTTTTTTTTGTAGCCCGGTCTGAATTTCCTGGCAGAATCGCCTCAGACGCCACGGGGAGACTAACTTGCAGATGCTGTGCTTGCCTTGCTCTTGGGGCAGTGTTGCCGGGTCCAGCAAAAGATCTCCAGCCCAAGAGGTAAGGAGATGCACTGATTGCAGTACCCACCAAATGACAAAGCACCTCAGGGATGAGAACCCAAGGGCAGCCATAGGGTGAGCAATACCTCAGCACCACACTAGTCCAAATTGACCAGTATGAGTTTTTTCTTTTTTCCAGTGGCTGGAGTGCCAATCCTGCCAATAACCCCCAAGTTTTTCCTTGTAAATTGGAGGATCTCCTTGCAGGGTTGGATGTAGATTAATAACATACCCAGGAGGAAGCAATTGCAGGTTAAGGGCCTCGCTCAAGGGCCCTACAGAGTACAATCACTCTGGGCATTCACAGTATTTGAACCAACAACCTTCCATTTGCTGGCACAGATCCCTAGCTTCACAGCCACCACTCCACCCTTCCAGGCCAAGGTCTGTTTAAAATCCTCCCAATGGAAGCTGAAACTAGCCCAAAATCGCAGTGTACTGTATCTCAACTAAATAAACCAGTATTTTGCACGCTGATCACATTCAAATGTTCGACATTTTTAAACCACAGTTAAACAAAATGACGTAACGTCGACAGACATACTCTCCTTTCCCAGGCTTGACAACTTTGGTCAGCTGGCTGGAGTTTCAATTCGGGGCTAGTCTGCACACGCATTTACATGCATGTAACAGTTTTATTACCTTGTAAATAGTCTGTGGGGTTTGCAAATTTAGCTGATGTAGCTAATTTTAAGTGTATAATGGAATTATTTAGATTCGCCGTAAGATTGCTTGCATGAGTCTGAAAGCGTGAGTGTCATGCCAGATGCGGGAGACCTTGCAGCCCTGCATTCCAAGTGCCTCTGTCTCTGACTTTGGCTGGTTAGCGATACAGCATTACTCAGCATTAGGAGCCTCCGTTCATAATAATTAATTTGTTTCTCCCCTTGCTGTCCGCTGCCGCAGAACATTATGAAAGCAGCCCCAAAATCCTGCGACCTCCTAATATTTACCCACAACTGTATTTTCAAACAGCGGGACCAGACAGAGTATCTCCGAGTTCTGAGATCCTGCGCGGAACAGATAGCTGGGGTGTACATGGACATTTTTAACTACTCTCTCTCACAGGAAATAGTCCCACGGTCCTTCAAGACCTCTGTTATAGTACCGGCCCCTAAAAAAAACTAACGTCTCCACATTGAATGCCAGTGGTTCTCACTCCAGTTGCCATGAAGTTCCTGGAAAAACTGGTGCTAAGTTCTATAAACTGTCATCCCAGACACAGCTGACCCTCTGCAGTTTGCCTACCGCCCACACAGACCAGTGGATGATGCAGTGGCTCTGGCACTTCATTACACACTGCAACACTTGGACACAAACGAAACATATGCGCAAATGCTCTTCATAGATTACAGTTTCACCTTTAATACAATTAGGCCAATGAAGCTGATTGCTAAACTGGCAGACCTGGGAGTACCAACACCCACCTGTAACTGGATATTGGATTTCCTTATAGACAGACCACAGGTGGTGAGGATGGGAAATAAGGTCTCGGCTGAGCTCACAGTCAGCACAGGAACCCCTCAAGGCTGCTGCCTCAGCCCAAAACTCTTCTCACTATAAACATATGATTGTGTCTGAAATCAGGACAGCAATATAATAATCAAATATGCGGATGACACAACCATTCTTGGCCTCATCAAGAATGGGGACGAGTCGACTTACAGGGAATTGGTGAACGGAATCATTATCTATGGTGAGGACAACGACCTTGTGCTTAACATGGATAAAACCAAGGAACTGATTCTGGCCTTCAGGAGGAGGGCACCTCCCCTGCATCCTCTTACCATCAAGGGGATTCATGTGCAGCGGACTGACAATTACAAGTGTCTAGGTCTTCACATCTCTGAGAACCTAAGCTGGGCTAAAAACATTGTGGCAACTGTGAAGAAGGCAGAGCAGCGGCTGTACTTCATCAGGCTGCTGAAGAAGGCCGGACTCGGACGTCAGCCGCTCACACAGGCCCATAGAGGACTCGGACGTCAGCCCCTCACACAGGCCCATAGAGGACCCGGACGTCAGCCCCTCACACAGGACCATAGAGGACCCGGACGTCAGCCCCTCACACAGGCCCATAGAGGACTCGGACGTCAGCACCTCACACAGGCCCATAGAGGACCCGGACGTCAGCCCCTCACACAGGCCCATAGAGGCCCGGACGTCAGCCCCTCACACAGGCCCATAGAGGACTCGGACGTCAGCCCCTCACACAGGCCCATAGAGGCCCGGACGTCAGCCCCTCACACAGGCCCATAGAGGACTCGCTGAAAGTGTCCTTACCAGCGGCATCACTGTGTGGTTTGGAAATACCACACAGGCTGAGAGGAAATCTCTGCAACGAGCTGTAAAAACTGCAGAGAGGATCATAGGCTCCAACCTCTCCTCTGTGGATACATTATATACACAGCGCTGTAGGAGGAAAGCCCAGGACATACTCAGGGTATACTCAGGGTATACTCAGTGATCAACATCACCCATCATTCTGCCTGTTTAGGAGGAAGAACTTAGGATACAGTCTAAGACACCACAGGCCAGAGAGCATCACCACCTACAGCACGATTCCACAACAGCTTTTTCCCTGCCACAGTTAGACTGATGGTTAAGGACATTAAGGTGGGTAAGAAAAACAGCACCCCCCCAATTCCCCCATGGACATTACCTGGACAGTTAGCACTCCAAAGAGGCAATCAGACACATCAGAGGACTACAACCTCACTTTCATTCTGTCTTCCTCTTAGGTAGTCAAATAACTCTTGTGGACTAAGCCTGTGTGCCTGTAATCATAAGGCTTCCGGTTCAAACCCAATCTCAGCATGTCTGTGGGTCCTTGAGCAAGGCCCTTAACCCCCAGCTCCCTGGGCGCCCCAACAGGTGAGAAGGGTCTGCTGCCCTTCGCGGACAGTTTACTTTTCAAAAGAACAAGTTGAGGGAGGCATAAAAAAAGAATTTCCCCTCAGAGACAATAAAGGGTCAATTATTATTCCACTTCTGTGTACAATATACTGTCTTAATATTATTTCTGTGAAATAATTCACTCATCCACCCAGGCCATGCACTCTGTATCCTGTATCTGCATCTGTACACAGTGTGTATCTACTTACTCCATCCTGCAATTAGTGTGTTTGCTGCTTTTATTTATTTTTATATTATTTTATTTTTTAAAAATTGTCTCTTCTCTGTCTATTTTATAAAAATTACTCTGGGAGATACACACAAGAATTCCAATGTACTTGTACTGACCTGTACCTGTGCAAAAGGCAATAAAGATTATCTATCTATCTATCTATCTATCAATCATTCTATCTAAATAGCCCAACTGGACGGGAAAACCGCGGCCCTGCCAACTCTGTCTGGGGGGTGTTCCACAAACTATGATTTCCAAGTTAGCACGACAGTTTCAGTCAAACGTGAAAACTGTATAACAGGAAGACAGATAAGTGATATTCCTATTCGATAGTCCTTACATTTGCCTTAAGTTTTCTGTCTTATTAATAAATCCTGCTTTGCGGAATACCCCCAAGTAGTACACACACTTGGATGATCTTTTTAAAAGTCTGCATTTATAAATATACATATAGAGTTTTAAAACAAATAAGAGCAAGATATCAACTAAATAAATAAGCCTTTTTAAAAAAAGCAAAAAAAAAACAAATAGGCTTCAATTTTGTATATTTTTATGAAAACGTAAAACAGACTTGTGGTGGTGTGCTTTACGTTTTCAAAAATATATACTTGTATGCTACTTGTTCTTAGAATATTTGTTTGTCGTGGTCTACCCGGTACCCGCAAATTAAAGTTTAGGATATTTTCCATGCGTTGCATTAAAACTTGCGAGTTTCTCGCGGGTTACTCCTAGGATACACGTGGTCACCCGAAACGGGGCAGGACTCCAGACTCCAGAGTCCGTGGCGCCAAAGGCAGACAGATCACGTTCACCTCTCACGTCATTACGTCATCAGGGTCATCCGTAGTTTTCCCTGCTAGTTTAAATAAATAAACTTTTTATTTTTTAATATAAATATTGATTACATATTTAATGTTAAGTCATTACAATAGACTTTGATAAATAAATAAGAACCTTGCTATTAAATATATTTTACAAACAAAAAGTAGTCCGGTCTGTAAGTCGACATGAATGTTACGCTTAAGTGTGGCAAAGAAACAAAATAGTTCCACAGAAAAAATGACATTTTTTATTATAACTTCCCTATGTAACAGAATAAAACACAGAGACATGAGTATTTATAAGTTTAAAGTATATTTTTGCAATTTAATTGTAGAAATTTAAACAATTTCCAAACGACGGAAGTGACTTTAGTCGGATGTATAAACAGCATGAGGCGCACGACACACTTCCTTTTCTTGCGTGGCCGCCATAGACGAAGGAGCGTGGTTCCCGGCGAGCCGACAAATTTTCAGAAAAAATGGTCAGAAATATTCATATTTGTAATAAACAACAGCTTAGATTATTATTCATTGGTCTGTTGACACATGGTTTTCTGTTACTTTAATCGTAACATTTTGTTTTATTGTATCATCATTATGCTTAGAGGAGCCATTTTGAAATAGTGCCTGTAGATCGCTGCACGTGAATTGGGTAAAAATGGGGCATGGCGGTATTGTCAGGAATATTACAATAATACTACATATGCTGTAATTCCAGTTTTATTCAACGTAAACTTTAATATAACGGCTTATCACCTGTTTGAAGCTTAAGAATCTGGAAATGTCTAAAGTGAATATGCCTTTGCTCGCGTTTTTTGAAGATTGTTACTCATATGCTGCCCGAAGTTTTAAATCGTTTGTAGGCGTGTAAAAGAGTAATTAATGCATATTTCATTAAGAGAATCAATTCTAGCATTATTAGTCTTCTAGTGTTTCGGTAGAAAACACGTGGAGTTCATCTGCGGCCTAACGTACCGAAACTGCCTGCTATACTTCGTAGAAGGAGAGAGTTTGAGAGTCTTTGTATATTCTTGTCGCGCACTTTAGCTATGCATAACTGTTTCGAATGACAGAAGTATTATCTTCCCCTTCTTTGAATTATCAATAATATAATGTGACTTGAGTCCACCCAAGACGTGTCGAAATTCACGTGTCACACTGTAAACGCCATTTTTGAATGTTTACAGACATTTTCTTGGTAAAACGTGTGCGTTTTGGGAGTAACTTACCACAGTGCGGTGTTCACTCACGGTTTATTCTTGCACTTTATGTCCCCAGGCTTGTGCCAGGCCCCTGATATCGGTCTACTCGGAGAAGGGAGAGACCTCCGGCAAGAATGTGGTGATGCCGGCTGTGTTTAAGGCCCCCATCCGCCCTGATATCGTGAACTTCGTTCACACCAATATGCGGAAAAACAACCGCCAGCCCTATGCTGTCAGTGAACTGGCTGGTGAGTACTGGACAAACTTAAAACGAAATTAAAACAGTAAATATAGGTGTATCGTTGAAGGGACGGTTGAAAATAGCTTCGCTGATGAGTCTCCACTTCATGGTCCGTGTTTCTGAGCTCTGTGATAAAAGTGGAAGTTCTGACAAGCTTGACCTACAATAAACAATATATTTGGGAGGTGATAATTGCTTCTGATTCCCCACTGTGCCTGATTCTTGGAATTTTTGCATTTCAGGTCACCAGACTAGTGCTGAGTCTTGGGGTACCGGTAGAGCGGTGGCTCGTATCCCCCGTGTGCGTGGTGGTGGCACTCATCGCTCTGGCCAGGGAGCCTTTGGAAACGTATCCTCAGTTTCAGCCTGTCCCCGTGCTGGTCTGCTTGCTGGGCTTCGAAACTTCAGAATAGTTTCTACCCCTGCAATGGCTGGGGGTTGCGGTTCTTAGTTAAATATGTGCCATTAGGTTTTTTTGCATAGCCTGTTAATGAAAGTGTTGCCTGCTATGATGGTGTAATTTGCGTCTTATCCTGTGAACAGCGACAGTTAGCCTGCTGTCACATGCTGGCACAGAAGTCTGAAGAAAGAAGGAATCTGAGCAGGTTTCGTCTGATGGGGGGGAGGCTGGGAGAAGCGTGAGCCTGGTGTTTATGCCTTGACTCCAGTGTAGATGTGTCGTGGAGGGCGCATGTTTGCCCCCACCAAGACCTGGCGTCGCTGGCATCGCCGGATCAACACGACCCAGAAGCGCTATGCCATTTGCTCCGCCCTGGCTGCTTCCGCCCTGCCGGCTCTGGTGATGGCCAAAGGTCAGTTAATCTTTCATCTCGCTTTGACCCAGGCATAACGCCTCATAGAATTTAGCATTCTAGCAGCGTGTCAGACGAACAGAGTGAAATGCAGGCAGGAAAGACGCCCTGACACTTGCCATGATGGTGTAATTTGCGTCCGACCCCGTGGACGGCGACAGTTGCCTTCTGTCACCATGCCGCTACGGGAGGTTGACGAAAATATAATTCTGAGCAAGACTCTTGCTGACTGTTGGGGCCAGAGGAGTAGCTGATCCTTCCAAGTATAAGTCACAGATGATGCTTTTGCTCAGGTCACCGCATCGAGGAGATCCCCGAGGTACCCTTGGTGGTCGATGATAAGGTTGAAGGATACAAGAAGACCAAGGAGGCAGTTCTGCTCTTGAAGAAACTGAAGGCCTGGAATGACATTAAGAAGGTGGGCCGGCCTTAAGACACAGGGTAGCTCTAGGGCTTTATTGTATACAAATAAGTCCAGCTTATTGTAAATTGATTGTTCCAGCAGTTATAACCGTTCTGTAGGCTTTGGTAACCAGTTGTGTAGTTTCCATGCTCAGTGTCGCTCCGGTGACTCTGTCCGCAGGTGTACGCCTCCCAGCGCATGCGTGCCGGCAAAGGTAAGATGAGGAACCGCAGGCGAATTCAGCGCAAAGGACCTTGCATCATCTACAACGCAGACTCCGGCGTGACAAAGGCCTTCAGGAACATCCCTGGTTAGTTTCCTGAAATGGTTTGTGCTGGGTGATGGGCCCATGTGACCTGCATCCTGGTACTTGATTAGTGGAATTTGCAAATGCATGCAGTGGGTTCAGTAAGATCTTTGGTGGTCCCTGCTGTTCCAGCTAAATATGTTAATGGGCTTTTTTGGAAGCTGTCATTTTAATGCATTTTTTTTGCACTTTGCTGGACCTGCTGTATGACGTGGATTTTGACAATGGCCGCCTTGTCAGGTATCACTCTGCAGAACGTCAACAAGCTGAACCTGCTCCGCCTGGCTCCTGGTGGCCACGTGGGCCGCTTCTGCATCTGGACAGAGAGCGCTTTCCGGAAACTGGATGAGCTGTACGGCACCTGGCGCAAGCCGGCCACCAAGAAGGTGGACTACAAGTGAGTGGCTCAGCGATGCTCCGTTTGCTTTTTGATGTACATGCAGTTTATGGTCTTCATATAGCATTAAACCACCTCATAGCTCTGCCTGCAATGATGAGCTTCAACTTCATGGTCCGTGTTTCTGAAACGCATTGACTTTAGCCGAAGTTCTGAGCATATAGTGCCCCGGCCTAGAGCTTGTCCCACTTGAGTTTTCCTTTTTGTGGTTTAATACTCCTCTCATGTTTCATTAGTATTACTTGTCCTAATACTAATGACTGTCTTGGTTTCCAGCCTGCCAATGCACAAGATGACCAACACAGACCTGAGCAGGATTCTGAAAAGCCAGGAGATCCAGAAGGCTCTGCGTCCTCCAAAGTAAGTGTCCCGCACTTTAGGGATGCAGGCCAAGGTCTGGTAGCTGCCAGTGGAGATATTAGGGATGGTATGCTGTCGCTGCCCAGCTGTGATGAGCTTAACTTCATGGTCCGTGTTTCTGACCACCATGATTTTACTTGAAGTTCTGAGAATATGCAGTCATAGCTTTCAGTAATATAGGAACTGTCTGCCTGGATGAGTACGTGTTTAAATGGTGATCCTTACCCTTTGTGGCTTTTATAGCAAGAAGATCCACAGGAGAGTGCTGAAGAAGAATCCTCTGAAGAACCTGAGGGTCATGATGAAGCTGAACCCTTACGCCAAGACGGCAAGGCGCAATGCCATCCTGCTGCACGACCCCGCTGTAAGCTCCCGAGACCCGGCCTACGCCGATGGGCGCACCTGGCATCTCCGCCATAGCTCGTTCCCCTAGCTTCAAACACAGACTGCATTTGTTTGACACCAGCATCTCGCTTTCCTTTTACAGATGAGAGCCAAGCTTCAGAAGAACAAGAAGGCCACAAGGAAGGTGAAGAGAGAGGCCAAGAAGAAGGCGGCGGCCGGCAAGGCCCCAGAAGCGGGCAAGCCAGCGGATGCGGGCAAGGCGAAGGCAGCCAAGGCACCGAAGGAGAAGGCACCAGCAGCGGAGAAGCCAGCCAAGTAAACGCAGTCTCATGCAGCCTGGAGGCACACGGATATGACAATAAAATGTTCAAAAAAAAAAAAAAGAAATGGCACTGGTGTTGTTGTGTAAGGCAGTCAGAAAAACTGGGAGACACATTTTATTTTTCATCATAGCACAATGACTTTCACACAAGCCGTGTATTTCATACATTTGTGTTGTACAGAAATTTGGTGACCATTTTATTTCTGTTCATAAAACAGAGGTGATTCTCTGCCATTGGGTTTTTTCCTGCTTCCCTTTCGGCTGCATTAATGGTGATGACGGCGGGAACTCGGTACATTGTCAGACTTTTTGAAGTCCTTTAATAGGAAGCGATTTGAGCAGAGGCTGTAGAGCTCCCAAAACTGCTGTGAGGACTGCAGAGCTCCAGCAGCTGATGGAGGGTGAAGCGTTTGAGCAGCACATATTCCCCTTTGTGTTCTGTGGTTTAACCCACTCAGAGTGGAGTAATAGGCTGCTAGTGTGTAGATGTGGTGTTAAGTGTAGTGCTGCTGCTAAACGCTATTAAATGGCTTTATCCATTATTTTGACTGTAGGACAACTTTTTTTTTTTTTTTTTTTTTCCTTTAAACATTTATAGATAAAGCACATGTAGCTTATCCAAACCAACAATGTGTAAAACAGGAACTTTTACTATATACAAAACATTAAGTTGGAGAGATGACTGAAGTTGGAGGGATGTGCCCAGAGCTCAGAGCCCTCCGCTGTGGGTAGGGGTGATAGGCTGGCTCAGGCCGATGGTGCTGCACAGCCAGCCTGTGAAGTCCACTTCCTCCACCTCGGACTGTTTGATGAAGGGGTGTATCTGCGGGGAGTCGCGTACCATGTGAGACACCATTTGTTTGCCGTCACTGAGGTCTGCAGGGCAGATTAGCATTTTACCCAGTGTCTGGAAGACGTCTAACTCACCATTAACTGCTTCAAATCGGCTCTCTCCGCAGGGTTCTTGATCAAACTTAATGTAAACAGTTTCATGATTAGAAGAGGACCAGTTAAACTCCATGAACTGTGGCTGCTGTCTCAAATTACAGCATATATTTCTGCAGCTGAATGGCAGTATTTGATCTGATGCATCATGCTTACTATTCAAAAGCAATAGAACAGTGGTATCACTTAGCAAACCCTACTTTGGTACTAAGCAGGTGTACAAGTATTTTTTCCAATGTGGTATTTTTGAAAAAGAAAGGTTGATGTCAGTGGTCATACATACCATTTGTTAACAAAGTCTTGAAATTCAGGACCGAAGATGTTGGGAAGTTTGGGAGGTGGCTGGAAACGGAAAGTTGGTGAAATCAGAAGGCAGATCGATTTTCATTCCATGATGCTGATTTCAATATCTCGTGTCATTTGGTCTGACACCATGTATATGACTTGATTCACAAAACACATTATTCTACAAACATATGTAGGTAAGGTGAGCCAGAAACTTAAGGGTACAGTAGTAACACAGCCTTCCAGCAAAATTTAAACGGCATTTAATACACTATAGCTATTACGTAAAAGAAACAGCTGTAAATTCCATTTTGATATCCACAACTAAAAATCTTTGATATATAAATTTGGTATAGGCTCCAGTTTTTGCCCACCCAGGTCCCTGCACTGGATAGCAGGTTGGAAATGGGCAGATCAATAGGCAACTTTTACAACTTTTAAAACCCCATCTATCACGCGTACTGCAACATTCCATTATAATCACAAGATGGCGCCAAATCTACAAAGGCGTGACAAAGTATTGTGTGTTCTGAATGTGAAATATCTAGTTTATAGTCAAATGACTCATTGGCTTGAGCTGATATTATTTTAACATTTTTTAAAGGATTTCTATAAGCACTGAAAAAAATGTAACATACCTCATTGACAATGTAGTCAAGCAGCTCAAAAATTGCCATGGGAGGTCTGCTGTCGATACCATGAGCTTAAACATAAAGGAGAGGTGGTTTATGGCTAGAAGACTTATCACACTGCAGGACAAAAATGTGTGACAATTATGGAATACAGGACAAAAGGAAGTGGCCACAGGCTGGCTGCAATGATGCAAGACTTAAGGACCCCCCAATCCTGTTCTTTTTTGGGGGCTCCCTGCTTTGGAGGAATGACATCACAGAATCCTGTCATGTGAGCAGCATGTTCAGTGACGCCCACCAAGGGCTTCCCCCAGGTAACCCCGTGGACTTACAGCTGACGGGCCTCCCCAGGGACCTGGGCCTGGGGGATGTCGCGCTGGGCCGCGCGTCGCCCTCTACCGGGAAGCCGAAAATCTGCTCCAGCTCCTTGGCGTCAGGGGGTGGGATGGGGAAGCGGCCGATGGCCATTTCCACCAGGGACAGGCCCATGCTCCAGATGTCTGACTGCACGGAGTAGTGCGTGCCCTGTAGTCGCTCGGGCTGCCGGGGGGGGGGGGCACACGCTCAATCACACGGCTGCCTTCACATCCCGGCCACATCCCGAGATGACACCCATACATACACAGATTTTTTGAAGGATAGGTGTTCAACAGGGGGGGTGGAGGTGTGGCTTAGGGTAAATTTAGCTGATCATGGGGGGTGTATGCCTGGTTATGAAAAAGGGGCACTTTCAGCCATTTGGGCATAAAAGTGACCGGTGACCCCAACCCACCCCTGCACATGCCTGCATACACATTCTCTTTCAAGTTAGTAATTAATCTGCATGTAAAAGAAAAGCCTGAAAAGAACAGTTTTAGGTAAAATATTATCTTTGCATGATTTCCAAATGTGCAATGTAGATGCATTACAGTGAGGAGATGCATCTGGAAGCAGTAAAACAAAATGCATTCTTTGGGTTTCATTTATGAAGAATGGCCCTGGTGCTGAAGTCTGCATGCCCCCCCCCCCCTCCCCTCTGTGTGCACGTCTGTGTGACCCTGTTGTGTGAGTCTGCCCTGTGATGGGTTGGCGCCCCATCCTGGGCTGTTCCCTGCTTTGTGCTCGCAGCCGGATGGATGGATGGATGGGCATACGGCCAGAGGGCAGCGGGTGACACTCACAGACATGTAGGAACGCGTGCCCACAAAGGAATTCGCCATGGAGTCGATGAGCTGACCGCTCACGCCAAAGTCACACAATTTGATCTCTCCGCGCGAGTTGACCAGGATATTTGACGGCTTGACATCTAGGCGACAGAAAAGGAGGTTGCTTCTTGAGGTGTGACAGGCGGGTTACAGCACTCAACCAGCACCAAAGCAGGACAGGAGAGAGCTCCTCCACCTGGGAGGGGCACTACGAGGACGTTCACTCAGCCCCTCCTCAACGCCCTCTACACATACAACACTGTGCCTGTCCACACCTCTAACTCCATCACCAGGTCTGCAGACGACAACAGTCACTGGCCTGATCACAAACAATGTAAGACAGACTAAAGGGAAGAAGTGCAGAATCCTGTGGAATGAAGACAACGGTCTGGCTCTCAACCCCAAAGAGGCAGGGAGAAAAAACCGGTACTGATCCAAGGAGAACCAGTGGAAAGAGTGGCCAGCTTTAAACGTTTGTGTGTAACATCATGGAGGATCTTTAGTGCTCCATCAACACCCTCTATTACAGGGGAGCCTCAGCAGAGATTCTTCTACTTGAAGGTTCTGAGGAGAGCAAACTGATGAGGGAAACTGCTAGTCATACAGAGGCTCTACAGAGAACTTGCTGACATACTGCATCATACACTACATGGACAAAAGTACTGGAACACCTGGCCATTACACCCACAGGAACTTCTATGGTATGCATATCAAGACATTTTGGATAATTTTATGCTTCCAACTTAGTGGGAAGGCCCTTTCCTGTTCCAGCATGACTGCCCCAGTGCACAAAGTAAGGTCCATAAAGATATGGTTGGGTGAGTTTGGTCTGGAAGAAGTTGACTGGCCTAGGGGTGGGCGATATACCGGTAGACACGACTAACCGGTAGAAATTTGTCAACCGATAGAGATTTTGGTCTATCGTCTTAATCGTGATTGAGGTCACGTGACGTTGCACGTTAGGTAGCCACGCAATACACATTCACTTCGACAATGGAAGAAGACGGTGCAGCGGTGAGTTTGCTTACATGTGACGAAACCAACAATGAGGAGATTGTAAAGAAAAAAGGTGCATCGTCTGTGGTGTGGAATTGGTTTGGGTACAGGAAAAGTGATGCGAATGAGACGAACGTGATTTGCAAGGTATGCAAGAGCACTGTTTTAGCAAGCGGTGGAAACACATCAAACCTTTTCTATCATCTCAAATCCAAGCATCCAAACGAATATGGCCAAGGTCAAAGAATGCAGTACAATACATTACAGTAAACAGTATGATTGTTTTTTTACTTAAAGTAATGCTGCAATTCACAGTTTAAATAAAATTACATTATATAAAACAGTTTCTTTGTGTTTGAATTTTTATTTATGCATTTCCAGATACAAATTGCTATATTGTGATATATATCGTTATCGAGGTAGAAAATTGCTTCTAACGTGATAGAAGATTTTGGTTATATTGCCCACCCCTAGACTGGCCCATACAGAGCCCTGACCTCAACCCCAATGAACACCTTTGGGATGAACTAGAATGGAGATTGTGAGCCAGTGCCTGACCTCACAAATGCCCTTCTGGATGAATGGGCAGCAATCCCCACAGACACACTCCAAAATCTTGTGGAAAGCCTCCCCAGAAAAGTGGCAACTGATATCACTGCAAAGGGGGACCAGCTCCATACTGATGCCTACGGATTTAGAATGGGTCATCATATAAGTTCCTGTGGTTCTCTTGTCCATATAGAGTATTCTGGTACACTGACTGCACTGAGGTTAACCAGAGAGCTCAACAGCAGGTCATCAAGACGGCTAAGTTCATCATAGGAACAGAGCTCTCGGCCGCTGAGGACAGCTACAAACTGCACTCCAAGGGAGGCCGTCAACATCATTAAAGATTAATCCCAGATTCACCCCCAGCAAACAATAGTTTGCCCTCCTACCACCCAACAGATGCAGCGATGCTACAGAAGCAGTCACACCCACACGCAGGTTCAGGAACAGCGTCTTTCCTAGTCCTGTCTCGCAAACAAAGACCTCGTATAAGTGCTACCGTAACAGAGCACTGGAGTTTCGCAGAAATGACTATTCGATGAGCTATATGCAAGTATGTGCATTAACCTCTGATAGTCACTTGTTATTGCTGCACTTTATTTTGTTATTTTTAGTCTGCCTCTTGATAATTTATTTCAATAGTTTGACTAACTCAATATCTTTACTTTTATATATAGTTTACTTCTTGAATATTGCTTATATCATTCAAATATTATTTATTTCATATTTGTATTGCATTGGTTTCAGAAATCACTAATATTATCTCGTCGTGTGTGACAATGTCACAATGACAAGAAACACAATGACAAGAAAACCTTTGAATCTTGAATCTTTAAAACTACACAGTATTAGTTTGTATCACTAAAAAAAGTATTTCCTTTTAAATGGTGCAGCATCTCCCAGTCACACACTATGTTTAGCCTGATGCCCAATGCCTATGTTTAGCTCTGGCTACATGACGAACCCGCAGATGGTGTGGAAAATGGCCGACTTTAACGCCTCCCTGCGAGTTACATTTTCTTACCCAAAATTTGTCCACCTCGCTCTGAAACCCCCCCCCCCCTTGAATCCCTTCCAGACCCAAGAGGGTTTCTGGGCTGAGCGGACCCGTGGGTGCCGACAAGAAGAGCCGGGCTGAGGGGGGGGCGGGGGGGGCGCTTCTCTCCACGGCAGATGGTACTTAACGGTCGCCAGCTGAACTGAACACACTGATAGCTGATTTCTCCCTTTTGTTGCGTGGGAGTTTTTTTATAAAGGGATGAATAGAGCTCTCAGGTCATGAGTCACCTACCACTCAGAAATACGGTGGAGCAGCATGTAAGTAAACAGGTAAATGCAGGAAAATACTGCACAGTATCTATTCATGTCAGTAAATGTATTTAATCACTGCTGGCTGGTTTTCTAATGGACCATTTCACGTTTGACCGTAATTTTTATTAATGTCTAATTGCGCTACTCTGCCAAAATGCAAAGGAGAGGTTCTTCATTTCCAAAGAATTACTCTTGCATTCTGACAGCACCTCGACTTTCCCAAAGATTCGTCTGCCTTTGCTGACACTAATCAGCGTGGCCTAATCAGGCGCCTGCTGTTAGAGAAATTAAAGTGCCTCACCTCTGTGCATGATCTTGTGTTTCTCTCTCAGGTAAGAGAGGCCTTTGATCACCTGTGAGATAGGAAAGTCATGAATTAGCACGGTGAGATTTAATCCCGGCATCGTCCTTAATGAATGCAGCCAGGAGGACACAGCAGAGAGACGGAGAAGGACGTCAGTGTGGCCTCTACATGGGCAAAACTTTTCACCTGTAGCCATGCGAGGAAAACAGGCTGAGTTTGCAAACTAGAGCTGATGCAGAAAGCAGATACTGTAGGAATTAGCAATTTCACACAAAATTTATTTCACCACGTCCCAGTTTTTCTTCAGTCAGAAAAACGTTATGTAACATAAAATGTTAATAGCTGTAAGGAGATAATGGCATGAATATAATAAGGATGGTATAAGAGCAGACACCCAGAGGAGGGGGGGGCCACTGCATTGCAGACACCCGGAGAAGAGGGGGTGGCCCCACTGCACCACAGACACCCGGAGGAGAGGGGGCGGCCCCACTGCACGGCAGACACCCGGAGAAGAGGGAGTGGCCCCGCTGCACCACAGACACCCGGAGGAGAGGGGGCGGCCCCACTGCACGGCAGACACCCGGAGGAGAGGGGGCGGCCCCACTGCACGGCAGACACCCGGAGGAGAGGGGGCGGCCCCACTGCACGGCAGACACCCGGAGGAGAGGGGCCGGCCCCACTGCACGGCAGACACCCGGAGGAGAGGGGCCGGCCCCACTGCACGGCAGACACCCGGAGGAGAGGGGGCGGCCCCACTGCACGGCAGACACCCGGAGGAGAGGGGCGGCCCACACCGCACTGCATCTGCTTTAAACTACACGCACTGGGAGAACACAAGTACACAGGAACACGGGCAACTATATGAAGTGAGCAATAAGCAGGAGATACCCACAGCGATGCTGACTTTGCCCAGGATCTGCTCGGGGATTTTGCCCGCTTTCTTCAAGGACTGGTCCAGGGACCCCCCGTCCTGCAAGGGGACAGCAAAGACTCCGGGTCACACACCCCCCCCCACCACCTAACACCACGCTATCCAGAGGAAGAATGTCCGTTACATCACTCACCAGCCGAATTTAATTTCCCGTCAGTTTTTATGACACTATGAACAGTGTTTGGGCAAGTCACCCATATGTGTACAAATTAGGGTTACATTATGACTGTAGGAAACAAAGACAGATGGTGATAATTGCTTTAGCTGCTTTAGTAAGATGTTGTGGGACTGGAAGTGGTAACCGTAAGCTTTACAAAGGCACACCCAGCACGGCCAGGCTGACGGCTCCCGTCTACAGGCGAGGCCTGCTGAGGCTCACCATGTGCTCCATGCAGATGCCGATCTCCCCGTCGCTGTAGAAGGCCCCGTAGAAGCCCACAATGTACGGAGAGTTGCACTCGTGCAGCACCTGCAGCTCGCGGATGATCTGGTTCCTGACCGCCGGCTTGATCTCCAGGTGGATGAGCTGAAACCACGGAAACCGTCACCCGCCCGGGCCAGCGCTGTGAAGCACGTGACCAGCAGCCGCGCCTCGCGCACCGGACACAGCGAGCGTGTACTGTGGGGAATTTATAGAAAATGCAATCTCTACAATAGGGTCCATTTCAGCGAGAAGAGCGTGAATGAGGTCTGGGTGAACTCATCAAACAGAAATAATGATGTATTCTCGAGAGCAGCCGAGTAATGATGTCAACCGCACAGCTCTGAGAGTACAAGCGTGGTCCCGCACCAAAACAGCCACTGTGGCAGTGTGTGGGAAGCAGTCTCTCTGAGAATCACTGCGCATTCACACAGCAGACACTCGTGTCGTCCGTGACCCGGGATTACATAAGCGGCCACAGTGATAGGAGGGGGAGGGGCTCCACGCTCTCGGGGGAGGTGGGGGAGGAGCAGCCTTACGACCCGCACGTGTAATAAGAGCAAAGCCGGCCTCAGCGCACCTTCCTGGCCATGATTAACCCAGAGGGCCTGTGCAGGACCTTGAAGACCACGCCGCCGTTGCCAGCGCCCAGCTCACAGATCTTGCTAAAGTCGTCGTCCTTCAGCTCGCCCACTTTCTGCTTCTGCGTGAGGAACGCCTCCAGACGCTTCCGCTGCTGCTCGTCCAGCTCCAACTCCTCCAGCTTCTTCTGGAGGGACTCCAGGTTCGTCCTGAAGGAGTGGGAGGAACACAAATCGAGGCGGGCTCACGCGTCTGGCAAGTGCAGAGGAGACGGAGACACAGAGCGTGGGATAAAGACCAATTAGATTGCAGGGAAGCTCCGCCGGAACAGCTTCAGAGGTCCTGCTGGTCAATTAGAGCCCTAATTTGTGCCCCATTTTGGTGAAATAACTGTCAAGGGCGCACAAGAATAGTCACTACCGATGGCAACCATGAGCCAGAGTACGCAGGGGAGACTCTAACACCTGATGGTTATTCCAGGGGCTCGTCGTGGCAGCACTAGCGAGTGCACCAAGCAGTCGCACGGAAGCCGGGAGTTTCTCGGAGCGTGTGCCCGGTTGTCATGGTGATGAATTTCAAGAGCATTATGAACTCTGTTATACCTGCTCCCCCCCTCAAAAAAAAAAAACTCTATTCAGCAGACAGTGTCGTTTATCATTCTTCCCTCGCATTCGCTCCCAGTGCCATATCGTGTTCGAACAGCTCAAATGTCTGAATGTCTGCTTGGCCGCTACTGTAAAAGCTATTGATCTCGTCCTCAAATGCAGCTGAAAGCTTATGCAACTGCTCTCCTATACAGTGCGCCTGATGCCTGTGGAAAAGCACACGGAGACGGGGAGTACATGGGGGAAACAATGACATGCAAATGAGTACGGAGCCCACAAGCAGCCGGATCAAGCCGGACAAGCGGCGCGTCAGGATCCTCCTGCATTTCTGGTGCAAAAGAAGCCTTTTTATTCATTTTCGGTGATGAAAAAACATGATACCTTTAGAAGCAATCCACCATGACCCCATCATTTCTCCATGACCAGGAAGAAGGGCGTGGCCTTTTCAGAGGTCAACTGTGAGGTCAGCGCTCAAATTTTGGATTGGTTGCTGGTCGGAGGGCAGGGGGAGGGGGGGGGGGCATGGGGTGGGGAGGCAGGGTTGCCACTGGTGACGATGCTGAGAAAGTAAAGCAAGGATTGGGGGAGGCGGTTATGGGAGGCTGCACGGACCAGTCCAGTACACTGAGGAGACAACTTCACAAAGCCCACGAAGATCACAGAGACCTGGCAACATACTCATGGTTTTTAACACAAGTTCTCAAATTCTTTTAACGAAAATCTGCTGCCTCAGTAGCGTCTGGCAGGAGTTTGAAATGTAGGCGATACTGAACTCTGCAGGGTCTCACTGTGCCTGCAAAACATTTTATCAGCAAGATGCTTCCAACACCATCGTCCCGGAGCACAGTGAGCAGACCTCGCCGCAACAGGTCTGAGCTGGGTACGAAGTTCTTGGTTAAATACAATCCAGAGCAGCAGCTAACTAGCATGACAACACATAGCCATAAGTTAATTATTCACTTAACTAACTCTCTACGTACCCACATTACTGACAATGCCCACAATATTCTGTGTAAATCATGCAATTTGTCTCATTATCTGGTCTCATTTCACACTGTCTACCAAAGACCATTAATCTTTTCTGTATTATCTTATTGCTGAGGATCCCATTAATGTTCCTAAATCAGGATCCTCCGTAATTTAATTCCCAGCCCGAATGTGTATATATGAATAGGTTTGTCCAGCGTCTGTGGGAAATCCTTCAGGGTACGGTGATGAATGTTAACTATGCACCAGGAGGGTCAGTAAGGAGCAGCTGTGTCCAATGGGGAAGCAGCTTCAGAGAGGAGCTAGGAAAACGCAGACCAGCCTGCCTGTGTCCACTGGGGAAGCAGCTTCAGAGAGGAGCCAGGAAAACGCAGACCAGGCTACCTGCGTCCAATGGGGAAGCAGCTTCAGAAAGGAGCCAGGAAAACGCAGACCAGCCTGCATGCGTCCAATGGGGAAGCAGCTTCACAGAGGAGCTAGGAAAACGCAGACCAGCCTGCCTGCGTCCAATGGGAACGCAGCTTCAGAGAGGAGCCAGGAAAACGCAGACGAGCCTGTCTGCGTCCACTGGGGAAGCAGCTTCAGAGAGGAGCCAGGAAAACGCAGACCAGCCTGCCTGCGTCCACTGGGGAAGCAGCTTCAGAGAGGAGCCAGGAAAACGCAGACCAGCCTGCCTGCGTCCACTGGGGAAGCAGCTTCAGAGAGGAGCCAGGAAAACGCAGACGAGCCTGTCTGCGTCCACTGGGGAAGCAGCTTCACAGTGGAGCTAGGAAAACGCAGACCAGCCTGCCTGCGTCCACTGGGGAAGCAGCTTCAGAGAGGAGCCAGGAAAACGCAGACGAGCCTGTCTGCGTCCACTGGGGAAGCAGCTTCACAGTGGAGCTAGGAAAACGCAGACCAGCCTGCCTGCGTCCAATGGGGAAGCAGCTTCAGAGAGGAGCTAGGAAAACGCAGACGAGCCTGTCTGCGTCCACTGGGGAAGCAGCTTCACAGAGGAGCTAGGAAAACGCAGACCAGCCTGCCTGCGTCCAATGGGGAAGCAGCTTCAGAGAGGAGCCAGGAAAATGCAGACCAGCCTGTATGCGTCCACTGGGGAAGCAGCTTCACAGAGGAGCTAGGAAAACGCAGACCAGCCTGCCTGCGTCCAATGGGGAAGCAGCTTCAGAGAGGAGCTAGGAAAATGCAGACCAGCCTGCCTGCGTCCAATGGGGAAGCAGCTTCAGAGAGGAGCTAGGAAAACGCAGACCAGCCTGCCTGTGTCCACTGGGGAACCAGCTTCAGAGAGGAGCCAGGAAAACGCAGACCAGCCTGTATACGTCCACTGGGGAAGCAGCTTCAGAGATTACTGCCATTTCCACACTTTGATTTTGTTCCAATACAAAACTAAACACCACAGTTGCAATGTCTAAAATTTGGACACAGGCCTACTTTAATATGCTTGTAGATTAGATTAATTTTACTTTTAATGGAATCGAAAGATGTGCCTGGGTCTCAGTGTAAAGGGCATGCAAAGGTCCAGCGTCGTGCCTTCCTGTCCGGCCCTCTGCCGTGGTCTCAGGGAATTACTCATTCCACAGGATGGCTCTCATTAGATCCCCCCCCCCCCCCCCAGCGCTCTGAGTTCCATAGCAACATTCCACGGCCCAGCATGCTGCAGCCTGGCCTGGCGAAACGTGAGGAATGCGAGCGGCGATGCCGCTACACAGAGCTGTCGGAGGGAAAGGAGGAAGTGAGGAGACAGTGATGTTATGCAGAGAACTCAGCGGAATTTACACCGCATGGTCCGTCAGTGTTTGTATCAGCAGCAGGACGAAATCTACACCCGTACTGGGACGGTCCTCACTGTCCCCGCTCTTCACCATACGCCCACTAAGGCCCTACAGAGGACTATTACATGAGCTCCCCAAATATGGGTCTGGCGACAGGTGCAATAAATCAAAACCGAGTGATTTGCTTTTGATTTATTACTGTTTACTCCTGTACCAGTAGCAGGAAGAACCCGAGGGCTAACAAGTGGAATATATGCACAAATACATTTACATTCATCCACTAATCCATCTTCCTAGCACTCCGGGGTCATGGGGGCCTGGAGACAGTCCCAGGTGGCACAGCGCACAGGGCAGCGGTGGGTCCTGGATGGGATGCCAGTCCTGCGCAGGGCGCACACACTACTGTCAATTTAGTGGCGTGTTTTTCGACTGCGGGAAGAATCCTGCATAATAAGATGCATGGGGAGAACATGCAAGCTGCACACATGGGACGCAGGCAGGATATGTGAAGCAAAAATATTACCCAGAAGCCACTGTGCTGCCCCAGCCATTTAAATTTCTATTGAAATGTATTTATCTAAGAGAGGGAGGGAAAGCATCTAACAGTCAAGAGTGATGTCATATAAGTTAACTATACTACAGTAATCCACAAAGGCTACATTTACCTTTCCTACACTATTCTATTATAACAACAGTGAATTACCATCATCGTCGTCGACTTATACACCAATGCATCGTCGTCCGCACTCTGCACCAGTGCGTCTTCTCCCACTACGTTAGCTATCAGTGCAGCTCTAACCGTGATGGTAAACCCGGGCTACGTGAGACACTGTCGGCTTGCTGGAACTCCCCTGCAGGCCAGGAGGAGCGCTGGAAAGCACATCATCTGCTGCTTATCCACCTAGCGTTTCGTGTTCAAAAGGAGGTGATCAAAAATGCACACAGCTCTCAGAAAAGCTGACACTCTCTCACTCCCTCTCTGTTAGTTTATGTTGACATTAGATTGCAGGTTGCAGCCCCTTTTCCCCATGTGGAATCTTGTTACGTCGTGTGATAATACTTAAAAGGTAAATAAACCTTAAGTGGCCACTTTTTTAGGTATCTCTGCATGGCACCAGTGAGGATCCCCCTTTGAGCTGTGCATTTGGGGCTGCAAGCCAGTGTCATACTGGGCTGTTATTCTTGATTCTGTCTGCATACTGTATGGATTCAGTTGCAGCAACATGATTCACTGTTTGTATGAGCAGGCTCTATGCATTCACAAGAAGATGTACCTAATAAATTGGCCACTGAGTCTCTATTTGCATTTTACAGTTGACAAAGTTATAGTTCATAGGCTGGGGCTGGTCCCCATCAATTATTTTGTCTGCATTGTTGTCTGATCATTTCTTCTTTATATTACAGACAGACAGACAGACAGACAGACAGACAGATAGATAGATAGATAGATAGATAGATAGATAGATAGATAGACATGCATATAGAGATGAAGTCTTTAATTATAGAAAATTAATTATGGAAAAATAAGATATTTACATCCACTTATTCAGGTATATTTTGAAGAAGAAAATAGCCATTGTTTTTAAAAGAATTCTGTGCTTTAGACACATCCTTTTTAAAAGACAATGAATATTAGATAACTTACTCTGTAGCACTGTTTCCGTTGACAGCGTTGCCATCCGGAATCGGTTTGAGCTGGATCGGTTCAGGCTTCCTTCTCTTCTGCATGTCTGTCACCGGCAAAAACCACTGCTGCTAACTTGTCAACAGTAGCAACTGATACCCACTGTACAAGTAACTTAGACTATGCTCTGTCTGGCTAAATTAGAGCTGCGTTTCTGCAGAGGAAAGACGCCTTCGAGGAATGAGACGGAAGTGGATTAACTGTCTAAACCCACCCAAAATACAATAGAAACGGTGATCAGTAGTTAACCCTTTAAGAGTACATACAGTACCTGCTACAGATTTATGGACTGAAAGGCTGTCTGCAGGTCAGGTCGAAAAGCAGGGCTGGCACATTCGGACGCGATTCACGGGTAGGTGGGGAGGTGGGCGGAAGGGTGGGCAGCAGCAGCAGCAGCTGATCCCGAAAGCCGCACGTCACCAAAAGATGCCCGTGGGAGAAGAGTATCCCCTGTCGGTGCTCCACGAGAACAACAGCTTCCTTAAATCGCGGTGGAAGTCATGGAATAAATAGCCAGGGCATACAGTAACCCCCACTTAATTAGTATTCGAGTTATTATTCTATGTTAAACACGTTGAAAAAGTTTCATTTTCTATAGGTTAGCGCGTACCGGTCTAAAATACTATTGGATGACAAACTGCTGCGCTATGTGATTGGTTGTGATTGTCGGTGTAAGTACCTCATTGGTTGTTTGTCAAGCATACGCACGAGCGGGTAGCGGCTAGGCTACACTAAAGGTAAATGCGTATTGGGTTGTTTTACTAGAAATAAAGCATAATTAATGTCATAATTAACAACTTTATGCGTTCTTCATGGCTGTTTTAATCCAGTTCTGCATTGGACTGCGTTACTTTATGTTTCTGGGGTCCTCGCCTGTCCGGCGCGCGGAGTTGTCCTGAAGTTGAATAGCAAATGTTTCTGTTGGGAGAAAAAAGTGCTTTTCACGATTTGTCTTCACATTATACATAGCACAGAATATGGAACATTTTTTCCATTTCATTTCATTAAAAGGTCTCGTTGTCCATATGACATAATCTCCCGATAATAGTGTGTAAATTAGTGAGGTACCGCTGGCTAGCCAGTATTGTTTTGCGTGAAGAGGAGACCGATTTCCCGGGCTCTGACTGAACTTAAATTCCCTGTAACTGGCTCTGCTCCTGTTTGTATATAAATCAGGGAAATTCAGTGCATTTTAAAATGATGGAAATCTTACGTAAATTAAGAACAATTTCCTTTTTAACGTGCCGAACTTTATAATGGCACTGTTCATACGGCGGGGACATGTGCCATGGGTAGGGTTATGACTGCAAGTTAAAAATCACAAATTCATTTGAATCACGGTTTCCTAAAATATCTGTATTACTATAATTGTCTTTATAGTGATTTTTTACATTCGGACTGCTCTCCGGATTTCCATTTTAACTATTTTGATTTCTTGTCATGCTGTCCATTTATTATAGAAGGGTAGGCAGTCTTAATCCAGGAATGCCGATATCCAGCAGATTTTCCATCCTACCTGGTCTCTGATGAACCACTCCTGATCTCAGGCAGATAGTAACTCATCAGGTAGGATAGAAAACCTGCTGGATACCTGCAGTCCAGGATCAGGGCTGCCTGCCCCTGTTACAGAGCAAGAAAGTCTGATCGATGTCCTGTTTATCCAGTCAGGAGCCTCTTGGAAGTCTGCCGTGCTATGGCTGAACCGATGGAGAGCAATTTATTTGACATCCCAGATTATGAAAACACGGAGGATGAGGCATTTCCCCCGTTCCCGCCCCCGCTGTCCCCGGGACAGGATGATGGAGAGGGGGACGCTGTGGTTAATGGTGAGGACACCTTCACTATGCATCATTCACACCACCAGTGCCTGTGGAGGATAGCGTGAAGACGAATGGCTGTAGCATTTTAGGTTTAATATAATTTTACCAAATTTGTGTGTTTTTGTTACATTTTTCCTCTATTTTTGGTTTCATTAAAAGGAAATGGAGAGATGGCAGAAGCTCCAGGTGCCAAGAGAAGATTCGTGAGGCGGCCCCAACCCAAGCTGAACGCCCAGAGGTGAGGATGTTTGAGTCGTGACGGCATTATACTGAACACAAAATTAGCTTGAAGTGGACAGTTGGATAAGCCATCAAAGCACTTTTTAAGGTTTTGTGTTTTTTTATTGTTTAAATTTCTTCCCCCTCCTATTACCTTCTGCACTAGATACTGGATTCTGTATGCTGGTTATGTTAGTTTTAATAATTCTGTCTTTCTGTAATGTTTTCATTACTTTGATATAACAGTTTGGCAAGATAAGTTGCCTGCAGACAGCTTTAGATGCTTGAAGTGTGTGATGACATTCTGTAATGATTTTAATATTTTGAATTTTACTACCACTGTGTATTGTGCTTTAAGGCTCACCTCTGAAAGGGGACTTCCAGCCCTCCGGACCTTATTTGACAGCGTGAAATTCAAGGGCAAAGGACACGAGGTGAGTAAATCATCCTGTCCCTGTTTATGTGTCACTGATGAGCATGCAGGTAGGGGGATTTTATTATAACCAGTCACAGCTGTATCCACAATGCACATCACAATTACATTTATTTTTATTTGTCAGAAGCTTTTGTCCAAAGTGACGTCCTGATATAGCAGGATACAAACGTACAGCTGTTGAGAAGTCAACTAGGCATAAGTACGACTAAGCAGAGCTTCCAGTGAAAGCAGAGTTACAGGTGCCCTACTTAACATTATTATTATAACTACAGCAAACTGGCAAGCGCCTCTTTTCAATGCCCGTGTGTTTGGAGGCTACAACAAAAACAGTGAAACAAAGCAATTTCATCCTGCATAACATCTCAGCGCTATTTGTATGTCTCACTTCTTTGTCAATTATCTGTCTCAGTCAATCTCAATTTGGAGGCTAGATCTTGAATTAAAAACTTACCGTATTTTCCGCACTATAACGCGCACTGCATTATAAGGCGCACCGTCAATCAGTGGTCTATTTTCAAACTTTTTCCACATACAAGGCGCACCGGACTTTAAGGCACTTTAAGCAAAACAAAACAGTCAGGTAAGCCAGTCAACGAAAATTTATTTTACATCACGTGTTCACAATGACTGTCAACATTGTTCAAACGTTTATCAGCGTCTTCACTACTCTTTTTAACACGTAAAAAAACAAGAGTCTTATACCGCTAAATCAAAAGTCAGCCTATTAACAATAACTCAAAATTGAACACTTATAATACGGTCCTATACCGCTAAATCAAAAGTCAGCGTATTCATAATAACTCTTGAAATTATTAATTTATAACACGTGAAGCACTACACAATACACTCACTTTTCAATACTAAAACATTGAAATCGCTTCGAGTTCAGTATGCACAACAGAAATTAATCCACGTTTAAAGCGCACTGGATTATAAGGCACACTGTTATTTTTTAAGAAAATCAAAGGCTTTTTAGTGCGCCTTATAGTGCGGAAAATACGGTAATTGATTTTTTTAACCAGTCAGCTAACTTGGTGGAAAAACAAACTTTGTATACCATGCAGTGTTTCCCCCCAGGTTTACAGCTTTGGGGGGGGCAGACGAACCAGTTCTTTTAATGACAGCAGTCAATGTAACAACTGAACTAAACATCAGAACATTTCTTTTTATGACAATTATCCATATGGGAAGTTCAAAACGTCTGGCTCATTCATTTATGCAGGCTGCTAAATGGTCTCCTTGCAGCCGATTGCAGATGTTTGTCTTGACCTGCAAATACATTAACTATTAGGCTTTAAAAGTGATAGCTGATAACTTTAAATAGTGATTGTTTAAAGCAGAAAATCCCATTATGAAACGTATTTATTACCATGTTCATGGTTGAGATGTCCCTCTCACAGTTTACAATGCTGACCGGGTGGTTGACGCGACATATTTTCCGACGCGCGGTCTCTGTCCGCTGGTGGGAGTGTGCTCACCTGTGTGTGCGCGCTCATGTGTCTGTGCATGTGCATCGGGGCGGAACTCCACCATGCGCGATACAGAGAGCAGAAGAGAATTGTAAACGCACGACTGTGTAGAGACAAAAATGACAAGCTGTTGTGTAAATAAGATAAATAACATAAGGCTATTTAATTTGTTTAATAAAAGGAAAATGTATAGACCTGTTCTATAGGAAAGGTAACCTTAAATGACTTCTGTTGTGACCTGGCGCTATATAGAAAATAAAATTAACTTGACCTTCAAGGGGGGGGCGAGGGGGGGCGCCCCCCTGATATAATAGTAGGGGAAACACTGATGCCTATGCATGAATGCGTGCACACACGCTGGTAGAGCTGTGTCAGAATGCTACCAAACATTACCGGCATTATTTTGTGAATACAGCCCCCTCTCCAAATAAAAGACCATTCTCTCCATCTTTTAACACTTTATTGATAAATTATAAATATTACTCATGGTTAATACATTCAGCTTCCATCGCCACTTCCTTCATGTCCTCCTGCATCATCTATGCCTTGGCCTTAATCTGGTCCTCCACTGCTTTTCCACCATTTCCTTCTGCAGCACCACTCATGTTTCCTCCACTGTCTGTTCCACCCAAAAGGTCCGCCAAAATTGCCTCGATCTCAGCTTGTATCTTTTTAATTGCTGTTTGCGTCTTGTCTATGTCCTCTGAGACTGCCTCAGTCTCGGCTTGTAACTCCTCCACCCTTGCCTTGTTATCTTCCACCGGTGCCTCACTCACTTTTATCTCGTCTTCTGCTGTTTTTTCTCCATCCATCTCTCCCTCCACCTCAGCGTGGTTTTCGTCTCGCTCCTTCACATCAGTTTTTGATTTGTCTTGTTTTATTCCTTTCATTTTTTTTGCAAAAGTAAACATCTTCACACAGAATTTCTTTCTTTTCTTTTCTGGGTTAATCTCTAGCTTTTCGGATTCTTCCCCAGCCTCATCGGCCACCACTGGGGGTCTAAAGCAGATGAAAAAGGACCACTTCATCTTTAGATGCATGACGTTCAATGTCTGATTTGTTCTGAAGTGAAACAAGTGCTTATATCACATTTCATAGTTCCGGAATTCTGACATAGCGGTTGTCATAGTAATGTACCTTCAAAATTCTATATGAAATATATATGAAATTGTGTAAATAAGATAAATAACATAAGGCTATATAGTAAAAGGAAAATATATAACCTGTTCTATAGGAAAGGTAACCTTAAATGACTACTGTTGTGATCTGGCGCTATATAGAAAATAAAATTAACTTGACCTTCGAGGGGGGGCGGGGCGCCCCCCTAATATAATGGTAGGGGAAACACTGCCATGGGGCTGCTAAAAATACTGTACTCATGTCACATGGTAAACGGCACGTGGTTAAAATACGGGTCGGCTACGCTGTTGAATAAAGTGTGACTTGGCTGATGAGATAGAAATGGCTCCGAAAAAGGTTCT
Source organism: Paramormyrops kingsleyae (assembly GCF_048594095.1). NCBI lineage: Eukaryota > Metazoa > Chordata > Actinopteri > Osteoglossiformes > Mormyridae > Paramormyrops > Paramormyrops kingsleyae. The sequence continues at coordinate 9,092,835 of NC_132807.1, read as the reverse complement.
ACTTTGTGTGTAAATGGGTTGTATTTGTGAAATCCAACATGGACCCAGTTAACGTAATTTGAAAACTTCAAAGTGACTTCAAGTTCAACTGCACGGATGCTATTCGTACAACAGGTGGCAACACAACCTGAAACGCTAGCGTCCCAAACCAATGGAATCGTCCCCAACCGCAGCTTTCACACGTTTCGTAGTAAGTTAAGAGAAGTAAATACTTCTTACCAAGCTAAAAAATATTAATTTTCATTTATCATTTAATTATTTTATTTATCCATTATTTGTGGATTAATATATGTGGTATTTGTTGTAAACAGAGTTAACAGTTAATGACCAAAAAAACATTTGTAAACTAAACTTTGGGGGAAAAAATAAAATAAAAAATTGCCCACCCCTACATGCAGGTTTGATTGAACGTTACTAATTCATTCTTAGAAAAATTACTAAAACAGTGGGTTGCTTTTTATGGAAAATGACTGCCAGTAGTAATGGAATTTCTAATTGGGAATGTTGCTTTAACACTGGCACGTCATCCTAACCGGCTGAGCTACAGTCATTCTGATTTAGTTTTATGAAACTTTAACATATGGATGACCTACATTTTGAATAGTTTTGGAATGTATATAGATTAAAACATTTAAATGCATGCATTTTATGGCTGCACTGGGGCAGTAAAAACAGATTCTTTCTCTCTTCTAGAACATCAGTGCATTAAATGGTGCTTCACTCAAGGCTTTTCACAGACGTGCTTCAGCAATCAGTGACAGAACAGTTACTCTGCTGTCTGAATGTTTAAAATTTCTTTCATCAGTTTCTTGTGAAGCATTTTACAAGTGGGCCGTTTAGTTTGAAAATTGGCTTGTGTAATATCACTACAGTCGTTTAATGGGATGAGTGGTAAGTGTGATTTTTGCAGGATATGTTTTGCATATTGTATAAAGCGATGGGAATCAGTGTAAGTTCCACTGTGCAAATTCTCATGTTAGGCCTGATGTGCAGTCACTGAACAAAAATAGCACAAATGACTGCAACACAACCTTAAATTCTATGAAAAATGAGTACAAAACTCAACCTTAAGTAAGTTCAAAGTCTAAAAAGAGGGCATTCGGACGTTGGGAGTACTTAAGCAGCGAATGTTTGTTGCGTCACAAGAAATGTGCAGGTCTTTCAAAGCAGAATTTGTGGAGTGATTTTTAAATAAGCTGTTGCCACATTACCGCTTGCTCCCAGTGACACTGATGCTTCTTGTTTTCAGCTGCCCTCTGAGGGATAAGGATGTAATGTTTCTTGTCTAGCAGAATATGAAGTCATGCAGTGAGGCACTCAGCTTGTGCTCTTCATTCTCCAAGCCTGCCTGGCCCTCTGGCTGTTTGCACTAATGTGTGTGTCTCTCTACCTGCCTGCCAAGACCGAAGACCTCCAGCTGCTCATGCAAAAAATGGAGAACTGGGCTCACCGCCTGTACCCCAAGCTACAGTTCGAAGACTTCATCGACAGACTGGAGACTCTAGGAAGTAAAAAGGAAGTGCAGGTATAGCGCCGAAGTGAACGAGCGTCAGTGTGGATGCTGTGATAGGAGTCTCGATTCAGGTAATCTTCCTCAAACTCGTTTTTTTTTTTTCTTTCCCCAGACCTGTTTAAAACGAATACGCCTGGACATGCCACTAATGCATGAGGATTTTGTTAGCAGAGCAGGTAAGAAATGTAACCCTGTGGCTTGTGCATCTGCAGGCTGTACAGAAATCTTTGAGACTAAAGGCGGGGAAGCTCCGCACTGTCGGCAGGGCTTCTGTGTTCTGTCTTAGTTACAAACTCATCCTAATAACATCCAGGCAGCACAAAGAGCCACTTCACTTGCCGTACAGGCGCCTCCTGCTGCCTGTGGTTTGTGAGTGTCCTGCCTTTGTGCTGTGGAGCTGCCCAGGAAGCCTCACATGGACAATGAGTCCTCTAGGTTATTTTAGTTCTTTGGACAGTGGCTGAATTCACATGGGGGTGGGAGGGGAGTGATTACCAATCCCAGGAGAAAGGGACACCATCTATAACATCAGAAAGCATAAAGCAAGATGGATAGATAATCCCTTAGTGATTTGGCCTTTTTATGAAAGCATTGGAACTTTTTCAGGGGAAGAGGAGGAGGGCATATTAACAGAGGGCGCTACGCCCAATGAGCCAGACCCATTTGGAGACTATAGCTCTACAGAATCCGCCCCGTTATCCTCCACATCGGCAGCAGCCCCACTCACGGAGGAGCAGAGGCGTCGCATTGAGCTCAACAAGCAGCTAGCTTTGGAGAGAAGACTGGCACGGCGGCAGGAGGGTACGCAGGGCACTGCCCAGCACTCCTGGGTACCCCCACAGTCTTTGGAAAACATGCCACAATCACCCGTCCGATGAGCGTTATTCAAAAGCAAGGCCGCTCATTACAAGAGCCACATGCCGCCTATTGTCATTTCATCACACGTTTGGAATTCTATCTCTAGGAGCGTCCCAGCTAGGCGGCCCCCGGGCCGCTGCGGAGGAACCCTCCAGCTTTTCAGCCCCTTCTCCCACTGGGGACGACGGGGAGTCCGGTGTGAGGGAGGATGTACTGCCGCAAGACTCGCTGCAGCCTGGGGAGGACGCATCCGCACCGGTACCTGCAGACAGACCCCGCCATGATGGCAGCGACTGATTTCAGGTGCCTTCTGAGTCACCTGCTGGAATGTTGCCAAAACATCTGAGCGTGCATAGAAACGATCTTACAATTCTCCAACGAATGCGATAACTCAGAGCTTGTGTCCAGTTCCTTTCAAATTTGCTGGCTGCCTGAAATCCTCAGTAGTACATGGGTATTTTTGCGAGGAGCAGCTGAGTGTAGACTGTAGTACATTCCTCCCCCCCCCCCACCACTGCTGGCCCCTCATCATTGTTCCCACACCGGCATCCTGAAAGCAGACACTGGTACTTTGAAGAGCTTCTCCTACACAGTGAAACTCACTGTAGGTGCTCAATGATAAATGATATTAGTTTTCTTTTCACATTAAATTCACTTGTAAGTTTTTGTCTTTTTAATGTCAAATAAAATACATTTTGTTCTAACCTTTAATGTATTGTATGCAAATGACCATTCAACTGACACGAAAAATAGCTGCAATTCAGAGGTAATAATACCTCAAGGAACATTTTAAGCTGCCATAATTTCCATTAACTCATTAGAAAGCTTAAGAATTGTATACAGATTTTTAAAATGTCTTCACCTTTCCAACGACAATTATATTTACATTTACAATGCAGTGCAAAAATATATATAAAAGGTGTGTAAGTTCAGTGTAAAACCACCTTTCCTGAGGAAAAAAGGGAATATTAAATAAAAAAAGACAATGGGGATTTTTAATCCCCATAAAACACAACTGTCTATAAACTTATGCAGGGGTAAGAAAGTTGCAACAGATGTAAAATTTCCCCTGAATGGACTGGATTGTCCTCTGAACGGCCACCAGTGTGTTGGTTCTGGGTGAGCTGAGGTGTCGGGTGTTAACTTGATGGCAGACTGGGGCCCTGACAGTTGGACTCGTCCAGCAATGCTAGCTCCCTGATCTCCTGCAGGAGGCAGTAGAGATTGGGCTTTTTGCTCTGCTGGTACTCTCGCTCCTCCTTGGAGAAGCGGGAGACCGTGCCGTGCTCCTCTGCCTGCTGCGAGGCCTCCTCAGCCCAGCGCACCACCTCCTGCACCAGCTCTGTCCCGCTCTTCCCTGTCGGTCGGCGGTCTGGCCCCGGGGCCTCGAGGGCTCGGTTGCTGACGACATCCAGGTGCAGGTTGCCAGCGTGGCAGCGTGACACCTGCACAGAGATCCGCACCTGCGGAAGCCATGGGCACGAGCCACAGATAAATACTACAGCTGCAAGAGCTTATGGGATATCCACAGCCAAGAGGATTTTAAACGAGGTTCATAAAATTATAGAGCAAGTTTTTCTCTTTTCATAAATGCCCTGTATACTGTTTTATAAATGGAGTCATTTATGCATAAAATATTAAGACCCTAACCGTTAACAGCTTAACTCACAGTGATGTGGTCAAAGAGCCTGAAGGTGTGAGTCGCACCACCAACAGTGACACAGCAAATCCGATCCGGGAATCTCTGCAGAGAACCGGGCCGCCACTGGCAGCTCCCGTCACCGGTCACATCCACCACCTGGTTCTCCCGGTTCCTGAGGTACACGGCTCCTTTCACCCCGTACCTGCAGACCCATCGGTGGAGGGGGGCATTAAATCCGGTCCGGCTTTGGCCTGATGTACCAAGTTAGAGAGGAATGGGTCGGGATTACCGTGGGATGAAAACCAGCAAGCCATTGGCACGTATGGCGTAGACGACCGCTTCTGCCACACAGCGTGGGTCCGTCAGGGGATCTTTGTCTTTGAAATAAAGGCACTGGAACAGCTCTGTGGACTGCTTCTGAGCGTGCTGAGCCGCCTGTGGAGGTAGATCAGCGTTACTGGGTTCTACAGCACCCCCAAGCTGTCGAATGCACAGCACGGAAAGTCGCCCTCACCCTGTTCTTGCCGTTGATGTGCCGGGCCGTCTCCTCCAGGCCTTTGTTATTAGCCGGGGTCTCCACGGGCTCTGCGGCGCCCTCACTCTCAATGGCCGCCATGAGGAGGCGGTGCACCACCATGTCGGCATAGCGACGGATGGGGGAAGTGAAATGGGTGTAGCGGTCCAAAGCCAGGCCTGATAAAGACAGCCGCACACACACAGGTAGAGAGGAACAGTTTGCTAAATCCCATTTATCGATATCCTGATTGTTTACAAAGCGAACTGGCATGAGGGGAGGCGATGACGCTTTCTTGGCAGAGGGCAGCTGGCTAGCGCTTACCGTAGTGGTAATACTGCTCCTGTGGACAGGAGCCTGTGGAGAAGTAGAGGGCGTTGGACATTGCCTGGGTGGCCATCACTCGAAGCAGCCGGTTCACCAGAGGGTCATGCAGGTCCACGGCCCGGTCCAGGGAGTCTGCCAGCGCCTTGTTGGACCTGGAGCGTTATAGCAAAGTACTTCGAGTAGAGGATACACCAGTAATCGGCCTTCATACTGTACTGCGTGGAAGAGGCAACTGCAGCTTGTGTCAAACTGTGTGACGGGTCTCTGGTCTTTCATCACTGGAGTGACAGAAGGAGGGTTCATGTATCGCACCAGAAATCTAATAATTCTGTGTGACATATTCATGAGATGTTTGGCACTCGGGTTTGATAGTGTCAGGTCAAAGGGATACTGCACACTCAGCCCATATTTATCCTTGGCAGACATCTGCACTCAGCCAGAAATTTCTTGCTGACACTCAGCAACGCTCTCATTAAGGGAGGAGATGTGTAAACACCATCCGTTCCCTTTTTATATATATATACAAGCTGCCAGACATCAGATACGAGTCACAGCCGCTGTTTTCTTTTAATGAATACATACATTTCTCATGTTTAGTGTCTGGTTTAGGGCAATCCTGCAAAACTCCCTAGAAGACATCTGGCCAGCTCGGGCCCCGTCAGGCTTACCGGGTGTCGATATGGAAGCCCCGTGCCTTGGCGCTGTCTGTCAGAGGGCCAAAGTGCTCCTGCCGGGGGGGTGGGTGGCGGCGCAGCAGGGCCTGCTGGGGGAAACTCTCTTGGATCTTGCGCGCCACCCAGTGGTTGGCGTAGATCATGCATTCGGCCACTGTCTCGTGGATCTCCAGAGGCACCCGGGGCACCAACGCCGTGATGTTCTTATCTGCGTCCAGCTGCGCCCGAACCTCCAACCCTTCCAGCTCCAGTGCGCCCCCCTGGTCCCGCTGCGTCCGCAGGTGCCGGGCTACCCGGGTCAGCTCCGCCAGGGCCTGCTTCAGCTCCCCCAGCCTCTCCCTCCTGTCCTCCTCGGCCAGCGGTGACAGCTCCGGAACCTCTGCTGGCTCCTCGTTTAGCAGGCTCTGGGCCACCTCGTAGCAGAGCTGGTAGGAGGAGCGCATCAAGGTGCGCCCGAACCACGCACTGCGCACTGCCAGGGAACGGGCATCCAACTCCCAGATCACACTCATGGCGTACCTGCAAGCAGACAGGGTGGGTACGGAACACCTGTAAGCAGACAGGGTGGGTACGGAACACCTGTAAGCAGACAGGGCGGGTACGGAACACCTGCAAGCGGACAGGGCGGGTACGGAACACTTGCAAGCGGACAGGGTGGGTACGGAACACTTGCAAGCGGACAGGGCGGGTACGGAACACCTGCAAGCAGACAGGGCGGGTACGGAACACCTGCAAGCGGACAGGGCGGGTACGGAACACTTGCAAGCAGACAGGGCGGGTACGGAACACTTGCAAGCGGACAGGGCGGGTACGGAACACTTGTAAGCGAACAGGGCGGGTACGGAACACCTGCAAGCAGACAGGGTGGGTACGGAACACCTGCAAGCAGACAGGGCGGGTACGGAACACTTGCAAGCGGACAGGGCGGGTACGGAACACCTGCAAGCAGACAGAGCGGGTACGGAACACCTGCAAGCGGACAGGGCGGGTACGGAACACTTGCAAGCAGACAGGGCGGGTACAAAAACCTGAAAACAGCCACTCATTCATTCAGCTTAAGTAGCATTACAACCATGGCGACTCACCCTGAACACACCTGTACATTGTAATATCAGCACTAAAATATTATAATCCTACTGCCTTAGAGATGACCCCCCTCACCTGTCTACCCCCCCCAGCAGGGAGCACAGGTCTGCACTCAGTACAGCAGGCAGCATATCGTAGCGGCGGTCAGCCAGGTAGTACGTGGTGGCCCTGTGTATGGAGAACAGTGTTTCAGCCACACTGTACCCTGCGTCTTGACCCCCCCGCTCGGCATCTTGTGGCCCCCAGACCTCGAGCGGGCCTCCAGGTCCGTGAGGGATCCGGCCCTCACGAAGTGGGTGACGTCAGCGATGTGGACGCCCAGCTCCAGACGGGCCCCCCCGGGCAACATGCGCACAGAGAGCGCGTCGTCCACATCTTCACACCCCTGCGGGTCAATGCTGAAAACCAGGTGAGAGGCCCTCAGGTCCCGCCGAACCACCTCCTGACCAGGGTCCACCCTCCAGGGATTCTCCTTCGAATTGACCGGCATCTCCCGGAGCTGCGGAGCGTAAAGATGTGCACAAACAAACCTTAACATGTACAGACACTGACATTTCACTGTTCTATACCGAAACATGTAACGGTTCACGTATTTACCAGTATGCACAATGAAACAGCCGAATACATTAATTGACACGGGCAGAACCTGAATTTAGAAGTACATGTTCACCATGGAAAACATTATGCTAATTGTGGCTGTGAGTTGGTTACAGCTCATGCTGGTAACAGTCATTCAGGCGGTTTGGGAACATTATGGTTTCCCGGTTGATTACACCAACACCGGAGAAAGTGAGTCGTCGATAAGACTGTCTTGGCTATGTTACTGCAAACTCAGATATGTTACCGGAAACACATCCATTTCAGACATCATCATCTGAGGGTGTATGACTGGGGCAGGGCAGAAAGGGCCTCTGTACATTAATGTGCATTTAAGCACTGTGGCATTTCAGGTGCTTTTCCCAGGAGATTCAGACTGGGATAAAAAATAAATAAATAACTGAGGCTATAGGGAACTTTATTGCTACATACCATAACTGTATTACAGAAGCTGGGATTTAGTTCATTTTGATTGTTATGATGTTATTATATTTGATTTTTATTCATTTATTTTACATATTTATGTGTAAATTAGTGTCTCTTAGGTTTTATTATTTAGACATTCGTAGACACGTTGCCTTTGGTTTCAAACTGTTCCCAACTGTGTTTGTGTTTGCAGTTTTAGTGATAGTTTCAAAACCCAAAACCGAGGTTTGTACAGAACTGTGAATCTGGTGTACCATCACACCCCTATCCAACACAGCGCCGTGACAGACTACAACCCCGTTTCCAAAAAACGTGGAACACTGTGTTAGCCGTAACATTACATTTATATTTCACATAGCGTCCCACCTTTTCTGGAAGCGAGGTTGCGTTTACCCTCTCACTGATTCCCTCTACTTTAGCTTATCCATAACTTAATTGTTTCTGATCTCCAAAGAAATGCAGAATAATACAGGACAAGATGAGTAAACACAACACAGTTTTTAAATGCCCATTTCATTCACTGAAGGAAAAAAAAACATAATCAATATCCACATCACCTATGTGACAAACTAACTGCCCTCCTTGGTCACTTAATCAGCCAATGAACCAAATCTGAATGACAATAGGATAAATTAACCAAGACACGCCCAAGCTTGATTGCTGCCAGTCCGGTTGAATCTACACATCACATTGAATGATTCCACCAATGGTGATTTGGATTGGGGGTCTCAAAAAACAGCACACCATGTCTCAATCAAAAGGACTTTTGTGAAAGCCTGAGAAAGAAAGCCATTGAACTAAATCAGTCGGTGAAGCTGCACAAAGCGCTCTATGAACGCCGTGCACTCCAGCAAACCATGACAGTGCCATCATCTCCAAACTGAAATAACGTGGAACAGTGGCAAATCTACCCAGAAGTGGCTGGCAGAGCAGAATTACTTCTGGAGTGCAGAGAAAACTCATCAGGCATGTCACGGCAGATGACCATCTACGGAAGTGCAAGTCTCTCTCAGGTCAGGTAATGTCTGCGTTCATGATTCCACCATTAGCAAGGCACTGGGCAAAAACGCTGCCCAGGGGACGGATGCTAGACCCCTCAAAAGCATTTCAGTATTAGAACCAGTGCCAACCTATCTGGCTCTAATACTGAAATGCTACTGAAGGGCCTGATATCTGTATCAGGCGTGTTAAATTAGGGCTGTACCTAGACTCCAGAAGCAGGAATAATAAGCAGCCCTGCTTTATTCCCGTTGTTGCTACTTAAGGTGGCACAACCAAGTATTAAGCTTAGGGGAGAAATTACTTTGTCACATGGGTGTTTGAATAATATTTTTCCATCCTGGGGTGGGGTATTTTTTTATTCAAAAACGCTTTACTTCAGGTTTTCCTTTGTATTATACTAAAATTGCCTGGAGCTCAGGCACACGTTATGGATAAGCAAAAAGAAGAAACTAGCAAGAAGGCTAATACTCTTCATATATACATAACTTCCTAAGGATACTGCTGAGGAAAACTGGCCACTCCCACAATATATAGTCAATCTACACTATTTCCTGAAGAAGTATTTTTAAGGACGGTATTCTGTCTATGAGGCACTGTAAACTCGTATATTAGCTATGGTTAGGCACATTTTTATGCAGGTACTCATGCCGCCATGTTGGTATTCCAGACAGACTCTCCACTGAGATGATGTGAGAATGCGCAGGCCGCTCACCTGGGCCTCGGAAAAAGGCGGGACTTGGATGCCGTTCTCTGTCAGGATGGTCTGGATTTCGGTCTCCAGCTCGCCAGCCTTCCCCAGCACCCTCACGCAGTGCCCGTTGGGATACAGGGATGTGCTCTCCCAGGAATCCAGGCGCACGATCACTCGATGGTCCTGGTAGGAACAGGAACCCCAACCAGGCCAATTACACTGTCATACAGCCCGTTATATACGAGGCAAATCAATAAACAATTAAACCCCTGATATGATGGGTCCTGGGGATGTGCTGCACTTTGTTCCAGCAGAGCTCTTAAGTTAATGGTGCTGTTGATGGAATTCAGACTGACCCTGGCACATCTCGACGGCTGTGCTGCTTTCCTAGCGGTGACGGGGATTAAGAAACCTTAAGTTATTTTTAACGATTCAGTGCTTTTGATAAATTTTACCTGAAATGATTCCCTTTTGCTATATCACAAGATAATCTAGTTGTACAAATACTGTAACTAAATCCCAACCAAGCAGTATGATACAGGGTTAAGAGCCTTGCTAATTATGAAGCACATGTTCCATATTAGGGCTGTCAGCACTGAGAGGCGCAGAAATGTCTCTAACCTGCAAGGCCTCGGCCCGCTGGGTGCTGATGCGGATCTTGGGGATCCGGCGATCCCAGGGCGTGACGAGGATGCGCTGGCTGTTTCGGCTCTGCGACTGCACCTCCTCCCACGGCGGGAACGTCACCACATAGTCCCGCCAGGTCCGCTGCAGGATGCCCACAACTCGAGCTGTGGTAAGAGGAGGAAGTCCAAGGTTAAGGCAGTAAGCGAAGAAATCGAAACGCATTGGCTTGACCAGAGTGACCCCTGGCTCACTTGCTTGTTGACACAATGACTCCCTCTGCTGGTCATCCTAGCAATACCACTCAATTCTTGCCCCACATTTTTATGACACAAACCCGTCAATTTTAAAAGGACGCTTAATTTATATGCTATTAAGTTCATAAATCATTTGCATATAACCTCCATATACTGACAAAGTCTTAAAACTTGTGTGTTAAAACTTTCACAGATCATTCCAGTATTATACCCATCATGCAGTAATTGCTGGAGAGCAGGCTCTTTGGTCCTGTTTCCCATAGTTACCTGTAGGTATGGCTGGACTCTGCAGCTCCTCTCCCGTCCGCTCATCTCCCTCCGTCTCAGTCAGCGCTGTGACGCGCCCCCTCCAGTCGACACAGGGGAGCAGTTCCACTGCCACCACGTCGCCGTGTATCGCGCGGTTCCTGTGCTTCATGCCCCATACCAGAATGTCAGCTCTCTGCTCTGTGGCCGGGGTAGGTGGGCAGGAAGGAGGGTGACGAAAAGGTCAGAGGTCATGCGGTAGGGGACACTGTCTTACAGATGTGCCCAACCACAGGGCGCCGCACCTGTGCTCTTGGTGGAGTCTTCAAGCTGGATGAAGGCCTCTTGCTGTGCCCTGTGCTTATTCACTCGCACGGTGCCCTGGTGCAGGGGAGAGATGGACCCAAAAAAAGCTCGACACGGTATTTTCACAAGAAGGTGCAGCACGTTCACGGCAGTCAGCTTCCAAGGGTGCAGAGGGGCAGTGGCCATTAGACACCTGGATGTAGCGGCCAGCCTTGATGCCGGGCTCCAAGATCTCAGCCGGCAGGTGCTCTGGGTACTCGCGCGGCTGGCCCTCGCTCTCCCGCTCCTGGAGCGCCTGGGCGATAGAGGAGTACAGCTCCTGTGCCGCCTGCACGTCTGGCCAGAAGCTCTGCAGGTACTCCTGGGGTCCGGAGACAGAATGCGATCAGACAGTTGCAGTGCCGCTCCAGAAGAAAGCAAGCTGCCTCTGCAGGATTCCCTCCACGGAGGACACAGATGGTTTTCTGAGCTTTGATTTTACAACCCCCCCTCCCCCGTGTTTAACAAACGAATTATTTAATTTCATCCCTTTGACGAAACGGTGCCTCTCTAATGAAACAGCTAATGCAAAATGAAGATAATTAAAACAAAATCGTGACACTGCGGCGGAGTGAGGACAGATACAAGGACATCCTCCCTTCCAGACTGGCACTACAGTAATGCTGGAAACGGCCATCCGCCAGTACCTGGGGGGAGATGACATAAACGCCAGTGCTGAGGCTGCTGTACTCGGCCACTGCGTCCGGGTCCTCCGTGATCATCACCACCGGCATCAGGCCCGCCAGGTGCTCGTGGTACCAGACCGCCGCACGGTACACGCACCTGGGACGGCAGCCAGTAAATCTTCACAAAGCGATCCCTATGGAAGACCCTGGAGCGCTGAGAGGGTTTGGGTGGGAGCCTCACCTGGTCTGCCACTTCTCCTGGGGCTCGTCTCTTTCTCTGGGACAGTAGGTGTGCTGCTGAAACTCATTGCAGAAGAGCACGCATTCATGGAGAGGCTCCTTCAACAGGCTGCGCAGCCGATTGTACTGTCTGTGCAACACAAGGACAAAACATGTGGCAGAATCCGCCTGTTGTGCTTTAATTAGGAGGACACCCAGCCTTTTCATTTGGTTTAGCGCAGGCTTCAGGTAATTAGCGAGTCAAAGCCATTCAGTTGTGTTCCAGGTGACTCATTTTCTTTCCACTTTGATAGCTCACAGAGGGGGGAGGATAAATAGTCTTTAACTTCATTGGAAATGGCCTGAAGACAAGACTCCACCGAACAAACCTGAAGCAGCACACTGTATATCAGGCTTATCTCAAAGCAAAGAACAATGGGCATCACTGCATAATGGGCACATTATCATAGGGATTCTAATGGAAAAGCTGGGGAAGCAGGGGAACCATATATATATATATATATATATTCACACATTATGTATATATATATATACATAATGACTGCAATTTTGAATTATCTAAGAGGCCATTTGTCTTGCTAAGACACCATATTCCGTACAACTAAAGGTAGACAGGTTAAAAGCTACAGTAACTGATAATTTCTAAAATTTCAGCTGTCTAGTACACGACACAGAATTGCTAAATTGTTCAAAGCAATATTAATAGCTGCATCACTCAACAAAAAAAAACATCAAAATCTATACAAGTACAGAAAGATGTCACTGAACACCATCATTTCTGAAAGCAAGCTTATGGAGTGTATACATGTTTAGTAGATAAATTGTTACAAGAATTCACATGTCTTACAAACATCAATTTATTGCATTAAAAACCAAAGAATCCTTTTTGGCACTGACAAGTCTGACATGTTTAGTTCTACCTTCTTCATTTGTTGAGAAGAGGAGGAGGAAAAATGAAGTGACAGGAAATCAATGAGCTATTAAAACAAAAAGACAGCGCATTTCTGAAGCAGTGCCCTCAACTGTGGCCCGTCACCTACTGGAACTCCTGAAGCGCAAAAATCCCCCTTTATTTAACACTGTCAGGTAAGGTTCTGCTGCTCAAGACCACACCACTCAGCACCAGCCTTCACAGCCGTCTGGAATCACCCTGTGGGACTCAGACACACATTCCAACTCCCTCTTCCTTGGTATTTCAAAAACTACAGGCTTAAAAAAAGTGTTCAGTATTTCTCCCTTAGTCAGCGAATCCTGACAAAGTCCCTCGGTGTCGTACCACGTATAAACAGAGGTGATGATTAGCACCTCAAGATCAACACAAGCCTTTTGTCGGATACACCCATCGCCGTTATGGCAGACCCTTATCGCGATAAGGTTGTGGTAGAAGCCAAAAAAAAATTCACTTCATCAAGCAGTCAGATTCCTTGTGGGGTTTTCTCGGGTTTATTCATCACGTTTGTCAAGAACAATGCTTACAGAATAATTCATAGTGACAGAAGGACCTGAATAGGCGTGGAGATGGAGTAGATGGGAGAAACTTTAGTTCGCACGGTTCCTTTGAAATGACAGTGCATTTTTGCACACTCGGCAAACAGAATAATGTGGCAGCACCAATGAATCTACCAGGAATGCACACTCACAGAACCTGACACATGGTGCCCAAAACAAAATATAATATACCATTTAGTCTAGCAGCGAAGGGCATGCTTTAAAGTAGGTAACACTAAACACAAAGGTAAGCACCGAGGACACACATTTCTGCTCTTAGCCGGTGCTGGAGCCAACCATAACGCGGGAAGCAAAGCAGACTGCAGAGAGCGCGCTCGTACCTGCGGCCGCGGCTGTGCTGGATGGCCTGGCAGGCCGTTTGGGTGAACACGATGCCCCGCAGCTCCCTGAACTCCAGAACCTCCAGGAAGTCCCGCACAACAGCGACATCAGGGACCACGTAATGGGTGACATCGCCGGGCAGGACCTTGTCCTCTAAGAAAGCGCGGTTTTATTGACGCTGTCCAAACAACCACAAACTTAACATCTTTAAAATAAGACATTTCATTAAAATTGTAACATGATTAAATTAAAACCTAATTCCAAAGGACAACGGCAAGAGGACATTGGAAGACAATTTGCAGGTTTAAGCTTTAGGTAAAAGGACACCCAAATTGCTTCATCAGTGTAGTTAAAGTGTAGGCTGGCTGAGTGGCTTTGATTGTGCCATCTCCTAACCAAATGCGGAATGAAACTGATGTCATGAATTATTCATGTGAGTGCTGGCACAGAGCAGTGCTATGGTACCACGTAATGACAGAATGAAGCTGCGCCGTTTTTGCATCGTTCTCAATGTCGACATTATTACAGGTAGAAAGTAGAACAGTAGTAGCAGTACACAGCATTAAAAGTAAAGCCTGCTATTGCTGGCA